>NC_134842.1:61887054-62527736 GCF_965363235.1 Mytilus galloprovincialis | reverse complement strand
TTTGACAAAAGTCGAAGGCTCAACAAAAACCATTGATAATCTATTTTTTTTACTATAACTATGACTTTGATCCAAAAAGGGAAAAAAGAAAACATAATTTATGCAATCAACAGTGCATCTAACTATAGTGTGTGATAACATTTTGTGAGGGAATTCGATGTTTGCTCACACTGTCCATTTCAACGCACTTTATGACGATACCACTTTATCAATATGAATGAAATTTTTTGCAGTGTTTTAAGAAATGATTTAACTTTAAAATCACATACTATTTGTGAACTATTAAATGTTTTACAAGGACGAATTTTCTGTATAAAGTCAATAATTGTGTGAACTTTTGAAGCTCAAACTTTTTATAGCTTTAAATACGCCAATGAAAGGTCCGAAAACTATACCAATACAGATGATATATTTTTGAAATTGTAGCAAAACTTTTGGTCGACAAATTTTAATTCGTTACTGCATAAATATCAACTTGAAATATCTGTCATTTTCTCCCTACCCATTTTACCCCTATTACTTATTAAAATGTGGACTGGACATTGTTATTTAATCTTATGCAATTTGATTGGATTAAGTTCTTTTTTATTACCTTCAAACTGTTTATGCTTTTCATACGAGTATATTGATTAAATCAGACCGTGCGTGAATGTGTACAGCAAATTAAATGACCTGCATACTGGACACTGGACCAGTCCATATTACGTTTTATCAATGGAATTTAAGGTATGAAAGGTAACAATTGCCACTTTTTTTTATATTTTCACATAACTTTCCGAATTCACTTTAGATAAAATATTTTTGAAAGCCTATTGCGGAGAATAAAGGGAAAGTTTACTGTTTTTATGTTCTATTCCATTAAAAACGCCATTTCCCGAAGATAAATGCAGAAAAACAATTTACGCACGTCTACGTCAGGTAAAATTGTTGTTTATGCTGACAAAAAAATACATTTTTTAGTTTCATTCGAATATTATAATAATAATAAATCCCAAATTTATGTAGTCATTAGATAAAGTCCTTATATGTACGATCTGCCTATTTATGGACACCAAAAGACAATACGATCGTTTTAAGGTCAATTTCGTCTACCTCACACAATCTTGTTAGGCACTATAGCAAATTAAAGAGGCATAAATTGGTCCCTGATATAGCATAATATAGAAGTATTCTTCAAGACTTCCACACTTATGTTTTTTTTTTGCATTGATAAATTATAACTGTTTAAATCTTGAAATTTTTAGTGAAGGAATCTAATTTCTGCTGTCATAATACTTTGCAGTTTTGAATTTAAATGCAAGAAATTTGAAGTCCTCATGCATGTACGAGTTTAAGGTAAAAATACAGGTACCGGGTTCTGATCATGTTCCTATCTAAAGCATGTTGTTTGATGGATTAGATTTATTTATCTTTTTTTTCAAATCAAAGCCCTAAAACAATGGCCTTTAAAGGGAAACTTCGCAAAAAAATGAAAATTTTATATTATGTTTATTTGATATAAATAATCATAGATTTGTTAAAATTATTGTTCAATTCTTCTAGAAAAGTGATTAAAATAAAAATTAAAATCCCACTATCACTTCTCGACTTATCGCCATTTTGACGGCATCTCCGATACAAATAGTCACGTGGTGAGTATATTTGAATAAAATATCTGAATACCACAAAGCGAAAAAACAAGCATGGCATATCGTATATTCAGTATCAAAATGACTTGTCAAGCGTACGAATGTACAACTCGGAGTTCCCATGGCATAAGCTTACACACTTTCCCAGATCCTGCAAAAAAGAAAGAGTTGTACCAGACGTGGATGATTAACCTTAATCTAACACCAACCACCTTCACTCACAACAAGTTCAAGAAAGTGTGTGCAGACCATTTTGAAGCATCTTGTTTCGTTGGAAATTTGATAGTAATTATGATTCTTTTCTCATGAATGTTTTTATTGCTATTTCGTTCCAAGCCTGGTTGAAAGATATTGTCAGATTAATGTAGTTCAGTATTTCGGCATTCATGCATTAGTTACAGATTTTGTTGTTTACAAGTTTAGTAAACGGATAAAAAGTCACAGACAAAAAGTCACAACAAATTTGTTGATAATTTTTGAATATAAACAAGAAAAAAATCTTCAAATATTATATTATTTATTACATTTATTCAATTTTAAGTTTATGAACTTGTTTATAAGCCTTAAAAATAAAAAGATATTTGATTTCAATCATGCAAGGGGATATATATTTCTTGGCACAATGAAGCCATAACAGGTACCTAGCCACTTTGGCATTTTGATTTTATAACAATAATGTGATGTCATTTATATTAATTTAATAATTTCTGTTTAAAACTTGCTTTAAAAATAATATTTCAAGAACAAACCAAAAAAGAATTATTTAATTTATACGTTTTCTCGTTTAAAGAAAAATAAACTCGAAACTGAATTATGACGTTTTGTTTTGTGACTTTCTGTCGTAAATTCACCAGTTCAATGAAGTATATTTTTTTTAGTTGCACTAATTTTATGTGTACATAAAAAATTAAAAATTACGTAAAACATTTAAAGGTTCATTTGTTTAATATAATAATGGTTTAAAAATAAGACTTTATTTACATGTAGTATAGATGCTGTTTAACCCCCCCCCCCCCCCTCCTTTTCCATATTGCCCCATAGAAAAGGTTGAAGAGGTGATGGGTAGATGGGAGCGTATGTATTCGTGTGGAAACGGAAACTTAATAGATCTTACCGCCCCCTTGTTATGTTTTTTATCTGTCTACTAGGTCAACCCAGTTGCGTGGTCCTACAAATTAAGGCTAAGCAGTTTCGGGATATAAAATGTCGACAGCTAGGCTAACGAAATTTGTAATGATTTATGGTCAATCGCAGGAGTAATTTTTCTTCCTAAATTTATGATAGGAATACATCTAGTAGGGTGGACACTAATTTGGAAGTTGTAAAAGCATAAAATTATTCTAATGAGATTAAAAGGTATCTGTAGCGGCTTTCAACTTTTCGAAATACTATGCCAAAAAAAGTCTTTTATCTGTAATAGATTTTATTCATTTCGGGTACTTAACTCTAATATGAAAACCGACGATCTTTTGAATTATTGCCAGAGGTCGTGTAATAGTGTCACATTCAGGTATTCTAGTGACTTCCTGCGGGGTAATAAACTGGTGACATTACGCAATTCCGGACCTAGCTGTTTGACCCAGGTGTGCACAGGTAAAAGTGCCATCAAAAATGCAGTCAGGTGTATTATACATCCTGTTAACAATGTATGCCCCTAATCTGATTGAAATACACAAATCCGTCCAAATATGAAATTAAGAGTTTAAAATTTATATCCACATGCTGATTAATTCTGACATGTGCAAAGACAGAAATAATAACACCGTAAATTATTAATTTTGACTTCGGTTTCAAAATTAATATGTAGAAGATTATCTAGTACTGTACACCAAGGATATTTAAATATACAATTCCTTGTGTACACGTACCATGTAAAATGATTTTTTTTTTTTGAAATTTCAATTGTACAAGGGATTTACTTTTCGGGATGGATCCAGTCACATTAAAAAGGAGGGTTCCAACTATATGTCTGACTTCAAATGCATTGATCGGCCAAAAAAAAAGGGGGGTTCCAACCCCCGAAACCACCCCCCCCCCCCCTGGATCCGCCAATGCTTTTGTACACAATAACTTTCATTATGTTTTGTCAGCTTGTTTTATTTGCTTATCAAATGTTAAATTTAAGTTATGGTCTTGAGTTGTGATGAATAATTTAAGAAAAAAAAACTGCATCATTTTACCACATTGTTTGGATTAAATCGTAGAGAATTTAACCGAGCATTATGGATGACTATCTTATACTTTCTTGTCCTATTTCCGATATGAGCGGGCGCAATTACGAAATAATTTGCCATTAGAAAATTTGCGTTTACTTGTATGTGAAGAGACAAGCATGTGCAATTATGACACGAAGTTGATACTTAGTTCGTGGTTGTCTCTAGAAACGGCATTCGTTTGTCTTTCTGTACATGTACATTCAATTATTCAAAGGAGTTGTCATTTTTTCAATATAAGATTTTTACAACACTAAAACACACCCGCGAAATCGGTGGCATTTCCAGCTTTTAAGCTGTTGTAGGATGATTTATTGAAAAAAGATTTTATGTAATGAGAAAAGGATATATATCAAAAGCGTTCTTCCTTTTTGCCAAAGTCCGTTATTTGTTTCCTTACTGTTAAATTACATTATTTCGATTTTCTGACATTAGACTTACTCTTCCCCGTTGCTACAAGGCATTTCTTGGTAAAAGTCAAATTAAATTAAAAAATTTGCACCGCTTCAAACATGAAATAAATGTAACTGCTTATAGACCATTATTTTTCTCATAAAATATGCTTCTAGGACAATCCATCAGTGCTTTTTCTTTTGAGAGCCCTATCATATGACAATGGTATGATTTGAATCTTTTATGAATGACTAAGGTTAAAACCTACCATAATTATATTTTATGATATTTTCGTTCAAATAGCTGAGGAATTAGAATGTGGTGAGAATTAAATTATTTTGATAAGGACATTACTTCCTGAATATTTAAAAAAAAAAAAAAAAAAAGAAGATCGCTTTGAACGACCCATTTATATAACTGCAATTGGTAATTACTATCTATTTCAAAAATTCAAGGTCACCGATTCTTATTTAAAAATTTTAATTCATTTACTCGTGTTTATAAGGACATCATTATTCATAAATTCATTCAATTAAATTAATTCAGTATTTCTTTTTTTTAACAAAAAATATTCAGCGTCAATAATATATTTTATTAACCTGAGCTCATGGAAAATATTAAGATTCCCCCGTTTATCATTCATACGAAATGTTGTTCACACCTAGAAAAGTGAACCGTGACGGCTTAAATTCCCTGAGTAAAGATCAAAAGATACAAAATGCTAATCTTTTAATTAACTTGAATTTACCCACGCATTTAACAGGTAGTCACTATGTGTCAAAGTACAATACACATTGTATTTGCGGGGCCGTATTTGCACATTACAAATGTACTAGCAGCACATATTTACTAGACTGACGTAAAAGGTAAAAAGTACAAACATGCATTTTTAAAACACTATCAGTTATATATGTTTGTTCAAAATATCCGTCGAAAAAAAAAATCATAAAAAATATTTTATATGATTAACTTGTATCACTATAATCATTTCAGAAAATATTAAAATATAAATCGTACATTCTAATTTCAAGCGGAGCGCTGTTCCATCTTAATTATTAGTTGGTTAATAGCTACACCAAACGTCGTCGATGCGCTTTAAATAGCGTTATAAGATGATTCACGATTAAGATTTAAAATGAGATTATTTTCACTCCCGGCATGCTTAAAGACTTAAACTACGTCACATAAGTCAGGAAGTTCGAAGAAATAAAATTAATAATTCTTAATTTTCTCCTTTATTGCTGTTCATATCCAGATAAAACTTGGTGAATATGTTTTTTATGGTATTATGAACATAATTAGCTAATAAGTAAAAAATCGCGAATTATCCCTTTAAAACAATTTCTCCTTTTAACTGAACTTATTATAGTCCTCAAATTTACAATATGTTAATGTTGGTCTGTGGACTAAAGCTACAAGTATTGTAAAAGGACCTTCAATAATGGTTCACTTAAAACACCTTCATGTGGTCAGTATACTATATTCTCTTTACTTTTAGTAAAATATATTTCATTGCCATTTTAAGAATACTGAATCTTAATGTAAAATAGTTTGGAAATCTAAACAAACTTTTTTCTTGATGCTTTCTTCTTATTCTGTGAAGTAGAATCTGTTTTTGTTGATTTCTTTTGTCTTCCTTTAGGCTTTTCTTCCTCTGCATCTTTTTCATCATATTTTTCTAAAAGAACCTTGAAGATACAAACAAAAGATAAGGACTCATACTGATATTGCTGGTCTGTGGACAGTGTGTCCATATAAGACTCAGATGCCCTCACTTACAAATATATGTCAAATTCTTCAATTTTTTAATTTACGAAGGGACATAACTCAGGAACGGTTTAAGAATATCACCTCAAGATAAAAGTGGTTCTGTGTTTGGTGTTAATGAGCATTGTGTATAGGTTTTATAATATTTGGTTAAGGCAAACTTAAGTTAGAAAACAGGAGGTACTAACAGCAGTGCACCCTTCAGCACAAAGTGGGCATAACAATCTAACAGTAAATGAAACTTATCTTTCCATGATAAAGTAATGTTTTTTGTGTAAACAGTTGGAATGAACTTAACTGTAAACCAGATGCTCTGCAGGGTGCAGCTTTATACTCCTGCAGAGGTCGAACACTGAACAATTGGGGCAAGTATGGACACAACATTTAAGCTTGATACAGCTCTGAATTTGGATTGTGATTAAATAGTTGGCACAACATAGGTTTCTGACACAGAATGAATGTGGTCTAAGAACTTTTAAAAACTTAAAAACTTAAAATTTTTAAATTGGTCCAATATCCAAAATCTAAATACATTGTTGGATTCAGCATATCATAGAACTCAAGAATTCAATTTTTTTTTATGAAATCAAATGATGTTCAATTTTGGACCCTTTAGACCTCAATGTGGACCAATCTGATAACCGTGCCCAAACATCAAAATCTAAATACATGGTTAGATTCAGCATATTAAAGAACCCCATATATTCAATTTTTGTTGAAATCAAACAAAGTTTAATTTTGGACCCCGATTTGGACCAACTTGAAAGCTGGGTCCATTTTCAAAAATCTAAGTACATGTTTAGATTCAGCATATCAAAGAACCCCAAGAATTCAATTTTTGTTAAAATGAAACTAAGTTTAATTTTGGACTTAATGTAGACCAATTTGAAAACAGGACCAAAAAATAAGAATCTAAATCTAAATGCCCTTTTGGCCCCTAATTCCTAAACTGTTAGAACCAAAACTCCAAAAATCAATCCCAACTTTACTTTTGTGGTTATAAACCTTGTGTTAAAATTTCATAGATTTCTATAATTTATACTAAAGTTATTGTGCAAAAACAAAGAAAAATGCTTATTTGGGACCTTTTTTTGGCCCCTAATCTGTTGGGACAAAAATTCCCAAAATCGATCCCAATCTTCCTTTTTAGGCCATACACCTTATGTTAAAATTTCATAGATTTCTGTTTACTTATACTAAAGTTATTGTGCAAAAACCAAGAAAAACACTTATTTGGGCCCTTTTTGCCCCCTTATTCCTAAAATGTTGGGACCAAAACTCCCAAAATCAATCCCAACCTTCCTTTTATGGTCATAAACCTTATGTTTTATTTCATAGATTTCTATTAACTTATACTAAAGTTATAGTGCGAAAACCAAATGTCTTCGGATGACGATGACAACGACGCCAACATCATACCAATATATTTTCAATTTTTCCAGTTGTATAAAAAAAGTGCATCTTAAAAAAACAATAATAACTTATAAAATGTGTGCCCAAGAAATTTTGACAATTTACTAACAATGAAAATTTCAGTTTCTAAACCATCAATATCTATACAAGAAATCTAACACACCACCTTTTATATTGGTGACTATGCGGTATATGGGCTTTGCTAATTGTTGAAGGCCACAGGTGACCTGTAGTTGTTAATTTCTGTCTCATTTTGTTCTCTTGTGGAGAGTCAATTTATTGGCAATTATATCACATCTTCTTTTTTTATATTCTATAGCAATGTTACAGTACCTGTTTACATTTAGGTTGTTCAGTACTAGAGTTACTAATGTTACAGTACCTGTTTACATTTAGGTTGTTCAGTACTAGAGTTACTGTCTGTTTCAACTTTATCTTTCTGATCTTTTTCATTGTCTTTGGCAGGTGAAGGTTCAGGGGTCAATAATATTGAAGAATTGGAAATGTCAATTTTGCTGGTCTTGGTTTCTTTGAATTTTTCATCTTTATCACCTGAAATAATATTTTGAACATTAATGCATATTCATAGAAGCCCAGCAAAGCACATATTGGTGGCAATATTTAACTATTTTGTTGGTGATCTCTCTGAATGGTTCACTCTATGCTCATACAGCACATTCAATTTGAAATATCACAAACACTGCAGTCATAATTTGCAGTGATCATCACTTCACCAGGCTTTTAACTAAATGTATATTTTAGGATACACATGATCATATCTTTAATTTTCATACGTACCTTGACAATAGGAACTGGTCCATTGGTGACATTTTCATAATCAAGATTCATATAATAAAATATCTTACCAGTTTCTTGACTTGTTTTTGGACTTGGTGGAAAGTAGTCAGTTATTCTTGAAGGCGTGGAAACCAAGGGTAAGGGAGAATCACTCATTTTCAAACCTGAAAAAAAAAAACAATACATATTATATACTTACTAAGCAAGCAGGCATATTCCTTGATCATAACTCTGATTCAGTGCCTTGGACCTGTCATCGTTAGCAAATGTCTAAGAGACACAAGCAACTCCTAGTGTTTTTCTTACAATACGAAACTGAAAACATATTTTTGTAGTAATGTAATGTTTACTAATCATACAGTGAATAAGAGTGAAATAATATAATCTATTATAGATCATATGCAACAATCTCTTATAAAGTTGTTTAATGTTTACATGAATCCATGATAACTCATCCTATACATGTAGATACACAACCTAACATTCTACTATAACATGTATAACTTAATTATTGCACTTTCTATCAACTTGCCAAATAGTAATAAGATTATAGGATCCCATTGACCCAATTGCAATGTATTCTTAAGATATAGAACTGCCTTCTCGTTCCACTAATAAATACAATGAATACTGAGGAAAACATTTGAAAGAAACTTTATCAGAGATGCAAACAGTTTTTTTTTCCTGTCAGACATTGGGGCCTTCAGGGTACCAAGTTTTGCCAGACCCATCACATTTCTGCCAGACCTATATTTTCACTCAAAATTATCTATTTTTGTAATATTATGAAAAAAAAACCAGCCCCCCCCCCCTTTTTTCCATTTTACCATCCCTTTAGTAGATGTAGAGTATAAAAAGTATTATCAGTTTCACCTCAAGAATTTTTTTTATTTTTCATGAATAAATGTTAGCAGTTAATAAAAATGAAATTCTTACTGTTTATAAATAACAATGAAATGTAACTGTTTTCTGTTAAGGGGTTTCCCGAATTTTCCCGCCAAAAAGCACATGGCTTTCAACAATTGTAAACAAAGCATTCAATTTGTGATCATGGATTACAGCTTTAATTAATTGAATTTGGATATAGATATTCAACTTAAGGTTCATCATAACCTTTTGGCTAAAATGGCCGTATTTACAACTCAAATTTTACTCTGAGTACAGACTAACCTATACACCTGCAACAGTTTTAAGGGATGGCAGGAACTAGATATATAAATTTTAAATGCATTTTATGTCTTAGAAAATTATAAACTTTTCTAGATTTTGCTATCCATTTTTTTTCGTTCCTGCAGAAGGTGCAAAAATTAACTAAGTAGTGAAAACGATTGAGAAGCTCCCCTCATATAATCAATGTTGTGAGTAGTATTGATTTAAATGGACAATAGATGGACAATAGACACCTGTAAACAATAGGTGATTTAACAGGTTTAAACTGTGTAACTGAGTGGACCGTATCAAATGAAACTCGGGTGTTTGTTTATTTTGCTATCTTCTGCAGACTGGAAAAAAATGAACATCAAAATCCAGGTAAGTTCTTAATTTTCTGAAACGTAGACTTCATATAACTTTTATATATCTAGTTCCTGCCATGCCTTAAAATTTTCCTGGATGTACCAGTTTGTCTGTACTCATAGTAATTTTGGAGGTGTAAACACGGCCATATTTTTCAATTCCTTATGATGAACCTTAAGGTACAGTCAGGCAATGTTTTTAATCTTTTTATGGATTAAAACTAATTTGAAAGAAAAGTTTAAAAAATAAAACAATTTTTGACATCAAAACAACAGACGTTCTGAAATATTTTATGAATATTCAGTGAACTATATATTTTTGGAACTCTGCTAGGGGTCAAAGTTACATCATTTTTCAAGCCAATGGTGTGTATTCTCTGTTACAACTAATCAACTGCGTTTGATATAAATATTTCAATAAATTGAGATGTCAAAACTTACCATTTCAAAACAGAAATTTATACTGCAAAAGGTTTATTTTTTTATTTTTTAAGGAGGGATATTTGGAAGTTGTGTCAGGCTATAATATTTATCATTAAAACAGTTTGAACTCCCGATTTCTATTATGTAATCGAAGCCTTGCATGTTGTTCTATCTAATCATGCAACGTGGTTGTAAAATCACAATTTTATAAACAAAATACTCTGCTGGGACCGACAGGGAAATCAGTTTTGGCTGACCCAAGCAGACTAAAATATTGCCGGCCATCAGGTCCTGCAGAGCAACTAGTTTTGCCGGACCTGCATAAATTCTGCCCCTTAGGTCCGACAGGTCCGATGATTAGTTGCATCTCTGCTTTATTTGTACTTCTTTTCTTTTGCGAACGAAAGTGAACCAACGCCTGGTGAGTCTGTAGTACGGTAGAGTCCATAAAGTGGATACCCGGGGGTATGCAGGGTCGTTATGATAAAAGACATAAAATGTTGAGAGTCTTATAACAACAACACTTTAGGGACTGCTGCAGAAATTTATTGATCGACATGTTTCAGTGCCTAGGGTACCGTCATCAGGATAAAAACAATACATAAAATCATGCTGAAGTACAAAATCAGGTTGTAAATATTTAAACGTCACAATGTTACAATGGTAAGTAACGTTATTAATAGCAACTGAAAGTGAAAGTTCATTGTAAGTATGTAAATAAACTATAAAAAGAAATTAAAATAAAATGTTGTTGTGAAAATGTTTGTTAAAATTATTCTGTCAACATGTATTTGTCCTCTTGCATCGTGGAAAGAATAACACAATAAGTTTTGTATTGGTGGTTATTTATGATGTATGTTAGTGTTGACTGGCTTATGCAGGGGTTTCATAATCTTTCATGTTGACTGGTACTTTCCACGTTTCTAGGTGGTACTTTTCAATTAATTCCATGAATATCTTATATAAAAATTCCTACATTTAGGCGGTACTTGTCAATAGCATAGGAGGGTAAAAGTACCGGGTACCGCCTCCTAATGAATGGCCTGCTAGTGGTTACAGTAGTAGTCCAAATAATTATGACGTGTCAAAGAAAAAAACTTATAATAGCCTTTCAAGACGTCATAATTATTTGGACTAGTTACAGTAGTAGAACTACGTAGACAACTTGGACACAGGCCTTTACACTGTCATGTTACCACTACTACTGCTGTATTGTACACTGGTAGTAACTACTACTGACACTACCAACTTTTAATCTGCTTATTAATAATAATACATTAAATAATATAATAGAAAATCGACCAATTCACATAGAAAAATGGTTCTACAAAATGATCTTAATTGTAGCAGTAAAAATGTTAAATAGATATAAAACTTAATATTTAACACCAGTCACCTAAATACATTCTTCGACAGACAATAAAAAAACGTAAACAAAGCGTCCCCCCTTTTTTGTTTTACACCATACGAGTTGCTTTAAATAAGTATTTTCAATACCTACGCAAGGTGAATGGGTATCAGAAACGTGCACTGAGTTTAACTTTGTTGTTTTTGTTTGTTATTTGTTAAATTTAATAGCAGTTTACCGAGTACCTCTTACCAAATTTCTTGTTTCAAACCAATGAAAGAGTCGCGGGGTTTGCGTCCATATCTTGGGTGTTGATTTTGATTGGTCGATAGAAAATGTTTCATTCCACCGAAATGACATTACAACGAGAAAATTATTAGGAATTAATTTTGACTGAATTATTTAATATTTGCTTAAGAATGAACAAATAAAGACAACATAAATTATTTTAGTGATTTATTAATGTATACAAACTATTTGTAAGAAATTTGCGACGTCATTTCACAGTGCATTATGGGTAATTAAGCTAGGGATGAGATGAAAACGCCATGATCATCGTGCGGAGGTCTCTCATAAATTATGGCCAGTGAAGAAAATGTAAGAGAGAACACGTGTCGGCTTGGTATATTTGAATGAGAATAATACATACTCTTTTCAATTATGTACAAAAAGTCAACATGTCTGCAGTTATTCATTCTAAATTAATAAAAAAAAATCTTCCCTGTTAGACGAATGTAAAATGATCATGTGAGAGTGAATAAGTCTTTTTCACATTTCGTCATTTATGAATGTCATCCCAAATTATAATGACAGTTACGTTATTGAATTGTAAATCAAAGATGTTGTGACTGGACATCATAAGGAAACGAAATTTTTGTAGGACAATTGCGCAATAACCGTTAAAAAGAAGTCTGAAGAAAAACATGAAAAAACAATTTCAAAATTTAGTATTCTTTCTAAATATAACTGTTTCTTTATCCAATCATTAATACTAATTAGTGGACTATAAATACTACTGCAGGTGATGTAATCTAATTTCTTAATAAAACATGGGTTTGTGTTTAGAAAATCCACTTAAAAAACTTATTCTGCAAACATTCTTAATAAACAGTCATGACAGTATACACATTATATAGAACAAAAACATATTTTTTGAATGATGAAGGGGCAAATAGAACATATGATGAATAGAGGTATCTAAACATTTAGGTATTTAGCTAAATTTGTGTTATGTTTTGACAGTAGATCTAGCTCTGATCATGTGCAATAATCATTTCATAATTTTGACGAAAAATGGTGTAGGTGATGCAGCTGTTGCAGGAACTTTTATGCGACTCTTATGTAGGACAAGGTCAGAGGCCGATTTAGTGGGGGGTCCGGGCCCCCATTTTCTGAGAATAAATTGGGTTGATTATATACAGTTCAATTTTCGCGAAAGCCATCTCAAACTCCATACACCGAGTTTTTTCCTGGTGTGACACCAGGAAACTCCGACATCACTCCCTAAATTCTCGGAGAAATTTGGGAGTATTCCCTCCGACTTCCGCGTAAATCCGTTACCTTTTGTTTATTGTATTAGCGACATCTCTCCCAGTCTGGAGTGAAGCGGTGTCACACCAGGTAATTAATTGCCCTAATCCTTCTGATCTATGCCGGCACGCGACAGTCAAGGTATGCGAGATTTCTAATGTAATTAAACAATTGTATTTCCTGTCTATTGATTATCAGTTTATATCTGATTGCTTGAAACAAATGAAAGATTAAAATAAAAATCAAAACGTTGTTGTTAATTCTTTTAATTACTCTGTACATCTAAATCAATTTTTAAGAACAACTATATTTGATTTTGACTGCCGTTTTTTATCAGTAAATAAATATTTAATTTACTAAAAGAGATATAATTGTGTAACAATAAACGGAGACTAACGCTGAATAAATTAGGGTAGTTTAAAGAAAAGTGACACGTCTCAAAGTATTTTATACAAGTAAAAAAGAAAATATTATTCACTATCTGTTATGCTAAGTCTACGCCATTTCCATTTTACGATTACAAAATGAAAGTTTTAAAAAGCAAAAGGTTGTTGTAATTAAAAGTTTTCAATTGCATTAAAGTTTTATAAAAAAAAAAATCTATACTTGATTATGACCTCGGTTTTTTTTTTAATCGGTAATTTATATAACTTACGAAAAGAGACATACTTGCGTGAAAATAAACTAAAATTAACGCTGAAGGTATAAAATATGAGAAAGAAAGAAAATTACGTGTCTTAAAACTTGTATATGCAAGAAAAAAAGAAAATACTTTTCACCATTCCTTATGCTTAATAAGTCTACGGCATTTTCTCTTCACGATTTGTTAGCATTACTTTAGGATAAATAATACATTTCGGCTACAACAGGAATACTTCTATAGCTGCATCAACTCGTCGTTGCATAATATTCATTTACGCACAATGAATGTAAACTTTTGTGTTGTATTTAGAACAGTGATCTTTAAATATTTTTAAAGCAATTAATTGCCGTGGAAGGACGATACGCATCTCAGTGATCAACAGTGCGTAGTTGAACTTGAACTTGACTTTGCTCACAATATTGAATGCTAAAAATAGTGACATCAATTTTGTCCACGAGATTTTTATTTGGCGGGAAATAGTATCATGTAACACTAAACTCAGGTGACCTTTCTGGATAACCGTGGGAAAATTCATTCAAGGTTTAAACTTGCTTTCTAATGATTGACATAAATTTGTGAGCGTTAAGATTGAGGCTCTAGAAGGTACTTTTACAATTGATTAACCGGATTCTAAATTGTATTCCTTTTCTGAATTAATTTTAACCAACATCAGCCTTTTATTTTTACGTTTCTTAATCAACAGAGGACATAAAACCGGACATTATTTATACGTCCATAGTCAACACTATATATTAATGGTAGATGAAAACAGGATGCATGTCGTTCAGTTCCCGATGGGCGTTGGTAGAGATCCTCTTTGAAAATTTGCCGATCGTAAAAATCCGATCCACATTTTTTTTTACATATTTCTTTCTTGTAGAACACGATATAATTTCATTTAAATATTCTATTTTATAATTGTTGAAATACTTCTTTTTATATTTCGCCGAGGACTTTTAACGTGCTGTAAAATACGGATTGCGCCAATCCAATTTTATTTTAAATAATTAAAGATCAATAACGGATAAAAAACACGATTTTTTTCTCCATATAATTAAATATTTAAAGGTTGTGATTATTGTGTTGTGTCTGGGCGGCGAATGTATCTCAGTATTTATGAATATAGGGCTGCCACATTGCATACAAAACTATTTGTCACTTTACAGTTTCTTTTTTAAATTCAAATATTTCAAGTCGGTAATCTACCGAGGTAGTGAAACATAATATTTTACATTTCAAAATAAATTGAAAGTAACAGAGTTCACTTGTTGATCCGATAAATTAACTCTTGGGTTTAATTTAGATTGGACATATTACCATAAAAAACATCATTTTGTTTTAAGGCAGTTGATATTAATTATATAATATTGAACTATTAATGAACCGAATATTGCTCACTGAGTAGGTCATAAAAGGTTCTAATTGTGGTAAAATCGTCTTTGTTGAAAAAACAAAATTATGACCTGATCGGACTATAATGAAAATACAAAATAAGTGTTTTAATCGTATTTTTATAAGTTTGTACGTTGTATGTCATATGACAATGACATGGGCATATACATACAAGAATAATTATCTTATTTTAAATAAAAAATGTCACACTTTTATCTGACAATGAAAGGACATTTAAATAACGTATTTTAAAGCACTCAGGTGCAATCAAGATCGATTAAATGTACAAAGGTAATAAATCTTGCTAATCCGATGATGTTGTCACGCGTCATTAATTTTCAGTACATCCGATGGGCAATAAACCAATAAACAGCCACGCGGTGTTGGGAGAGAATCTTTGGAGGAAATTGGGAGTATAATCCGTGATTCGCGGTGTCACACCGCTACACTCGGAAATCGGTGATTAGAGTTCGCGATTACATACTCTCTGGGCGTACTGTAAGTCATCACTAAAGCATGACTGGAGTGAGCCCCCCTCTTAGGCAGTCAGTGGGCCCCCACTTATCAGTGGCGGATCCAGGGGGGGTTCCGGGGGTGCGCATCCCCCTTTTATTTTTGCCGATCAATGCATTTGTATCGGGACATATGTTTTGCACCCCCCCTTTGCCCTGGGTGCCCTGGGTTAGCACCCCCCCTTTCGAAAATTCCTGCATCCGCCCCTGCTTATGAAAATCTCTAGATCCGCCACTGAATTTTACAAACAAATATAAATACACTTATACAATTGGAATCAGAAACCTGTTTCATACATACAACTGATAATGGATCGGTGTAAAAGAGACAACTATCTGACCAAAGAGCAAAAAACAGTATCCAAGGTCACCAGTTCGGGATCTTCAACAAAGCTAGAAAATCAGATCCGGCATCCAGAGGTGGGCTTCAGCTGACCCCTTGCCTAAACCAAAATGTGTACTTGTGCAGAGAAAATGGATGTCACACTCAACTCCAAAACAAATTTTGCTACATTACTGACAGCGACGCACATATTCCACCTGCACATTCTAATTCTTCAATACTATTGATATTCACTTCCTACAGTTTGCAAAAGTGATAATTATGTTAAATGTTATAGATAATGTAGATCTACAAAATATATATAGATATTATAATGATATTTTTTTGTTTACAGAACCCGTTTACAGATATTTTGTCTGCAGCTTTAGATGAATCAGGCATCACAGGTGACGAGTTTGATTTTTCAGCTCCAGAGCCCACACCAGAACCTGTACAGTATGCAGTAAGTAGTTGTGCGACCCCAAAAAAGAAGTGTCAATGTATATGTTTTGATTGTCTAGTTAAATACTTTGATTTGAAGGAAATGGAAATGGAATATAAAAGAAAATAATTCTTTTGAATATGTATATGATCATGAGGATGTTTATACTATTATAGTCTTGCAGCTATATTTGCTGTGGTTAACTTGTTTGAAAAAAAGGGTTCTTGAATACTTTATCAACACATTTATATGATCATGATGATAGATGAAAAACTTTTGATGAATCTTCTATAATAGAACTTCTAACATTAAATTGAATGCTAATTACATCAGGAAAACCACCATGCAACGTTGCCAAAGTCGCATCTAATTTCACAATTTTTATAAATGTAAATCAGTAACTATCAGGTTTTGTTAGTATGTGTGAAGGAATAATGGAGAATGCTGTAAAACTTGGTTTACTAGTCATACAATACTAATTGCATATTAAGAGTGATTCTCTGAGTAACATTTAATAACTTAATCATTTCTGTTCTTTTTTCTACTTTATATGCATTTTAATTATGAACATATTTAGTTAAAGGTAAATTTTATTACAGGATCCTAACTTACTGATAAGCCAAAACCAATATATACGACACGAGCCTGTCCAAGATCCTAATGTTTTTTCTCATGCTTTGAAACAGTTGGCTACAACAAATTATCAGGTGTACACCAATCAAAGATCTAGTCCGGTAAGTTTTTTAATCAATTTAAAAGCTATACATATGATATTTAAAGTCATAAGAAACGAGTGACCGGTGAAAAATAATGTTCTTCCAATTCTTGAACCAATGCATACAAACATCATAAACTTAGTCTTCTGTGCATGAATTTATCATTTTTTTCGTGTAAATTTTGTATAATCGCCAATTTTTTTTTCAATTTGTCAGTGTTGTTGTGAAAATATGGCAGGTAATTAAAGTTTGTGATTTGAAGCTGAAGTTTAACGATTGTCACCTGTTTGTCAACAATCGACAAAAAATCAACAAAAAAGCATGAAAATTTAGCACGTGTTTAACATGTAAATTCAGATAATAGTCTATTTTAAGGACATCCATGCGTATTGTGATCACCAGATTTTTATGAGATGGGTCACACTGAGGTCACTTTGCATACGGAAAATATGTTGGGGAAGCAATTAAAATAAAGTAAACTACTTCTAAATATGAATAGATTAAAGATTTTCTTCAGAAAAAAGTATATGTACATAAGTTTTATAATGAAAACTATCCATTGAGTTATAAAAAAACATGAGCATTATTTTTTTCTGATTTGAGGTTTCTTATGACTTTAATAAAGCAAAATGTAAATATATTATGTTCTCAGTCAGTCATCAGTTGTCAAACAAATGTTTGGTTTTACCTTGTACATGTACAGTACGCCCAGAGAGTTTGTAATCGCGAACTTTTATCACCGATTTCCGAGTGTAGCGGTGTGACACCGCGAATCACGGATTCTACTCCCAATTTCCTCCAAAGATTCTCTCCCAACACCGCGTGGCTGTTAATTGGTTTATTGCCCATCGGATGAACTGAAAATTAATGACGCGTGACAACATAATCGGATTAGCCAGATTTATTACCTTTGTACATTTAATCGATCTTGATTGCACCTGTGTGCTTTAAAATACGTTATTTAAATGTCCATTCATTGTCAGATAAAAGTGTGACATTTTTATTTAAAATAAGATAATTATTCTTGTATGTATATGCCCATGTCATTGTCATATGAAATAAAACGTAAAAACGTATAAAAATACGAATAAAACACTTATTTAGTATTTTCATTATAGTCCGATCAGGTCATAATTTTTGTTTTTTCAACAAAGTTTCAACAAAGATGATTTTACCACAATTAGAACCTTTTATGACCTACTCAGTGAGCAATATCCGGTTCATTAATAGTTTAATATTATATAATTAATATCAAATGGCTTAAAACAAAATGATGTTTTTACGGTAATTTGTCCAATCTAAATCAAACCCTAGAGTTAATTTATCGGACCAACAAGTGAACTCTGTTACTTTCAATTTATTTTGAAATGTAAAATATTATGTTTCACTACCTCGGTAGATTACCGACTTGAAATATTTGAATTTAAAAAAGAAACAAATAGTTTTGTATGCAATGTGGCAGCCCTATATTCATAAATACTGAGATAATTCCCCGCCCAGACACAACACAATAATCACAACCTTATTTAATTATATGAAGAAATAAAATCATGTGTTTTTTTTTATCTGTTATGATCTGTTATTGATCTTTTATTTTTTTAAATAAAATTGGATTGGCGCAAGTATTTCAACAATTTATACTATAGAATATTAAAATGAAATTATATCGTACAAGAAAGAAATATGTAAAAAAAAATGTGGATCGGATTTTTACGATCGACACATTTTCACAGAGGATCTCACCAACGCCCATCAGGAACTGAACGACATGCATCCTGTTTTCATCTACCATTAATGTATAGTGTTGACTATGGAAGTATAAATAATGTCCAGGTTTATGTCCTCGGTTGACTGAGAAACGTATAAATAAAAGGCTGATGTTCGTTTATTCAGAAAAGGAATAAAATTTAGAATCCGGTTAATCAATTGTAAAAGGACCTTCTAGAGCCTCAATCTTAACGCACAAAAATGTCAATCATTACAAAGCAAGTTTAAACCTTCAATGAATTTTCCCACGGTTATCCAGAAAGGTCACCTGAGTTTACTGTTACATGATACTATTTCCCGCCAAATAAAAATCTCGTGGACAAAATTGATGTCACTATTTTTAGCATTCAATATTGTGAGCGAAGTCAAGTTCAAGTTCAACCACGCACTGTTGATCACTGAGATGCGTGTCGTCTTCCCACGGCAATTAATTGTTTTAAAAATATTTAAAGATCACTGTTCTAAATACAACACAAAAGTTTACATTCATTGTGCGTAAATGAATATTATGCAACGACGAGTTGATGCAGCTATAGCAGTATTCCTGTTGTACCCGAAATGTATTATATCCTAAAGTAATGCTAATCGTGAAGAGAAAATGCCGTAGACTTATTAAGCATAACGAATGGTGAATAGTATTTTCTTTTTTACTTGCATATACAAGTTTTAAGACACGTAATTTTCTTTAAACTCACTGCTCACATTTTATACCTTCAGCGTTAGTTTCCGTTTATTTTCACGCAAGTATGTCTCTTTTCGTAAGTTATATAAATTACCGATAAATAAAAAACGAGGTCATAATCAAGTATAGATTTTTTTTATAAAACTTTAATGCAATTGAAAGCATTAACAACAACGTTTTGGATTTTAAAACTTTTATTTTGTAAACGTAAAATGGAAATGGCGTAGAATTATTAGCATAACAGATAGTGAATAATATTTTCTTTTTTACTTGTAGTATAAAAAACTTTGAGACGTGTAATTTTTCTTTAAACTGCCCTCATTTATTCTCCGTTTATTGTTGCACAATTATATCTCTTTTAGTAAATTAAATATTTATTTACTGATAAAAAAACGGAAGTCAAAATCAAATATAGTTGTTTAAAAACTTGATTAAAATGTACAGTGTAATTGAAAGATTGAAAGAATTAACAACAACGTTTTGCTTTTTATTTTAATCTTTCATTTGTTTCAAGCAATCAGATATAACCTGATAATCAATAGACAGGAAATACAATTGTTTAATTACATTAGAAATATCACATACCTTGACTGTCGCGTGCCGGCATAGATCAGACGGATTAGGGCAATTAATTACCTGGTGTCACACCGCGTCACACCAGACTGGGAGAGATGTCGCTAATACAATAAACAAAAGGTAGCGGATTTACGCGGAAGTCGGAGGGAATACTCCCAAATTTCTCCGAGAATTTTGGGAGGGATGTCGGAGTTTCCTGGTGTTACACCAGGAAAAATATCGGAGTATGGAGTTTGGGATTACAAACTCCTTGGGCGTACTGTATCTCATAAGGGATTGTTCAACATGTTCAAAGCAAGTTCATAGACTTGTCATTTTTGGCCATGGAGAGAACATGAGAAGAAGACATTTTATTGCTATATAATGTTGTATTATGTATTATTTCAGTCTCCATGACAAAATATAACAAGGAATTGTGATCAATTTCAGACAATTTTTTGTTTAAATCTGTAAATTGAGAAAATGTTTGTGTTCAGTTGATATAACATTTTAGTATCATGATGCATCTTTGGAGTCGGACTGAGACCAGTTTTAAAAATGATCAAGTCCAGACAGATTTTCACTAGTCCAGAACTCTTGGTCAACTCACTTTAATGAGAAGCCTGTTTTAAAATGTATTGAGGTACAATATGTATTAGAAATTAATATGATATAGAAAATTGTTACATATTGTAGTTATTGTGCCATTTGGCCATGTGTGTTTCCTACATTGTTGAATAAGTAAAGCCTTCACGCATTGAGAGAGTAAACGTTTTTTTTTCAGGTTATATTTTCCAATAGTCGGGGAGCTCTCAACAAGACATCTTCATCTCCGGCCATCATAAGAGTGCCTCCAACAGGTCAATATGTAGGACAAAAACAACAACAGATAAAACTTCAGCCATCTACACAAGGTGGACAACCAAGAATTATCAAAATTACCCGAGTGGGTAGTAATGCAAATAATCCAAGTGCAATTAACCTGGCAAATTTACCAGGATCTGGAGCTATTAGGTTTAATGCTAACAGTGGCTTAGGACTACATCCTTCAATTCCAAGCAATTTAGCTGGAAAGAAGATAATAATTACAAATGGCATCGCAAAGACGAGGCCGTCCGATATTCCTTCTAGTCATGTGGTTTACACTCAACCAAACATTGTCCGTAGTACAAATTCACCCGTGCAATTTATAAACCAAGGAGTGTTTGCAGGTGGTAAAGTATTCCCCAGCAGTAGTAATGCAGGTGTGTCATTGTTAAATAAAAATGTACCTCACACTTTACAAAGTAATATACCGACCATGTTGCATAGTCCAAGTATGCCTAATATGAACAGTAACAGTTTGTCTAATGGTGAAATGTCAAATATTATTAAGACAAATATCACACAGAAAGATATTTCACGGCTGTGGTCAAACCAGGATTTGAAGCTAAAGTCTGTTACACAGAACATGCAGAATATTGCTGGAATGCATAGATCCATGAGTCAGGTATGTTATTCCTTGTTATTTAAACTTAAAGGATGCTGGGTAGATCCTTTGGTGAAACATACGTCAGGGCAAATGTAGGGATAGTGGCAACTGATGCTGGGTTTAATACATGTAATGATGTATATTTGACAACATTCCCAACAATGGCAATGCCCAAGGTACATGTTAATATGTTAAAAAGTAACCAAATATGAAACAAAAAGTACTAACTATAAAATAGTGAAAACTGACATGGACTGATATATAATTGTTGGAACTGATCTGTAAGATATATATATATTTTATAAAAGTGGGAAATGTTGTCCAGTTGTCCAGTTAATTGGAGAACACAAAATAGTCTTGGGGTTTCTGGTACAACCCATTATTTTGAGCTCTGACTTGTAATCTTTAGAAGATATCACCAATATGTTGTTGGTTTTCACATGTAACTTATTTCATCAGTGAAACTTAAATTTCCATTTCTTGTTCAATGAAAAGGAAAACACAATGCCAAAGAAAAGAAAAGAAAAACAATTTGAGAATTGGTTCAATATGCTTATTTAGTATTTAAATAAATCTGTTCCACCAATTGAGTCAATACATGTTATCTTGAAACAGAAAATTCTAAAAGGTTCAGAAAAATATAACAATGTAGAACTATTGAAATATAAAAATAAGAAGGTGTTGTGATTGCCAATGAAGAGATATAAACAAACAAAACTTCATGAATGATTTTTCCTATTAACTTATTATATAATATACATTTTGCAGCATTTAAAAAATTGTACATAGAAAAGTTTTAGTATTTTCAAATGATTTTAAAATTGATATTTTTAAATGCACTTCACTTTGAATATATTTGTTTTAACAGACAAAATTAAAACTTAAATCATGTTGATCCATTTTATTTTGAATAGCAAACTCTTGGTGGCACTAGTTTTGTTTCAAATGCAAATCCACTGGATGATGATGATGTAGAAGAGGAAGTTCAAGAATTAGGACATGCTGAAACTTATGCTAATTATATGCCTACAAAATGTAAGTAAAATATAAGTTAGAATTTCTTTGGTGTTATACTGTGGATACCAATTATTGTGGATTTCGTTTGTACAGGTGAACCACGAAATTAATTATTCAAAGAATGACAAATTATCTAGGCTTGTATGCAGACTTTGACAAATTCACAAAATTGAATATCCAGAATATACAAGTTTTCCTTAATCCATGAAAATTGGTACCCACGAAAATAATTGAAACCACTGTATATAATGCTAAAGTTGGTATGGTATTTAATTATAAAGCGAGATGATTTCATGAGATCAAGAATATTCTTCTGAAAAAGCTATCCGTCTGTTCAGTCATAAAAAGTGATTCTTTTCTTTCAACATGTTCGACTTAATTATATATATGCACAAAAAAAAAGAAAGACTTGTGCATATATTATCATGATTATTCAGCTTATCAAGAAAATACGACTGGTAAATGTACTAAGTATAGTAGATGAAGCAAATAACAGGAAAATTGTTGATAACTTTTATTGCCCTGCTTATGATAGTAGACAGTCTTGTATAAGGAAGCTTGCAATAAAGTATTTTGGTAGGGCATTATGTCCAGTGTACTAAAAAAATCTTGTTTTTTTTTTGTTTTTTTTTTGTAATGAGTCATCTTGGACCAGGCAATAAACTATGGAGGCCTGAATAAAAGAAATCAATAATTATTTGTTGTACTGAAGTAAATAAAGCTTTTTCATATATTTAGAAAACGATTTGTATTTTAAAGGATGTTTTTACTATTTACAGTAAATTTAGGAATCAAACATCCAGATCCAGTAGTAGAAACTAGTTCCCTGTCCAGTGTAGAGCCTCAGGATGTCTGGTATAGGTTGGCTATACCAGATACAACCATTGAATGTGGAGAGTTATCTGCCCTTCAGTTAGAGGCTATTGTTTATGCCTGCCAGAGACATAATGTTATTCTGCCAAGTGGAGACAGATCTGGTTTCTTGATAGGTAAGACTTAAATATCACTTTCAAATGGATTTCTGTTATAAAATCAAAATTTATGCTAATTATGATTATAAAAAGCTATAAGATGTTATGTTAATTATCTGTGAAGTACATTTTATTTTATTCAAGACCTCATTGATTGAATAATTAATAGGGAGTTGTGGTATGACTTCCAATGAGACAACTATCCACCAGAGACTATAAGATACAGATGTTATTGGCCTCAGTTCAGCCTTTAACAATAAAAAAAAAACTAGTTATAGATATTATAAATATTTATTGTTCAAAGCAGAGCAATTATTGACATCTATTATATAAAATTGAGAATGGAAATTGGGAATTTGTCAAAGAGACAACATCCCCACCAAAGAGCTGAAAATAGCGGAAGGCCACAAATGGGTCTTTAACACATCAAGAAAATCCAGCCCTTTGAGGTGGTCTTCAATACAACATGAAGATCCAGCCCTTTGAGGTGGGCTTCAGCTGGCTTCTTAAAAAATATATACTAGTTCAGGGAAAATGGACTTCAAAATCCACTCCAATTTCCAAAACATATAAATGAACCAAAATTAAGAAACATACAAATAATATATGGTTGTTTTCTTGTTGTAAAATAATGAAATTAAAGAATTTGAATGTATTCAAATTAAAACAGAACTACCTGATAAAATGATATTTTATATAATGTACAGGTGATGGAGCAGGTGTAGGGAAAGGAAGAACTGTTGCTGGTGTTATATATGAGAATTATCTACTTGGTAGAAAGAGAGCAATATGGTATGTATGCAAAATAAAATATTGATAATAATCGTAAATTTACAGTAGGAAATATCCTGAACTTACTTGATAGAATGGAACTGCTATGTTAACCACTAGGAATTTCTAGTAAAAAAGTGTCTTGTAGTTTTACATTTATATCAATTTCATCTGTCGAGTATTTTGAACCAGTAGTATAAATCCATTGCAGTTAAGGCCACGATTTTTTAATTTGTTGGTTTACAGATCCGCCGACCCGATTTTGCCGATTTCCAGAATAAAAATAAAATCACTTTTTCATGCTTTTAATTTCCGCCGACCCTAACAAGTGCATTATCCCTGAAAAATAATTAAAATATTCTGTTTTTTATGAAATGAAATGCATTTATCACTAACAAAATTGATAACACTTTATGTAGGGAAAAAATAAAACTTCCAGTTTACGTTTCTAAAAATAATCAATTATAACTGACCTTGAAATGTTGTTTGCGCAAATAATTTTGCGAAACGAAACCTGTGTTTAAAACCAATTACACAATAAGTTCGTTTCCCGTATTTGTCATCAGTCCGTAAGATGCATCATCTGATAGAAATAGAGTTGTCCAAATGTGGACAGGTGGAAGACGTCAAGTTAAAGTACTGAATATTAAATAATCATTTGGAATTTTCTTGTTTCATAGATAATAAAAAAATATCGTCCATTTGGATAAAAAATGGGAATGCATGACAACAGATTAAACTGATATTCTCGTTTTTCCAGTTGACGAGTCTATTACGTTTTTTGACACGTGTGTTGAAACTTATTTTCGTATGACGTTTTTACATTTTTTTTCTTTATCAGTTTTCGTGCTTGAAGATCATAATTCACCAAGTTTTCTGAAATTGATTAAGAGCTACGCGAATCTGTTTTTAATGTTTGTGAAATGACGATTTAATTTTGTCTTTGTCCGTCCGTCATCGAACATATTTTTCTGTCTTGAAAAATATTTTTTTTCTTTTTTTTTCCCGACCGACCGACCTGACTTTTTCATGGCTAAAATCCGTAAACCAACAAATTAAAAAAACCTGGCCTAATGGCATTATAAATTGTACATCAAAAGAAGTCATAAAAAAAGATTGTTTGACGAAAATTAAGAGTAATCTTTGCAAACTTTGGATATCATTTTTAAGGATTTTATTTATAGAAATTAGAAAAAGTTAGAATACCCTAAAGAAACATTTATAAGAATCTTTTGTCTGCTGGTTCTGATATCCCAAAGTTTTTTGTGATATCTACTGGTATAGGCCTTTCTCTATAGATGCACGAGTTGTCAATATCTTTTCATTTAAGAAACCAGAGATAATTTTGTCAGAAATTGTAAACACAATACATTGTTTGTATGCAGGTTGAGTGTGTCAAATGACTTAAAGGTTGATGCAGAGAGAGATTTGAGAGATATAGGTGCTGGAAGAATAGAGGTTCATTCATTGAATAAGGTTTGTGTTATCAGACTTATCATAATTGTTTTAAAGAAATGTTTGGAATTGAAAGCAATTTCACTAGACTACTGAAAACATTTAATACAAATGTTAAACCAGAATTATTAATTTGATATTTTTCAACTATGCTATTCTTCTAAACATAAAAATCCATACAATAATCATTGTCACAAAGAAAATAAACCATAATTTAAAATTATTGATTGCTTTGTTTTGGACAAATTAGTATTTTGATACAAAGTGCTCATCACCACCAAACACAGATCAAGTTTGATTTGGGTGCGGTGACTTTTCCATGTTTTCACCGTGCGCCAGCGATGTCCCTTTTTAAATAGAAAACTTATGAATTTGTCATATATTTCGCAGCAGGGGCATTGTTATCCCTTAAATACATTCTTCTTTACTTTAAAAATTATCGTAGTATAGACTTATTCTGTTGTCCTCACACCCTGAACATTTATTTATAGTTTAAGAAAGCAACTTTTCTTTAATTTCAGTTAAAATATGCAAAAATATCATCAAAAGAAAATGGCAGCGTGAAGAAAGGTGTGATATTTGCTACTTACTCCTCTCTGATTGGTGAGAGTCAGTCAGGTGGGAAATACAATACCAGATTAAAACAACTGCTGAAATGGTGTGGAAAAGATTTTGATGGTTGTGTATCCTTAATAAAATATGTTGTAACTGAAAAGGTGTCTACACTTTGTGTACTGCAAATGTGTATTGCAAATTTGTATTGAATTTCGATAGAATAGGTTCATTTAGAATAAGGCTGAATATTGATGTTGGAAAGCACTAAAATAATGTATGAGTGATACAGGTAGTTTAGCATTTTTAAATGTGGATAATTTTTTTTTGGATTAGATAAAAATAGATGAGGAGTATGTAAAAAAAATATTACAACTGTACATATTTTTATGCCCTACTTAATAGGTATTATGTTTTCTGGTCTGTGCGTCAGTTTGTTTGTTGGTTCGTCCAGCTTCAGGTAAAAGTTTTTGGTCAAAGTAGGTTTTGATGAAGTTTAAGTTGACATGTTCTCTATGAAATGATCAAAATTAGAGTTTTTACCCCTATTTCGTGGTCCACTGAACATAGAAAATAAGTGTCTGGCAGCATCTGTGTTCTATGAACACATTTTTGTTTCATCAGTTTCCCTATCAAATACATTTGTAATTTTCAACAGAGCTGGCAAGTTAAAGTTACATGTATATTAGAATTAGAAATGCTGTTTGTATATAAGACTTATAAACAAGAAAGAGGATGTATCTTTTTGTCTTAACACAATGTAGATTGTTTTTGATGAATGTCACAAAGCAAAGAACTTGTGTCCAACTGGTTCCAGTAAACCAACTAAAACAGGGCAGACAGTATTAGAATTACAAAACAGATTACCTAAAGCCAGGATTGTGTATGCCAGTGCTACAGGTATATATAGTGTTGATAAAGTAATAAGTTCTGTTAATACACTTAGTTGTCTTCGTATAGTGATTGTATGTATTGCAGATGAGATCAGAATTGTAACATCAATTAAATATGTTGAGAATTACCTCTAAACTTGTAAAGTAAAGAAAAGGAGATCTATAGATGTGAAATTTATTCTTTAGGATAAAGAAGTGTTAATTAACTTTTAACCAGTTACAGTATTAATTTCTGAAATCTGAGGGGAAATTGCCCTACAACAGTGAAAGCAAAATTATAGCTTTGCTTTGACAGTATGATTCTTTATTTATGTGATTAAACTTTTATTTGTTTTATGATTTTTAGGTGCATCTGAACCAAAGAATATGGCATACATGACACGACTTGGACTTTGGGGCCCAGGAACACCATTTAAAGAATTTGGTGACTTTATTCAAGCAGTTGAAAGAAGGTACACATTTTGACCTAACACCTTTATAAAGTGTTATATTATTTTTGCAAGGCAGAGGATTCAACAAGAAATTATAAAAACACATTTACATGAACATGTTAGTTTAGAATTACCACATGTTTATAGAACTTTTTAAACTTTTCCATTGTTGAGGCTGAATAGATTATCCTACTAAATACACTTTTATGAATATAGGATTCCTTATGGCATTTAAAGGTTTTACCACTGCTGGTCCACTCTTTTTGAATATACTTCCAATTGTTATTGCCAATCATTTTGTCAGTACATTTCATCTGTACATTCATCCAACAAATATTTCCTTCACAATTTTCTCAAACTATGAAATAGGTATATTTCGTCAGGCACTAAACTGATGAGTTGAAACATGTGAGCACTTTTTGGATGTGTTGATGATACTTTGGTCTACTCAATAGAATGGCTTCATATCTTTTCAGATCTGGCGGACATCTTTTTCCTGTGTTTTCCTATACTTTGAAATACAAGACAACACATGCATTCTTGTTGTGTACTTGCTTGTGTGAAATATTTGCCTCTGTGATTTCAATTTGAACCATGTAATTCAAGGTCCTCGATAAAAAAAAAATATCTTGGGAGTTTTATTATCTTGCTTTCAATGATATGGTTTTTTTTTTCATAATAAAAGGCATGGTTAAGCAAAATACTGGTCTCTTATTCAGATGCATAATAACTAATAAGACTTAATCTTTTATTTTAGAGGTGTTGGTGCTATGGAACTGGTTGCCATGGAAATGAAGTTAAGAGGGATGTATATTGCCAGGCAGCTTAGTTTCCAGGGTGTTACATTCAGGATAGAAGACATTCCATTAGAGGAGAACTTTATTAAATGCTATAACAAAAGTGTCAGACTGGTAAATGTTACCTCATTCAATTAAGGGCTATTCCATTAAAATGTATGTGTGCGGGTAGGATGGGAATTTCAAAATATATGTAGAAGGTTTCCCTACAACTAACAATCTCTTTTTAGATAATTTTAATTAATGGTAATAGATGCATACTGAAAAAGACCCATGACCCCACATTCAATAATTAAACTTGACTTCCGACTAAGATGTGAAGAGTTTATATTGGCAATTGTTATCTTC
Source organism: Mytilus galloprovincialis (assembly GCF_965363235.1). NCBI lineage: Eukaryota > Metazoa > Mollusca > Bivalvia > Mytilida > Mytilidae > Mytilus > Mytilus galloprovincialis. The sequence continues at coordinate 62,498,972 of NC_134842.1, read as the reverse complement.
TTTTACAGTGGGTGACAGCAAGGACCAGGTTTCAGAAAGCAGCAGATTTGATGGATGCTGAGCACAGAATGAAGAAAACCATGTGGGGACAGTTCTGGTCAGCTCATCAGAGGTTTTTCAAATATCTGTGTATATCATCAAAGGTGAATGCCTGTGTAAGGCTTGCAAGGGATGCTGTCAAAAGTGGAAAGGTAGGGACAATTATTGGTTTGTTTTATTTCCATTTGCAATGTTTTTTTAGCTCACCTGGTCTAAGAGGCAAAAGAAATTTCTATAATTTTGCCAATTATCTTGTATAATGTATAGCGGGTTATTTTCGTGTGGTGTAAATTTTCGCTTATTTTCAAGGATAGAACAAAATCGCATATATAAATTCCGCCGATTTAAAAGTGGACATGCAAAGGTATTGATAAAGTTTTGAATCCGTTAAAATAATCGCCTCCAAAATATTTCGTAGACCTTATTCAATGAAAAACACGAAATGTTACACCCACGAAAATAACAAGCTGTACGGTATCTTAAAGAGATCAATCAATATAAACTGTATACATTAAATAGAATCTTTAATACAAGATTGAAGAAAATTACACTAAATTTAAGATTTACGAAAATAGCAAACATAAATAATTGTAAAATATTCAAATTTATATCAAAAGATACAATCAATCAATCAAAAAAGCGCCTTTGAGCTGTTGTTTTATTTTTTTTAGATAAAATTAAAAGAAATAGTTTACCTACATGTATCTTTTTTTTCTGGTAATACTTTTAACACTTCATAACTACTGAGGAATTTGACTACACCTTCATGAGTTTCAAATCAAGAGTGCCACTTAAAAGGTCATTTGTATGCCAGTAAATACCTGTGTTTTGAAAGATACAGTATTAAACCAGATTTAAGTTGCTAATATATATGTTACATGTGAAAAGTTAACAACTAAATTTGTGTCTGATGAGATGTTAGGTATGTAGGTTCAAGTTTCAGAATTTCTTGTATGCTTTTCAGTGTGTTGTGATAGGTCTACAGTCAACTGGAGAAGCCAGAACTCTAGAACAGCTGGAAGAGATGGGTGGTGAATTGAATGACTTTGTATCAACTGCAAAGTAAGTATGATTTGGGTGTCCTGCTGTAGTAGAGGTCCTATTATGTTTTCTGATATGTGCTTCCATCAGTATCAGGTTGAAGGTTTGGTTTAGAGTAGTTTGTGGTCATATCAACTCAAAATTTACTTCACCTGTTCACTATGAAGTGAAAAGTGTAATTTATACCAAGTTAAATTTTTCGACAAATATGGAAAATGGAAATAAGATAGTGTGAGTAGGACATTGTGTCCTATAAATGCATATTTCTGTTTTTCTTTATTTTACAGGATAATGTGATAAACTGAGGAATTTATCCTATTTGAATTTGTATTATTAAAAGGGAAAAGATCTTCATAACATTATTATAAAAAGTCTTAAACTGAATGTTATTGTTCTTCTTATATGACTGGATTTTGGCAATTCTGTAAGATTTTTATTTAACAACTGAATTATATTTGATTTATAGAACTGATGTAGATAATACTGCAGTTTTACAACTGACATTTTCTTGTACAGTAAAACCTGTATAAACTGGCCGGCTACGGGACTTTGAAAAATGGCCGGATTATTCAGGTTTCTGTTTTGACCGGAAGTTAATGACTTGTGATGTCCGATATTTTGCATGTAAAAGTTCTCTCTGATTGTAAATTATATCTGATAGATAAATTAAAATACTTTCACTTCGTTTTTCATTGTTTGCATTTGCATCATTATACTCGAGTTGTTTGGATTGTGGAACGAGAGTGTCAATTTACTTCCATGATAGTTAATTTGAAACGTTGGAATGGCCGATTAAAAAGCCAAAATATTATCAAACGTAATTTCATCACTATCGAAACGTTGTTGTATGTACAGTTTACAATACCTGTTGATTGTTGTCATCCGGATGTTTTTCATTATCAAGGTCATTTCTTATGGGCTCAGGAAACGCAGGATCTGAAAATCACGATGTAGATTTCGTACTCTATTTAAATTTTGATTATCCTAGTTACAATGTAAGTCAATCCGAGATATATTCAGTTTGTCTTTTCGTTTAATTGACACGTTTATAATGTTTAAATAAATAATAAAGCTCACTTCTGTACGATTGTAAGTTCACAGTTTAACACCAGACTAATTGATTATCCTGAAAAGCTATATCATGTATATTGTGTAAACAAATATGTTTTGATTGCATATGGATCATTGAAATTAATTAGACAAACCAGTTTTGACAGGTAATAATTGATGTAATTAAGAGTATTGGGACTGCATAATTAGACCGGTATTCGAAATACACAGGGTCCGGTTTACAAAGGGTATTTTAACAAAGACTTTGAAGGGGAAAAAATGGGACTTTCAATTTCTGACAGAATGGACAGGAATCCGGTTTAATCAGGGTCCGGTTTACTCAGGTTTGACTGCATTTGTACATTAATAATTTTCTTGTATTTGTACTTTTTAATTATTTACATACATACATGTGCAAATAACTAAGATATTCAAATTGTCTTCATGATTCTGTATTAGTTTGTATTAATTTTAGATAATGTTGCTAAATAAAACAAGAAACATATTTAATGTTATTTATTTTGCAGGGGAGTGTTCCAGACATTAGTAGAGAAACATTTCCCTGCACCTGATAGAAAGAAAACATTTGATCTGTTTGGAGATCGATTCTCAAGTTATAAAGATAAGAAAGAAACACCTGCTGCTGCTAAAAATAATAAAAATAATAAAAGGAAGAATGGTAATTTAAGTTTTAATTTAATCAGTAGAAGGGGAGAATTGAAACTGGAGTTGATTTCCTGAGGGATATGTCATTCATGGTCATTGTATGTACAAATTATAAGAATCATTCATGATCCAGAGCTTGAGACGGCATAAAGAAACAAACTTTGAAAATGCTTATTTTTGTATTTTACTGGAAAATGAATTTGTGGATTTTTGATGCAGCTAGTGTTAATGATCGGTTTGTCAAACCTTCATTATTTTTTGGAATCTTGGACAGAAGTGTTTTCTTGATCAAAAGATGGGTACAAGAAAAGAGAAATAACAGAATTGTGTGTGACATTGACATGGATTTAAATTTCGGCAAAAGATTATATAATAGATAAAATTAACTATAATTGATTACATTCTAAAACATCACTGACAGTAGCAACTGCTGACAAGGCATAGTTTTAGGGAGATCTTGACATCAATTTATTTTCTATTTCTACATGTTCTGTATAATGAAAAGTAAAATCACAAAAATACTGAACTCAGAGGAAAATCAATTCGGAAAGTCTATAATCACATGGCAAAATCAAATAACAAAACTCATCAAAAACGAATGGACAAGAACTGTCATATTCCTGACTTGGTACAGGCATTTTCAAACAGTATTTGTTCTATTATCTATGCTTGATATTTTGATTCAGGGTTTTAATTTACTATAACAGCACCTTAACAATAACTTTTTTGTAGCTGATACTTCTAGTAAAAAGTCTAAGAAGGCCAAGGGTGATTCTTCAGACACCAGCAGTGGTTCTGATTCGTCTGATTCAGATATGAGTGATATAGATCTTGGTCTAGGCAGTGCCTCTAGTTCAGACAACAGTGATGTTGATAACTTTAATCCATTTGGAGGATCTGACAGTGATGATGATAGTATGTATTGTACAAATAAAGTGTGTTTTCTATTACAGCTAATTTCCTATTGCATGTAGAAAAAAACTTTGGTTAGCTTGCTTGCTTTGTTTGTATATTGTACAATCATTAGAATAACGCCCAATTAAATTCAAATATGATATATATACAGATAAAACCATGCCTATATAAATATTTTAAAGATGTCAATCTTATTTACAAAGCTTGAATAAAAATTTATTCAAACAAAGCAAGCAAGCAAACCAAAGTTTTGTTCTACATGCATAAGAAATTAACTGTGTAAAGATAATGGACAGGGGGTCCTGAAATTCCTTGAGGACTTCTGACAAAAATATGTCTTATATTTTCTGCTGTATGAATTGTTTCTTTACACTTAAACAACTGAAAAAAATCTGCTATATTACTTGTAAATTATACTAATTGTTTTCCATATCATCAATTGAGTTGATAGTATAAAAAAAGAAGCTGTGGTATGATTTCCAATGAGATAACTCTCCACTGGAGACCAAAGTGACACAGAAATGAACAACTATAGGTCATGGTACGACCTTCAACAAAGAGCAAAGCCAATATCTCATAGTCAACCATAAAAGGCCCCGAAATGGCAATGTAAAACAATTCAATGTTAAACAGGAAAGATAAGCTATTTTAATTCCCCCTCTTTTGAACTGCCCAAAGGTGATAGACACAGAGCATGGAATATTGCTGTAGATATTTTAACCGAGTTGAGTAAATGTAATAGTGAAAAATGAAAAAAATGCTGTTCTAACAATTTAGAGCTTGAGTTAAGACTATATGTATTTTAATGTTGATAAACCTGTGTTTTTAAAGATCCTTGGGTGAAGAAAAAGAAGGGCAAATCAAAAACCAAAAGTAGTAAAGTGAACAAGAAAAAGAAAAAAGATCTGGATTTTGATGAAGAATTTGACAAAGCTCTAGCTGCAGCTGGGCTGCTGAAGAAAGCAAATCCTGCTGCTGAGAAACCATCTTCATCAACATCTAATGGTAACCATGATGATAACAATACAAATGGTAATCTGTATAGTAAGTATAATACAATCTTTATTGTTAAGTGTGCCAACTTAAATACAAAGAATTAACTGGAGGAAAAAAATATACTCAAATTAATAATGTCTTACTAGTACTGGTGACAACTTCTGTCCTTGAAAATTTTACAGGTAGTTCAGATTTAAATCATTTTAACTACAAAAGAATAGGGCATTTGGTGTCTGATTTTCCCAAGCTAGTTCAATTGGTCAGAAGGGGTACAGTTGTTCTTGATACTATCAAGTTTCAAAAAAGAAGAAAAACAAGGACACAATTATAAATTTACCCTTGTACATTGTTGAAAAGTTGGTTTCTGTTCTTTAATTTTAGTTTGCCTCAATCAAATGTTATGAGGTACACAATGATTATTACCACAAAACACAGATTAAGTTTGAATTTTTGTGTCGTCACTATAATCATATTAGAGTAATGCCTTTTATAATTGGATAAATTGGTGAAGTTTTCGTTTCCGTTCTCTATATTTTTATTGTAATGATTTAAAATCATTTGCCATCTGATTTGTAGGTATGGATTCAGTAGAACAAGCAATAGCACTTAAGAGGGAGTTGATGGACATGCTGGAGGAGTTAGATGATCTACCTCCTAACACATTGGATCATCTCATTGATGAATTAGGGGGACCAGACAATGTTGCAGAGGTATGGATTATCCCATTTTGATGACAGCTTTTGCTGCTAACTTCAATATTATGTTCAGCTTTTAATTCTGAAATTGAGAAAGGAGAATGTGATAAAGAGACAAAAACCCAACCAAAATTGAAACGGATAACTGTAAATAAGAAACATTTTAGAGACAAACAAGATATAATAAGGGGGCTGTTTACAAGAAATTACTGCTTTTGCAAGGGAACTTGGAGGCTCATTTGCAGTAGAAAGTGGAAGAGCATCAAGGTTTAGTAAGCCTGAAAGCTATTGCCAAATACAGCTAAGCATTGTTCCATTAAAACATACATGGGACCAAGGGAAGGCACTTCCAAATCTGAACTATGGGTGGTTTCATCTATAATTTTGCATAGTGGAAATGTAAGTGAAATTTTAATTTGCCCCTTTAGGTGGTTACCTTACTTTTATAGTGACTCCCTGGTTATCCTGTATATTTTAATGGAACAGACTGGAAGTGATCTATTCCTACAGTAGAAAATCATTAGTTTTTCAAAAAAAATTAAGTTTGGTATATTTCTCTGTAGTGTGGGTGATGCTGATCAACAAAAGGCACTTCAAAAAACAAAAAAAAATTATTACTAATTTACTTATTACAGGAATAAAAGAAATTGTGATTTTGAAGTCAATGTTTATAGAATTTTAATTTCTAGCAGATTGGTAAAGTTTGTGAATTCTTGATCTCTTTATAGATGACAGGACGTAAAGGTCGTGTTATCAGCACTGATGAAGGAATAAGCTATGAATCTCGTAGTGAAATGGATGTTCCATTGGAAATTCTTAATCTCACAGAAAAACAAAGATTCATGGATGGAGAAAAGGTATTGTAGTTGCTAAAAAATAAGTTGAACAATTCTAGTATGAATAGTAAGTTGCAAATATGTTTTAAGGGCATACGATACAGTTACAGGGGAGGTAATGACGTTGCTAACGTAAATTGTTATTTTCGCGACGTCAAACTACGACTTATCGGGAAAAGATTCAGTTTTCAACTGCTTTTTATCATTCAAACTTATCTAACTTGAAAACGAGTTCATGGACCCCTCTTTTTTAAAATGCCATTTGGTTTGATTGCGCGAGAAGATTATGTGTGCCAATTTTCACGAAAACGTAAATAGTGCAATTTTTTTAATTTTGATAAATGTACAGCAAAAAATGACGTTTTTTTCTCAATTCATGACCATTTGATAAATATGAGTTATTTCTGAATAAAAAATGCATAAATTTTTAGAATACTTATAAAATACAGAAATTACAAATTATTTAACAAAAAACAATTTGTGTTTATCTTTTAAAACAAAAAAGTTATGTTTTTCTTTCGAAAGGAAAAATACGGTCACAAATCCGAATTTTGAGCAAATATACAAAATTTCGACCTCATTTAACTCAAAAAGTAGCACATGGAGGTATATTTTTTATTACATATTTGATTTAATCAGGCAAAAATTAGCCTATATGGAAATTTTCATCAAACTGTAAATACAGGATCAAAACTGTATCGTATGCCCTTAACTAGGTTTTTTAGTAACCAAACATAAAATGAAGACTAAAATCTAAAATGTCTGAAAACTACATCAGTTTGATAAGTGCATATTGCTTTAGCAAGGATTGTCTCTAAATAAAGAGTCCTATTTAAAGAAATGAAACGAAACAAAGTAAATCCATGTGGATTTTTAAAAAAATCACTTTTCTGTGACCAGATACTGTCACGTAATTGATAATATTTTAGTTTTTAGAAAGGCCTATTGTACGATATACACACCTTATCTGAATACCATAAATATTTAAGGTATTGTTTAATATTAATTACTGTAACAATCAATTGATTTCTTTTTTTCTAGGATATAGCTATAATATCTGAGGCAGCCAGTTCAGGTATTTCCCTTCAGTCAGACAAACGTGCAATTAACAGAAAACGACGTGTACATATCACTTTGGAGCTTCCTTGGAGTGCTGACCGAGCTATTCAGCAGTTTGGTATGTATAACTATTGCATTATTTAGGCCCCAGAAAATTATAACTGAGCTTGTGTAAATCTTTGTAGAAGACAGAGTGAATCACTTCAATTTTGAAAAAAAAACGTTTTGTTTATTATATGTATTTTCAATTTACATATTTCATATTCAATTTTTATACGACCGCAAAAATTTTAATTTTTTGGTCGTATATTGCTATCACGTTGGCGTCGTCGTCGTCGTCGTCCGAATACTTTTAGTTTTCGCACTCTAACTTTAGTAAAAGTGAATAGAAATCAATGAAATTTTAACACAAGGTTTATGACCACAAAAGGAAGGTTGGGATTGATTTTGGGAGTTTTGGTCCCATCATTTTAGGAATTAGGGGCCAAAAAGGGCCCAAATAAGCATTTTCTTGGTTTTCGCACTATAACTTTAGTTGAAGTGAATAGAAATCTATGAAATTTTGACACAAGGTTTATGACCACAAAAGGACGGTTGGGATTGATTTTTGGAGTTTTGGTCCCAACAGTTTAGGAATTAAGGGCCCAAATAAGCATTATTCTTGGTTTTCGCACAATAACTTTAGTATAAGTAAATAGAAATCAATGAAATTGAAACACAAGGTTTATGACCACAAAAGGAAGGTTGGGATTGATTTTTGGAGTTGAGGTCACAACAGTTTATGAATTAGGGGCCAAAAAGGGGCCCAAATAAGCATTATTTTTGGTTTTTGCACCATAACTTTAGTATAAGTAAATAGAAATCTATGAAATTTAAACACAAGGTTTATGACCATAAAAGAAAGGTTGGGTTTGATTTTGGGAGTTTTGGTCCTAACAGTTTAGGAATAAGGGGCCCAAAGGGTCCAAAATTGAACTTTGTGTGATTTCATCAAAAATTGAATAATTGGGGTTCTTTGATATGCCGAATCTAACTATGTATGTAGATTCTTAATTTTTGGTCCCGTTTTCAAATTGGTCTACATTAAGGTCCAAAGGGTCCAAAATTAAACTTAGTTGGATTTAACAAAAATTGAATCCTTGGGGTTCTTTGATATGCTGAATTTAAAAATGTACTTAGATTTTTAATTATTGGCCTAGTTTTCAAGTTGGTCCAAATGGGGGTCCAAAATTAAACTTTGTTTGATTTCATCAAAAATTGAATAAATGGGTTCTTTGATATGCCAAATCTAACTGTGTATGTAGATTCTTAATTTTTGGTCCAGTTTTCAAATTGGTCTACATTAAGGTCCAAAGGGTCCAAAATTAAACTAAGTTTGATTTTAACAAAAATTTAATTCTTGGGCTTATTTGATATGCTTTATCTAAACATGTACTTTGATTTTTGATTATGGGCCCAGTTTTCAAGTTGGTCCAAATCAGGATTCCATATCAAGTATTGTGCAATAGCAAGAAATTTTCAATTGCACAGTATTGCACAATAGCAAGAAATATCTAATTGCACAATATTGTGAAATAGCAATTAATTTTCAATTGGAGTTATCTTTCTTTGTATAGAATAGTAGTTGATAATATATGTTGGAAATTTGCCAGACATGACTATGATGTCATTTTCTATTTTTATTTGCCAATAACTTTATGTAAATAACTTCATTGGAAATTTGCCAATATAAAATGTTGCTGATGAAGCTTTTTTTCCTTATCTTATCTAAAATGGTTTTAGATAATGTATGTTGGACATTTGCCAGACATGACTATGATGTCATTTTCTATTTTTATTTGCCAATAACTTTATGTAAATAACTTCATTGGAAATTTGCCAATATAAAATGTTGCTGATGAAGTTTTTTTTTCCTTATCTTATCTAAAATATTTTTAGCTTAAAAGTTGTGTCCATACTTGTTCTCATTTCAGATTTCATAAATAAAAAGAAAATTTTTTCAAACATTTTTTTGACAGGATTAATATTCAACAGCATAGTGAATTGCTCAAAGGCAAAAAAAATTTTAAGTTCATTAGACCACATTCATTCTGTGTCAGAAACCTATGCTGTGTCAACTATTTAATTTTAGATTTAAATAAGTTTGAAGAAGAAATCTTTAATTGATTTGTAAAATCTTGACATTTGTTTTGTGTAAAAAACCCATATAATGTCAAAAATTTGATCACAATCCAAATTCAGAGCTGTATCACGCTTAAATGTTTTGTCCATACCTGCCCCAACTGTTCAGGGATCGACCTCTGCGGTCGTATAAAGCTGCGCCCTGCGGAGCACCTGGTTGGTAAATTTATTCCAAAAAAAATGAATAAATGTCTGCCATAAGATTTTTTACTATTGTGTATATAGTATTGTCACGTATTTTTGTCACTACATTGCAGGCAGAACACATAGATCAAACCAGGTTACAGCCCCTGAATATGCATTCCTGATATCTGAACTAGCTGGAGAACAAAGATTTGCTTCTACTGTTGCTAAAAGACTGGAAAGTCTAGTAAGTCATACTTGTGTGCCACTATTGTTTTAAGAACTTAAAATCCAGTAATCATTTGGGTATTGTCACTTTTACAATTCTTGAGTTATGTATCTTAATAATGTTAAATGCATACTTCCCATTTTTATGCCCCCGCCGTTACGGTGGGGGCATTATGTTTTACCCTTGGTTTTTTAAGTATGGAAATTTCATATCAGCATTTAACAATTTTTTTATATGTCTTCAGGGTGCTCTTACTCATGGCGACAGACGGGCAACTGAATCTAGAGATCTCAGCAGGTTTAATTTTGACAACAAGGTGAGCATTGTAGTTTACTTAAAACACAAACATGTGACCAACTTTGGAAGTATAACATGAATAATTGAGCGGTCATTATATCATTGCATATTTATTGTTGCAATTGCGAAACTTAGATAGGCAGTTTCCTGCATCAATTTAAACTTTCAAATTGTACTTCCATGAATAAAAACACCTTTGTATAAAATTGAAAAAAGCAAGTCTTTATTCTTTTGAAGATAAAATTCTGTAAATTCAAAAATTATTGCAATGTTTGTATTATTGCGAAAAATTTGACGACTAGAATCATAATCGAATAGTTTAAACTCACATTTTAAAATTTTTCATATGAATTAAACAGGATTTTTCTCAATGAGGCAAAAATTAAATTGCACTCAGTCTAAATGACAAAATCGCAATAATAAATGCACACAATAATTTCTGAATTTACAATACTTTTTAAGATAAGGGGCCTTGGTGGCAGAGTGATCTAAGTATTTCATCAACACTTGGCTGTCAGTTGTGAGTTCAAACTTCCCTCCTGGAATCAGATCAAAATTGACAGTTATTGCCACTTTCCTATCGAAAATCAGTTTTGGGTAAAATGGCTACCAGCTGGCATCCATGATATTGCAAAGGTTTCTGAAAGTGGCATTAAGCACAAGCAACCAAAAGAGTTTTAATATCCAGATTATCTTAAATATTATAATCAATAAGAATGTAATAGAATATAAAATATATATACTGAGAGCTTATATGTCAAGAATAGTTAATTTGAAACTGCAAACATATTTTCACCATATTGATTTGATAATAAAATAAAAAGGTTTCAACCGCCACTGTAAAAATACCATAGTTTTAAAATTCATTGCTGTAGTAGAAATTTGAAACAGTATATTTAAACTGAATATTAAATAGAAATTTTGACATTACAGTATGGAAGAACAGCCCTGGAGAGTGTAATGAAATCTTGTATGGGATTTGAATCACCGTTAGTGCCATTCCCAAAAGATTTTGAAGGAAATTTCTGTGATGGTAGGTTGTTTTAATATTTCTCTCAAAAACAAGTTACAGGCAGGAATGTCCCAACTAACTGTTTAATAAAACAACAAAATCAGATGTGGTATGATAGCAAATGAGGCAATTTACCACCTTCAGATTAGGATAGGAACAAATGTACATTTCTTGGAAGTTGACTAGGGGTGACTGTGAAAGAAGGAAATACAATTTCAACAAACATTCTTTAGAGCTAGAGTTCTTTGACTGACCAATGTTGATCACCAGAAATAAAATTCAAACTTAAATTCTTCAAAAAGTAGGTCATCCCAGGCTTAAATTAAAATATTGTTTGTTTGCAGTTTACCGACCGACCCTTGAAAATCCTCCCGGCTGTGAAAATTTTATTGCTTTAAATTTGTAGAAATTTTTTTTAATACCTCTATTGACGCGATCCGGAACTTTGGGTCCTTTCCGGAAATGATTTAAAGTCTGGGTCAATTACGCATTTCAAGTTTGGTTTTTCTTAGCTTCCCGTCAAGCGTTCATGTTACCATTTAATGATAAAGCACATGGAAATTGTTTACAGGTATCCATGAAGTCACGGAGGAGTACTGCTGTCGTCTCGTGTCAATTTTAAGACAAATAACAAACAAAAAAGTTTATTAGTAAACTGTTTATACAGATTCAGGCACATGTAATGATGTGTGATGATATCGTTGACGATGATGCAGCGGATATTCATAACTGACACGATAACCATAATTTCTGTCTCAAACAAATCGGGTACAGAATGTGTGGAGCCTGACTTTATGGAACCAATTTCAGTGGTTAAATAATTCGACAGCAGCTTGAAGTATGGCATATTTTCTACAAATCGTTGTGAAGACGACAGAGATGAAACCACTCCTCCGTGACTTAAATCTTCATGGATATCTGTAAACACGCATGTACGGAGGAAGGGTTCATTTGAAATGTTAATGGATATAGATCATGCCAAATCAATAAGAAGCAACCCTAACTACACAAAGATGTAGAGAAAATGAATGGTTAGCTTGAAAAATAAATATACTCTCTCTATATTAAATCTATCTTCGATTGCAATGAGTATGCTCCTTTAGGATAAGGGGGGCTGCCCCACTCATTGCAATTATTCTCTTTCTTACAATATTAAATATACCCAAACTGTGTGGCCTGTGTGAATTCAATTAAAACATGTCCTTAGGAGCTATGCTGCCAATTTTTTTTATGCATTAAAAACATTTCAGTACAGACCATTTACTTTTAATGGGGTGCTATATGGATTTCACCCCAAACTTTAGATTTCTTTGGTTTTCATTAAAGCCTGGCAAAAATATAACCTTATCACATATAATTAAATATTGTTAGAAATATGAAAACAGTCGAATGTCCTAATACTTTTTTTTCAAGTTGCCTTTTTTTCAATTGAGGAAGATTCAATGGTTATTTTTTTTTTATTAAAAATACACTCTTTAATACATTGTCTTATAAATCTTTAATATCTACATTTTTCTGATGAAAATAAACATTCTAGTCAAAAAGCATACATTTCTGAATATATTTCTTTAAAACAGTTCTAGTCATAATGAGTGACATTCCTTGTTTATAAGTGTTCCAGTATTCAATAATTATACCATATTTTATGTCATAAATTGGATAATGACACTATGTTAAAGTTTCAGTTTTGGTTAAAAAGTTTTTTTATCTGAAAATGCCTGTTCATTTGATGTTGGTTTTCAGCATGTCCAGTGTTTGTTGTTTTAAAATGTTTTTTTTTCTTCACAAGAAACTTGGTTTAGTGTAACTGCTTGTTTAAACTGTATTTTGGCTGATAAAATAAAATATTTTCCCTACCTACCGACCCTTCAGTCTGAAGGTACAGTCGGAAAACTGCAAACAAACATATTTTTAAGGTTGGCCCCAGTAAAATCTGAACTCTCTGATTTTCATCATTAATCTAAATATAAGTTCAAGATCATCATGCATTTCAAGAAAAGTTTTCATGTAATTTTTTAAAGTCAAATAGATCATAGTAATTGCATCTTTTCTTACCTCCGTGGGGAACTGGAACATGAGCCCTAAATGTCAAACTTTGAAAACTGACTGAAAGACACGAACAAATTTATGGATATTTTTTAGTAATGGCCTTTGTTAAATGAATACAAAGTGATGGCAATTCTTAAAATAGGCTATTTTAACAGTTATATATGTTTTGTTCTACATGTTAGAAGTTTTAAGCCGTGTATGTAAGACAAAACTTAAATATGTAAATATTAATTTTCAAAAGACTTGTGTCTTGTGACCATATGAACAAATTTATAGGTAGGTTAATGAAACTTTATTTATTTTTTTTATTCAAAAACCTATAAAATGTTTAAGCTGTATAGTCTAAACAATTATAACATGTAAAATTCGTAAAATTTAATGAACAAACTTGTTAAAACACATGTGTTGAGTCATGAATGGTTTATTCATTAAAATGATATTTTGATTGTAGAAGTAAGAAGAGGACTGGTTGGTGTTGGTCTGGTATCTGTGGACTCCAGAATTACTGTACCAATTCTTGATAAAGGTAGGATAGTTTCAAATTGAAAGTTTTTTGTTGTTTTGGAATCTAAAGGACTATGGATAGGCTAATTGTTTGTACACTAAAATGAAAATAAGATTTAATACTGGTTAATTTTCCATTGTTATGACATTTTAAACCAATCTCAACATTTTGGTGTACCCTTTTGAAAATATTACCCAGAATGCATTGGATTTTGACACAGCGAATTGGGGTAGACAGGAATGAAATTGATGTGAATGTGGTGAGAGCGATGTTTTAAAAGGTACTGTCTCTCGGGTTTCAATTTTTTAAAATAAATACTACATGTGTACATGAGAAAAAAGTTGTGTATTATTGTGAAACTTGACAACAGAGTTAAATGACCTGTGGGGATGACATCAGTTGTTGGTAATGGCAACATTTATTACCTTTGACATTGCCAATGTCCTTTTGAAATAAAAATTATAGGATAAATAACATTGTTAGCAATCTCGTGTTAATATTTATTTTAGAACATTTTTGATGGAACAATTGCCCCATACGTTCTCAGTCTTGAACCTGAAGGTTTCAACCTGTAGTGAATATCCAGAGTCATTGTAATTAGCTGCCAAAGATCTTGAAATTTAAACCAAGAATATTGTTAGCTCACCTGTCCCGAAGGTGTTGGGTTGCTGTTATATTTCAAGAATCTTCTCCTCTGAAACTACTGGGCCAAATACTTTCAAACTTTAACTGAATGTTCCTTACGGTATCTTATTTATAAATTGTATCCGAAGTTTTGATCTATCAACAAACATGGTCGCCATTGCTAAAAATAGAACATAGGGGTCAAATGCAGTTTTTGGCTTATAACTCAAAAACCAAAGCATTTAGAGCAAATCTGACATGGGGTAATATTGTTTATCAGGTCAAGATCTATCTGCCCTGAAATTTTCAGATGAATCAGACAACCCGTTGTTGGGTTGCTGCCCCTGAATTGGTAATTTTAAGGAAATTTTGCTGTTTTTGGTTATTATCTTGAATATTATTATAGATAGAGATAAACTGTAAACAGCAATAATGTTCAGCAAAGTAAGATATACAAATAAGTCAACATGACGGAAATGGTCAGTTGACCCCTTTAGGAGTTATTGCCCTTTATAGTCAATTTTTAACCATTTTTCGTAAATCTTAGTAATCTTTTACAAAAATCTTCTCCTCTGAAACTACTGGGCCAAATACTTCCAAACTTTAATTGAATGTTCCTTAGGGTATCTAGTTTGTAAATTGTATCCGAAGTTGTGATCTATCAACAAACATGGTCCCCATTGCTAAAAATAGAACATAGGGGTCAAATGCAGTTTTTGGCTTATAACTCAACAACCAAAGCATTTAGAGCAAATCTGACATGGATAATATTGTTTATCAGGTCAAGATCTATCTGCCCTGAAATTTTCAGATGAATCAGACAACCTGTTGTTGGGTTACTGCCCCTGAATTGGTAATTTTAAAGAAATTTTGCTGTTTTTGGTTATTATCTTGAATATTATTATAGATACAGATAAACTGTAAACAGCAATAATGTTCAGCAAAGTAAGATTTACAAATAAGTCAACATGACGGAAATGGTCAGTTGACCCCTTTAGGAGTTATTGCCCTTTATAGTCAATTTTTAACCATTTTTCGTAAATCTTAGTAATCTTTTACAAAAATCTTCTCCTCTGAAACTACTGGGCCAAATACTTCCAAACTTTAACTGAATGTTTCTTAGGGTATCTAGTTTGTAAATTGTATCCGAAGTTATGATCTATCAACAAACATGGTCGCCATTGCTAAAAATAGAACATAGGGGTCAAATGCAGTTTTTGGCTTATAACTCAAAAACCAAAGCATTTAGAGCAAATCTGACTTGGGTAAAATTGTTTATCAGGTCAAGATCTATCTGCCCTGAAATTTTCAGATGAATCAGACAACCTGTTGTTGGGTTACTGCCCCTGAATTGGTAATTTTAAAGAAATTTTGCTGTTTTTGGTTATTATCTTGAATATTATTATAGATAGAGATAAACTGTAAACAGCAATAATGTTCAGCAAAGTAAGATTTACAAATAAGTCAACATGACGGAAATGGTCAGTGACCCCTTTAGGAGTTATTGCCCTTTATATTCAATTTTTAACCATTTTTCGTAAATCTTAGTAATCTTTTACAAAAATCTTCTCCTCTGAAACTACTGGGCCAAATACTTCCAAACTTTAACTGAATGTTTCTTAGGGTATCTAGTTTGTAAATTGTATCCGAAGTTATGATCTATCAACAAACATGGTCGCCATTGCTAAAAATAGAACATAGGGGTCAAATGCAGTTTTTGGCTTATAACTCGAAAACCAAAGCATTTAGAGCAAATCTGACTTGGGTAATATTGTTTATCAGGTCAAGATCTATCTGCCCTGAAATTTTCAGATGAATCAGACAACCTGTTGTTGGGTTGCTGCCCCTGAATTGATAATTTTAAGGAAATTTTCCTGTTTTTGTTTATTATCTTGAATATAATTATAGATAGAAATAAACTGTAAACAGCAATAATGTTCAGCAAAGTAAGATCTTCAATTAAGTCAAATTGACCAAAATTGTCAATTGACCACTTAAGGAGTTATTGCCCTTTAAAGACTTTTTTCACAATTTGTTCATCATGTTGACTTACTTTAAAAAATCTTCTCCTTTGAAACTGCTGTATCAATTTCAGCCAAACTTAGGCTAAATGAGTTTCAGAGTATCTAGTATAAATTTTATATTATATTTCCTTGTATGTCAAGAAACATAGCTCCTATGGCTAAAATAGAACATAGGAGAAAATGATTATTTTTTTTGGCTTTTGAAGAAAATAGGACGATCCAAAAAACATTTAAATAAATTGAAAAGCCAAAATAATCATTGATGAGAGATTTAACCAAAAGAATTAAGGTGAGCGATTCAGGCTCTTGAGAGCCTCTTGTTTAGTTTTGTTATTATCTTGGCCTAAATAATGACATTTTTATATTATTTCTGACAATTTCAGACTATAATAATATCAGCAAGTTCCTAAACAGAATCCTTGGTATGGAAGTTTGTCTACAGAATGCTCTCTTCAAATTCTTCTCCAATACACTTATGGCAATCATCCTGGATGCCAAAAGGAGTGGAAGATGGGATATGGGTATTTTAGGTAAGGTTATTTATAGAGATATGATATGATATAATATATTATCACGAGGAAAAAAATATTTTTGCTCTTAGTCAAAAAAACAAATTGAGAAAAAACGGTAGTAAACAGCAGTAACCAAAAATTTGAAAACGGAAGGTTAGATGCAAATACTTTTTGAAAAGAGGGATTTGGAAGTATGAAAGTATCTTTTAACTGCTTTATAAGGGTAGACACCTAAAAAAAACTTGTAGAGTTCTTCACATGTATTCTTTGTCATGCTCTCTCCCATACTCAAATGTTGGATAATGTAGCCATTCTAAGCAGAAGTATTTTGATGAAGATTTTATGGGTGTATTATTTACAACCCTTGGCCAACCATTCAAACATTGTACTATAAATTCATTATTGTAATGGTCAGAAAAAACTTTTTTTGATAGTTTATTTTTCTTTTGAAAATCCTATCCTGCGAAGTAATGATATATTTGTAAATTGAAATTTAAAACAATGAGAAATTTCTTTGTAGATCTTGGTGCTGGTGAAGAAAAAGTTTCCAAGAAAGAAACAAAGACATTTGTGGGGAATGCTGCTTTGAATACAGCTAAAACTGAATTAAACACAGTAAGAATCATAATTATAAACTTTAGAATATAGTGAAACTCTAGTATCATAATTATAAACATCAGAATATAGTGAAACTCAAGTATCATAATTATGAACATTAGAATATAGTGAAACTCAAGTATCATAATTATAAACATTAGAATATAGTGAAACTCAAGTATTATAATTATAAACATTAGAATATAGTGAAACTCGAGTATCATAATTATGAACATTAGAATATAGTGAAACTCAAGTATCATAATTATCAACATTAGAATATAGTGAAACTCAAGTATCATAACTATAAACATCAGAATATAGCAAAATCAAGTATCATAATTATCAACATCAGAATATAGCAAACTCAAGTATCATAATTATAAACATTAGAATATAGTGAAACTCAAGTATCATAATTATAAACATTAGAATATAGTGAAACTCAAGTATTATAATTATAAACATCAGAATATAGTGAAACTCAAGTATCATAATTATAAACATTAGAATATAGTGAAACTCAAGTATCATAATTATAAACATTAGAATATAGTGAAACTCAAGTATCATAATTATCAACATTAGAATATAGTGAAACTCAAGTATCATAATTATAAACATTAGAATATAGCAAACTCAAGTATCATAATTATCAACATTAGAATATAGTGAAACTCTAGTATCATAATTATGAACATTAGAATATAGTGAAACTCAAGTATCATAACTATGAACATTAGAATATAGTATACCTCAAGTATCATAATTATGAACATTAGATTATAGTGAAACTCTAGTATCATAATTATGAACATTAGAATATAGTGAAACTCAAGTATCATAATTATGAACATCAGAATATAGTGAAACTCAAGTATCATAATTATCAATATCAGAATATAGTGAAACTCAAGTATCATAATTATAAACATTAGAATATAGTGAAACTCAAGTATCATAATTATAAACATCAGAATATAGCAAACTCAAGTATCATAATTGTAAACATTAGAATATAGTGAAACTCAAGTATTATAATTATAAACATTAGAATATAGTGGTACTCTAGTATCATAACTATAAACATTAGAATATAGTGAAACTCAAGAATTATAATTATAAACATCAGAATATAGCAAAATCAAGTATCATAATTATCAACATCAGAATATAGTGAAACTCAAGTATCATAATTATAAACATTAGAATATTGCGAAACTCAAGTATCATAACTATAAACATTAGAATATAGTGAAACTCAAGTATCATAATTATAAACATCAGAATATAGCAAAATCAAGTATCATAATTATCAACATCAGAATATAGCAAAATCAAGTATCATAATTATCAACATCAGAATATAGTGAAACTCAAGTATCATAATTATAAACATTAGAATATTGCGAAACTCAAGTATCATAACTATAAACATTAGAATATAGTGAAACTCAAGTATCATAATTATAAACATCAGAATATAGCAAAATCAAGTATCATAATTATAAACATCAGAATATAGCAAAATCAAGTATCATAATTATAAACATTAGAATATAGTGAAACTCAAGTATCATAATTATCAACATCAGAATATAGTGAAACTCAAGTATCATAATTATCAACATCAGAATATAGTGAAACTCAAGTATCATAATTATCAACATCAGAATATAGCAAACCCAAGTATCATAACTATAAACATTAGAATATAGTGAAACTCAAGTATCATAATTATAAACATCAGAATATAGCAAAATCAAGTATCATAATTATGAACATTAGAATATAGTGAAACTCAAGTATCATAATTATAAACATCAGAATATAGCAAAATCAAGTATCATAACTAAAAACATTAGAATATAGTGAAACTCAAGTATCATAATTATAAACATCAGAATATAGCAAAATCAAGTATCATAATTATGAACATTAGATTATAGTGAAACTCTAGTATCATAATTATCAACATTAGAATATAGTGAAACTCAAGTATCATAATTATCAACATCAGAATATAGCAAACTCAAGTATCATAATTATAAACATCAGAATATAGCAAAATCAAGTATCATAATTATCAACATCAGAATATAGCAAACTCAAGTATCATAATTATAAACATTAGAATATAGTGAAACTTAAGTATCATAATTATAAACATTAGAATATAGTGAAACTCAAGTATTATAATTATAAACATCAGAATATAGTGAAACTCAAGTATCATAATTATCAACATCAGAATATAGCAAACTCAAGTATCATAATTATAAACATTAGAATATAGTGAAACTCAAGTATCATAATTATAAACATTAGAATATAGTGAAACTCAAGTATCATAATTATCAACATCAGAATATAGCAAACTCGAGTATCATAATTATGAACATTAGAATATAGTGAAACTCTAGTATCATAATTATCAACATTAGAATATAGTGAAACTCAAGTATCATAATTATGAACATTAGAATATAGCAAACTCAAGTATCATAATTATCAACATCAGAATATAGTGAAACTCAAGTATCATAATTATGAACATTAGAATATAGTGAAACTCTAGTATCATAATTATCAACATTAGAATATAGTGAAACTCAAGTATTATAATTATAAACATCAGAATATAATGAAACTCAAGTATCATAATTATCAACATCAGAATATAGCAAACTCAAGTATCATAATTATAAACATTAGAATATAGTGAAACTCAAGTATCATAATTATAAACATTAGAATATAGTGAAACTCAAGTATCATAATTATAAACATTAGAATATAGTGAAACTCAAGTATCATAATTATCAACATCAGAATATAGCAAACTCGAGTATCATAATTATGAACATTAGAATATAGTGAAACTCAAGTACTGTGAAAGTACTTTTATTCGTGGGGTATCAATTTTCGTGGTTTTCGTGGATGACTTAATCCACGAATTTAAGTGTCCAACGAAATAAAAAGAAACATTGACCAAATCAAGAGATGGAAAGATTACCGTCGGTAGGTTTGACTACTGATATGATCTAGAGAATATATTTAATAACGCCAAATATGAGAATACTTTAATAGCAGTCACAGAACTACAATCGCATGCATGATTATACCCATTTAATCTTTAATAACATAAACTGTACAACTTTTGATCTTTTACTTCTCTCAAAAATATTTTTGATCGATGAAAGTCAGATTTCCAGTATTGATATGCTAGTGTGATATAGTGTTCATTTTATATCCTCATAGTTCTCGTACATATGGGAAATTATAATTTCATGCTGGGTTTGATTTAGATAAGATTTTTTTGACAATTCAAGATACGTTTATAGCATTTGTTTATGTTACTTTTTTGTTTAGGTGACGTTTTTATGGCCTAATTAATTAACACCTTCGATGGTCTTTAATCTGTTGATCACTTTATCATGGTTTAATTAGTGTTATCACTACGATTTACACGGATCAATGTTTACTTTGCAATTTCCTCAATCCAGACTTTTTGTAACCTTCGTTTCTTAAAAGGCTTAAATTTTTATTTTTTTTTATTTAAAAAAAACTAAAATCCACGAATTTAAAAACCAACGAACATTTAAATTTTCCTCAAGCCACGAAAATTGATACCCACGAATTAAAGTACTTTCACAGTATCATAATTATAAACATTAGAATATAGTGAAACTCAAGTATCATAATTATAAACATTAGAATATAGTGAAACTCAAGTATCATAACTATAAACATTAGAATATAGTGAAATTCTTCAGTGAAAGATGGTAAAGACAGACCTTTTATTTGTTATTTCATAAGATGTCATGCTAGTAAACAAAAGGACAAGAGTAGTAATCTATGAACCATGGGATATCATGTCTTACGACATATACCTTTCTGAGTAACTAAATTAAGGCATTAAAAATCCAACTCTGCATGTTGGGTACAGTACACAACATACTTTTCTCCGATAACCTGTTTTCCCCTGATTTATTTATTTCCAATCAAGTAAAAATGTGTTTTATTTTATTTTAATAGGTTACAGTAGAAAGAGGGATGTCATGGACCCAGGTCCTGAACTTGTATAGGAAATATTCTGGTGAACAAGATGGCTTCTATGTGTCTGCTAATGTAAGAACTTTATTTTTATTATCCTAAGGTGGAAAATAAAGTTAACAAAAAATGGCAATAGCTAATAAAAATTACCGAAAATTTTACATATTAATATCAGAATTTCTTTTCTGTTTTCTTGCCTGTGGGTGTCTACCATATATATGTATACAAAAAATTAAAAAAAGTTTTATAAGTGGATAATTAGAAAGCTATACATAATTAAAAACTATAAAAGTGCAAGTTATTTTTGAATGAGACAAATGTTCTGGTATGTGACCCTTAAACACTACAAACACAACAGAAATATGAAACAGTATGGTTTCATATTATAGGACAAGTTTTGGAAAAAGACTGCCATTCTGGCTGTTTATCATACAACAAACAAGAAGAAGGAGAAGTTATATGATGTCTATAGACCTAACACAGGGAGACAACCTCATCCAGAATCACTGACTGGTCTACTAAAAAGATACAAAAAGGTGCTACCAGACAACGCCCAGAAATGGTGGGAAGATCAATACATCTCATCTGCAGTCAACTGTAGTCATGCCTTCTGGTAAGCTAGGTTTTAAGGCCCCACCTACCATAAAAGAGGGCATAAATTTTTCTGGTCTGTGTGTCTGTTTGTTCATCCGTCCGTCTGACCCCAATTTCATGGTCCACTGAATATAGAAAGTGATGGTGCGAGTGGGGCATCTATGTACTATGAACACATTCTTGTTTATGTTCCAATTAGGGGCATTATGTTCTTCGGTTTGTTTGTTCATCTGTCCTGCTTCAGTTTCAGGAAATGAAGTACACAGGTTCCCTATGATATTGTATTTCTAATTATAATGCCCAATTAGATTTTTTACCCCAATTTCACAGTCCACTGAACATAGAAAATGATAGTGTGAGTGGGACAGCCATGTACTATGGACACATTCTTGTTTACAAATGATATTAAATAACAGTGTTTATTTAAGTTGTTCAAATATTCTTGTAAGGATTTTATTCCACCATGCAATGGCAATAATGCATTTGATCAAACGTTTAGCATTGAATGGTATATCCACAATATATTTGTTGCTAGATGTTCAGCAACTAAATGTTAAACAATATTAATTTGACTCTTTCAGGAAAGGCAATTGCAAGAAGACCGCATTAGGTCTGCAGTGTGATGTTGGACTGAGAACACGTACATTCCACGTTCTCAGCGGTTCAGTATTAAGTGTGTGGAATAAATTAGAAAATGTTCTTGCTTCTGCTCCGGGTGGAATAAACTCTAAAATGCAGATTATTCGTCTAAAAACTGATGCCGGTGAAAGGATTGTGGGTAAGTTCAAAGGAATTGTGTATTCAGCATGTAAAATTAATGTAAAAAAAGACTGATTAGTTCTGAGGATATCTTTTATGAAATAGTTTAAATTCAGAAATTAATACAATGTTTTTAGTATTGCCAAAAAATGTGATGGGGTTATAATCGCAATAATTTGAACTTGTATTTTGATTTTTTTTTATATGAA
Source organism: Mytilus galloprovincialis (assembly GCF_965363235.1). Lineage (NCBI taxonomy): Eukaryota > Metazoa > Mollusca > Bivalvia > Mytilida > Mytilidae > Mytilus > Mytilus galloprovincialis. The sequence goes on along the minus strand of NC_134842.1, from coordinate 62,475,904 downwards.
TAAAACAGGATTTCCTGATTATAGCAAAAAATCAAAATCTCATTTTAGTCTAACATCGCAATAATAAATGCATGCAATAATTTCTTAATTTAAACAGTAGTTGTAGTTATTGAATAATATTAATAATAACGAAAATTTTTAAACCTCCTTATATAAGAAATAAAAATTTCTCTAAGGCACTGTACGTTCAGCATGGTTATTAAAACGAAAAATTAATGACAAAATCATAAAACTTACACTTTGTCAGATTCAAATTCTGAAATATGAAATACAACAAAAATGCCTACCATAAAAATGGTCAATACCAAAATACTAGATATTAAAAATTAACAATTTTGGCTTTATAACTTTTTTATCTGAGCGTCACTGATGAGTCTTATGTAGACGAAACAGGCGTATGGCCTAATAAATTATAATCATGGTACCTTTGATAACTATTGGCTAAAGTTATACAAAACAAGCAAAAACCCTTTAAAAGGAAAACAAAAAGCTTCATTTAAAGTTGATCCAAAACAATAAAAACCATGTGGAAGATACAAAGATTAGGTGACATACAAATCAGCAATGGTGTACATAGGTTCCATGGAATCCTTTCGGAAATCACATTTCTATCTTTATCTCAAACTATTTTCCATCTGGACTTAATTTGCCAAATATGATTTATGCTATAATTTTTGGTGAAACGAGATATTCTTGATTCTGATGGGTCACTTTTAAAAAAAATTCTTCGAGAGAAAAAAAAACAACATAAAAGACCAAATCTTGTTAAACATATCTGATTCACAGACTTAAGAATCTTCGTTTTGTCTTCTTATTTTGTATTTGTCACAAACTTATTGTTTAGAGTTTATACGTCAATACATATTTAAATTGAATTGAAAACTATTTGCCTGAGATGCAAGGAAGTAATGATGCACTATGGGTTCTCTTCACACTGAACCCAAGTTGCCAGTCAAAATTTTTTATAGGATTCTTGGTAAAAACTATTTAATTTTTGTCGAGCCTGCAACTTTTGTTGCAGAAAGCTCGACATAGGGATAGTGATCCGGCGGCGGCGTTAGCTAACTTCTTAAAAGCTTTATATTTTAGAAGGTGGAAGACCTGGATGCTTCATACTTTGTATATAGATGCCTCATGTTACGAAGTTTCCGTCAGTCACATGTCCAATGTCCTTGACCTCATTTTCATGGTTCAGTGACCACTTGAAAAAAAAGTTCAAATTTTTTGTAATGTTGAATTCTCTCTTATTATAAGTAATAGGATAACTATATTTGATATGTGCGTACCTTGCAAGGTCCTCATGTCTGTCAGACAGTTTTCACTTGACCTCGACCTCATTTCATGGATCAGTGAACAAGGTTAAGTTTTGGTGGTCAAGTCCATATCTCAGATACTACAAGCAATAGGGCTAGTATATTGGGTGTATGGAAGGACTGTAAGGTGTACATGTCCAACTGGCAGGTGTCATCTGACCTTGACCTCATTTTCATGGTTCAGTGGTTGTAGTTAAATTTTTGTGTTTTGGTCTGTTGTTCTCATACTATATGCAATAGGTCTACTATATTTGTTGTATGGAATGATTGTAAGGTGTACATGTCTAGCGAGCAGATGTCATGTGACCTTGACCTCATTTTTATGGTTCAGTGGTCAAAGTTAAGTTTTTGAGTTTTGGTCTTTTTATCTAATACTATATGCCATAGGTCAACTATATTTGGTGTATGGAAATATTTAATGATCTTTATGTCAGTCGCGCAGGTTTTATTTGACCGTGACCTCATTTTCACGGATCATTGCACAGTGTTAAGTTTTTGTGTTTTGGTCTATTTTTCTTAAACTATAAGTAATAGGTCAACTATATATGTTGTATAGAAGCATTGTTAGCTGTACATGTCTGCCTGGCATGGTTCATCTGACCTTGACCTCATTTTCAAGGTTTATTGGTCTTTGTTTAGTTATCTTGGTTAATGTTAAGTTTATGGTACAGTTGTTATAAAGCTTAGCTTTTTACTTAGGACTATCAACATAATATCAATGATTAGTGTAGAAGGCGAGACATTTCAGCGTGTGCACTCTTGTATTCAGAAGGTTTGGAAAAAAAACTCTGGTCGTCATGAACAATTTACTTTAATTTATTGATGAATTTTCACATTTTTCCTCCACCTTTTAAAATTAAGTGTGAATCTCCCATTTTAACAAGATTGTTACTGGTGCATGATGGGATAAAGGCTCACAAACATGACAGCTTTGATTAAACCACATTATTGTTTTATTTTAAGCCTGATCAGAAATTTTAACAATTATTGTCTTTTATAGTCAATATTAAAATGCAAGGGAAAATGTTACAAACTCGATAAAGAGCTCAGCTAATTTCTGCCAAACTTATGCATTTATTGTGAAACTTAATGGATTGTGCAGTCCAATGTTTACATTTGGTGTTCACATTTGGTGTTCACATTTGGTATAGACCTAGCCTTGTGGTCATAAAACTTTCAAGCACTATTATTGTACTCCTACTTCACCAATCAAAATACTGGATTTAATGTTTTGAGGTCACGATTTTTACTGAGTAAAATGTTATGGCAAGGTCCGGGATCTTTTGAGCCTCTTGTTTTTATTGTTAACTGTTTTATACACATTTTATTGATGGAGATATTGGCATTTCTTTTATGTCCAATGTTTTATATATATATGAAATATAGTTTATCAATGCTTTTTTTCAGGGAGTTTGATTCCAAGTAATTGTTTAATGGCATTGTGTAACATATTGTCTCAAGATTGTGTTCAGACTTATACAGAGCAACATACTCAGCCAGTCGTTGAGACCGATAAATCTCATCTCAGCATGCCGTCTTTTGACTTCTAACAATTTGACAGAAACTGTGATAGCCAGCACTACTGTTTTCATCAGTGATCTCCTCAAAGTAGTCTACAAGTTAGCAAGTGATACAAAAATATTTACCGGTATGTTAAATGCATTGTTTAATATACAAAGGTAATTCCATGCCAAGACTTGTTGATGAACAATTGAAGAACTTCTTGGTGCTTTGGAGATTGACTTGTGGTCCCAACTATAGGATTAAAAACGAGCATAATCGGGTTAATTTATTGTTGATTGCTGCTCATAGAGCTCTAGTCTATTTGTAAGTTGCAAGGTTGTATGTGTGTGTGTTTGTTTGGATAGTAGACAAAAGTGGAGAAAGAGTTTGATTGGTAAAGTGAGAGGCATTTATTTAATAAATAGCCATGTGTGAATATAAAACATAGAAATATGATAGATCTTAATGAAAGAAAAAAAAATATAGCTTACTTGGTTGTCATTATTTTTTGTCAGAATTTGCACCCCTTGTTGAAGTAGCCACCAACTTATTTGCTTTAGTTAAGCCTGAAATATTTTCATATAAATTTATGTTATTTTGAAAGTTTAGTATTTTAACATGGCAAACAATAGAAGTCGCCTAATTTTGTTTCACAAATTCCAAAGATCGTAACAAAAAAATGATATGACCTTAAAATTTATGTTCAGTTACTTTGCAAATGATAAAAACAGACCAGTCCGAAAGATGACAACATCAAGCATGTCAAGGGATGCATTATGTGAAAATATATAAATATTGTTGTTTTGTGTATAAATAAATTTAAAATGTATTTTTTTCTACTATGCTGTGATCATGAAAATGTAAGATGTAAAAGATTATATATTTGTTTAGTGCATAACCCTGAAGATTTAATACAGAAAAGGTCAAGACGCTTGTTATTGTGGAGGAAAATAACATACATTTTATCTGCTTATTTTTCAAACATTAATATTACAAGTTTGTTCTAACTTCAGAAAGTATCTATACTGATACATTTACGATTAGTTTCGGTGAAATTTTATTTTTTAAATGATGCCTGGTCAATTATTAAAATGATGCAAAGTGTTATTACTGTTGATGCATTTTCTATAATTAAATGATACAAAAAATAATTATACAGAGTATTTTGTTCACTGTTTAGTTGTTCTTGTATAGTTTCAAACTGTTAAGTCAGAAGTTTTTTTAATACCAAACATGTCGGGCTCTGGTAATTGTTAAAAAAAGGCATTGTTTTAAAACAACTTTTAAGAAACTTAATATATTTGCCATAGAATCATCTTGACCAAATTTATTCTTTCATATACAAGAGATCTTTATACTTAGGACTATCAACATAATATCAATGATTAGTAAAGAAGGCGAGACATTTCAGTGTGTGCACTCTTGTTCTACAATAACAAATAACTGACATTTTCTGTTTTAACTTGAAGAGTTGTGCACTTAAATGTATTTAAATTGTAAATTGTAAATAGTCTATAGATATGTTGTTGGTTTATCTAGAGCATTTATCATATTGTTAAAACAAAGTATTGAATTTATTATAACATGTATATGTGTAGTTTTTTGGTAAAAAAAAAGTTATATGTTTATTTGGTGCGACTAAGGAGTATATTCCATTCCGGTCAACCCATAGATCTGTTGACCTGTAATGGACAAGTATGGATGTACACTGTCAATTAAATATTCAGTTTTTCACAGCAATGCTGTAATCTTGTTTCAGTTGTGTTGGTTAAGTCGAGAAAATTTTGTTTTGTAAAACATTTATTGTTACTCCAAGCTTGCAAAAAAGTGGAAGAAATATTGAAGGAGTGACCAAAAACCACAAATGAAAAAACTCAACAGTTCAGCTGCAAAAAAACATAAAAAATAGACATCAGCCCACTTAACTATACATAGACAATTGAAAACATTGTCTCAACCATAAACAAGATAAACTAAGGTACTCTCAGATCGGTCAGCAGTCTCTGTTCCACTATGAACACTTGGTGTGTTGACTCAAGTTCCAAAAAAAAAGTCATAAAACTAACTGGTGTTTTAATGTGTGCAATAGTGTCTTTTTACCTTTCCTTTTTGGTGTCAATGTAATACCTGCAAAGATCAGTCTGAAAATGAAATGCCAATATCTGCAACCAACTTGCCAGCTCAAGGGATTGTGGCGGTCTTGGAAAGAGGAGGGGGGGGGGGGGGGGGGTCTTCTTGCATTTCTTTATTGTTTCATTTTAGGTCATTTTTCTCTATCTTTATATTTTTTTACCCATTATTCTCTATTCTTAATATTTTTTGGTCCATATTTCTAGTTTTATTCTCTAATATTCTTTAAATCCCACATAGAACCTCAAATATGTTGATAGTAGAAAAGTGTAAAAGATTATTAAAGGGGGGATTGGGCAACTGTCCTGTATCCTGTCCAATGTGTTATAACTGAACCGGTGACATGAAAAAAGGGGAGGATAAGTCACTCACATTTTCCATTAAATTTTCCACAACTAGAATTTAAAAAGAACGTGCTTGGAAGGGGAAAAATAAAATGCTGCAGCCTGATGAATGGTCACTTGTTTATACAATTTCAGAGTATGCAATATGTTGTATCAGTTGAAAAGGCACCAGTATAAACAATTGGAGATTAAGAAATTAGAAAGATAAATCATAGGGTATGACAAAATTATTTACTGAAAAATGACCACATTATTTATATGTTTTGTTTGTTCATTGTAGAGTTTATTTCATGTAAATAAGTTTGTTTTTGTGTATAAATGAGGTGAGGTTTAAGTTTATATGTGGTTTCATAAATTTTAGTTCTTTTTGCTAAAAGAATGAGTTAGAAATAGTTTATCAGCAAAATTGTAAACTGAATACAACAACCTTCACATGTAGGTAATTGTTATAAACATGGCTATCTGTATATAAATAAAACACTTAGTTTAGTGTGTTTATCTGATACCTTTGTATATACACATACACAAAACACTTAGTGTGTTTGTCTGATACCTTTGTATTTTCATTCATATGCATCCTTAGAATAACATAAAAATTTAATGTCATTATATGTAAACATTCCAACTGTTTGTACAAATAATTAAAACAACTCATATGAAGATAATTATCTGATGGCCACAGATTTGTAGGACTTGACCTTCACCTTTAAAGTGTATAAGAGACTGTAAATAAGTGTGGTAATTGTGTTGAGACCTATTGGCTTATTTCATTATCACACATTTTGGGTTAAGTATTATTTATTTATTTGTGTGAGCGAGCGAGGATTTTGTACTTGTTTGTAGACTGTGTTCATACTTTTATATATCTATTTTCTTATTATTGAATTCCATAATATTAGTATGTTATTAGGAGTGTAAAATTAGCCTTCTATTTCTTTCAATATGTAGAATGTTTACTTTACATTTTAAAAGCTTGTTTAAAGAGTGAATTGTTTTAAAAGCTTGTATACCACTTTATTTATCCAGTAGGGGCAGATCGAGTCATTTTTAGGGGGAGGGGTTCCAACCATATGTTCCCTTTCAAATGCATCGATTGTCTAGCAAAGCGGGGTTCCAATCCCTAACAAACACCTTTTGAATCCACCACTGCCCAGTATATGTATTTGAATCCAATGAGATACTATAATATAAATCTTTTTGTTGAATCATAATACCATGAAGCAGATACAACGGACAATTTTCATTTCTGAATGCTTACTTATCTTCCCTTTTCATGGTTATATTTTTTTTACTTTTTAGGTAGTAGAAAAAGATTATGTTTGTTCATGTTACATTTTTAGCTAGGGCCAAGTGAGCTTTTCTCATCACTTGGCGTCCGTCGTCCGTCGTTAACTTTTACAAAAATCTTCTCCTCTGAAACTACTGGGCTAAATTTAACCCAACTTGGCCACAATCATCATTGGAGTAACTAGTTTAAAAAATGTGTCCATTGACCCCGCTTACCAACCAAGATGGCCGCCATGGCTAAAAATAGAACATAGGGGTAAAATGCAGTTTTTGTCTTATAACTCAAAAACCAAAGCATTTAGAGCAAATCTGACATGATGTAAAATTGTTTATCAGGTCAAGATCTATCTGCTCTTGAATTTTCAGATGGATCGGACAACCCGTTGTTAGGTTGCTGCCTCTGAATTGGTAATTTTAGAGAAATTTTGCTATTTTTTTGTTATTATCTTGAATATTATTAAAGATAGAGATAAACTGTAAACAGCAATAATGTACAGCAAAGTAAGACCTAAAAATAAGTCAACATGACCAAAATGGTCAATTGACCCCTAAGGAGTTATTGTCCTTTATAGTCAATTTTAAACAATTTTCATAAAATTTATTAATTTTTACTAACATTTTCCACTGAAACTACTGGACCAAGTTCATTATAGATAGAAATAATTAAAAATAGCAAGAATGTTCAGTAAAGTAAGATGTACAAACACATCACCATCACCAAAACACAATTTTGTCATGAACCCATCTGTGTCCTTTGTTTCATATTCACATAGACCAAGGTGAGCGACACAGGCTCTTTAGAACCTCTAGTTTTATATTTTCATTTATTTCATAGTCATCAAAAACATTTAAAAGGAATTTTCCATTACTCATTAATATTTTCATTGAAATTTTGAGCAGTAAGATCAGATAGTGCTACTATATAATGCTTCCATCTTATTATTGCTTTTTTAATTCTGTATAACTGATTAGATCTTTCGCACTTTCATAACATTAAATTGACAATTTTTGCACTGGGTTCAGAGCAGACTTTTTATTCAAGGGGATATTGTCATGATAGTGTCATCAAAAAGTTAAAAAGGGACAATAGAATCAAATGATTTGTACGATGCCAGGAAGTTTGAAATTGTATTAATTTTTATATAAGAGAATTTAGAGGCAATGCATAGAAATAATTTTTTTTTTACTTGATTACCATTACTGTTATAAAAATCATTAAATATGCATTACCTATGTTGGTTGTAGTATATCATTAGTAGCAAGTCCTACAGATGGTTGTAATAGGGATATTGTGCAAAAGTGGATGAGAGGAGGTAAAAGCTGTATTAAATGCTAGGTTTTGTTAAGGAATATTATCATATATATTTAAACTTTCTTGTTTGTTTATGCAATGTCTTTGGAATAAAACAGAACCAAGTTAATCAGACTTGTATTAGTTATTTCTATGGGACATGTCCATCTTACGGTCTGGAAAGGTATAAATACAAGGAGATCGTGTGGGATTGGCCAAAAAGATAATCCAGGGTACAATAAAATCACCAAAACTTCTGAAATACTGACAATGGATTTAGTTGTATAAACAACAACTTTAATTTGAAGCTGTTGAAAACATTGAACAGTTCTATTACTGACCCTCAAAGACATACAAAATGTATGTCTTAATGAACTCAAATATGATAGTTATGCCTACTACACTTGTTGCAAAGCTGACTATCTTGACCCTAATGACTTGACCAAACACAGCTACCCACCAGAAAGCTGACTGTTAAGAATTGCGCTAATATTTACGTACCTTTTTGCGGTACGGCCACTATCTTTGTGACGTCACGTAATTGTGATACTTTATGTTGTATTGAATAGAAACGTATAATGGCAGACGTAGTTCTATCTTTAACGCCTTAGTTAGCTTACGATCAAATACACAACGCAACGCAATAATCTACACTGACAACTAGATATCAATTCAACACCACTGTTCAGTAGCGGTACCAAAAATGACAATGTAGCTTAAGCAGAGATACTTTTTACCAACTATATATGATGGCTGATCACTATCTTGAATTATATATATAATAAATAAATATTTGAAAACCCCTCATCTTCTATTTGTATCAAGTTAAAATGACTATGGAGTTCTGGAATCATTAACAAAAAAGGAAACTATGCAGTTTAAACACCCAAAAAAACATTGCATACATTGATAAAAAAATCTCCAGTTATGAGGCCCAAACTCTAGCTGAAAATTTCAAAATCTCCTGTTGTGGCTTGACAACTCTTGTCACATGTCTGCAAAAGGTTTTAACAACTTGTTTAGTAATAAACATGCGTCTTTACAATATTTCGAGCTACACATTACTAAGAGTATGAAATAAAGTGTGGATACATTTAGTAGATATTCAAATGTCTGCCATCAACTACCCTGGTAGACCTCTGCCTATTTGGAGTCAAAATGAACTACTTTTACCTGTAACAAACTCCAGACCTCAACATTTCTGTTTCCCGACTACATCTTTACTAAATTCGGATTAAAATGGATCTTGACAACTATGATAGAGAGAAAATTTATTTCTACAAATAAGTCTGTTTGGTAGACGTCGTAAGTCAACTCCTTATTAGAGTTATTGAGCATTTACTTTTTTACCATTTTTTTGCGTTTTTTATGCGTCCGTTTATGGGACTTATTATGGTCTTCTGTTTGTCAGTCTGTCCAGATTCAGGTTAATGTTTTGTGTTAAGGTAATTTCTGACAAAGTTTAGTGCAATTGTTTTGAACCTTAGTACACGTGTTGCCTATGATATGATCTTTCTTATTGTAATGCCAAATTAGAGGTTTGACCACTATTCACGGCCCACTGAACATAGAAATTGATAGTAAAAATGGGACACCCGTGTACAAAGGACACATTCTTGTTTGTACACATGTATTGCATTATTTTTTGTTTTTGTTTCGTATAGACCGTGTTGTGTGATGGTACTATACAAATCATTGACCATATAGAAATAGGAGGCTTATACACAGAAAAAGAAGAATTCAGATTGAGTTGGTATCAAACGTACATTAAACAGCTATATACATGTATTTAGAAGAAGATTTTCGATCAAAAGTTATCAACTGCATCTTCACATTTTAACTTGACCTTCTCTTCTCCTCAAAATTAATTTAAATCTTACCATAAGACTGAGATAGCACGAATATGAATCCCACTAAGGTGACATGCGGATAGAAATATGGTCAGTATTGGTCTTCTTCCGTCCGGCAGCAAAACCTTTACCAAAAGGGCGTCTGTTTGGCAATGCAGGATGTACAAGTAAGCAGCAACGTCCAGTCAGAATAGGGACGTTAAATTCGATGTCATGCCTTGTGCACGTTAAGGGCATACGACACAGTTTTGATCCTGTATTTACAGTTTGATGAAAATTTCCATATATGCTAGTTTTTGCCTGCTTAAATCAAATATGTAATAAAAAATATACCTTCATGTGCTACTTTTTAAGTTAAATGAGGTCGAAATTTTGTATATTTGCTCAAAATTCGGATTTGTGGCCGTATTTTCTCTTTCGAAAGAAAGCCATAACTTTTTTGTTTTAAAAGATAAACACAAATTGTTTTTTGTTAGATAATTTGTATTTTTTGTATTTTATAAGTATCCTAAAAAAATATGCATTTTTTATTCAGAAATAACTCATATTTATCAAATGGTCTTGAATTAAGAAAAAATAGTATTTTTTTGCTGTATATTTATCAAAATTAAAAAAATTCCTCTATTTACAGTTTAATCAAATTTGTCCCACATAAACTCCCTGCAAAATGAAACAAAATGTCGTTTTAAAAAATAGGGGTCCATGCACTCGTTTTCAAATTAAATCAGTTTGAATGATAAAAAATAGTCGAAAAATGCATCTTTTCCCGATATGTCATAGTTTGACGTCGCGAAAATAACATTTTACGTTAGCAACGTCATTACCTTCTATCGTATGCCCTTAAGAACATTTGCAACAACATTTTGAAGGGCCCGTAATTTGGTTGTTGCATGGCAAAATTTCTGCCCCTATCCAATATATCCTCATTTTCTAGTGACAGTCAAAATTTTCTTGAACTTGATCCCGGACGGCCCCTATTGCAGGACTTGCCCATTGTATGTAATACACTGCCATGTCCGGTTTGAATATAGGAAAGTTATATAGCAATGCCTCATGCAGGCGAATTTTATACTCCCTGTCTGTTAAATAATCCTTGTTATATCTCTTTAAGGGATCTGTGATTGATGGCTTATTGCAAGGCAATTAGTTGGCCTTCCGGAGCACATAGGATACCCTCTTTGAACATGTTTATATATACTTGCTGACTTTCATTGCAGAAGACATATCTTAATATGCATGACATATGAGTAATTTACTTCTGTATGTTCACCACCGTATTTTCTTCGAATGTAGGACAGAAAGTCACAGGACAAAAAGTCACAGACAAAAAGTCAATTGGACAAAAAGTCACAGGACAAAAAGTCACAATTCATTTTTTCTAATTATTTTCTTTGAATAAAAAATGCTTATTTCCACACAAATATTTTTGTATTTTTCTTGAATTTTTGTATATAAACCAACTCTGTAAACAAAATTTATCAAAAAAATAACAAAGATAATCGAATAATTGTTCAGAAAACAAAAGGTCAAAGTGGCTTGGCACTTAAATGGCTTCATGGTGCCAAGAAATATATCTTTTGCATGATTAAAATTAAATAAATCTTCATTTTTCAGGTATAATGACACATTTCCTAAACTTTATTATGAATATATGTATTAAAAAGTAAATATTTCAAGATATTTCTCTTATATATTCAAATAATTGTCAACAAATTATTTGTGACTTTTTGTCCTGTGACGTTTTGTCCTACCAAATTTGTGACTTTATGTCCTGTGACTTTTGACCTGTGACTTTTTGTCCTGTGAATTTCTGTCCGTTTACCTTTTCTTCCATGTTATCTTACTAATACATTAATTTTCCAATTGATTGTATACATGTTTGTAGTAGTATAATATCTCTATTTTTTGCCCTTGCATGGCACCTGAGATATGATCACCCTCGGTGTTTAGTGGATACTTTTTGGTCAGTCTTTAGTTTTCTAAGTTGTGTTTTTTAAACTGATGTTTGTCTTTTAGTCATTTTTTTTCTGTTTTGCCATGGCGTCTATATATATATTTTTTTTTTGTTTTTTCATGGCGTCTACATTTTTTTTTTCTGTTTTGCCATGGCGTCTACATTTTTCTGTTTTGCCATGGCGTCTACATTTTTCTGTTTTGCCATGGTGTCTACATTTTTTTCTGTTTTGCCATGACGTCTACATTTTTCTGTTTTGCCATGGCGTCTACATTTTTCTGTTTTGCCATGGTGTCTACATTTTTTTCTGTTTTGCCATGGCGTCTATATATTTTTTCTGTCTTGCCATGGTGTCTATTTTTCTGTTTTGCTATGGTGTCTACATTTTTTTCTTTTTTGTCATGGCGTCTACATTTTTTTCTGTTTTGCCATGGCGTCTACATTTTTTTCTGTTTTGCCATGGCGTCTACTTATAAGTTTGAATGTCCCTTTTGATATCTTTCGCCTCTATTTTACGATGAACTTGTTGAGGAATTTATGACAGTATTTGTAGAACTATTTGTCTGTAATATATAGATGTATCCAGCTGAAGTACTGTGTTTTTATGCATCGACTAACTGTGTCCGATGAGGCTTGGCTTTAATTATCATTGGAACCAAATTTATGTTCAACTTTTATCAAAAGTAATGTCTTATGGGGTGAGGCTGGGAACTATATATCTAACAATATATATGTTCCTGGGTGAGGGAGAACCATATTTATTTACAGGTCAGAGGTCAAGGTCAAAGTCGCTCTTGATGGACTTAACTTTTGTCGAACCGTTATGTTGAAATAACAAGACGTAGACATGCTATATTCAGCAGCAGCTACAATGTATAAGTTTGGGATAAGTTCAGTTTATGGGGAACTACTAGTGGTAAGTCAATAATATTTGGTATTTTGTTGTGTTAGAATTTGCAAGTCTCATTTCTATGGAGATTATATTGCCCACCACCTCGATCATCTTGGTTCTTTGACTTTGAATATTTTGCATAGTTGACATATTATAGTTTGTATTGAGGCTAGTTTAAAGGAAACCGCTTATAATAAGTCAATGGTATAATGGAATGCAGTTTTATAAGCTTTGGCATTTATCAAATTTTTAAGAGGGGAGAAAGGGGGGGGGGCAATACCTTTTTATGTTAAAGTTTTTCAAGGTGTTGTTAATTATTATCAGAGATAAATTTAAAGTCATATGAAACGAGTGAGTGGTGAAAAATAATGTTTATCCAATTCTTGAACCAATGCATATATATATCATAAACTAAGTCCTCTGTGCACGAATTTCTCATTTTTAGCTCACCTGGCCCGAAAGGCCAAGTGAGCTTTTCTCATCACTTGTCGTGCGTTGTCTGTCGTCCGTCGTCGTCGTTAACTTTTTACATTTTGAACTTCTTCTAGAGAACCACTGAATGGAATGAAACCAAACATGGCATGAATGTACCTTATGAGGTGCTGACCAAGTGTTGTTACTTTGTAGCCGATCCATCATCCAAGATGGCCGCCAGCGGGGAACTTAGTTTAACACAGGACCCTATGGGAAATGCATACAAATGACTTCTTCTAGAGAATCACAGAATGGAATGAAACCAAACATGGCATGTGAGTTCCTTATAAGTTGCTGACCAAATGTTGTAACTTTGTAGCCGATCCATCATCCAAGACGGCCGCCAGCGGGGGACTTAGTTTAACATAGGACCCTATGGGAAATGCATACAAATGACTTCTTCTAGAGAACCACTGAATGGAATGAAACCAAACATGGCATGAATGTTCCTTATGAGTTGCTGACCAAGTGTTGTTACTTTGTAGCCGATTTATCATCCAAGATGGCCGCCAGCGGAGGACTTATTTTAAGTTAGGACCCTATGGGAAATGCATACAAATGACTTCTTATAGAGAACCACTGAATGGAATGAAACCAAACATGGCATAAATGTTCCTTATGAGATGCTGACCAAGTGTTTTACTTTGTAGCTGATCCATCATCCAAGATGGCAGCTAGCGGGGGACTTAGTTTAACATAGGACCCTATGGGAAATGCATACAAATGACTTCTTCTAGAGAACCACTGAATGGAATGAAACCAAACATGGCATGAATGTTCCTTATGAGGTGTTGACCAAGTGTTGTTATTTTGTAGCCGATCCATTATCCAAGATGGCTGCCAGCGGAGGACTTAGTTTAACATAGGACCCTATGGGAAATGCATACCAATGACTTCTTCTAGAGAACCACTGAATGGAATGAAACCAAACATGGCATGAATGTTCCTTATGAGGTGCTGACCAAGTGTTGTTACTTTGTAGCCGATCCATCATCCAAGATAGCCGCCACCAGAGGACTTAGTTTAACATAGGACCCTATTGGAAATGCATACAAATGACTTTTTCTAACATGGCATGAATGTTCCTTATGAGGTGCTGACCAAGTGTTGTTACTTTTTAGCCGATCCATCATCCAAGATGGCCGCCAGCGAGGGACTTAGTTTAACATAGGACCCTATGGGAAATGCATACAAATGACTTCTTCTACAGAACCAATGAATGGAATAAAACCAAATATGACATGAATGTTCCTTATGAGATACTGACCAAGTGTTGTTGCTTTGTAGCTGATCCATCATCCAAGATGGCCGCCAGCGAGGGACTTAGTTTAACATAGGACCCTATGGGAAATGCATACAAATGACTTCTTCTACAGAACCAATGAATGGAATAAAACCAAACATGACATGAATGTTCCTTATGAGGTATTGACCAAGTGGTGTTGCTTTGTAGTTGATCCATCATCCAAGATGGCCGCCAGCGAGGGACTTAGTTTAACATAGTACCCTATGGGAAATTCATACAAATGATTTCTTTTAGAGAACCACTGAATGGAATGAAACCAAACATGGCATAAATGTTCCTTATGAGATGCTGACCAAGTGTTTTACTTTGTAGCCGATCCATCATCCAAGATGGCCGCCAGCGGGGGGACTTAGTTTAACATAGGACCCTATGGGAAATGCATACAAATGACATCTTTTAGAGAACCACTGAATGGAATGAAACCAAACATAGCATGAATGTTCCTAATGAGATGCTGACCAAGTGTTGTTACTTTGTCTCCGATCCATCATCCAAGATGGCTGCCAGCGGGGGGGGGGGGTTTAGTTTAACATAGGACCCTATGGGAAATGCATACAAAAGTCTTCTTCTAGAGAACCACGGAATTGAATGAAATAAAACATAGCATGAATAGTCCTTTCCTTATGAGGTGCTGGCCAAGTGTTGTTACTTTGTAGCAAAATTTTATCTGTTTTTATATGATTTCAAAAACCCAAGTAGAGTCAGGTGAGCGATACAGGCTCTTGGGAGCCTCTAGTTTACGCATATTATATTGATTAATTGTCAATTTTTTTTCTCTCTCTCTGTTATGATTTAACAAATATGGCTACTCATTAAATGCCGTGTTTTCAAGCCGAAGTTTACCGATTGTCACCTTATAGTAAACAAATAACAAAAAGCATGGTCATTGAGCACGTGTTTAACATGAACAATCAGATATTGTTTATTTTAATGACAGATTCATGCATAATTGCGACCACCGGATTTTAACGAGGAGGGTTAAGCTCAGGTCACTATGCATACGAAAAATGTGTCGGCGAATTGCTTCCTGGAAGGAAGCAATTAAAAATAAGTAAACTTCTTCTTACTGTAAACAAATTAAAGAATTTTCCCCAGAAAAAAGAGTTGTATAATGAAAACTATCCATTTAGTTATAAAAAAACATATGCATATTTTATTTTAATTTGAGGTTTCTTATGACTTTAAACTGTTAACTGTTTTATACCCACTGTGTTAACTGTTATCATCACTTTTGAATGTGTTGTTAACTGTTTTTGCAAAAATCGAGGTGTTAATTGTTAACATGTTAACGGACCGTCTTGTGTCCCCCCTCTTTCAACCCTGCACCTTCAGTCACAGCAGCTATAGAATGAATTAATGGGGGCAAAATTAGTGTCTGCATTATATCTTATGAACCATAAGTTTTATATTCACCATACTTAGTTTGAGAATCCCGCTTGGAAAAAAAAGACCCTTGTAATTTTTGGGTCAGTAGATCAAAGGTTAAGGTCACCATACATTTTTTTCATTAATAAACAAATTTTTCAGCAGAATAAAGTCCTATTATAAAAAGAATAAAAGATAGTTCCAAACTTAAAATTGGTTTCTTCTATTCATTCATAAAGATCGCAACTCATTTTGCACCTATGGTGTTTCAGAAATCTTTAACAACTGCACAAGGTCAATTTTTGTCGAGCCTGCAACTTTTGTTGCAGAAAGCTCGACATAGGGATAGTGATCCAGCGGCGGCGGTGTTAGCTCACTTCTTAAAAGCTTTATATTTCAGAAGGTGGAAGACCTGGATGCTTCATACTTTGTATATAGATGCTTCATGTTACGAAGTTTCCGTCAGTCACATGTCCAATGTCCTTGACCTCATTTTCATGGTTCAGTGACCACTTGAAACAAAAGTTCAATTTTTTTGTAATGTTGAATTCTCTCTTATTATAAGTAAAAGGATAACTATATTTGATATGTGCGTACCTTGCAAGGTCCTCATGTCTGTCAGACAGTTTTCACTTGACCTCGACCTCATTTCATGGATCAGTGAACAAGGTTAAGTTTTGGTGGTCAAGTCCATATCTCAGATACTATAAGCAATAGGGCTAGTATATTCGGTGTATGGAAGGACAGTAAGGTGTACATGTCCAACTGGCAGGTGTCATCTGACCTTGACCTCATTTTCATGGTTTAGTGGTTTTAGTTAAATTTTTATGTTTTGGTCTGTTTTTCTCATACTATATGCAATAGGTCTACTATATTTGGTGTTTGGAATTATTGTAAGGTGTACATGTCTAGCGGGTAGATGTCATCTGACCTTGTCCTCATTTTCATGGTTCAGTGGTCAAAGTTAAGTTTTTGAGATTTGGTCCTTTTATCTAATACTATATGCCATAGGTCAACTATATTTGGTATATGGAAATATTTTATGATCTTTATGTCAGTACCGCAGGTTTTATTTGACCGTGACCTCATTTTCACGGTTCATTGCACAGTGTTAAGTTTTTGTGTTTTGTTCTATTTTTCTTAAACTATAAGTAACTAGAACACACCCACGAAATCGCGGGTAAATAGAGCGCGAGTTAGCTGTAAAAAACATATGTCTGGAGAATTTCAGAAGAGGAATCAAAGGAACTTGGGGACTGGGCACATTTTTTTTTGCCCTCCCCCTTTTTTCCAAATACCGATTTTGATTCCTTCTGTTTTTCTGTATACTATGCACATACATATATACTTTAATTACTATAAACATTAACTGATATATTATATAAAATGTATCAGTGACCTTTGATACCTCTTCTGAAATTCTCCAGACAGATGTTTTTACAGCTAACTCGCGCTCTATTTACCCGCGATTTCGCGGGTGTGTTCTAGTAGTGTATAAGATAAGATAAGATGGGTCAACCATATATGTTTTATAGAAGCATTGTTAGCTGTACATGTCTGCCTGGCATTGTTTATCTGACCGTGACCTAATTTTCAAGGTTCATTGGTCTATGTTTAGTTATCTTGGTTAATGTTAAGTTTATGTGACAGTTGTAATAAAGCTTAGCTTTATACTTAGGACTATCAACATAATATCAATGATTAGTATAGAAGGCGAGACATTTCAGCGTGTGCACTCTTGTTTTATACGAAACTGTTTATAGCACCCTTAACTACATAAGCGTTCTTACAAACAATGGTATATTGTTGGATCTTCCAAGTGCTCCACGAAATCTCTTTCTAAATTATTATCATTTATTTTATCAGCAATCGAAGCCGGGCTTCAACGTTATTGTGTAACTGCCTTTTCTAGAAGTGGCGTGAATCAGATGTGGATACTAAAAAAATCCAAAGATCTTTTAAAGTACATACAATTTAAGATTCTTTCATATTGTAATAGTATTAAAACATTTGACTTTTCTACACTATACACACGTATACCCCATTTCACACTAAAAGACAAATTGAAAGAGTTGATATTGCTTTGTTTCATAAAAAAAGAATGGCCAACCTAGATACAAGTATCATTTCTTAGGGAGGGATAAAACCTACTTTGTAAAGAATCACACTGATTCAAACTAAAAATTCTCTTAAACTGACATTATCAAGATGACTGATTTCTTGATCGATAACATATCTGTTACGTTTGGAGAACGTGTTTTTCAACAGACTGTCGGCATTCCAATGGGAACTAATTGTGCCCCTCTTCTTGTCGACTTGTTTCTTTATTATTATGAGGCTGACTTCATACAATCTTTAAGTTACTTCTTAGTATGAAAAATAAGAAGTTAGCAATATCCTTTAACTTTACTTTCCGCTATAAGGATGATGTTCTCTCATTAAATAATTTAAAATTTGGTGACTATGTTGAACGCATATATCCTATTGAACACGAGATAAAGGATTCAACAGTTACAGTTACGTCTGCCTCATATCTCGACTTGCATCTAGAAATTCACAATGAGGGTCGGTTAAAAACAAAACTTTACGACAAATGAGCTGATTTCAACTTTCCATTTCTATGTAGCAACATTCCAGCAGCGCCTGCATACGGAGAATATATCTCCCAATAGATACGATATTCCCGCGCTTGTATTTCCTATCTTGATTTCCTTTATAGAGGTTTGCTGTTCACAAGGAAGCTATTAAATCAAGAGTTCCAAATGGTGAAGTTGAAATCATCCCTTCGTAAAATTTACGGACGCCATCACGAGTTGGTTGACCGTTATGGAATAACCGATTCACAGATGATATCGGATATGTTTCTTACGTCGTAACTACAATCCTCTCCCCTTTTCATAAATGTGACCTACCGAATAAGACTATTTACCGGATTTTTTATAACACGAGCAACACGACGAGTGCCACATGTGGAGCAGGATCTACTTACCCTGCCAGAGCACATGATATAACCCCCAGTTTTTGGTGGGGTTCATGATGCTCAGTCTTTAGTTTTCTATGTTGTTTCTTGTGTACTATTATTTGTCTGTTTATCTTTTCATTTTAGCTATGGCGTTGTCAGTTTATTTTCGATTTATGAGTTTTACTGTTTCTCTGGTATCTTTCGCTCTTCTTTAAGCTTAATATGATGAATGCGGTCAAGGATTTCATTTCGATTTGTTGATGCAATGTTTAAAATCCCTAGGAATATATTTCCTAAACTTTGTTTTAAATTGCTGTATGAAAAGAGAAAGACCACCCATTCATTTTGGAATCATAGGTGAAGGTTGCAGCATGCAGCTATTGATAGACTAAAAGTTTGATATATTTTACTGTGGGTGTAACTGTTGCCTTTTCAACCATGTGTCCAACTTTTACAAAACTTGATCGAATATAAATTCAATCATATAAACCATTCTATATTCTCTAACTACAGTTCTTTTGTGTCAAACCTATTATGTGTCAAATATTTAATTACAATCCAAATTCAAAAGAGCGAATATTGTGTCCATTTTGGCTTCAACTGTTCAGGGTTGGACCTCTGCGGTCGTATCAAGCTGCGCTTGGCGAAGCAATTTATTAAAAATAGATTTCACTAAAACTAGCCAATATATATGGACACATCTTGAAGTCTAGTTATTATCGCCGCCATCTTGATTACATTAGCTACGAAAAGAAGTTCGTCAACGTCAAGAACAACTACTGGAAATCCTTTAGACCAATCATATCAACGTATTCCCTAATATGCAAATCATATAAGAATTATACATTCTTACAAAGGATAATCATAAACTATCATTAAATTTCACCAATCATTAACCAACTCACTTATTGGTGTTCTACTTCTTCTTTGAAACATAATTAATTCATGCATGTGACAGTGTTCAAATATAATCCGGTTTTAGGCCTTACTAATGGAGTAGTTCATTCTAGGACAATTGGTTTGGAACGCAGCATTTAAAATCAATAAACATTGTGCAGTAGTCTTGTGCATAAGTTTAAAAAAAATGGAAATTGACAGCATACTCTGGGCTTGATTAAAAACTGTTTGGATGTATTGAGAACTCAAAGCGCGTCGTGGAACTGTATATATTGACCAATACCCCGCCCAGTCAAGTGAATTTTGAATTTCTTGAAAGCATTTTTCTATAATCAAACACACATCTCCTGGTATGCATGCAAATTACCATGTACAGGCAAAAGTACCGTTGTTCTAATGATATATAAATACTCTTATATAATCAAAAACAAAAAGGGCAGATTTAATCTTTAATAAGATAATGGTAGCACCAAGAAAAGTGTCATAATACTTTTTATTGTATAGCAATATAATATTTCCCACAGAACGTAACCAAAAGTTAGCGTGCAATAAATTCTAATATTGCACTAGTGCAATAAATCTTCAAAATTCATGACGTCATTAACGACAAAATCTTAGTTTAAACCAATTTTTACTTTCAAATATTATATTGCTATACAATAAAAGGGTTATTGCATGAATATTGGGGAATATTGTCCCTCGTAGAACATATATTGCACTCGCAAGCTCGTGCAATATAAAATTCTACTCGGGACAATATTCCCCAATATTCATGCAATAACCCTATAATATCAGATAATAAATGTTTTATTTTGGTGAATGTGTAGTTACATTCAAATGTGAATGTGAAGTTTTATTCAAATGTGAATGTGAAGGTTTAGGTTTTTCCAAACAAGTCTTGCCATACGCAAACACTTTAGCTTCCATAAATTGTAAGTATTCTTTGCCTCTTAAGGCAATCTTGACTATCCGTCCAATTGTAGGTTTACTGCACTTAAGTATAAGGAGTTCTCCACTTCTAGCCGGACCTTTGTAATAAGTGCATGCCGTCATTTTACTTAATGTTGGGCCAACCATAATATCCGCTTGACGGAATCTATGACCTAAAATGAAAATGAAAATGATTTAACACCGTGACCAGTTCCTGCATTTAGAAGGAACTCGTGCAAATGATAAAAATATTCAGAATATTAATACATCCCTGGCATTCCATCAAATTGAATACATGCATACAAATTTTTCAATTCAGGATGTTTGACATGTCTCACTCTATTGCAATTTCATGAAGATTGAGGTAGTAATGTATATTGTTCTTGCCAGAAGCGACAAAAGACACAAAATTCACCTACGTTTGTTAAGAGCATGCGATACAGTTACAGGGGAGGTAATGACGTTGCTAAACGGTAAATTGTTATTTTCGCTTAGACGTCAAACTGTAACTTATCGAGAAAAGATGCAGTTTTCGACTGATTTTTTATCATTTAAACTGATTTAACTAGAAAACGAGTTCATGGAACCCTCTTTCCTAAAATGACATTTGGTTCGATAACGTAAGAAGATTATGTGTGCCAATTTTCATGAAAACGTAAATAGTGTTTTTTTTTTTTTTTTTTAATTTGATTAATATACAGCAAAAAAATACGTTTTTTTCTACATTCATGAACATTTTATCAACTTCATTTGAGTTATTTGTAAAAATAAAATGTACAAATTTACACAATATATATCATGTATATATATATATATTTTTTAAAACAAAAAAGTTATGTATTTTTGTCGAAAGGAAAAATACGTCCACAAATCCGTAGTTTGAGGAAATATCTAAAATTTGAACCTCAATTTTAAACAAATATATCATGTTAAGGAATGTATTTCAGTTTAGCGACGTTAAACTGTGACATAGCATTCTAATGAAGTTGGTTGACCTCATTAACAATTACCAACACCTGTATTGGAGAAATGCTCTTTTGTTCAAACTTGAAAATATCGGGGTCGGAAAGAACCTAACATTAAAAATACCATGTTTATGACATCGGGTCTTCACTTAAATACATGTCAACAGAAGTGTTTAATATTACAAGAGTAATTCACTTCAGTAATTTCTGTGTTTAATATTTTATTAATGATATCACAGAGGTCCTTGAAAATGGTTTATGTTATCTTCCAAGAACCATAGACTCTAATTCAAGTCGCCTGCTTATTGCAGATGACTTACAAATATTAACATAAACTAAAACAGGACTTCCGAATGGTCTCAATAATTTGTATGTACTTCGAGATTCCAGGATAAGTGGCAGGTTGAATTAAGTATAAAATAGACAAAATCCAATTAAGATATTTATTAGGATGTACTAAAAAGTAAAATCACAAAAATACTGAACTCCGAGGAAAAATCAAAACGGAAAGTCCAAAATAAAATGATTAAACACATCAAACGAATGGACAACAACTGTCATAGTCTTGACATTTTCAACCGTAGAAAATGTTGAATTGAACCTGTTTTTATAGCGCTAAACCTTTCACGTGTATGAAAGTCGTATCAAATTACATTATATTGACAACAATGTGTGAACAAAACAGACATAAGAAGTAAAATTGTAAAAATAGGGGTATAGCAGTCATCATCGTGTCGCAATCTCAATCAGAACAAAAACAAACAAATATGTATCCTTATGATATCCAATACTAACAAGGTTAGTACTTCGATTTGTTGTTTCATGTAATGTTCATTGAAGCCAGGATGGACTTATTATTTGCCAAAATATCATCCTTGTTAAATTATATGTCTTTGTATGAAACTAGAAAACTTCAACAAATGCAAGTACTGAAGTACTAAACATCGGATGACCGCAAGTTCTTGCGGATGGTCCGACAAGCACTTGTCTCAGAAAAAAATCCCATCTCTTTACCTGAAAGTGAGGTATAAAAAAATATATGTGTTTCCGGTAACATCCTTTTCAAAATAAGGGTAGGTAGGTAAGTGTTCGGGGGCACAAACTAGGGTCTGATATAGTATAATGTATCTTCTTTAAGGTTCATCTGAAGGAATTGAAAAATATGGCCGTTTTTACTAAAATTTACTATGAGTACAGACAAACTGATGCATCTAGGAAAGTGTTAAGGCATGGCTGGACCTAGGTATATAAAAGTTATATGAAGTCTATGTTTCAGAAAATTAATGACTTACCTGGATTTTGACTTGCATTTTTTCCAGTCTGCAGAAGATAGCAAAATAAACAAACACACGAATTTCACTTGAAACGGTTCCCTCCGCTACACAGTTTAAAAGACCTATTGTTTACAGGTGTCTATTGTCCATCTATTGTCCATTTAAATCAATACTACTCACAACATCGATTATAGAAGGGGAGCTTCTCAAACGTTTTCCCAACTAGGTTTATTTTTGCACCTTCTGCAGGAATGAAAGAAAAAATGAATAGCAAAATCCTGAAAAGTTTATAATTTTCTTAACCATAAAATGCATCTAAAATTATAAGTTATCTAGGTCCAGACATGCCTTAAAACTTTCGCGGGTGCACAGGTTTTTCTGTACTCGGACGGTAAAATTTGTGGTGTAAATACGGCCATTTTAGCCAAAAGGTTATGATGAATCTTAAAAAGTATTTGATGAGTATTCATTGAAGAAATGAATTTATAACGAGCGATAAGGAATGTTAGTTTGCACTTGATGATTTCTATGTAACTGTTTATTTCTTCCTCAGTGATATTTTATCCTGAGGATAATTTGTCACAGTAATTTTTTTCCAGACATGGTATATCACAGGTATTTTTTTCCAGAGGAGTGAAAATCTATCTGTGTTTTGCCGGATAGTATGTACCGGTATATATTGCCGTACCATATTTCACAGAACCTCGTGAAATAAAGTCTCATTAACTACTATGTGGGTAACTCGCAATCAATATATAACTGACTATAATTATAAAATGTTTCACAAAGGTACAACAAATTTGCATAATTTATCAAAGGGAGGTAATTATGGGTAATTTATAATGATTTTAAAGATACTAATATAATATATTCCTGAATCTATTTTATAGTGTAATTTTTCCTTGAATCTTATATTTCATATATTCATTTATATAAAAAGATGACTTACAACATGATTTCATAAGACAGATAACATTTCACAGGTAAATACTATCCAGCTGTTAAAATTGCTTTTGTTCCAATATTTTGTTATGCTATGATTTATCTGATTTCCATATAATCAACAACTACATCTTTGTCCCCAGACAAAACTATTTATATAGTTGAAAGTATCATCATAATCAAATTCTTCCATTACTGTTAACAGTAGAAATGTAAATGCATCACTTGACTGCCACATTTTCAAGGAATGGGACTACTGACCTAGCTATGCAAATGACCCACGTTGACGTCACACCATCTATGACGTAGCTCTCACAACATTGAGCACCAAATTTGACTCAATTCATTTTCCCTGTCTCCGTATTAAAAACGTCTTATATTTGACTACCTGTAGGGTTCTACCAAAGGTACCAAAGGTACCAAAGGTAGTACCCTACACCCCGTAGAAACTATGTAAAATTTCCAAATTTCAATCAAAGTTTTTGAGAAAATGAAAAAACCGTTGTTTTCACGTTACACTTTGTACCCGAATTTCCATAAAAACTCGCCCGATTCGGACTAAGACCGGGGATAAATTCGTTATCTACGTTCATATCCGTAGATATGGATATTTTAACACCCTCCAGTACCCTGTACACCCTTCGGCTACGCCTCATGGTGTACTTGGGTACTTCAGGGTGTTAAAATATCCATATCTACGGATATGAACGTAGATAACTTATAATGTCAACTCGCCCCACTGGCCAATCGGCCCACATTATACCGCTACTTTATAAAAAAAAATAAAAACTCTTGTTAACCGACTCGCCCCACTTTTGAAAAAGTGTAAAATCAAATTGAACAATCAATCTGACAACTCACTTATTAACGAAAAGAGTTTAAACCCCACTGAATATAGGTCTGCCAACTCGCCCCACTTATAAAAATATCTTGATATGCTTAAGGACTTGAGTTCGAATCCCAACATATACACTGGATTTTTTCTACGTGAATTTTGATAGATAGTCTTTTTCGTATAATTGTATATTTAAATATAAGTTTTATAGTGGATTTGACATTCCCGACAAAATGTTACAGAACAAAGGAAAGCATGCAAAACAAAGAAACTCAAATTGGGGTGATCTGGTGGGGGTGATCCGGCTCAGATCACCCATGTTAGAACAAAGGAGCTGGGATGTAACTATATTTCTACCTTTACTTTTTAATTAGCTCACATGGCCCGAAGGGCCAAGTGAGCTTATGCCATCACTTGGCGTCCGTCGTCGTCCGTCGTCTTCGTCGTCTGTCGTCGTATACTATTTCAAAAATCTTCTCCTCTGAAACTACTAGGCCAAATACTTCCAAACTTTAACTGAATGTTCCTTAGGGTATCTAGTTTATAAATTTTATCCGAAATTTTGATCTATCAACAAACATGGTCGCCATTGCTAAAAATAGAACATAGGGGTCAAATGCAGTTTTTGGCTTATAACTCAAAAACCGAAGTATTTAGAGCAAATCTGACAAGGGGTAAAATTGATTATCAGGTCAAGATCTATCTGCCCTGAAATTTTCAGATGAATCGGACAACCCGTTGTTGGGTTGCTGCTCCTGAATTGGAAATTTTAAGGAAATTTTGCTGTTTTTGGTTATTATCATGATTATTATTATAGGTAGAGATAAACTGTAAACAGCAAAAATGTTCAGCAAAGTAAGACCTAAAAATAAGTCAACATGACTGAAATGGTCAGTTGACTCCTTTAGGAGTTATTGCCCTTAATAGTCAATTTTTAACCATTTTTCATAAATCTTAGTTATCTTTTACAAAAATCTTCTCCTCTGAAACTACTGGGCCAAATTGAACTAAACTTGGCCACAACCATCAGGCATCATTGGGGTATCTAGTTTGAAAATTGTGTCCGGTGACCTGGCCAACCAACAAAAATGGCCGCCATGGCTAAAAATAGAACATAGGGGTAAAATGCAGTTTTTGGCTTATAACTCAAAAACCAAAGCATTTAGAGCAAATCTGACATGGGGGTTAAATTGATTATCAGGTCAAGATCTATCTGCCCTGAAATTTTCAAATGAATTGGACAACCCATTGTTGGGTTGCTGCCCCTGAATTGGTAATTTTAAGGAAATTTTGCTGTTTTGGTTATTATCTTGAATATTATTATAGATAGAGATAAACTGTATACAGCAATAATGTTCAGCAAAGTTAGATTTACAAATAAGTCAACATGACCGAAATGGTCAGTTGACCCCTTTAGGAGTTATTGCCCTTTATAGTCAATTTTTAACCCTTTTTAGCTCACCTGGCCTAAAAGGCCAAGTGAGCTTTTTTCATCACTTGGCGTCCGGCGTCCGTCGTCGTCCGTCGTCGTCGTTAATTTTTACAAAAATCTTCTCCTCTGAAACTACTGGGCCAAATTGAACCAAACTTGGCCACAATCATCATTGGGGTATCTTGTTTAAAAAATGGGTCCGGTGACCCGGCCAACCATTCAAGATGGCTGCCATGGCTAAAAATAGAACATAGGGGTAAAATGCAGTTTTTGGCTTATAACTCAAAACCCAAAGCATTTAGAGCAAATCTGACATAGGGTAAAATTGTTTATCAGGTCAACATTTATCTGCCCTGAAATTTTCAGATGAATCGGATAACCCGTTGTTGGGTTGCTGCCCCTGAATTAGTAATTTTAAGGAAATTTTGCTGTTTTTGGTTATTATCTTGAATATTATTATAGATGGAGATAAACTATAAACAGCAATAATGTTCACCAAAGTAAGATTTACAATTAAGTCAACATGACTGAAATGGTCAGTTGACCCCTTTAGGAGTTATTGCCCTTTATAGTCAATTTTTAACAATTTTTCGTAAATCTTAGTAATATTTTACAAAAATCTTCTCCTCTGAATCTACATCGCCAAATTAATCCAAACTTGGCCACAATCATCTTTTGGGTTAGTAGTTTGAAAAATGTGTCCAGTGACCCGGCCATCAAACCAAGATGGCCGCCATGGCTAAAAATAGAACATGGGGTAAAATGCAGTTTTTGGCTTATAACTCAAAACCCAAAGCATTTAGAGCACATCTGACATGGGGGGTAAAATTGTTTATCAGTTCAAGATCTATCTGCCCTGAAATTTTCAGATGAATCGAACAACCCGTTGTTGGGTTGCTGGCCCTGAATAAGTAATTTTAAGGAAATTTTGCTCTTTTTGGTTATTATCTTGAATATTAATATGAGGCAGGCATTTCCTGTGTATGGGAACGAAGTCTGTATGAATTATTTTTTTGTAACTTAAATATTTGTTAAAAAAAAAAAGAAACGGAAATATCGTAACGTTTCCGATTTTGGTTCTGTTGTTAGGGATTTTAGTTGCTTCCCTTCCTATTTTATAGTCTAGACTGATAAAATATATATATTTTACTCAAAGTTTCATACAAACGAGACAGGAAAAAGGAAGTACATTGTAGATTTCTGCGCAGATCCGGAAATTCAAAAACGCGACAAAAAAAAATTGAACGATTTTGAGTTCATTAGTACAATGAAAATATCGTGAAAATTTTCCCGATTTTTTTTGTTTTTTTTTTGTTTATTGAATTTTCTTCTGTTATTGGGGACTTCGTCCCCATATTATAGATAGAGATAAACTATAAACAGCAATAATGTTCACCAAAGTAAGATTTACAATTAAGTCAACATGACTGAAATGGTCAGTTGACCCCTTTAGGAGTTATTGCCCTTTATAGTCAATTTTTAACCATTTTTCGTAAATCTTAGTAATCTTTTACAAAAATCTTCTCCTCTGAAACTACTTGGCCAAATTAATCCAAACTTGGCCACAATCATCTTTTGGGTTAGTAGTTTGAAAAATGTGTCCAGTGACCCAGCCATCCAACCAAGATGGCTGCCATGGCTAAAAATAGAACATGGGGTAAAATGCAGTTTTTGGCTTATAACTCAAAACCCAAAGCATTTAGAGCAAATCTGACATGGGGTAAAATTGTTTATCAGGTCAACATTTATCTGCTCTGAAATTTTTAGATGAATCGGACAACCCGTTGTTGGGTTGCTGACCCTGAATTGTTAGTTTTAAGGAAATTTTGCTGTTTTTGGTCATTATCTTGAATATTATTATTGATAGAGATAAAATGTAAACAACAATAATGTTCAACAAAGTAAGATTTACAAATAAGTCAACATGACCGAAATGGTCAATTGACCCCCTTAGGAGTTATTGTTCTTTATAGTTAATTTTTAACAATTTTCATAAAATTTGTAAATTTTTACTAACATTTTCCACTGAAACTAATGGGCCAAGTTCATTATAGATAGAGATAATTTTAAGCAGCAAGAATTTTCAGTAAAGTAAGATGTACAAACACATCACCATCACCAAAACACAATTTTGTCATGAATCCATCTGGCTTCTGCTTCCTTTAATATTCACATAGACCAAGGTGAGCGACACAACACAGGCTCTTTAGAGCCTCTAGTTTATATTTGTACTGAGATCTGAAAACAACTCACTTTTACATGTATTTCACTTACCTTATTTAATCATGATATTATTTCACAATTACGATCTTTGAAATAATTGCTGATTTTCTTTCATTTGTTTCATGATAATTTTCTTTTTAAAAGAATGATATTTACTTGAATATTTCAGGAATATTTTTCATTGATTATTTGTGAATTTTTTTCCCATTATTATACATTTTTTTTTAACAATTTAGCTTTAATTCAAATACACTATTATTAATTCATAGTATTTGCAAAGGATAAGTTTTTTTCTAATAACTTTTCAATAGACTTTCACGGCAAAGGAAAAAATATCACAGGGAAATATTTTCCTCTGGATAAAAAAATAACAACTACTGTGACATTGTTTCCTCCGGATCAAATTTCATCCCGATATAATTTTGTTTTACATCTACGTATGCATCATATTTATGGATCGGTTAGATTGGGGGGGGGGGGGGTATAGCTCAAACAGTTTAGGAATATAAGGGGCAAAAAAATTACACAGGGTTTCCTGGTGAATGGACAATTACTTAAGACAATTTTGAAGATGTCAAAAAAGCTGGGTAAAAAAAAAAAATTATTGGGGGGGGGGGGGGGGGTTGTAAAATTTTATTTTTTTAATTTTTTTTAGGGGTGTTCAATACGCCACAGCTTAGTGTATTGCACAAAATCAAAAAAGGGGATTTTTTTTAAATTGTTATTCTCTTTGGGGAGGGGGTCAATTCGCAAAAGCATAATGTATTGAAGGAAGACAAAAATTCTATTATAAATTCAAATCAGATAACAAATTATCAGTTCTTTGACTACAGTTGTTCTGTGTCAGAAACCATTTTGATTGGTTGAATTTGGAGTATGTGTAAAAAAAAACTGACTCGAAAGTTTTATGACTTCATGGCCTTATATTCATTTACTTACCGGCGGCGTGTCTATTCCAAATCTCAACATGATGCACTGAAAAGGCACCTCCGAGGTCTACCCACCAATATGGATTCGTTTCAGAATTCGTATGAATCAGTGAATGGAGATCGCCGTCAACACCATTGCGTGAAGCATATCTACGGTTAATAGTTGAACTTTGTCCTGTCATCTTCTTGAGGGACACATCTTCCAAACACATATCAAGTGGAAGTTTCTTTTCTAAGAAAAAAAGAATAAACAGTTGTTATTGAAAGCTGCCCCTTTATTTTTATAAATATAAACTTCGTCGTGACTATATTGTTGAAGTTTTACTATAGTAGCTTGAAAACAAGGTCGATGACATCATTTTTCTTTAAATTTTCTTAAGAGCATATTTTAAAACCAAACTTCTCATATTTTATTTCATAGACTTCTTTTAATTACAAACAAGTGTTTTTACATAAACAATCTATCCAAATTTTGAAAATTTTGGACATGTGGCTTAAAAATATTCATTTTATCATATTTTTAAAAAAAGCATGGTAAAATCCTGGGTACTGACTATCCTTTCGGGTATAGCTGGGCCGACACCACATGCCAAATCATTCCCTGTTCTAACCAGAAAACATTGAAAAACATACCCTGTTGTAAACAAAAATGTTGAAAAACACACCCTGTTCTAGACCGTATAAATTAGATGTAGTTCTAGACCCGGGTTCTACTGTATCTTAAGGGCATACGATACAGTTATGATCCCATATTTACAGTTTGATGAACATTTCCATATAGGCTATTTTTTGCCTGATTAAATCAAATATGTAATAAAAAATATACCTTCATGTGCTACTTTCGAAATGCCAGCAGGACATGAAAAAGGGACCCTGTTCTAACTATATAATGAAGGTAAAATGAGGTAAAATATTTAAATAAATAAATTTTAATATTTCATATAAAACTAAGTGAATCTTCTATGTAATTTTAGAAAATAACTAATTCTTGTATAAAGCTTTTTGTATAAAAAGATATAATTAGAAAGTCTTTAATGTTATGTAACTTTTGATATACAAGTATTAGATGTGAAAGTCTTCTTATTTGTCACTTAGCGATATAAATAAGGTTTGACAGCTTAAACTCTAGCTTAGAAGTATTTCCTTTAGCAAATATATCTAATTCTTTTCTATTGTTCACCTAGAATTCTATCTAACCAAATAATCGGATTTCCCTAATGGTTGCAACACAAAGTATTAATTAATTAAAAATAGTAACCCCAAATCATGTAAAAATGCAAATTAGATAAAAAGAGATCTAACCAATAGAATCTGTTCTTATAAAAATAAGTATTCTAAAAGTCATTTTGATTGGTGAATAAAACAAGTCCAAGTAGCACGTGTTCTTGGGGATTTTTTTTTATGTACATTTATCTTTTGAAAGTTAAAGTTTAAGGCATTATTTTACGATTCTCATATAAACAAGGGTATTTCTTTCTACTCTTTTACGTTAAACGCGATCGAGACAAAAAAAAAAGGTAAAGTTGTGTCACATTCAAGTATGTGAACCTGGTAAAATATAATTGGGTTTGTGTGCAATAACTGGAATAATGCCTAAAATAATGAGGATGAAAAGATGCAGAAAATGATATTTTCTTTCCATAATTGGGTGCCCTTAATCAAACTTTTAGAAATAAGATTTTATAGAAATATTCATACGCGATCCAAATAACCGAATATTTAAATATAATTTAATTTTGAATGTAACGCGTCTTCTGATTGTCTGACGTTAAATAATAATAATAATATTTTATTCAATAAAATATCAAGCATATTTATAATTACAATCCACAATATATACGATACATAAGGACAATACTAACACATATTATGGTAAAATATATTGGCATTTTAAGAGTGCAGTATCCTTAAGTGTATGAAATAATTTGCTGATATTTTATCAGGGATAACCCATGAAAGCTCTAAAGCTTGTTTCCAATGGGCTCCCTTCTTGTAAAACGGCTTATAGTGTTCGGCATACAAAAAAAGATAACACACAAATTAATATGACATAAAAATTCATATTAAGGATGTACTTAGGTGAGGTTTTGAAATTTGTGTCAAATGTTCGGACTCTTGGTGTTTTTCCATACAATACAATGTAAAATATTTTGCCCCATAACACCCATTTATTTTTTCATATAAGATTTAATAGCTCATGAAAGGTCATTTACCAAAATTTTACAAGATTCTTGATTTTCTTTCTTTTGTTTTGAGACCCAATAATACCAATGCAAATATAAGGTAAAAGTCAGAGTCAGCCTTTTCCCGCCATATTTTAAATCTCAAATATCTCGAAAAGGAGGTCCATATCAAAATTTTTAGCTTAATTTTATCCTTTACGAATGTTCTACCGGCTTATAGTATCAATTCAAAATTACTTTTAAGGATTGTACTTGGGTGAGGTTGGGTGAAAATTAATAAATCAAGATCTTTTGAAATCCTTAATTTTCTTTATTTTTTTTAACCTTAATTGGCAACACATTCCAATCTTGTATGCCATTAAAATAAAATGTGTCTTTTTGTTGACTTTTTACTGGAGGAACCCAGAAGTTATATTCACTATTTCGTGTAAAATGATGATGTAAATGTCTCACCTTTGTAAAATTTGAATACATATAATTTGGACAATGGTGGTAATAAATATTATGTACATGGTTTAATCTCAATTGTTTAACACGATTTTCAATATTAACATAACCAATACTATTCAATACATTATGATCAACTTTTGATCTATATCCAGTGTTTTTTATAAATCTAACACATTTGTTTTGTAATACTTGTAACTTATCTTTATTTTTTTGCTGACACCAGCATACCATGCAGAACAGGCATAGTCAAAATGACATTGAATTAAAGCTGTTACTAAAGTCTTTCTTGATTGTTCTGATAAACATTTTGCCTGTCTGTATAGGAACTTCAATTTTGAATTTATCTTTTGAATAATATTATTTTAAAAAATTTCTCCAGAAAGAGAATTATCTATATTAAGGCCTAAATATTTCACACAATTTTACGAATTTTAGATAATTTACGTTTTGACCCAAACAGAATAGTTTCTGTTTTCCCCAAATGAAGTGATAATTTATTATCAATCAGCCATTTGCTACAAGATTCAAGTTCCTTATCCAGTTTCTCCGATATAACTTCTGGGTGCTTATGAGAGTATAGTATGGTACTATCATCTGCATATAATAAAATTTTGCAGTCTTTACTAATACTTATAGACATAAGATGACATGTATGGTTAGCTCGTACGCTGGACCATACGCGTATACTCATCGTGACGGTCCGACCATACGCGTAGGTCGGACCGTACGAGTATACGTATACGGTCCGGACCGTATGTGTACGGTCCAAATACTCATATGGTCTGGAACATAAATAAGCCAATATGTACAGATTGATGAGAGACGATAACAAGTTACGCAATTACATGAATGGCAAAATTATACAACATAATTACTTATTATCCTTGTATGGCGAATTGATATTTTTAGGCTTTTGATAATTCTTTAGCTGGTTTAATTCATATAGATCTGCAACAAAACAATATGAAATTTGGAGTGAACAAAACATTATCCTAATAAAAAAAGTCTCACAGATTTGAGTAAATTCCAAGTTAATTTCGGAAAGCAAATAAAAATGGCATCCAATTCATATTCCATTTTTCCCTACCTTTGTGTCCCTTTCCCATGATTTTGTGGAGCATCGTTTCTTGTCTTCCAAGTGTTTCTCTCATCATGCTCTCGACTTTCAGGATTTTCTTTTCTAATACTTCATTACTGACCAGTTTCCCTTTATAACCGGAAATTTTTAGTTTGCATGCGGACGACAACATAATACACCCGAATATCAAACCAGTAGCATAGTATAGCATTTTACCAAATTTCATACTGCTGTTAACAGCCATTTGAGCTGTAAAAAAAAGAAACACTGGATAATATAATATCACGCAAAATTTCATTAAAAAAGCTGTTAATATATTACTCAAAAATTCGAACGATCTAAAGTATATATATGTTGTGTACAAGATGTAAGTTTGTACAAATTATAATTTGTACAGGGTTTTTGTACAAGTTATAAGTTTTTTTACCCCTTCCTTCTTGCAACAGGTGATACAGGTGTATTGTATAAAATGTACCAGTGGAATGTTTTAAATTCAAAATATTATACTTCAACCTAACATTTAGTGCTATTCTCCTTGTCTTCAAACTGGAAATGAGGATACCTGAATGGTTTAAATTCTTATTTTATTTTTTTCCTTATACCATATTCATCTCCATACAAAATCTTTGTGTGGTCTTATAATGTTTTTGTATCAATGCTCAGTATTAGACTGTATCATGAAGTTGTGGAAATATGACAGAAATATGTGAAGCAAAAGACTGTGTGCTAAAATCATCCATTTTTGTTCAGCAGGTCATAAAACACTGATAACTTGTACAAAAATTCTGTACAAATTATAATTTGTACAACATTACAACTTGTACACAACATATATATCAATTCCTGTTATTGAAAATTCACTTGAAAAAAAATATACCACAGAGCATACAAGTCTACCATCTTACCTTGTCTGTTCGTCTATATCGTTGTTTTTTCCTTCTAAAACAACAATGTGACTCATACTCAAGCCCGCCATTCTGAAGTTGGGATACTTTCGCGGAAAAATTAAATTGGCGGCAATTAATAAAATTTTCTCTTTTTTTCGGTTTCTTATTTGCCGGTTTAGTCGGAAATGATGTGGTATCTTTTTATGTATCTAAAATTGAACTATA
Organism: Mytilus galloprovincialis; assembly: GCF_965363235.1. Classification (NCBI taxonomy): domain Eukaryota; kingdom Metazoa; phylum Mollusca; class Bivalvia; order Mytilida; family Mytilidae; genus Mytilus; species Mytilus galloprovincialis. Next base: position 62,441,983 of record NC_134842.1, on the reverse strand, counting down.
TATATTAATATAAAAGAAAAATAACTAAAATCATTTGGAAAGCATGCAAGTCCTTAGAAACGACTGCGTTTGCCACTTTTTAAAGATAACAATACCACTGATATTAAAGCCCGCCATTCTGAAATTGCGTTTATTTCGCGGAAAATTTAAATGGCGGCAATTTGGATTTTTCAAGTTTTGTTTGCTGTTGTTTGAGTAAGATATTGACGTTACTCTAACGTCACAGTACTCAAATTGCACCGAGTACCCAAATTGCACCTATTGGACAGATATCATAGCTGCAGAAATCTAAGATTCTTACAAGTTTTCTTTGTGACTACACAATTTGTACTTTTATGATTTGACATTAGGCTCTACGCACGTCTTTCAACATAACTGAATATATTTAAATATGCACAAAACGTTCAAAAACGTTGAAAAAGTAAATCTACGGAAACGTCGACATGCTAGTTTCTAAAAACAGATATAGGAAGATGTGGTGTGAGTGCCAATGAGACAACTCTCCATCCAAATAACAATTTATAAAAGTAAACCATTATAGGCCAATGTAAGGCCTTCAACACGGATCCTTGGCTCACACCGAACAAAAAGCTATAAAGGGCCCTAAAATACTAGTGTAAAACCATTCAAACGGGAAAATCAACGGTCTAATCTGTATATAAAAAAAAAGAGAGAAACAAGAAACACGTATAAATTACATAAACAAACGACAACTGCTGTACATCAGATTCCTGATTTGTACAAGTCCATAAAGAAAATAAAGATACTTCTTCAAAAAGAATGGAAACTTTTGTCAGAATCATTAAAAAAAACGAAGGCGTAACAACTGTCAACTTGTCTTATGTGCAGTTTGGATAAAGTCAAGTTATATCTTTTAAGTGTGTGTCTTATGATAAAAGATAATACCCAAATTGGCCGTTCTTTAAAAAATACGATGAAAACTATGCGGAATTATTTGGGTTTTTTTTTTCTTCCGTCTTTACAGATAAATCAAGATTATAATAATCTTATTTTAAAACATGATTATTTTTTTAGTGTATAGATCTAGCTGAATTGTGTTTCCGAATGACCTTATTTCTGTTCCGAATATAAGACGAGATTTGTTTTGGCTCGGTTATTTATTTTTGCGTACAGGACGGATTATTTATTTTCATTTTCATGAAAACAAGGGACTGATTAATTATTTTCCCAATTATATCTATAATATTTAAAAACACAAAATTCTTAAGGAATCTTCTGAATTCCAAACTGCATATATTGGATGCTACAAGTAGCCTCTTTTAAAAGTAACAGCAAATATTTTGCCGAGCGGAGCGAGTAAAAAAAATAGGCAAAGGGTTTTGGGGCCGTTGCCCTTAGAACCTATAGAAAATGATGCAAACTTATGCAATCTGTGTGTTTTCGAGAAAAGTTGAAAAAAGAATGATTTAAATTCAAAATATCTGATTCATATCAATGGTGAGTTATTTATTTTCAAAATTCTACTGCCCCTACCCCAGAATATCAAATGGTCGTCTGCTAAGGTATTAACTCCATCGTGCAAAGTAAATCGACGAATGATTTTTCTTTAAAAAAAAAAGTTTTTGGCTTTCAAATATTTAGTGCTATGCGGAAAAGATGAAGATAACTCCAAAATATGATCGCTTCGGGCGCATGAAATTTATAACTTATTTTCTATTTTCTCACTTTAATAGCAGATCTTTTTCTAGCCAATGGTTATCTTGGTCTGACCTCGGTCACAAACTATCAGTGGTGTTACACTAAGGGAAACGATACTATTTATTTTGCCATAGGCGATAATATTATCATAAGCAACACGGCGCACACATGTGGAGCCGGATCTGCTTACCTTTCTGGAGCGCCTGAGATCACCCCTCCCCCCCCTTTTGGTAGGTTTTGTGTTTATTAGTCTTTAGTTTTCTATGTTGTCTTCTGTACTTTTATTTGTCTGTTTGTCTTTTTATTTTTGCCATGGCGTTGTCAGTATTTTGTTGATCTATGAGTTTGACTGTCCCGCTGGTATCTTTCGTCCCTCTTTATACTTTACTTATATTTTCTAAATATACCACTTTTTATAATAAAAACTTGGAAAAAACAGATATGTGTGATGTTAGTAATTTATTATTCTGTTTTTAAAAATTAAAGCCAAATATAGTATCATGACCAACATCCAACAGAGCTTCTTTATGTTTTATCCATGACCACCGTAATTTTATACCAAATTTATGAAATTTAAGAAGTCCTTTCGAATAGTTCTCTAGAAAATATTTCAATAGGTTTCAAAATTTAGATTGTAAATATACACACTGCTGCTATTCATAGATTAATAAAAAAAAAAGTTTGGATGATAAAAATCAGTCGGAAACAGAATCGTTTCCCAAAATATAACAATTTACGTTAGTAACGCCATTACCTCCCCTGTAACCGAATTTGATTCGCAATCGATTCGAATTCAATTTGAATTAAACGTACGTTTGAACGAGGCATTAATTGACTTCCTTCAACTGGGTACACAAAAAGCCAACCTAATGCTGGGAAAATGTAATAGTACCATTTTCCTTTAAATCTTTGCTGACACAATATGGGAGAAGGATGTAGTAAGGGTAACTTTGTCTGCAATAGGAGACGTTATGAACTCGTGCAAGATTGTGATTTTAGAGAAAAATAAAGATGATTATGAATAGTTATGAAAGGATAGAATTATTGCATTCCAAAATGATCCACGAGTCTATTGTCAATAATAATTAATACATTTGGTATGTAAAAAACGCAAAGTTTCATTATTCTGTAAATAATTTAATTCTGAAATCAGTTTTTCTTTCCCTTATTCTTATTTTTTTACTATTTTTTTTCACATTTTAGCACCTCCTTATTTTCTTTTCTTCTTTAATACCTTATTGGGGGGGGGGGGGATTATTTTCTGTTCTATGACCCATCCCATATATCACCTCACCCTCATTTACGTTGATCATTGTGATATTCTTCTGTTACCTATTCTAACATCCATTTCACTTATCTTAAACTGAGTATTACCGTGCATATTGTTAGTATACGTGTTTTTCAATCTACATCAAATTTATGGGAGGAGGGTTTGATTTCACAAAACGGATGCAGACTTTTCTCGCTGTGTTGAAGATTCAGTTGTGGCCTTGGGCTGTTTTCTGCTCTTTGGGAGGTTTGTCGTCTCTTTGAACCATTCCCCGTTTCCTTTTTCGGTGTTATAGATATAAGAAGATGTAGTATGAGTCAAAGAACTCTCTATCCAAGTCAAAATTAGTAAAAGTTTACCATTGCAGGTACGGCCTTCAAAACGGAGCCGTGGCTCACACCGAACAGCAAGCTATAGTATAAAGGACCCAAAAATAACTAGTGTTACACCATTCAGCCCGGAAATACAACACCAACGGTCTAATCTATAAAAATAACGAGAAAGTTTTCACACGAGGAACACTTGTGAACCACATCAACAAACGACAACCACTGAACAACAGGTTCCTGACTTAGAAAAGGTGCAAACAATTGCAGTGGGGTTAAACGTTTTAACAGGCGCCAACATTCATCCACATCTGAACAATTAGTGACACATCACAACATGGAAAGGCACTCTTTAAAATATCAATATGACTGCATTAAATATAAACAGATCGCTGAGTCAAATGGGAACTCCCAAGAAGGTATACAAGCGTTCATCCATGAGAGCCTAGAAACATATAGCGTATGAATACTGTCATCACTATTCACGCCATATTTTATACATGGTAGATTACACAAAGCATAATGCAAATGTCCTTATAAATATGCATTCTCTTATATGACCAAAAACAAAACAAAAAAGAGATTTCATCTTTAATAAGTTCATTCATCAGCTAAACAAGTCTTTGAATACGCAAACACTTTAACTTCCATTAGGTTGAACCATTCCTGGACTCCTATGGCAAGCTTGACATACCGTCCATTTGTAGGTTTACTGCAATTCAGAATAAGGTACTCTCCGTTATTAGCATGGCCTTTGTAATGAGTGCAGAGCTTCATTTCACTTAAAGTTGGACCAACCAGAATATCCAATTTACGGAGTCTACGACCTAAAAATGAAAATGTTTATCAGACAGTAGAAATACGTTATCATGTGGCAACTATTATCAAATATGCCAGTTCCTGCAGAGTGAGTAGATGCTGCATTGAGAAGAAATTCGTTAAAATCAGAAAATGCCTGGAAAACAGATTTTTCAATACAATTGTAGACATATACTTGTATCACTATCTTTCAATTACTGGTGGCACAAAAAAGCCGTTTTTTCTTGACAGAAACTTAGATATAAGATGTGGTACGAGTGCCAATGAGACAACTCTCCATCCAAGTCACAATTTATAAATGAAAAACCATTATAGGTCAAAGTACGATTGTTAATTTGCTGGCCTACTGCTTATAGTTTCTAAGAAACAGAGTTAACCAACCAAATTAAACCGTTGACCAATGAACCATGAAAATGATGTCAAGGTCAGAAGACATCTGTCAGTTGGACATGAACACCTTACAGTCCTTCCATGCATTAAATATACTATATATTTTGCATTCAGTATAAGAAAAACAGACCAAAACACAAAAACTTAACTATAACCACTGAACCATGAAAATGGGGTCAAGGTTAGATGAAACCTGCAAGTTAAACATGTACACCTTATAATCCTTTCATACACCAAATAAACTAGACCTATTGCTTAAAGTATCTGAGATATATGGACTTGACCACAAAAACTAAACCATGAAATGAGGTCAATTGAAAACTGCATGTCTGATGGTCACGAGGACCTTGCAAGGTACGCACATACCAACTAAAGTTATCCCATTACCCATAATTATAAGAGAGAAATTAACATTACAATTAATCTAAAAAAATTTCAAGTTGTTACTGAACCATGAAAATGAGGACAATGACAATGGACATGTGACAGACAGAAACTTCGTAACATATAAGGCATCTATAAACAAGGTATAACGCATCCAGTTCTTCCACTGCCTCCTCAAATATAAAGCTTTCAAGAAGGTAGCTAACACTGCCGACCAGGGCCGTAACTACCAATGAGGCAGGGGAGGCAACTGCCTCCCCTGAAGTTTCTACACCAAAATTTTTTTGTAGTAAAAAAATAAAATATTGACAATATGAACACGAAGAACTTGAATTTATATTATAAACAATACAAGTTAACAGTTTTAACAGTGTTATCATGATACGTGATATGTCTGTCATTTTTCGGATTTTTGATCGAAAGTAAACCGTTCAAGTATTTGTTTTATTTTTTTTTCGTGTGGCCGTCCGTCTGTTATTCAGTATTGAGGGGTCAGTATTCGTATGAAAACACATATGAAACTTTGCTTTCGATAATTTTGAATAAAAACTTAACTATTCACATTTATTTCGGGGCTCAATTATTTAAGCAGAGGAAGTTCCTTTTGTATTGTGAATCTTTTAAGATATCGGAAATTCGTTACCGGCTGAATCAGCTGTTGGATCCTTTTTTTTAAGTTTCCCGATCGTACGAGAACATTATGGTCAATGCCTTAGTAGGTAAACACTCCCATTCGTTGTAGCAGGGACTTTCTATACTAAGTATATACTAGACTAGTATCGAAAGTCCCTGTTTGATGTTATATACATGTCTGTTCAGCTTTCAACAATATTTGAAATTCAAGATCCTTGATAAAAAAAAAAAAATATCTTGTGTTTTATAATCTTGCTTTATATGTTTTTTGAACTTACCAGTTTCTAAAAAAATATCTTTAAATACAGAAAATACAGATAATAATTGTTTGCATGAGAATTGCTCCAAGGATCCAGCAAAACCGATCTTTCTTAAAGTAAGGAAATCGAAGGAAAATGGGTAATTTTAGCCATTCCATTTGAGAAAAAAATCCACGGTGACAATGTATTTAATGTTAACAATTATAGGTCAAAGTACAGCCTTCAAGACGGAGCTAACCTTGGCTCGCCCCAAACAGCAATCTCAGCTTGTTTTTGCATAAAAGTTGCTTCCAGGTTCAAGCAATACTGATGTTTCTTAAAGTAAGGAAATCGAAGGGAAACGGGTAATTTTTAGCCAATGACTGAGAGAAAAAGATCGGCGGTATCAAAGGGGGCTCAATCGGCGGCCCCCAAACCCCTGCCTCCCCTGAATTCGAACCCTAGTTACGGCCCTGCCGACGCCGCCGGATCACTATCCCTATGCTGAGCTTTCTGCAACAAAAGTCGCAGGGTCGACAAAAAATCATTAATTTATCTATTTACCTGTACCGAAATAATGTGTTTGCGGATGAATCCAACCTACATTGTAACCTGCAGTAATCCGATGTTCAGTACATCAGTACTTTGATTTTTATGTATATATGCCTTTAGACGATGTACTTTCCTCGTTTGTTTAAATATTTTATCTGATTCCTTGTATCAAAACATACTATCTCTAGTACAAATTAAAATATTTCTGATTTCGTCATGCTCGTAAGCGAGTTACGGTTGATCTGAATTTTACTTAAGATTAATATTCAGATAATATGACCATTAAATATTCCAAAAAATACCTTGATTTCCATTTTTTTTTATTTCCGATTTTACATACACTTTGAAAACATCAGACATTCATTTACTTACCAACGTTATCTGCTCTGTTCCAAATTTCAACATGATGAACTGAAAAGGAAGATCCAAGGTCAACCCACCAATATGGCTTCTTGTCAAAATTTGTCATAAACATTGTAGTGAGATCGCCGTCAACAGCATTGCCAGAAGGGTACAGAGCATTGTGGGAACTTTGACTTGTCATTTTCTCGTGAGACACATCTTCAATACGCAAATGACCTGTAAGCGGATCTTAGAAAAAAGAAAGAATAAAAAGTCGTTGAACTGCCAGCTTTATATAATTTATAAGTATAATTATAATACATTGTGACTTAAGGTAGATGGGGAGTCTAAATTATAATCCATAGAATTTTTTAATAATTTGCCAAAATGATAATACAATGCCTTTTAAAAAAAAATAATAAAAAGAATGGTCACCCCGGGCTTATTTTCACGCTACACAGTGTTCAAAATTGACAAATTTTGTATAGATTGTGCATGGAAAACCCAATTTTCTGCAATAAAGCGTAATCTACAACATAGAATTTTGAGATAACATATGAGAAGATGGCTTTAAAGTAATAAGAAACCTCAAATAAAAAAAAAATAATGCATATGTTTTTTTTATAACTCAATGGATAGTTTTCATTATAAAACTTATGTACATATACTTTTTTCTGAAGAAAATTCTTTAATTTATTCATATGTAGAAGAAGTTTACTTTATTTTAATTGCTTCCTTCCAGCAAGCAATTTCCCCCGACATATTTTCCGTATGCAAAGTGACCTCAGTGTGACCCATCTCGTAAAAATCCGGTGATCACAATACGCATGGATGTCCTTAAAATAGACCATTATCTGAATTTACATGTTAAACACGTGCTCAATTTCCATCCCTTTTTTTGTTGATTATTTGTCGATTGTTGACAAACAGGTGACAATCGTTAAACTTCGGCTTCAAAACACGAACTTTAATTACCTGCCATATTTTGACAACACTGACCGATTGGGAAAAAAAATCACAATTATACGAAATTTACACGAAAACAAGAATGTGTCCATAGTACACGAATGCCCCACTCGCACTATCATTTTCTATGTTCAGTGGACCGTGAAATTGGGGTCAAAACTTTAATTTGGAAATAAAATTAGAAAGATCATATCATAGGGAACATGTGTACTAAGTTTCAAGTTGATGTAACTTTAACTTAATCAAAAACTACCTTGACCAAAAACTTTAACCTGAACTTCCCACTATCATTTTCTATGTTCAGTGGGCCATGAAATTGGGGTCAAAACTATAATTTGGCATTAAAATTAGAAAGATCATATCATGGGGAACAAGTGTACTAAGTTTCAAGTTGATTGGATTTCAACTTCTTCAAAAGCTACCTTGACCAAAAACTTTAACCTGAAGCGGACGGACGAACGGAGGCACAGACCAGAAAACATAATGCCCCTCTACAACGTAGGTGGGGCATAAAAATGATAAATTCGTGCACAGAAGACTAAGTTTATGATGTTTGTATGCATTAGTTCAAGAATTGGAAGAACTTTATTTTTCACCGGTTACTCGTTTCTTATGACTTTAAGGTAGCACAATACAAAGATTTGTTTACCTCCAATCACTAACCTTTAAAATGCTGTAACTTTCTTATGAATGCATAGAAAATAATAAAAGAGGTATATATAGATAGATAAAAGATTAATCTTTTAAATGGTTGCAATATTTTTATTATGCAATCATTATGTAATCAATTATTATGTAATTAGTGGCAAAATCTGGGTCAGTTCACTTGAATGAATTTAGCTCTATCATTTCTTTAACTATACAGAAAATTTTAACGTAATCTTAATCAACACATCATGGGCTTCCAAAGGGTGTCTCAAATTGTCCTTGTGGTATTCCATTCTCTCATAAATCTCTAATTAGTGTAAACATCCTAACCACACAAAAGAGGATAATGTTTGATTAGGTGTAAAGTTTGTTCTATACATTCTATCTGAAATCTGAGACACCCTTTTGTAGATAATGGCCATAGGAACAACATATAATAAAATCAACCCCCTAGGGATACCTATGCAGAAACTAATTTCATTTGAAAGTGGAAATTTGGTGAAAAATATTTTAGACACAGTTAACATTATAATTGGTTACATAATTGTTGCATAATACTAACATTGCATTAATTTGAAAGAGTAATCTGTTAGCTATCCAAAACTACCACTTTTATAAATTTTGAAGCATTATTAAGAAAGTTACAGCATTTTAAAACTTGGGAGTTGTAGTTATAAAATCTTTGTATTGTGCTACCTTAAGGTAGATCACAAGTATATATTTTTTGAGACAGAATTTTTTTATAATTTGCCAAAATGAAGATTTTACTATGCTCTTTTCAAAAATTTAATAAAAAGTATGGGTCACCGTGCTATTTTTCAAGCTATGAGGCGTTGAAAATTGCCAAAATTTGGTTAGTTTGTTCATGAAAAAACACATTAGTGTGCATAAAAAAAATTCTATGAGATAAAATTTTGAAATAAATTGTAAGAAGAAAGGTTTCATAATATGTTTTAAGAAAATAAGAAGAAAACATGGTGTCACCGAACTTATTTTCTTGCTACAAGTAAAAATAAAAAATTTCCCTATTAACCCAGTATAAATTTTGTACTAAAAGAGTTATCTCCCCTTAAATGGCACATTTGAAAAAAAAAGATTTTAAACCAAAAGAAATTATATTTGTTAAAATATTTTGAATAATACGATTAATTAACAAGTTTTCTCTAAATAGAAAAAATAGTCTAACCATTGAATTGCAAATCTGTCTCCATATTTGCAGATTTAGGCAAATAACTAGACCGATTTTGTAATGTGATTGTACAATCCAAGATGGCGGTATACCATGAATCTACCTTAATAGTATGCTTTCAGTTAAGAAAAAGAAACAATGGGGTCACCGGACCCGTTTTCTTGCTACATTATAAAATAGGTAAATTCCTAACACATTTTAGTGTAAAATAACCTTAATCTGGATTATCTGCCCTTGCATTTGAGTTGCCTCCACTTATGTAGCAAAGTTGGAAAAAAATTGATCAAACAATTTTTTTTTTTTTTTTTTTTTTTTTTTTTTTGTATAATACAAATGTTACTGTATAGCCAGTCAAGGTCGTTAAACACTTCCATATATACCTTAAATGTTCAGTGTTGGTATGCAAAGTTATACGTTTTGAAAAGCAATTTATAAGCGAATGTTGTAATGCCTAATTGAAAGCAAACTTTAATCCATCATAGAATAAAAAGGGCGATGTCCTTATAATAGTATAAACATATTGTGAATAAGTTAACCGATATAACAACAGAAAAAATAAAGCACCAACTTGTCTTCTTGGTCACTGTGCCTATACAGCTGTGGGTAACTTAACTTAAGTTACCCACAGCCCAAGATGGCGGACTCTAAACTCGTTGATATTTTATTCATACAAAATCTACCATTTGCGACGTTTTTCAAGCAGAATGTTAATATTTATAGGATTCTTGAATAAAGAAATCACTAATAATTACCATAAGTTTGTTATTTTAGATGACGAAATGATATTTTTATGCTGCGTTCACACGTTATATGAATTCGATTCGCATTGACTGATTCGCATTAATTGATTTGCATTCACTGATTCGCATTAACTGATTCGTATAACTGATTCGCATTAACTGATTCGTATAACTGATTCGCATTAACTGATTCGTATTAATTTAATGCCTTGTTCACACGTTTATTTAATTCGAATTGAATTCGGATCGAATGCGAATCGAATTCTCTAATCGCGTTCACATACTCTTTTTTGGGGTATAGTGTTGGGTACCCCCTTAAATTCGAATTGATTCAAATTGACTAAATCGCATTAGAAATCATCAGTTGGAGTCAATCAAACAATATCCCAGTAGATAACATAACTAGAGAGCCTGTGTCGCTCACCTACATCTTAATTCTGTGATTTTTTAAATACAAATGTAATGTAAAATAAGGTTAAAATCATTATAAATAGTATTTGATACCCTAATAATGATTGAGGCCAATGTTGGTTTGATAATTTTAGATCTTGGTTAGTTTCTTAAATTAGTTTTCTATCTGCAATAAAACTATGGAATTTCGAGTCAGTAACGCATAACCCAATTAGACAAATTGACTAGAGGCTGTCAAGAGCCTGTGTCGCTCACCTGGATCTACTGTGGTTTTGGAAAGAATATAAAATAAGGTTATAATCATTATACTAGTAAAAAGTATTAGATATCCTTATGATGATTGGGGCCAGTGTTGGTTTAATTCGGCCCAGTAGTTACATAAAAAAAGCAGGTCATCCTATTGTAGTCTTACAATAGTTACTGAAGACCCTTTATCATTAATTAAATTTAAGAAATAATTCATGGAAGCCATAGATTTGTTGGAAATTTACACATGGCCTGGGCCGTGATATTCGAATTTTATCCTGAGCGTTAGCGAGGGATAAAATTAACGAATATCACGGCCCAGGCCATGTGTAAATTTACAACAAATCTATGGCTTCCATGAATTATTTCGATTCTAATAGGACAAATACGATCAGTAAAAAACTGAAGCGATGATGGGTATACCGTGTGTGTGGCTGTTCTATTTTACCCACTGTTCGATAAATGTAAAACAAATCTAATAAACCTGCATGAATGATTTCTTAACTAACCGCTAGAAAAAAAATGTGATTACTTTTGATACTTCTCAGTAAACCCAACATTTGCAATTTTAAATTTACATTTTTTATCGTAAGCTACCGTCAAATTCACTGTTGACATGTTGTAACCAAGGAGCCGCCATGTTGACTTGCTGAAATCAGTAAATGTGCGAATAATGCAATAGAACAGAAAACAAGCAACACCTACCTCAATAATTTATTTATGCAATTGTATCCGAGTTCAGAAGGTAAACGCAATAGAAAAACGTTCAGCTTTGACGTTTTCATTCGTATGACGTCATGTTTTGAAATGACGTTAATGCGCCAAAATCATTGGAATTTCGCGGAATTTTAATTTATTTTGTTTTTGTCCATTTTTCTGTTCTCTAATGTGTAAATTCTTTTTGTTATGCGTCAGAATCAGAATAAATGTTCTGTAGGGTTTTATTCAATTGTAATTGTTAACACAGCGAAATCCACAACCGTTTACACATAGGTTACGATACATGTGGATTTACGTGGGAGGCATATTTAAACAGCCATTTGTGTACATCTTGGAGTCTGCGCTAAGTATAGATATATCGAGAATTTTATCACGGTGTTGTTTACAAAGCGTAAGAAGCACGTCATATTTAGTTTTCTATGCCCTATTCTTAGCAAAGGCGGCCATGTTGGTTTGATGGCAGCGTCATCGGATACATTTTTCAATCAATATAACCTATTGATGAAGTTTAATTCTATTTGGCCCAATTGATAAAGTGAAAAATATTTTTGTAAAATTTACAAAAAAAATAAGAAAATTGACTATAAAGGGCAATAACTCCTTCAGAGGTCAATTGACAATTTGTTTTCATGTTGTCTTGCTTGTAGATCTTACTTTGCTTAACATTATTGCCGGTTACAGCTATTTCTATGTATAATAATATTTAAGATAATAACCAAAAACTGCAAAATTTCCTTACAGAACATAAGTCAATAACATACTTGGCGGAGATACGAAGTTCAGGAAACTGCTTCGCAATTGTCCATGCTTTATGCGTTTTGATTGCAGAATTAATATGTCTCAACAAATTTCACCAATGTTCTATTTCTAGCCTTGATGGCCATCTTGGTTGATGGGCGGGGCCATCGGATACATTTTTAAACTAGAAACAATAATTATGATTTAGGCCAAGTTTGGATTTATTTTATCCGGTAGTTTCAGAGAAGATTTTAAATAAAGTTAACGATCGACGACCACCAAGTGACGAGAAAAGCTTACTTGACCCTCTAGTCCTGGTGAGCTAAAAATGTATATTCAGTGAACGAAGCAGTCTCAGAATGTCTATAAAAAGTCTAACAAATGATCATTTTCAGTATGTTTTTACTTAAAATTAGATGCCTATCATATTCCTTATCGTACACTATACCTTTACACGGGCTTTCCAGCATTTGGTTTAGCATTTCTTCTCTCTTTTTAAGCGTTGTATTCAGCATGGTCTCGAGTTTCAGGATTTTCTCTAATAGTCGGTTGTTATTGATGAATTTCCCTGTATAATTGTAAAGTCCAATTTCGCAAGCAGACGACAACATTGTACATCCGAATATCAAAACAGTAGCACAGTATAGCATTTTAGCAAATGTCATACTGTTGTAAACAGCCAGCGGTAACCATTTGGGCTGTAAAAAAGTACGTGATGAGATAATCAAACAACAAACTGTTTGTGTAAATACAAAACTGATTCAAATTCTTAGTATATAAGTGAACCGATTAAATGTATATGCTAAGGAAATACTTATATTTCTGTTATTGATAATTCAAAACGAGTAGACTACCATATGAAAATATAGAGATGTGAAACAATTACCAATGCGTCAACTATCCACCAGTAGAAATGAAGTGGATTTACGAAAGGCAACAGTACGACCTCCAACAATGAGAAAAACCAATACTGCATAGTCGGCGATAAAAGGCCCCGGCATGCAAAAATGTCACTGATATATTTCAATTGAGAAAACTTTCGGCCTAATAAGTAATTCATAACAAAACAATTTGCGAGAAAAAAAAAATATGCCAGACACGAACCAACGACGACAAATGAAAAACATGCTTCTCAGTCGGAAAGCAGGTATATGTATCACAACTTACAAGAGGATTATGTTATAGATATTTTTTATCTTTTGAATAGTTTTGCGGTGTTTCGTAAATTTTCCCCTATCTTTTGTAGAAAGCCCCGGCCTTAACCCCAAGAGACAAGATAATATAGAAAGAATAAGATGTTCGTTATTTGTGTGCGCTGACATTACCCTGACACAACTTGAGTATGTGAAGATTTAGATATAAAGGGAAAAGCAATTCTTGACAGTGATTATATCAGACTTTCACGGATTACAGCCAACGGAAAAACAATTTTACAAGGACAGTTTTATGAATGGCTGTTTAAAGAATGTTATTTGTCGGACTAAAATTATGCTGCATTAGAGATTTAAGTATGAACTGCATGGACGATTCCCAGTTGAAAATGAAATTGCTTTGCTGCAAAGCGTGAGTATTTGTTTTATCAATCAACATTATTAAGTTAAAATGTTTATATTTTTATATTTAAGATTTTGAATAAATTATTCCCCCATTTAGTTTACATCAAAAGCCCAAACCATAATTGATATTTAATTTCTAGAATAAGAAAATGCTATATAAATTGGCCTAAAATTTAAGCTAAGTTTTGGGTAACTCGATCCTATCAATTATAACTGTCTTGCGTGACATTTTTATAAGTAAAAATACTCGTGTCGAGTTGTCAGCTGCAGACTCACCTTATTTATTTCCAAACCATAAACAAACTTTTTTTTTATCAGGCCTCAATGATAAACGGATTTTTTTAACCTTTATAATAAAACGATATTTTTGCAGGCTAGAAGTCTCGTTTATAGAGGGAGGAAGGAAATCCACAACAAATGTCGCAAGTTGACAATTGACAAGAACTGATGTACGCAAATATTTTATTTTGAAGAGCAGCAAGGACGCATGTCGAAAGAAGTCGACATAAAGAAATCGAATCTACTCAGAAAAAAGAAAATAAAAACCGATTATACGCACCTCTTATACTCTAGAAGTAACAGCATTCAAACATCAACTGTAGGAGGAGTTATGTGGAATAATCATACATCCATATTGTGACAGACGGAAGGACGGACGAACAGGGGTAAAACTATATGCCCCCTCCCAAAACCACACACGATTTTTAGCCGGTTGATTTCGCGGAATTTTTTGTCGTCACTGAAGACTCTGATGCAACCCCTGCATGTTGGAGATAGAGCTTGACGACAACGGACGTTTCGAACGTTCTGACTTGGGACAGACACATAAAGAATGTGCCGGGGTTAAACATGTTTTTTAACGCTAATCCTCCTTTTTTTGGGGGACAGTGGTGTAACAACACAACATAAGAACAAAATAAAAAAATCAGTTAAACATATCAGATGGATAGAATTGAGCAAAAAAACATCATTCAAAGGCACAGATCGAACGTGGCAGAGTACAGATCTGACAGAAGCTTATCATTTCTATTCCATTTATGAATAAAATAAAGTAGCACAATAAAATAGAGCAGAGCATACAGGCGTCCGCCATCTTACCTTGTTGGTCGCCTCGACAGTCGCAAAGCGGTCCCCTAGAAACGACTTCTTCTTTTAAGTGCAACACTGGGACTGATACTGATACTAAAGCCCGCCAATAATTCCGACGTTGTGTCAATTTCGCGGAAAAATGAACACTGTTGACAATTTGGAACATATTCTCAATTTATCTTTCATACTTGCTCTGTGAGTTGGAAATTGATATATTTTTTATGTCTTAAAGTCATATGAAATGAGTGACCGGTGAAAAATAATGTTATTCCAATTCTTGAACCAAATCATGCAAACATTATAAACTTAGTCTTCTGTGCACGATTTTATCATTTTTTCGCATAAATTTCGTATAATCGTAATTTTTTTTTTCAATCGGTCAATGTTGTTAATTAAAGTTCGTGTTTTGAAGCCGAAGTTTAACGATTGTCACCTGTTTGTCAACAAATCAACAAAAGCATGGATATTGAGCACGTGTTTACCATGTACAATCCGATAATAGTTTATTTTAAGGACATTCATGCGTACTGCGATCACCGGATTTTTACGAGATGGGTCACACTTAGGTCACTTTGCTTACGGAAAATATGTCGGGGAATTGCAATTAAAATAAAGTAAACTTCTTTTAAATATCTTTTTAAAGTATCATATTCATTATTAATTGACTTCCTTCAACTGGGTACATAACAGGCCAACCTAATGCTGGGAAAATGTAATAGCAAATTTTATTTCTGTCACAAAACCCAAATCTCTCACTTAATAAAGAGCTCTTCAAAATTCGAACGAATGTTGCAGACCCAAATCAAATTTACATATCCAGCCTTCGTGTGTCAAAATTTTACAATATATGTTAATCTATCTATGTCTTTCATTAGTAAATGTTGTTTAATTTATTTCCAAAATTGTAGTTTTAGAAAGTCCGTTGAACTGTCACACTCGCCGATTTTTATTTTCCCGTTTCGGCTATTTGTTGAGTGTTTTATGAAAAACAGTATAGGCATTTACAGTCGTTTCTAAGATCTGAAATTTTATTTAAACATGACCAGATGTTTTTAAGTCTATGAAAACAAATATGTAGAAATTTTAAGGGGATATATTAAAAAGAAAGAAAAAAACACGATCTTTTTGTTTGTGTCTTTAAATCAAAATGTCACAAAACGCCGTTTTTTTTTACATTTAGTTACCAGTATGATAAATCATGTAACACAGTTTTGGAGGGGATTTTTTATTTATGATAGCATAAAAAATAATATATAACATAAAAATTTACATTTCAGGGATTTATTTGAACTCATTTTCGACTACATGTATTTACGACACAACCAGCAACTACTTTTGTCTATACAGTGTTATAGTCATAATGTCTCACCATTCTTTTTTATTTAAATGTATTGTGTTTCTCCAAAAACAATTCTTTGCTTTACAGATCATCAGCAGTCAGGCATTGTGTTTTTTTTTTAAAGAAAAAGAAAATAATTCCCTCAAATGTAAGGTATATAAATGAAATAAATATCATTTTATTTATCCGTACAATATTGTTTTTGGTGTGTATTCTATTTAATTATGTGTACCATTAGAACATACATGAAATTTTGCAAAATTCAAAATGTTTTTATTTTAATCTTAGCTCTTTCATCTTTAATCAGTAGGCTATTTTCCCAAGGAAAATGCATTAGGGGATTGTACACTTCGTTAGTGCAGCTATTAAGAGTTCACTTTCATAATAAACTGACAATGAAAAGTCATTCATTAGAATACTCATCCCTTCTCGTCCAATGAAAAGTCAGTTTTTTACCCTCTAATTTTCATAGTGCATGGTTTTAATGATGTATGTTTAATGATCTGAAGAAGATGAATATAAGTTTTTCCCAATCAATTCCATGTTAAACTTTGAATCCTATGAACCTTGGTTACTTAATTTGTATTTAAATTCAAATATCCTACTTATGATTGAATTATAACTGTGTTGCTACTGTTGGTTCTGATGAGATTCTTAAAGCATCTTCCCCATTGAAGCCTTTATTAAATCTTTAGATCCCATTGGCATGTTCTTTAACCAAAAGTACGCCAGGACAACTATTACTACAAATTTTATTCCCTATTATCTAAGGGTCATTCAGTCTCTAAGATTGGTACCACTTGGCCTGGTGGTTCTTATGGAGAAGATTTTCTAAGCTTTTTCTATTAGAGCCTATGTTAAACTTTGGTTTCCATCGTCGTCTGTCGTAAGCGTATTTTTAAAATCGCCTCTGAAACAACTGTGCAAAATTCTATGAAAGAAGGACGAAAGATACCAGAAGAATAGTCATTCATAGATTGAAAACAAACTGACAACGCCATGGCTAAAAACATAAAGTCAAACAGACAAATAATAGTACAGAAGACACAACATAGAAAACCAAAGACTAAGCAAAACGAACCTCACCAAGAACTGGGGGTGATCTCAGGTGCTCCGGAAGGGTAAGCAGATCCTGCTCCACATGTGGCACCCGTCGTGTTGCTTAAGTTATTACAAATCCGGTAAATAGTCTGATTCGGTAGGTCACATTCGTGAAAAGGAAAGGATATTATAGTCAAGACATTAGGAACATATCCGATATCATCTGTGAAACAGTTATTCCATGTAACGGTCAACTAACTGGTGATGGCGTCGGTAAAATTTACGAAGGGATGATTTCAACTTCACCATTTGGGACTCTTGTTTTAAAAGCTTCCATGTGATCAGCAATTCTCTATCAAGTAAATCATGATAGGAAACACAAGCCCGGTGATATCGTATTTATTGGGAGATATATACTCCGTATAGAGACGCTGCTGGAATGTTGCTGCATAGAAATGGAAAGTTTACAATTGGGAAGATGAAATCGTCTCTTTCGTTGTAAAGTTTTGTTTTCAACCGACCCTCATTGTCAATTTCTAGATGTAAGTCAAAATATGAGGCAGACTTAACTGTAGTATCCTTTATCTCTGGTTCGATGGAATAGATTCGTCCAACATTGTCACCAAATTTTGTATTATTTAGTGAATGAACATCATCTATATAGCGGTACGTAGAAATAAAGAACATTGCTAACTTGTTATCATTTTTCCTGTATAAAGTTAGCCTCATAATAATAAAGAAACAAGTCGGCAACAATTGGTTCCCATTGGAATTTCGACAGTCTGGCCTCCAAACGTAACAAATATGTTGTCAATCCAGAAACCAATCATCTTGAGTATGTCAGTTTCAGAGAATTTTTTGTTTGCATCAGAGTGATTCTTTACAAATTAGGATTTATCATTCCCCAAGACAAGATAGTCTCATTTTTCCTCATTAAATATTTCCTTTACAAAAGGCTTGCTCTAATTTTTTACTCCTTCAAAATACACAGCCGCTGTGACTAAAAATATGACATAATGGTCACACATTATTATTTTTTTTATAATAACTCGAAAACCATTACATTTATCCCGAATCTGTCGAGATTTCATCATGACAAAATGGACATATGTGCCGAAAATTAAAGAAATATCAGTTTGACCCATATTTGAGTTGTGTCCTCTTAAACATTTCTTTTTATAGCTACATGTAATGTCACCCCTTGGCGTCCGTCGATTATGACTGGCAACCAACAACATTGACACTGTTACTAAATAAATGCAACAATGTATATTGGTGGTCAAAGGTCATTAATCGATTGAGAGAAAAACAAATCTGGGTTACAAACTAAAACTGAGGGAAACACATCATGAAGTGAACAAAAATAAACCCTTAACATGCATAGAACGAACTATTTGATAACAACTGTTAAGACAAAATAGTGGGTTGAACCTTGTTAAATGGCTAGCCGGCCAAATATCCCGCTTTATGACAATGTTAAAAAAATATTACTGAAATGACAGCACTTCGTGACAGTTATACAGCATAAACAAATGCAAGAACATTCATCACACAGAAACGCACAAACAAATAATATAATAGACGACCCAACATGTAAACTGCAGAACAACAACGAACATATTTCACCAACGACAAACACCACATGATATAAAATGACAGTAACGCTCTTACAAAACTATTATGTAATCTCAAACTTTGTTTAATTATTTTCACAATACTAGTACTCTACAAATAGGCCACATGGGCGAATTGGCAGATTGTTGTCTCGCCTGCGACGAAAGTCATAAATAGCGAAACACTGGAATTTATTTTTTCGGCGACGGCACCTAAACTCTTAACAACTTTTTGTGATTTTTGTAATCTTTAATAAAAGTTTAACGGTAACTACAATCTACGACGAATGATAAGCGATTACAATAGCATACATAACACTTCAGGTATAAAATACAGCCTCTTGAGGTGATCTACATACATGCCAAATATAAATACAGGCTACAAGGAGCCTGAATCGCTCACCATTTCAACTGGGTCTTATTAAACCTGATAATGAAATAAAGTTCTATCATGTGCAGCCATAGCAAATAACTTTAATATTAATAACTAGTAATCTAGATTAAAGTCAAGTTTTATTATTCTTAAAAAGAAAATGAATAAGTTTACGATAGGGTTTTGATATAAACTTTGCCCTCACTGGCGGCTATTTTAAATTTTGGATCAGCTCAAAAAGTAACAACTCTTTTTGAGGACCTGGTTACGAGGTACATTTATCCTAAGTTTAAACTCAGTCATTTCAGCGCTCTTGCGAAGAAGATTTTTAACATCGAATCTCCAAAGCCCCTAGGCGGTCATGTGGATTAACAAATTGGTAACTAAGTAACAACATTTGCGAAGGACTCTATAGTGCACACATATAGCAAGTTAGATTGGTTCTGAAAATAAAGATTAAATGTTATTTCCCATAGTATTTCAATGCAAAGTTTGACCTTCGCTGACGGCCATTTTGAATGTTCGATCCGTTCAAGAAGCAACGACGCTATAGCAATGTCGTTTTAACGACATAAGGACATAGTGATGTCGTTATTTCAACATAATATGCCGTTATTACGACAAAGCGATGTCGTTATTACGATATAAATATTTTTTTTCGAATAACCCTTATCGGCTTCCGCACTGTGGCACCGTTAAAGTCCACAATTCCTCTAAAGTCCACAACACCGCTAAAGTCCACAACAATTTTCCGCTAAAGTCCACAACGCCGCTAAAGTCCACAAAATTTCCGCTAAAGTCCACAAAATGACCTCCGCTAAAGTCCACAAGAAAACACCGTTAAAGTCCACAACAAGTTCCGCTATAGTCCACAAAAAAGCACCGTTAAAGTCCAAACATTTTTTTTTCATTATCAAAAGCAAATTTTCTGTTTTTTACACCCGATATTATAGATCTAATTAAAAGCACGGACTTTTGTTCTTAGAAAGTATTTCTTGTCAGCATAAATTCTATTTTGATGAATGAAAAAATTATAGTATTTGCTTTATCGATTTTTATGCGATTTTCTATCAATCAAACAGACAACATTTCTGAAAAGTTATCTAACTATTATACTCTTTTTATTCTTTAGTAAATATTTGTTCATCCACAAGAAACTCCAACATAGCGTTCTCTTTATGTATATGCTGGAGACATAATTTGGTGCCTATATTTGATATTTAAATTTCCTTTGCAAATATCTATAAAACATAAGTAAGATTTCCATTCAGTGTCTGTTAGGTTCCACAGCAGTCAAAACGGTCCGTAAATCTCAAAAATAGACTTTTTTGAAATCAAAATAAAGATAAAGAATACCACACATTCATGCATTTTGTGGTGCTCAGCAGATTTCCATCACTCTTTGGTTTGCATATAAAAAAGAAGATATGGTATGATTGCCAATGAGACAACTGTCCACAAGAGACCAAAATGACACAGACATTATAAACAACTGTTTGTTTTGTTTTCAAAAAGAAAAATGAATTTGTTTCAGAATGAAAGATGAATTGAATAAATTATACGCGGATGTGGTTCTGTATTGTGTATTATCCATGATGAGTACAAGTATAAGGTTTTTTTTTCTACAATGCTACATGTATATATATATATATGTTCCAGACAATATGAGTGTATCTGATTTGAACCCTTACGCGTACAATGTGGACCATATACGTATACCTAAACGTATACTCGTACCGTATGAGTATACTCGTATGGTTTAGTGTGAGGTCGACCATACATGTGCATTTGTCAAATTTATCAAGAGTCAGAAAATGAAATAAAAACTTTAACCAAATAAACTAGAGTCTCTAAAGAGCCTGTGTCGCTCACCTGTATTTACTGATCCTTTGGAAATCATGTAAAATAAGGTTAAAATCATAATTTATAGTATAAGATATCATTTATATTTAGATACTATAATAATATCTAAGATAATAGCAAAGAACTCAGGGACAGCAACCCAACAATTGGTTGTCTGAAAATTTCAGGGCAGATATATCTAAATCTAATGAACATTTTTGCCACCGTCAGATTTGCTCTAAATGCTTCAGTTTCAGAGATATAAACCAAAAACTGATTTTACCCTATGTACTATTTTTAGCCATGTCTGCCATCTTCGTTCGCGGGCAGGGTCATCGGACACATTTTTAAAACTATATACTCTTATGATGATTATGGATAAGTTTAGTTACACTGTTTAAGTAATTTCAGAGGAGAAGATTTTTGTAAAAGTTAACGACGACGACGACGACGCCGGACGACGCCGAACGACGCCGAACGCAAAGTGATGAGAAAAGCTCACTTGGCCCTTCGGGCCAGGTGAGCTAAAAAGTGACGCTACAATTTTTAGTATGAAATTAAGTTCAAATGCTCAAATTGCAATTGAAGTTATGGAAGTACATACATGTATATTTTGGAAGATAAGTTTTTAGAACATGTATGAACGTTGTACTTCAAATACCGATAAGCCAGTAAAGTAAAATGGTCAGAAGTATTTGTCACCTATAATTAATTGTTATATATATCATGAAATCTACGGATATTTTTCATAACAAATATTTAGGAACTATTTCATGTAAGATTTTAATCAAAAACTAGTACCAATAGAAGCAGACCTCTCATAGGTTTATTTGTTTATTTGGTAATTTATCTATTTTGAAGCGTTTATTCTCAATTTCTGATGATATAACACAAAGTTTATATCTTATCCAAAAATTTGATAAAACAAAACTAACCGAAGAAAAGTATGACCAAATAAAAAAAAACTTCCCGACGTATTTGTGTGTTGAGAAATCCAGAACTAATAAAAATAAGTGTCTATGAGCATTGGAGGGTGTGAATATAGGATAAAGACAGGATGTGGATATAGAACAAGGGCGATAGGAACGTTCATCTCGCATTGAGCCCGCGAACACCAACAATTGTTGAACTATCCTATAGTCATATTGATTGATAAAATGTACGTCACATCAAAGTTCACGGTATCGCTTTCAGAGTTAATTTCGTTTCTTTATTCTCTTTTAAAGATACTTTTTTTAGTATTTTGAAAAGGCTAAATGGAAGACTAGTATGCAGTTTTAAGCTGAATCTTTTACGAATTCTATAATATCAAAGAATGTTTCTGTTCTTTTCAATACAATTTTATTGGTTTGATACTGTAGAACAGATTGAGCGTTTTGTGAGTTTATAGAAATTAATCTTGTGAGTAATTTTACATGTGATTAAAACACTTTACCAAGATAAACAACTAGTGTATGTATATTTTCTTAAGCCCCATTTATGGGCATTGGTTTTTCCTTTTGAATGGTTTTACACTTGTAATTGTTGGGGACTTTGATAGCTGGCTGTTCCGTGTGAGCCAAGGTTCCGTGTTGAAGGTCGTACCTTGACCTATAATAGTCTTTTATAAATTTTAACTTGGATAGAGAGTTGTCTTATTGGCACTGTGACTCATACCACATCTTCCTATATCGATCAAATTAGGTTTTGTTGTGACATTTTGGTAGAAACCCATTCAACGCATCGGTATCTGATACTAATCGATAAAAATATAACTTAAATCATAGAATATTTTCTTTTTTATTTGGAATTTATCATACTGGCTTCATTTTTCCGTTCTGAAAATCATAACAGAAATTAATAACGTTAAACGTTGGTTAAAAGTTTTGCGACAGGAGACCTTTGGGAATTCATAAACTTAGTATTTTTTTTGTTTAATGATATAATCAAGATTGTTGCATGCCGTTCAAATGTTAAAGATTATGAGGCACATTTGCTTTGTACATTAATTATGTCAAAAAGTGATTATATGCAAAGAATAAGAGAAAACAATTACTTGTTGAATGCAGTAATAATAAATAACGAATTTACAAACTTTTTAGAAATGATGTCCAAATTGGCCATCAAGATCAAAATTGATAAAATAATATCATATACCGATACTGTACTTTTTTCATGTATCAAACTGATAAAAAAAATACTACCGAGAAGAAAGGCCAATGCTTTGTATTGTACTAACGGGATAAAAATAACGAATAATATGTTTTTAACCATAAAAAATTGGTGTGGACTTTAACGGTGCTTTTTTGTGGACTTTAGCGGAACTTGTTATTGTGGACTTTAACGGCGTTTTCTTGTGGACTTTAGCGGAGGTAATTTTGTGGACTTTAGCGGAAAGTTTGTGGACTTTAGCGTCGTTGTGGACTTTAGCGGAAATTTGTTGTGGACTTTAGCGGTGTTGTGGACTTTAGAGGAATTGTGGACTTTAACGGTGCCACACCGCACCTTTCTTTCTAAACATGAGTGACCAAGAATATCGCCCCTCTAACTGAATCTGGCGGCGTTCTAGCGAGTCCTGCATTGGCTGTTAATGCCAATAATGGGTTTGTCGAGCAAAACATGCTGCGGAAAGTAATATTTATAATTAATTTGACACATGACATGTATAGATACAAAAACCTGTGTGCATGGCAAAAACGCCATCAATGAAGAAACGCCCCTAGTATACACATTGAAAAAAAAACATAGCTAGTCCCCCTAAGTCCAGATACATGTAATCATGACGTTCTCTGATTCTATAAAAAAAATTATCCTCAGAGACATTGCAGGAAGGCAAACATAAAAAGAAAAAGCCTTCCAAGACGTTTTAATTATTTGGACTAAGCCAAGCTTTTTTCTAGAAAAAATCACTTAATTACGACAGCAGCAGAACCAGAGACCTACAAGAAAAGACCTGAGCTGTGATACTCCGGAACTAATTTTTTAATAAAGACAATCGAGATAAATTGGAACCAGCTACAAACCCATGTTATAACAATAGTCCTATGACATAGAACCTTTGAAGTTAAAAACGTACATTGCACGTATAAGGCGTGAATTTCATATGTTGGACTATCTTTAATATATATATATGTGATCCCAGGTCTAATGTCTCTAATCATTTTACATTTAGGATTCGTTGCTTAGCTTTTTTTGTTCCCATCTCCGAATCCCTTAAATAGATTTTTTTGCAATCCCCCACAGTAGTTCAATAATTACTATATGTCTTTGCATAAATAAGTATGCAGGGCATATTTCAAAACATATGTTTTCTTCTGGACTTTTAAATTACTCACCTTTCAACAGTGCATTTGGGGGAGCAGTTCTGATGATTGCTTACTTAATTGTTTAATTTTTTTATGCAAGTTTATTTTGTGATACAGTATATAATATAATAAGATGCAACTCTCTAAAGGTTTGTATCCAATAAATTATAGGACTGTACGTTTAGCTATTACCTAGACCCGTATAAAATGTATATAATAAGTATAATAAGATACATTGAACACTGATTGGCGGTTCCAGAACCTACCTCGGTGTCTTTGGCCGGAGGATCATCGATCGTTACTATAATTCTATATCTTTCAGTTTTTACCATTTCACTCTATTAGATCTTTATCCTTTGATCTCTATCATATTTGTCATAAACATGCGTGCAATATTTGCCACTGGACATAACGCAACCAAAAAATTTATCAATGAATTTTTTATATTTCATCATTTCTTTATTATGTTATTTCATATAACCTTATTGGTTTAATCATCAAAATGCTAAAATTATAATAAGTAAATACACAAATTACAATATAAGCCACTGGACGTTGAGTGACAACTTGGCATCTATCTTCCAAACATGTGTACTGTTAAATCGTAATTTTAAATCCATAATGTATATGATGCAGCAATTTGCTTCAAGAGGATTATGTTTTGATTCCCAATTTGACCAAAAAAATATTGTGGTCAAGCAGATTACAAACAAAAAATTCTGAAACCAGATTTTCCCTTTACCTTATAGTGTTAACATTTTGAAAAAAGAATAAATTGATTGATAGCGTCCAAAAACTAAGAAAAGATAAAAGTCCTCTCCTTTTGAAGTTCAATGTTTGCTCCCATAACTTTTTTGTTTTTAATGTTTTTCCCCCATGTTATACTTGTTTAACAGTGTGAACTTTGTAACGTTCACATTAAAGTGAATTTGCAATAAAAGTTATAGTTTCACATTTGTCGCTGCGATCACAAGAGTTACATTTCCTTTTTTTTTAACATTTAACATAGCATTAATAGAAAATAACTTGATCATAAAATCTGTTTATTCTAGATTTATTTTACATTTACTTTTTCAAAACATTGTAGCATCATTGTTTTGCAATTTGCTGATAGTGTACTATGAAAAATAAAAATAAACGTGAATCTTGTTTTAAATTTAGACTAAAGTACTTCAATAATGCCATCAAAATTTTAATCGTGAAACTCGTGCTTAAACAAAACCCGCGGAAATGTGCGTACTCGTGGTTTACGTAAGTAACGTATTGGACGTAAATGTATTTTATTTTTCAGATATTAAAAGCGTTTATTATTTGCGATATGCTTTTTGAAAGATTAATTTGATTTAGGTAAGAATGCTGTTTTACTGGATAAAAAAGACTCTAAATTGTTGTTGTGTAAATGTAATACGTGCCCCTTTACGTTCGTTCGTACCTTTTGTCAAAATGTAAGAAAGCTTTATATATACTATTAGTAAATTTGCAATTACCATGAACAACATGACGGGTGCCAATTAACTATGGCCCGCCTGAACCACTTTTATAGATAAACCAGGATTTTCTCAGATAAACTAGGATTATCTCACTTTTTTTTACATTAAGCTTAGATAAACCGGGATTATCTCGATTTTTTCCAGATAATGCCGGTTTATCTCAGAATTTTCAGATAAACCGGGATTTTCTCCAGATAATGAATTTTCTATATTTTCTCAGATAAACTAGAATTTTCTCGAATTTGAATTAAGCTGAGATAATCCTAGTTTATCTGAGATAAACCGGGATTATCTGAGACAATCCGGGATTATCTGAAAATTCTGAGAAAATTGATTATCTGAAAAAAAGGAGCCAATAGAAAGTCGCCACACATTGGAAGAAAATTCCATGGTCATAAGGGATAAGATATAGAGACCATGGTGCATCTATACAGACAGAATAATGAAAGATAAGGCTCTTACGGGAAACGTTTTAGAACGTTTAATTTTTCTAAATTTTATAAAAAATAACAATTGATTTATTCAGGATGTACATGTATTACAAGTATATAAATATTAATGAAGATCAGAGGGAAGTTGTCTTGAGAGTTTCTTTTAAGAGAATTTGAATGTAATATCCGTATTTTTCCTTATGAAGATAGTGAAATATGTTACATAAATCTGACATCCGCACAATTAACTAGGACAAATAACTTTAATGTTGAAATAAGTTTAGCACAGTTGAAATACACCATTTAGAAGTCCTAAAGAGTTTCCTTTTAGAAAGTTATAATCTTAATTAAAAAAGTTATCACGCTCCATTTTTCTTTCCGTAATTTTCTATTAAAACAGTGAAATATGGTAACATACATTTTATTGCTTAATGTATAATAATTGTTTTATATGTTTCATGTCGTGACCTTTAATTGCTCAATGATTCCTTGTTGAAGGACGTACAGTTCCCTATAGATATAAGAAAATGTGGTTCGAGTGCCAATGAAACAATTCTCCATCCAAGTCACAGTTTATAAAAGAAACCCATCATAGGTAAAAATACGGTCTTAAATACAGAGCCTTGGCTCACACCGAACAGCAAGCTTTAAAGGGCTACATAACAGCTTACATCCACTTTATTTGAACTCTGGTGTATAGTTGTCCGATTAGCAATCTCTACACGTTTCATTGTTTTTAATAAGCTTTTAAATTACATAAAAATTGATATTGCAACCTGTAAACATCGGTAATACATTAAAAGAGAAAAAATAATATATTTTATTTGTCACATATACTATGTTTAGGTTGTAAAAATATTGACCTAGAACTGTCTTTACTACTTTTTTTTTATCTTTATTCTTCTCGGACAATCCAAGTTTCAGTTCTGTTATAAACTTTTTGGTCCCAATTTCCACAGTTTTGTTCATTTTTTTAAGATATATTTTTGTATAATACGGCATGTTTGCAAAAAATGTCTCGGCGTTTGGATCTTTCCATTGGTCCATTAAAACGGACAACGAGTAGAGAAGCTAAAAATTGGACGTCGATTAGACGAGCCAAAAATTGGACCTCAATTAGAGGGTGGTAGAATTTGCCGCCGATTTGAAATCTTATTTTATTGTGACGTCAGCTTTGAACATCGATTTGCGGAACGGACGTCGATTAGAGACCGGTGGTAGATATACAGAGTCGTGATATGTGTACAGAGTGGTGAAAGATATACAAAGTGGTGGTAGACACACAGAGAGGTGGTAGATATACAGAGTGGTGGTTGTTAGACAGAGTGGTGATAAATATACAGTGTGATGATAGATATTCAGGCTGGTGATAGATATACAGATGGGGATAACTATACAGATTGGTTAAGAAATAATTCATGGGGGCTTGAATATATCTAAATTTTACCACGGGTTGGCCCTTTATGACAAATATTTTACCCTGAGCGATAGCGAGGGGTAAAATATCGGCATAAAGGGACAACCCGTGGTAAAATTTAGATATATTCAAGCCCCCATGAATTATTTCGATTCTGATAAGACAAATATAGCAATTGTTTTGGTTCAAAGCACACTAGATGGAGGCAAATATTTGCCGTTCCCATAAATTAACCCACTTTAAGATTGGCGGTAAAGAACGGAGCAAACAGATTTAGTGACATGCTCAAACTATTTACAATAATATATTTAGATAGATTTGGATGAATTTTAATGATAATTTACTTATATATCTTCTATGTATATAAAAAAGGGCTTATACCACATTTTAGTATTGTTTGTTTACGTTTCATTCTGGTGATGATTTTCGGTATCAGAAGCGTGTATTTTCCCGAAAAATGCTTAAACTATTACGTTATCATTCTATGACGTCGTGTACTCCATCCATAAACAATCATATGACGTGGGAGTACAACCAGAACAGCCCAACCAATATATTCATATTTTACCACGGGTGTGTACTCAAAGCGTTTGAAGGACGTCATGTTAGAATGATAGATATATATACAGAGTGGTAATAGATATACAGATTGGTGATAGCTATACAGAGTTGTGATAGATGTACAGGGTTGTGATAGATGTACAGAGGGGTGATAGATATACAAAGGGGTGATAGATATACAGAGGGGTGATAGATATACAGAGTGGTGATAGATGTACAGAGGGGTGATAAATATACAGAGTTGTGATAGATGTACAGAGGGGTGATAGATATACAGAGGGGTGATAGATATACAGAGTGGTGATATATATACAGAGCGGTGATAGATATACAGAGTGATGGTAGATATACAAAGTGGTTGATGATAGACAAAGTTGTGATAGATATACAGAGTAGAGGTATATATAAAGTGGTGATATTAATACAAATTTGTGGTAGATATGCAGAGTGGTGGTAGATTACAGAGTGATGTTTGATAGGCAGAGTGGTGGTTGTTAAACAGATGGTGATTAATATACAGTGTGATGATAGATATTCAGGGTGGTGATAGATATATCGATTGGAATAACTATACAGATTGGTGATATATATAAACAGAGTGGTTATCGATATATAATACAGAGTGGTGATAGATATAAAGAGTTGTGATAGATATATAGAGGGGTGATAGATATACAGAGTGGAGATAGATATACAGAGTGGTGATATATATATACAGAGTGGTGATAGATATACAGAGTGATGATTAATATACTACAAAGTGGTGATAGATATACAGAGTGGTGGTATATATATAGAGTGACGATGATACATATACAGGATTGTGGTAGATATACAGAGTGGGAATAGATATACAAAGTGTTGGTAGACATACAGTGGTGATCGATGTACAGAGTAGTGAAAAATATACAAATTGGTGATAGAAATAAAGTGTAGTTAGATATTCAGATATATGTAGAGTGGTGGAAGATATACAGAGTGGTGATAGATATACAGAGTGGTGATAGACTTACATAGAGGTAATAAATATACAAGTATATGATATATGTGATATATATACATTTAAGGATATATATACAGAGTGAAAATAGATATACAAAGTGGTGAAAGATATCAAGGTAGTGGTAGATATACAGAGCAGTGATAGATTTACAGATTGGAGATAGATATACAGAGTGGTGATAGATGTACAGATTTGTGATAGATAAACAGATTGGTGAAAGATATACAGAGTGGTGAAAGATATACAAATTGGTGATAGAAATAAAGTGTAGTTAGATATTCAGAGTGGTGGTAGAAATACAGGGTGGTTGATGATAAACAAAATTGTGATAGATAAACAGAGTAGAGGTAAATATACAGAGTGGTGGTAGATATACAGAGTGGTGATAGATATACAGTGGTGATATATATATATAGAGAAAGGTGATAAATATACAGAGTGGTGGAAGATATACAAAGTGGTGATATATATACAGAAAGGTGATATATACACATATTGGTGATAGATTTACAGTGGTGAAAGATAAACAGAGTCTACGTAAATATATAGAGTGGTGGATGATAGACAAAGTGGTGATAGATATACAGAGTGGTGAAAGATATACAGAGTGATGA
Organism: Mytilus galloprovincialis; assembly: GCF_965363235.1. Lineage (NCBI taxonomy): Eukaryota > Metazoa > Mollusca > Bivalvia > Mytilida > Mytilidae > Mytilus > Mytilus galloprovincialis. The sequence goes on along the minus strand of NC_134842.1, from coordinate 62,412,058 downwards.
TATAGATATAGAGTGGTGATAGATGTATAGATAATGATAGATACAAAGAGTGTTGAAAGATTTACAGAGTGTCGGTAGATTTACAAAATGGTGATATTAATACAAATTGGTGATAAATATACATGGGGGTTAAAGATATACAGAGTGGTGATATAGATACAGAGTGGTTATAGATTTACAGACTGGTGAAAGATATACAGAGTTTTGGTAAATATATAGAGTGCTGATAGATATACAGAGTGGTGATAGATATACAAAGCGATGATAGATAAACAGGTTGGTGATAGATATACAGATGGAGATATATATACAGAATGGTGATAGATATACAAACGGGTGATAGATATACAGATTGATTTAAGTTATATACAGAGTGGTGATAGGTATACAGAGAGGTAATAGATATACAAATATGTGATATATGTACAGATAAGGATAGATATACATAGTGGTGATAGATAAACAGAGTGGAGATAGATATATGTAGAGTGGTGGAAGATATACAGAGTTGTGATAGATATACAGAGTGGTGATAGACTTACATAGAGGTAATAAATATACAAGTATATGATATATGTGATATATATACATTTAAGGATATATATACAGAGTGATGATAGATATACAGATTGGAGATAGATGTGGAGTGCTGATAGATGTATAGAGGAGGATAGATACAGAGTGGTGGTAGGTAACGGAGTGGTGGTTGATATACAGAATGGTGATAGATATACAGAGTGGTGGAAGATATACAGAGTGGTGATAAATATACAGAATGGTGATAGATATACATGAGGGTTATAGATATACAGAGTTGTAATAGATATACATAGTGGTAGTAAATATACATATTGATGACAGATATAAAAACGTAGTGGTAGATATACAAAGTGGTTTTAGATAAACAGTGTGGTGATAGATATACAGATTGGTGTTAGATATACAGATTGGTGTTAGATATACAGATTGGTGTTAGATATACAGATTGGTGATAGATGTACAGATTGGTGATATATATATAGATAGATTGGTGATTTATATACAGAGTGGTGATAGATATACAGTGGAATGATAGATATACAGAGTGGTGATAGATATATAGAATTTGGATATATATAAAGAGGGGTGATAGATATACAGAGAGATGATAGATATACAGATTGTTGGTTGATAAGCATAGTAGTGGTTGTTAGACAGATTGGTGATTATATACAGTGTGATGATAGATATATAAATGGAGATAACTAAACAGATTTGTGATAGAGCCCAGGTGGTCGTGTGGTCTAGCGGGACGGCTGCAGTGCAGGCGATTTGGTGTCGCAAATTTTGGTTTCGCAAATTTTTTGTTCTTCCCTCGCCGGGATTCGAACCCATGCTACTGAGATATCGTGACACCAAATCGCCTGCACTGCAGCCGTCCTGCTAGACCACACGACCACCTGGGCTTCGCCGATATACAGAGTGGTGATAGATATACAAAGTGATAATATATATACAGATTGATGATAGATATACAGAGGGATGATAGATATACAGAATGGTGATAGATATACAGAGTGGTGATAGATATACAGAGTAATGAAAGATATACAAATTGGTAATATATATACAGAGTGGTGATAGATATACAGAGGTGTGATAGATAAAAGAGGGGTGATAGATATACAGAGTGATTATAGATATACAGAGTGGTGATAGATATACAGGAATGATAGATATACAGTGATTATAGATATACAGAGTGGTGGTAGATATACAAAGTGGTGAAACTACCACTCTTTATTTCTATAATATTTTTTGATTCATCACCAAACTGTATATTTTTCATTACCTTGTATATATACTACCAGTTTGTATATCTACCACTACGTTTTATATCTACTATCACTCTGTATATCTAAAACCACTTTTTACATCCACCACAACGATTTTATATCCATCAACAATCTAACCACAACTCTGTATATCTATTACCACTCTGAATATCTTTAAGTATATCTATCATCACACTGTATATCTTTAAGTATATCTATCATCACACTGTATATCTATTACCACTCTGAATATCTTTAAGTATATCTACCATCACTCTGTATATCTATCACCATTCAACACTGTTGAATTTCAAATTGGTATAGTAGGATATTGTTGAATATCCTATATACATATATATATATATATATATATATATATATTTATTACAGGTACGTGTTGAATTTCTATTGTTATACTAAGAACCTGTTGAATGTCTTATTGATAAAGCAGATACGTGCTGAATTTCCTAGTGTTATAGTAGGAACATGTTTATAGTCTTATAGTTATAGCAAGTTCTTTTGGAATGTCCAATATCTTCAGCAGGTACTTGTCCTTTTGGTATAGTAGGTACTTGTTGAATATCCTTTTGGTATAGTAGGTACTTGTTGAATATCCTTTTGGTATAGTAGGTACTTGTTGAATATCCTTTTGGTATAGTAGGTACTTGTTGAATATCCTTTTGGTATAGTGATACTAGTTGAATGATCTATAGTTGTAGCAGGAGTTTGGTGAATGTCCTCTAAATATAGCAGGTTTTTGTTGAATATTTTATAGCGATAGTAGGTAAATGTTGATTATCTCATTGATATAGTAGGTTCCTGTTGAATGTCCTATACCGTATCTATATCAAGTTCGTGGCAAAACCCTGTTATTATAGTAGGAACTTGTTGAATGTCTTATAGTTATAGTAGGAACTTATTGAATTTCTATAGTTATAGCAGGTACGTATTGAATTTCGTATTGCTATAGCAGGTACTTGTTGAATGTCTTGTAGTCATATCAGGTACTTGTTAAATGTCATAGAAATATACAGGTACTTATTGAATGTCCTATAGTCATGGATGGTACTCGATGAATATCATATAGTCATAGCAGGTACTTGTTAAATTCCTGCAGTCATACCAGGTACTTGTTGAATGTCCTAGGATTAAAGTAGGAACTTGATGTATATCCTCTACATATAGCAGGTACTTGTCAATGTCACATAGCTATAGCAGGTACTTGTTGAATATCCTATTGGTATAGTTCGTACTTGTTGGATGTCATATAGATATAACAGGTACGTGTTGAATGTGCTATTGGTACACTAGGAACTTGTTGAATGTCTTATGAATAAAGCAGGTAAGTTTTGAATTTCCTACTATCATAGTAGGAACTTGTTTAATGTCTTATAGTTATAGCAAGTACTTGTTGAATGTCCTATATCTAAAGCAGGTACTTCTTGAATATCCTAGCTATTGGTATAGTAGGTACTTGTTGGATATTCTATATGTATAACAGGTACGTGTTGAAATCCTATTATACTAGGAACTTGTTGAATGTCCTATTGATTTTTCCGTGTGAGCCATGGTTACCGGTAGTAGAGGTATGCATGGTTACCAAAATTACCCATAGCACTAAACCAGTAAAAGTTTTAAAGCATTAGGTAGAAGTGTCTGGTTGTAACAACGACCACCTGAACTATTCATGCTATTACCAGCTGTGGGCCATGTAATAGAGGTAGAGCTGGAGTTAGACATTGACCTCTAAAATTGACCAAATCATTTATACATTTATAAATATTATAATCCAAATTCATGAAAAAATCCCACCCAAAGATTTTTTCTGAGACTTAATTTTCTACATTCCAAACATATGACAACATATCATGTTCTTTTGGTCTCGTAATCACCATAAAGGACCTCCTTTGAGCACAAAAAAAAAGCACAATATAGCAGAAAGGACCATAAAGGAGTTCATAAGAGCACAAAGGGCTTTATAATCACTGTTTTATAAGGAAAACAAAGAATCAACAGAAATGTTCTTTATGAATCGTAATTTGCTATGAGGAACAAAAAGAGCACATGGTGCAACAAAAAAGGACTGCACAGCTGTATTTGGGGTATATGTTTCGTTGGGCTGATTGATGAAACAGAAAATATACCTGTTGTAGTCTAGATAACCTCGATCCGTAGTTGTAATAAAGGTGTAAATGTATGGCCTTGAAGAATGTATTTATGAAAAAATGTCAAAACTTTGTACCTTGTAATAAAAAAATGATAACATGGTGTCAAAAAAACATTGAACGATGTCTTTTTTCGTTGCTTGTGTAAACATTTATTAAATATATATTATTGTATTTGTATTTGATAAAGTTTACTTGTTTTAAAAGACTGGATATTTTTAACACCGAAACTTTGAAGATGTCATTTTCAAATGATAAACGGACAGAGTCACAGGACAAAAAGTCATAGGACATAAACTTGTCACAAATGTGATAGGGCAAAAATCACAGGACAAAGAGTCACAATTAATTTGTTGACAATTATTTGAATATATAAGAGTAAGATCTTGAAATATTTTCTTTTCGTTACATATTTTCATTTCTAAGCTTTGGATATTTGTTCATAATAGATATAGAAGATGTGGTGTGAGTGCCAATGAGACAACTCTCCATAAGCCTTGATAAATGAAAATTTATTAAATTTTGATCATGCAAATGATATATTCCTTGGCACATAACAACTATTTTATCATTATTTATATTTATCCAATACATTTAAATAACAAAGTTGTTCATATAGAATACTTCAAGTAAGACAAAAAAAAATGTTTTTAAAATTAGTTTTTTTCTTATTCCAAGATTTTTTTTCTCAAAAACTGTATTGTGACTTTTTGTCCGCGACTCATGATCTTTCTTATAAGTAGAAATAGTGGAAATGACCATAATTGCTGAAATATAAGCAGATAGTTATGGTTTTTGCTTATTAACAATATTAGTATGTATTATTATAGAAAAAACTTTTAACACATGACACAAAATAAATGAAAATGATAAAAAATTAACGGGTGCCAGGAATTCTAAATAGAAGCTCATTTGAAAGTTTCAAAAAACGAGTTTGACCTTGCTTTATGCTACAATGGGTGTTTTCACGGGTCTTTTTCCGCTTATTGTAGATTAATAATCACATTAACGATCTAATTAAAAAGTAAAATATCAAAAATATCGAACTTCAAGTAAAATCAAAATTTAAAAGTCCTTTATCGAATTGCATTATGAAATTAAAGCTCAAACACATCAACCGAATGGAAAACAACTGTCAGCTACTGAACCTCTCACTTGCATGAAAGTTGCATAAAATTTCAATGTATAAACAACAAATTGTGAACAAAACCGACAGATATAATAGGTAAAAACGTAAAAAGAAAATAGGGATACAGCAGTCAACATTGTGTAACTAGTATAATCTAATCACTAATATATACAAACAAACAAATATGAAAACAAAGAAAAACAAAATGACATTTGTCAAAGCAAACAAGCAAAAATAAAATACAAAAATACAAAAATTTAAGATAGCACAATAACACAATGACAGGATATATAAGTACCGAGCCCCGCCAAAAGGATATTACCAAAAAAATGGAATAAACTGTAAAGGTTGATTATATGAGAGTCGCATAATATCATTGTAATAACAACAATGTGTGAACAAAGAAGACAGACATAATAGGTAAAAACGTCATAAATAGGGGTACATTAGTCAACATTGTGTTAAAATCCTAATCACTATAAAAACAAACAAATATGAAAACAAAGAAAAACAAAAAGGCATAAAGACAAAGCACGTAAGCAAAAATGAAACACAAGAATACATAAAATGAAAAGCACAATAACACAATGACGGGATGTATAAGTATCGAGCCATGCCAAAAGGGTATTTCCAAAAATGGATTAAACAGTTAATAATTTACAAAGACAAATAAAAACACTTATATATCACGTAATTAAGATGATAAACAACGTCAGTACCTAGAATATATACTTCAAGACCATCATGTATTATTAAGAAAGTTGATAACGAACATTTATCAAAAAGGTGTTGTACCTTCCGATGTATTTAAAAAAAAAAAGGACAAGACTTTCTTTTTAATCCCAGATTCTTCTACTTTTTACTAAGACACAGTGACTGGTGACGTTTTATAAAGTCTGAGTAGCAGCTGCACGCTCTTGATTGCCGAATGAGTTAGGAAGTGTATACCCCATATGCATTTTTGTGAAGTTGATGTATTGCTATTAAGATGGGGGAAATTGAAAATTTTTAAATTTAAATCGTCTCTTTTGTCATAGATTTTGGTACTGAGATGACCGTGTATGTCAAATTCCATGTATAAGTCGGAGGAAGCCGTGTTTGTTGTTTCTTTACTTTCTAGTTCTTGAGGATATATTATTGGAACCCGATTACTAAAATTTAGACTCGTAATTCTAATAGTCAGGAGCCTCTGGCCTTTGTAAGTCTTGTATGATTTTTAATTTTAGTTTCTTGTGTGTAATTTGAGTTTAGTATGAAGTCCATTATCACTGAACTAGTATATATATTTATTTAGGGGCCAGCTGAAGGACACCTCCGAGTGCGGGAGTTTGTCGCTGCATTGAAGACCTATTGGTGACCTTCTGCTGTTGTCTGTTCTATGGTCGGGTTGTTTTCTCTTAGCCACATTCCCCATTTCCACTCTCAATTTTAAGGAAAAAAAGCACTTTTAAAATATTTATCCTTTTTCGTCCCCACCAAAACCTATCTTAGTGCTACTTCATTCCATCTTTTGAAATGACCACCTAAGATGATTTGCATTTCTTTTATCAACACTTTAAACTGAATTCATTTCAAGGTTTAAAAAATAGCAATTGGAAAAGATACATTTGTAATATCACTCAAAGGTGTTAATATGTTCTAAAATTTATCAGACAATATTTTTATTGTATTTTATGAACATTGAAATCCATCGAATTTTAAATGTTCAGAAAGTATTGCCTAATCTATATTTTTATCATGATTCTCTAGTGTTTTTACAACGTCGGTATTTCCATGCAAACGGCCTTTACTTGTCGCATTCCATTCCTTTTTGTTTTCATGCCAAATATTAGCACCGTTTTTTATTAACATTTTAACTATATCAATGTGTCCATGTTTACTTGCTTCTATTAAAGCAGTATTACCCATCGCATTGGAATCATTAATGTTCGCTTTGTATTTTACCAACAAATTTACGATATCCAAATTGCCTGTCCTTGAAACTTCAATTAGTGGCGTATTGTTGTGATAACCCGGTTTGTTAACGTCAGCTCCTTCACACAGTAGGGTACATGCAGTTGACAAATGTCCGTATTTTACAGCTTCTATCAAGGGAGTACGGCCAGCATTGTCCAAGGAATTAATATCTATTCTATTTTGAATAAAGGACATTACTAAATCGTTGTGACCCCCGGCACATGCCCACATAAAATGTAATTGTTCTTTGGAATAATCATCTATTTCAACAGCACAATGATGATTCAATATGTCTATTATTATCGAATGTTTGAGACGTTTAGCCCAATTCAAGGCTGTCCATCCATCAGTGTCCATTTGGTTAATATCCGCCTTGTTTTCAATCAACAATTCAACAATACGTGAATGTCCGTAGCAGCATGCTATGATAAACGGCGTTCTGCCCTTACAATCGCCTTTATTTATTTCCACACTTTCCTCAATTAATGTTTCTGCGATACTTCTATTTCCTTTTCTTGTTGCCCACATCAGGTGCGCCCAGGAATTCATATTGTCAGAATTAGTTTTACTAATTAACAGGTCAACAATTTGATTCTCACCTTCTTCACACGCCCAAAGAAGTGGAGATGTGTTGTCATTGGAAGTAAGGTTGGCATCAGCTCCATATTTGAGAAGAAGTTTAATAACAGTACCTCTTTTCCCCCTGCAGGACCACATTAACGGCGACCATTTTAGTCCGTCCCTCGCGTTAATACATGCACCGTTATCAAGGAGAATTTGAACTGCATCCACATTGCCGACAAAAGAAGCAACCATTAAAGGAGTACATCCATTTTCATCAGTTTTTTTTAAATCACAACCCTTTGCTATTAGCATTTGAGTTATATCTGCATTCTTTGCTACACAGGAAAACATTAGGGCATTCCATTTACTATTATCAATGTCTCTAATGTCGAGTTTGTTGTCAATCAAAATCTCAACTGTGTAAACATTTCCAACGATACAAGCATGCATTAATGCGCTTCTTCCACTAAGATCTTTTTGGTTTATAGACGCACCTTTCTCAATTAATGTCGACACCAAACGCTGAGAAATTCTACTTGCTACGATAATTGGGGAATGTCCATACATATTACCCTTGTTTATATCAGCATTATTTTTAATTAACACATCAACTGATTTGAATTGTCCAAAAAAACTTGCAATTATTAATGCAGTGTTTCCCAATAAATCAGCAGAATTAATATCTAATCCTTTGTCTAAGAGAAAAGATATTACTTTATCGTTTCCATATTTAGAAGCACACATCAAAGAACACCACTGTTTTCTAGAACGATGTGAAATATTTTCCCCTTTTTCAATTAGAAACTTGATCATATCGACGTGACTACCCATACAAGCAGCCATCAAGTTGGTATAATTATTTTTCCCTTCTCTCTTGAGTGTGCTTTTATTATGGTTTAGGAAATCAACGACTGGTATATGACCGTTTAAACTAGCTTCCATTGTTGCAGTGAAACCATTGTTGGCAGCATAATTTGCATCAGCATTGTGTTGCAACAATAAATCTACAATTTGTACATGGCCGCGGGCGGCAGCAGACATGAGTGGCGTTGTTCCATCTATGTATGAAGCGTCATTTACTTGTTCATCTGCACCGTTTGATAAAAGGATATTTATTAAGTTAATGGATCCACTAGCGCACGCTAGATTGAGTAAAGTAAATCCATTTAAATCAGTATACTTTGCGTTGGCGCCTTTGCTGATTAAAAAAGAAGCAATGCCACTGAAACCTTTTATGCAGGCGGCTAATAAAGGGTAAACTCTTCCAAAGTCTTCTGTAATATTTGCCCCGTTTGTAACAAGTAATTCAGCTGATAAATAGTGGCCATTAAAACACGCAAAGAAAAGAGCGGTATTTTCGTCTCTATTTCTAGTATTGATTTTGGCGCCACTCTGAAGTAATTGTTTTACGGTTTCTGTATAACCACCATTTGATGCTATCATGAGTGGAGTAGACCCATTTTTCAAACCGGTATTAATAGATGATCCTTTATCGAGAAGTATCTTGACAATCCGAGTTTGTCCTGTTTCACATGCTGCATGTAGACAATTCCTCCCATCTGAATTAGAACACGCAATGTCAAAACCTTCAGCAATAAATGTGTTTACTACTTCTACGTTTCCTGTAGAACATGCAACACTGAGTGGCAAATCTTCTTCAAAACAATTGTTGACATCAGTATGTTGCAGAATAAAACGAATAAAGTCCGTGTATCCAAAATGTGTAGCTATATACAAAGGTAAAAGAGTCACTCTTGATGCTTCCTTTTTGTTTAAAAGCTCTTTTGTTTTACTTTCTCCGAGACTTTTTATACGCTGAATAAGGTTGCATCTGTATTTTTCAAATTTCATTTGAATGTTGCGAAATACGTCTAAAACTTTACCATTTGTTAAGTCATGCAATACCCTAGCAAAATACACGTCTTCATTCTCCTTGTTTACAATAATAGCATACTCCTCATGTTTTTCATTTAACGATTCTAGATGGAATCGTTCACGTATGATCTCGCTATCAGCATATTTAATAACCGTTTTTTGCATCTTCTTTCCAAAGTAAAAACATAGGAATTCAAATATAGTACCATGAATAGTGGCGTACTGTCCACCAATTTTCTTCAGATAAATGTCAACAAAGGCATCCAAATGTTTTTCTAGTAAGCATAACGGTGTACCACGACTAACTCCACAACTTTCGAATACAGCATTAATTGTTTTCTGAGAGTTTTCATGTATTTCTTCTTCAAAAAATGATTTGCAAATGCTGCCATTATAAACAACCAATAGAAATAAAGCACACAGTTTTGTTTTATCCGCCTGTTTATGCAGCTCGTCCAATTCTTGGCAAAATGACTCAAATGGATTCTTAAAAAAATCTATGATGTTTAATTTTGGATGGTACAGATAACATAATAACGGAAAAATATCGACAACTTTAAATAAAATGGCATTTGCTGTCTCGTCGCTAATTTTGGGTATGTATTTTAACAATATCTCATATTTTGTTTCCGGCGATAAACCGTATTTTCCAGCAGATAAATCAATAGTGTTGTTAGTGAAGAGCTTAATATACTGGAACTGATGTTCTCTATACACCTGCAATCGACTTGCAGCAATGATTTTAATGTTTCCATTCGTAAGTAAATTCAAAATTTTCCCTTCGTTTTTTAACCATAGTTCAACGTCATTAGAAACTGATGTTACTTTCCCACAAACATCATCTAAAATAAATACTTGATATTTATTTCTCTTAAAGTGGGAAAATATTTGTATCGGACTCTCGCAAGGTATTATATCGTATTTCTTTTGTAGAAAGGTTAATGCAATGTGGTGCATTGTAATTGATTTACCAACGCCAGATCTACCTGTGATGGTGATGATATTCTTGTCTTTTAGAATGTTCATAATGACATCTGTAGCAGGTGTCTTTACAAACCTCTTATTTTCTTCCTCCCAACTCTCGATTTCCAATTCATGAGAATCTACATAAAAGAATAAATAAATCAATTTAATTACATAAGTTTGTTCTTGAGATACTGAAAAAAAACTTGTATGCAAAACAGGATGTGAGCGTAAGTGAAAATATGGTTTAACATAACTCACACATTATACATCATGTATAGAAAAGGCAAATACAGTAGATAAATATAAGGGCTCGAAGGCAAACCTTTTGTATGTGTTGATTTACTAAAATTTGTGACCATTGGACCTCCGCGAATATATAGGTTGCACTTTGTAAATACAGCTGTTTCTCAAAACACGCCTCTTTTGGGGAGATCTAGGATATTCATAGAAAATTAACTTCGTTTACATACTGGTTCCCAGTTATGCTCTCTGTGTTCCATCTCATAGAGACATAACTGGGGAATGTTACCAGTAAATATGCATTTACATATTGTTTACATTGAAATATGTGGTAATCCTTCATTCGAGGTAGGGGTAGTTAAGAAAATTAGTGTTAGTTTAAACTCTGAAAAGTTCAGGGCATAAACGTTGAAAATATGCCGCACAGCCCTATATTTTAACCTTTGAAAAACATTGTAGTGCATATGAACTTTCAATTCTAGGATAAACAAATTTCAAAACTTCATAGTAAAAGTGGTACAGTTTTAGCCGTAAAAGGAGTTCCTATGGGAAATTGTATTGTCAATATTTATAGAAATGCAACCTTCAGTGGTTGAGAGGAATACACATTTTAAGTTGCTGATTCCTTGCCTGTGTCATAATATACATTCATTCTATATGTCTGATCTTTCTGAAGCAATCGTTTCTGAATATTTAGTCAAAATGACAATCTTTAATATTTTCATATTTCCATAAACAAAATATATAATTGAATCATATAGGTGGTTTGTTAGTAATTCTTACAACAGATTTGTGTACTTTTGCTAGGCGCTTTTCCTAATTTGCCTTCATCTAGAACGATCAAAGCAAAATATTTGAAAGCCAAAGATTCATAAGAACTGAAACAGTGTTTACAATAGCCTTGAATCCCTTGATGTATTATTCTGAGTTGATAAGAAATCTGAATGTGGTTTTTTTTTCTTCATTTGACTAACATACATTTCTCAGTAAAGGTTAGTCACCGGAAAGGCGCCTGATCTCTAAATTTCAATTTATATACCTTTCTATATAATATCCATTTTGCACATATTCATCACTTCAGTAATCTCATAATCGGTCTATTGATATAAATATAAGATGAAGGGTTATGAAGGATAAATAATGATTTTGAAGGCGCTCGACTGTAGAATGAAAAAAGAAAGTAGATGACAGAAGCAAGATACCAAAGGGACATTAAAACTTATAAGTCAAAAATAAATTAATGTTTAACAAAAATATGCCAGTAATCATTAACTGTAAAAAAAACACCGATCAATCAATTAATAATGAAAGGGGTCAAGTTCTTTAAGAAAGTTCGAATAAAAAAACATTTTTTGCCTTAAGTATATTTACAACTGCCCGTCCAGACAAATGAATATAATTTTATACGTAACTGCATAGATGACCACAATTATATTAGATTGCGCTGTACTGGTTCAAGATATATAGAAGACTTCTTTTAATTGATATTTAATGACAGTATCTTGTCTTAATAAAGTATAAAGCAAGCCTTTTTTCATAGGTCATAAACAAATCTTTGTAAAGACTAATTACACATGATCAAATTTAAGAATTTTTTTTATCCAACGTTCTTAATATCGTTATTACAATACCCGGAAAAAGTATGTACCATGAAACAAAGATGGCAAATTCTAGCACATTAATTGGCCGCCGAGAAATTATAAATATGTGCTAATAAATATTTGCCAACATTCACCTGTCATAGAGTCTATCAACTGCGCAATACAAAAAAAATGTGACTGATATGAACTGACCATAACATTCACAACGGTGCAGTCTAAGGTGTAAATGACTGAAGTTTGAAGTTAAATAATCGTCAAAATGTCCTAATTTGTCATCAGTGGCAGTTGAAGTATGCTTCGTTTCAGGTTTTTGGAATTTTTTTCTCACATCTTCGCACATAGATTTGTACTGTGTGCCACCAATGTTTTCTATAGCCTGTGGAGAAAAAAAGATGTGTACCACCGAGTTAAGTCTTTGGACATTATTCCAAGTTAAATTTTAAGTTTTTATCTTGCGTAAGATATTTGCCTAATTTTATCAGGCATTGTTGCAAAGAAAGCACTTATAGTTTCTTATTAAATCCATACTATGGACATGCAATATAATGTGTAAGGTTTCATAATACATTATCATCTTTTTTGTGAACCATTTCAAGATTAACGCGTATTTTAAAATTGTAAGTAAACATATGTTTGGTGTACGAAATATTTCTTTAAATTTCGTGACGGCTGTAAATAAAATATATTGTGTCTTTGTAAAATATGAGTTGTATTCTAAATGGATAAATGATTCGAGCGTCACGGATGAGTCTTTTGTAGACGAAACGCGCGTCTGGCGTATATACAAAAATTAGTCCTGATATCTATGACGAGTTTATTTACAACCACTGGATCGATGCCACTGCTGGTGGAGATTTATTTCCCCGAGGGTATCACAAGCCCAGTAGTCAGCACTTTTTGTGCTGACATGAATTATCATTGATATGGTTATATTTATGAATTAACTGTTTACAAAATTTAGAATTTTTGAAATACTAAATTAAGGCTTTTCTACCTCAGACAATAGATTACCTCAGCTGTATTTGGCAAAACATTTAGGAATTTTGGTCCTCAATGCTCTTCATCTTCGTACTTTATTTGGCCATTTTATTTTTTTGGATTCGAGCGTCACTGATGAGTCTTTTGTAGACGAAACGTGCGTCTGGCGTATATACAAAATTTAGTCCTGGTATCTATGACGAGTTTATCTATATACATCAAATTCTAAATTGTATCATGTGAGACAAGACAATGAATATTGTTTGAAATATTTTTGTTTTGGATCTAAGTTATCAATAACCCGCATACAAAACTTGACAACAATAATGTACTCATATTACAACATACAATGCAAGTTATTCAGATGAACTAGTATTTTGTCTATTTGAATAATAGTTCATTTAATGATAATGTTTAAAGATAAAATAAGTTAAAGTTACTTACCTCTGTTAACGTCTTCCAGGCAACTTTAAAAGCTGCCGTGTTCATTACGTGGTCCTCCGGATGAGCAAACATGTTTCTATAATACTTTATTCGAGCTAAATCGGCTCCATCACCTTTTTCAGCGGGTGGTGGAAGGCGATCAAAACCTGATGTTGGCGGCATAATAGATGTTAAATTTCTAAGAAGGCAAATCATCAAAGTGGTGTCATATTTTTCAGAGTTAGTTACTCCTGTAAAATAAAGTTCAAATACACCCATATGCTTTCTTTATGTTCTGAAGCATTACCATGATTACCTGATTTTAATAACATTGCCTTATTTCAAACGAAATGATGTTTGATCCAGACAACAGCATAGCTAATGGCAACAAATCTTCAGGCTTCCTAAAAAGAAACTTCAAAACATCATGTCAGAACATTAAAAATATTGGAGAAGACGTTGCTTAGTTGTAAAACGTGTGTCTAATCCGTTTGTCATTTTGAACAATAAAATTAAACTAAAAGACACATCGTGTTTGTGAACCCCTAAACCAATGACCCTGATAATTAAGAACACCCAGATGACGACAATCCATCGGTATCATACACTGTGCGACAATTTTTCAATCGTGGTGAAATTTCGTTTGATACAGTGATGGCTTTTTCTTGCTCTACCATCGTCGGAAATGAACGATGGATGTAAAACGAAAAAGAATACAAAGCAAAACTGAAACTGACAAGTCGGAGACTGATGCTATCGAGGTCTATTTTACATACGAGGATATGTAAAAAAAAAAAGGTTAAAATATTATTTTTTTAATTTGAGGAACAACCAGTTTCTTAATTTTCTATAGCTAATGAATAAGTAGATTTATAACAGCGATCGTGCGAAGTTATAACGTTATTACGTTTTGTATTTATCAGTAAATTTTATAATTTACAATCAGACAGAACTTTTACATGCAATATATCGGACGGCACAAGTCATTAACTTCCGGTCAAATCGGAAACCTTAATAAACCGGCCCACTGTCCAAACCGGCCCTTTTTATAGTCCCGTAGCTGGTCGGTTGATACAGGTTTTACTGTACTACAATTAATACCAAAGTTATCTGCCTTGAACAGGGTACAAAATCTCTTATTGATCGTATGAAACAAGTAGAAATGTGTTTGCAGCTGATCAGTGATAACTATGACAAACAAAAGAGTGATCTAACGGAACTTTAAAAAGAGGTCAATAACGTTTCTAAATCATTGAGAAAAAAAGTAAATTCACAAAAATATTGAACTCCGAGGAAAATTCAAAACGGAAAGTCCCTAATCAAATGGCAAAATCAAAAGCTCAAACACATCAAACGAATGGATAACAACTGTCATATTCCTGACTTGGTACAGACGTTTTCTTATGTAGAGAATGGTGGATTGAACCTAGTTTTGTAGCTAGCTAAACCTCTCACTAACAGAAATGAAGTCAAAAATGTTGGCCTTACATTTCGATCTCCGATATGAAAAAGGAAAACGACAAACTAAAATGAAGAATTCTAGACGTCGAAATGAAATCAATGTCGAACAATTTGATATTTCACACTACTAGTATTTCGGAAATTGAAGTTGAAAATTGTCCAGTTGTTATACTTGACTTTTGTAAAGTTACAATGTAGCTCGAAAACTTGGACAAAATTCAGCGGTCAGATGCCCATTTATTGGTAAAGGGGCGAGAAGATGAGACACATATTAGCCAA
Source organism: Mytilus galloprovincialis (assembly GCF_965363235.1). NCBI lineage: Eukaryota > Metazoa > Mollusca > Bivalvia > Mytilida > Mytilidae > Mytilus > Mytilus galloprovincialis. The sequence goes on along the minus strand of NC_134842.1, from coordinate 62,396,607 downwards.
ATTTACTTCATATGCACAACGAGAACTAGTGCGAAAAAACGAAAAAACGCTAAAACATTGAAAGGTTCTTCGTTCGGAATATCAGAGCAGTTACCAACAGATGTTTAAAGTCGCAGGAAAGAACTATTACCACTCATAAAAGAACTTCATGACAGCAATGTGAAAGCCTACTTTGTCAGTGACAAAACTCAAGTTAACGGTCAATAACATAACCCTTAGTGGTCAACCAGAGAACATGCATACTCTTTAAAATATTTATCATAGAACATTAATGGCTCAGAGTCTTGTTATGATGAAAATGATAAATAAATAATTATGATATGTTGTTTTTATGCTAAATATGGTTAAAAAAGACATTGATTAATATTGAAACGCCACGATAACGATTTAATTGGTTTAACCAAAACTGCGCTTCTGCGTGACAAGATGCTCGAATTTTGTACCAACATCATCAAACTGATGCTAATCTTCGGCATAATATTTTTAAGACTCAGATCGACGTCCGGTCTCTAATCGATGTCCAAATCTGATGTCACGTTCTCAAATCAGTGTCCAATATGTTAACCCTTAATCAACGTTCAATGTGACGTTATCATGGTTATGAAACACAAAACGACGTCAGATCGATGAGAATTTTCTCTCCTCTCGATGTCTATTAATTTCATTGAATCATTTCATCTTTTTTTATATTATCTGTATCGTTTTGTCTTTTTGTGAAGTAGCTTTTGGAAGCTATATTGTTTTCTTCAAATTAAAATGACAAATAGACAATCACCGACATCATATAACTATTACATGTAAATGCAAATTAACATTGTGCTGAAAGACGTTCATATTCTGAACCTACATAGTCGTGTTTTTCTTGTTCATATTTACAAATAACATTTGGGTATACATTGTACGACAATGAAACAACAAACACAAAAACAAAGACAAAATCGAAAGACATCTATAGGGCAGTAGATTGTTCAAATGCATATCTGGTGCAGAACATAATTGATATCGTTTATGTTATAACTACCACTTGGTCGATGCCTCTGCTGATTAACTGATAGTCCCAGAAAGTATCACCAGTCAAGTAGTAATACTTCAGTAATGGCATAAAATACGAATATTAGGTTCCTTAAAAAAAAATTAAAATAATTTTGGAAATTATTTTAGATTAAGGAATATATCAACCTCATAAAAAGTTCTGATTTCTTGCCCGGCTTTGGCTATACGTTTGTCCTTTTATGTTTATAGTCTTCGTCTTTGGATTTTCAAATATTTTACCTCGAGCATTAGTGAAGAGACATAGATTGTCGAAGTGCGCATCCGATGCATTGAGTAATGTTGTTTTGTTTATCAGCTCATAGACATAATTTTATCATGTGACCGTGACGTCATCAACGTTTTTTCGCAGTTTACTCCGATTGAAATGGAATTTAGAATTAAATTATAAGAAATAACTGTAATATTTTTTTCTGTCTATTCGAAATCACATAAACAAATGTTGTGCATTATACAAATATATCATGCTTACAAGGGGTTTTTGCCAAAAATACCAGTTGAGAGGTACAAATTTCCAGAGCCGTTAGGCGAGGGAAATTTGATTACCTCGAAACCGGTATTTTTGGCAAATACCCCTTGTAAGCATGATAAAATTGTTTAATTCCACCGAATGTTCACCTCAGAAAGTTTATTATAATCAGGTATCATATGAAATTTCGACTAGAATGTATAATTTTTGTATACACTGCAGCTGTGCTATTTGTGCAGTCGAATTGTATTGACCGTATACTCATGTCTTATCATTTTTTTTATGTACAGTCACTGACTGTATATATATCTCCCTTTTATGATAATAAGCTGGTTCTCGGCTGACTACTACACTTTGTTCATCAGTTTCAATGAAGCGTAATACAAGTGGATTCCAGTTTTATGTGACCGGTTGACAATTCTTTTCCGTTGAGTTTTATTTATGACGTCATTCCCGGAATTTTTACGTCATTCGGTTCAAATTCAATAATGATGCTTTTTATCCAAAATATTTCATCTGGCACCATATATTTACAATGACCATGAATTTGTCATATTAGAATAGAAATAATTCATTAAGTTATTTTTAGACATGGTATTCCCCATCTGCCATGGTATTTGCTATCAAATACCCCGGCACATGGAAGTCCCTAATGGCAAATACCCCAGCAGAGAAATGAAAATCTCAATATATAGAAATTGGTGAAAAATACCATGTTTCTCATCCAATCAAAATACAGCATTATTACATAAGGTGGAATTAACTTTATAATAAACCGCTACACGGGTTATTCAGTATGCACCACATGTTTTTATGTTATTGCTTCAAAGGCAGAAAAAAATATTATAGTCATTCCTTAAACATTTTTTTTAGTTTTAGGTTCAGCCCACACTTTAATACCAATGTAATTTCACTGCGATAAGACAATTAAACGGACGTCGATTTGAGAGGCTAACAATTAGACGTCGATTTGAAAACAACAAAAGAAGACGTCGATTAGAGGGACATGAAATTGGCCGTCGAATCAAATTGTTATTTTATTGGGACGTCAGATTTAGACGTCGATTTGAGGAATGGACGTCGATTAGAGACTGGGTCTTAAATGTTTAAGCACAAAATGGATACAATCGAACAAAACGGTTGGCGGTAACCAAGTATAAACGAGCTAAAGTTCCTGAGGCCAAATCTGACCCTCAAAAATTTTGGTCTGCATTTAAACCAATGAATAAAAATAAATGTCTTGCTGACAGTGACTTACTTATTAATCATTTCGAACAGGTGCATTGTGGAAATCCTCCTGATATATGTGAAGACGTTATAAATCTGATTGAAACTAACTCATTTTTAAATGACAATGTTATAGATTAGTTGGATACTGAAATCTCCGAAGATGAAATTCTTCAGTCTATCTCTAAACTTAAAACTGGAAAAAGTGCGGGAAATGACAGTATTATTCATGAACTGTTTATTGCCGGGCCGAACTGTTTTGCTCCGATTTTCGAAAATGCTTTTTAATTTTATTTCAATGGGGATAGGGGGATAATTACCGTCCTAAACTTTTAGTGAGTGTGATGTCTTAAATTTTACGTCTATTTTGACAAACAGATTGACCAATTGGGCCGATAACGAAGAAAAGCTTATTGACAATCAGTTCGCATAAAACTTTGCTCAGTGCTCGGAGCACAAAAATCATGCTCGAAACATGAAATCCAGCAATTTGATTGGTTGATTCTCGAGTCTGAGTACAAAAATTGTGCTCGAAAGTTTTATGACCGTGAGGCCTGATAGCAAAGTCTTCCGATGCATAGTAAATTTTATTAGATAATTTTCAGTTACAAATCGTATCGCAGATTAAAATACAAATCGTGCGCCTACGATGTTCCTTTACTAATTTTGTGTTCCGTTGTCTACCAAAAACAAACATTGTCACTACTGTTGAAAAATAGTTAAACATGGAATCATGTTCGAAATTCATACAAGTTTTTTCTTCAAATTTTGAACAAAATAATAAAATATTCATATTGAATGAATAACACGATGCTAGATGTTGAGCTATTGCTACTTATCTGAAATCACAAATGTATCACAGTTTTACATAGAGCCCTAAAAGAAGAAAAAAAGTAGCTCAGCAATCATCTAGTGGGGGCAAAATGTAAGCACAAAATACACTGTCAAACATACTAATACTAATAAAACTAGAGGCTCTAAAGAGCCTGTGTCGCTCACCTTGGTATATGTGAATACTAAACAAAGGACACAGATGGATTCAAGACAAAATTGTGGTTTGGTGATGGTGATGTGTTCGTAGATCTTACTTTACTGAACATTCTTGCTGCTTACAATTATCTCTATCTATAATGAACTTGACCCAGTAGTTACAGTGGAAAATGTTAGTAAAATTTTACAAATTTTGTGAAAATTGTTAAAAAAATGACTATATAAAGGGCAATAACTCCTTAGGGGTCAATTGACCATTTTGGTCATGTTGACTTCTTTTTAGGTCTTACTTTGCTGTACATTATTGCTGTTTACAGTTTATCTCTATAATAATATTCAAGATAATAACCAAAAACAGCAAAATTTCCTTAAAATTACCAATTCAGGGGCAGCAACCCAACAACAGGTTGTCTGATTCATTTGAAAATTTCAGGGCAGATAGATGTTGACCCGATAATTTTTTTTACCCATGTCAGATTTGCTCTAAATGCTTTGGTTTTTGAGTTATAAGCCAAAAACTGCATTTTACCCCTATGTTCTATTTTTAGGCGTGGCGGCCATCTTGGTTAGTTGGCCGGGTCACCGGACACATTTTTTAAACTAGATACCCCAATGATGATTGTGGCCAAGTCTGGATTGATTTGGCCCAGTAGTTTCAGAGAAGAAGATTTTTGTAAAAGATTACTAAGATTTACGAAAAATGGTTAAAAATTGACTATAAAGAGCAATAACTCCTAAAGGGGTCAACTGACCATTTCGATCATGTTGACTTATTTGTAAATCTTACTTTGCTGAACATTATTGCTGTTTACAGTTTATCTCTATCTATAATAATATTCAAGATAATAACCAAAAACAGTAAAATTTCCTTAAAATTACCAATTCAGGGGCAGCAACCCAACAACAGGTTGTCCGATTCATCTGAAAATTTCAGGGCAAATAGATTTTGACCTGATGGACAATTTTACCCCCACGTCAGATTTGCTCTAAATGCTTTGGTTTTTGAGTTATAAGCCAAAAACTGCATTTTACCCCTATGTTCTATTTTTAGCCATGGCGACCATCTTGGTTGGTTGACCGGGTCACTGGACACATTTTTTAAACTAGATACCCCAATGATGATTGTGGCCAAGTTTGGGTAAATTTGGCCCAGTAGTTTCAGAGGAGAAGATTTTTCTAAAAGATGACTAAGATTTACGAAAAATGGTTAAAAATTGACTATAAAGGGCAATAACTCCTAAAGAGGTCAATTGACCATTTCGGTCATGTTGACTTATTTGTGAATCTTACTTTGCTGAACATTATTGCTGTTTACAGTTTATCTCTATCTATAATAATATTCAAGATAATAACCAAAAACAGTAAAATTTCCTTAAAATTACCAATTCAGGGGCAGCAACCCAACAACAGGTTGTCCGATTCATCTGAAAATTTCAGGGCAGATAGATCTTGAGCTTATGAACAATTTTAACCCATGTCAGATTTGCTCTAAATGCTTTGGTTTTTGAGTTATAAGCCAAAAACTGCATTTTACCCCTATGTTCTATTTTTAGCCATGGCGGCCATCTTGGTTGGTTGACCGGGTCACCGGACACATTTTTTAAACTAGATACCCCAATGATGATTGTGGCCAAGTTTGGTTAAATTTGGCCCAGTAGTTTCAGAGGAGAAGATTTTTGTAAAAGTTAACGCAGGACGACGACGGACGACGACGACGACGACGGACGACGACGGACGCCGGACGCCAAGTGATGAGAAAAGCTCACTTGGCCTTTCGGCCAGGTGAGCTAAAAATACTTTTCCCTTGATATGTGTCCACACTTGTTTAATATTCTAAAAGTATTTTGTATTACGAAAATTTAATAAAAGTATGGAGAGGCAAATAGAACCTTTCACATATTTTGTTTCATTGATAAAAATATCAAGTGTTGAGTTTGGTCGGGGGAAATGACAGGTCAAGTTAAACATTTCTTGAAACCTCGACCGAACAATAAACAACCAATTTGCTTGCTGGAATTACAAAAACCGAAACGTCTGGAGTCGGTTTCACAAAACACTTACGACTAATTGGTCGTTAGTCATGAGCTATTCAGTATAAGTATACTTACGATCAATCTTAGTCGTAAGTTTTTTTGTGAAACCGACTCCTGTATTGGTACATTGTTTTTTAATCTCTCTTAGCGCATTTTAAGAAACATAATTTCAAATTCAACTTCTTTACTAATCGAAATCCCTCATTAACGGAAAGACAAACCAAAACCAAAAATTAATCTACATTCACCAAACGCAACAACCGTATATGTGTGGTAATTAGATCTTGAATTAGTGCATAATATTCAAAATAATTGAAGAATATGTCCATGGGACACAGATACCCTTGCTTGTAAATATACGCCAAATTCTCCAATTCTTTAATTTACAAAAGGACATAACCCGGCAACAGGGAAAGTGACGCCATCTTGAAATTTGAAATTGATCTGTGTTAGGTAGTAATAATCATTGTGAATAACTTTCATATCATTTGACTATAAATTAATTTTGGATGATAGACGTCTTCTAAGACGTCGATATATGGTTCATCATATCCACCAGTAACTTATTACGTAGATTTGTTAACCAACTAAGTACATTATTGCCAAAAATGACTGGTTATTAAAAATAACATATTTTCTGTAATGGTCCTGTTTTTCTGTAATGGCCCTGTTTTTTTCTTTAATGGCCCTGTTTTTCTGTAATGGCCCTGTTTTTCTGTAATGGCCCTGTTATTTCTGTAATGTCCGGTTTTTCTGTAATGGCCCTGTATTAATGCCCAGTTAGGGTTTTTAATAAAGTTAATAAAATTAAGCTGTAAAGAGTATAATACCTTTTTGTATTTTATTTAATTTAGTAACCGACAACAAACATTAAAGAACCACATAAAAGGATCACTGTTCATCCTGTTTTTCAACACATAACTTCTTTCAACTTAATATCTTGAATTTTTGGTATGTTTAAAGCTTGATCATGGTGAAGTACACATTATCTTTTTTCAAACTAAACTGTCATGCATTTTAAAGAGTAAGAGAGTATATCAAGTTGGCAGCAACACATACACTTTTTTTCAGTTGGTTAATAAATGTATTCAGAAATGGGTGTTTTTATAATGGCCCTGTTATATGTCCTTGGTCAGTAACAATGGCCTCGGATGTGCCATTACAGACTTCCTAGACTATTATTACAGGCCTTGGACATATAACAGGGCCATTATAAAAATACCCGTTCATTAATACTATAGTATTAATCAAACAACAAAAGGTAATCAACATGTGGTTTTCAATAATTAGCAAAACCAATACCGTATTGCCAGTTATAAATCAACTGAACCAATTTTTCTGCACCAAATGCGCATTTTGACAATAAATGTCTTTAGTGATGGTCGAAACCAAGAAAATAAAAAATATCAAAAACTTATTTAAAAAATGAACAGCTTATAAACATAAAAAGATAAACATAAAGCCAAAGAATCCGGGCATAAGGAAGATATAGCCCTCAATTTAAAATAATAACAGAAAATTTTGATATCCATATTTTCCCTCCTCTGCCTGCTTTTAATTCGTGACGTCCTGTTGGCTTTTCAGAAGATCTTTTTTTAACAGTTCACATCGACAGACGCCAAGTGATTGTTGCAATAATTCACATGGACATCTTTTTTGTTCATAATACCGGTATGAATAATTGTAGCTTTTCAATGATTAATCACCATATATTTTCTTTATAAACTTTCAATAACATTACCTGTATTTGGAAATAAAAGATCCCATTGTTTTTCATTCAATCTTTTTTTCTTTCGAAGATCTTCTAACTTTTTCATATTTTGGTTTTGTTTTAGAGTAGCTTCAATGTTCGCAGGAGGGAAATCCCTGTTAAACCGTTGCTGAACTGCTTTTGTCGGTACAGGAGAACATATCAACTGTAACATGCAGATAAAATTGGTCTCTTCGTCTGTTTTTGTTGCCATTATGTGCAAACTTTACCTAAATAAAGCAGTATACATTATTGTAATGATATTTTGAACAAGTTCTATCAAATAACTTTGTTCTTAAAATTAATAAATAATTCATGAAAGCCAAAGATTTGTTGGAAATTTACACGTGGCCTCTCCGTGATATTTGAATTTTATCCTGAGCGTTAGCGAGGGATGAAATTAACGAATATCACGGCCCAGGCCATGTGTAAATTTACACCAAATGTATGATTTCTATGAATTATTTCGATTCTAATAGGAAAAATAAGTCCATTCAAATACTGAAGCGAGGGTGGGTTAGCCGTGTGTGTAGCTTTTTACTCCTTGTTAGATAAAGCTCAAATATTCTCATAAATCATTAGCTTGCATTATTCACGGGTGTCACTCGGTTTAACGAGAGAAATGGTCGTGAAAGAATATCTAACGTCGGTCAAGTATTGATTGAGAGACGATCGTGAAAGTTCTGGTAACAGATCGTGAAAGACATTTAATCGAGAAGACATATGAAAGGTCAATACATATTCTAATTTAATTAATTACACAGACAAATTTACGACAAAATAAAACTGTCTGTCAAAATGGTTCAACATTATGATCAGTATGTGAGAATATCCAGTTTTAAAAGTACATAGGTATTACAAAACAACAAAAGGCAGATTGCTTCTCGACATTTCAATGACATAAAAAATGTAAACTAACATGATTTTTTCACAAATTCGACTAGAAAAACTACTTGATTACGAATACGGCGATTCAATTTGAATTAATCAAATGATTCTCATAGTTATTTTGTATAAACATAATCTGAAACTTGGTATAAAAAAAACAAACTATTTACACAAAAATTGATTTTTCGGATAGTGAAAGATCACGTACCGCATTTTTGAAGATCGTGAAAAGGATCGTGAAAGATCTGATGCTACGAAGACGTTCAAATTGTTCTTCAATTATATCATAATTAATATTTGTTATTGATATTGAGAAAAGCTATTTAGGTCAACATCCTCAATAACTTTAAGCTTTTCAAAGTATTAATATTTTCAGAAAATGATATGTAAAATAGTTGGATGATTGTAGGATGAAGCTTTTTATTGTCGTGTAAAGTACTCACTTATCATGAGTTATATGATACCCACATTTTGTATATTGGATCCTATAAACTACATGTCCGTCAGACAGGATTCACCTGACCCCAAATTTGCCTTATTTCATGGATGAAGATTCATTTTTGTGGTCAAGTCCGTATCGCGGATTCGTTAAGCTTTAGGGTAACTGTCTGTTGTTATGATTGTGAGTTGTACATTTTCGACTTCTGCAAGGTTTCAAATAACATCGAACGCATTATCATGCATCATTCGGCAATGCTCGTTTTATGTTGTCTAGTCTTTTGGATATATACCTGTATGCTATAGCGCCATGGTATTTCGTGTATGGTGTACATGTCTGTCTGCATGTTTCATATATGACCATGATGACGTCAATTGTATTTGATATATTGAATGATAGTTAGATGTCTATGTCTGGCTGTCGGTCAGGGTTCATATACTATTGACCTTATGTTTAGAATTCATTTGCCAAGCATAACTTTTACATTTGTCAGTTTCTAAGGCACTGTAAGGATCGAAGAAGATGTGGTATGATTGCCAAAGAGACAGCTATACACAAGAGACCAAAATGACACAGACATTAACAACTATAGGTCACCGTACGACCTTCAACAATGAGCTTAGTACCGCATAGTCAGCTATAGTCAGCTATAAAAGGCCCCGATATGACAATGTAAAACAATTCAAACGAGAAAACTAACGGCCTTAAAAAAAATGAACGAAAAACAAATATGTAACACATAAACGAAAACCACTGCATTACAGGCTCCTGACATTGGACAGGCACATACATAAATAATGTGGCGGGGTTAGACATGTTAGCGAGATCCCAACCCTTCCCCTAACCTGAGACAGTGGTATAACAGTACAACATAAGAACGAACTATAAAAATCAATTGAAAAGGCTTAACTCATCAGATGGACAAAAATACATTAAGCGCATTTGAAAACTTCTAGTAAAACCCTTGATATTATAGACGTTCCAAAAATTAACTATCATAAGTAAAGCAGACGAGACATTACAGCATTTGCGCTCTGGTATTCTATAGTCTGTAGTATATAGTTAAATCAATCTACATCTGCGTTGTATATACAGAACTTAAGAAAGTACTGTGCAAATTTGGTTATCGTTTAATCTCAAATTACTCATGAAAGATGCTGTTTTGCTGTAATTTTTTGTTTGATGGATATCATTTTGGTTTAAGGTGGTACCTAACACTACAGGGAGATAACTCTGTAAAGTCAGCTAAACGTTTTAATTACGTTGTGATGAAAAAGGAATATTAAGCTTCTCAATGATCAAAATTGGTGGTTGTCAAATTGCTATATAAGCAGTGTAATTTTTCTGAAAAAACGGTTGGTTCAAAATTTTTTCAAATTTTTATATTTTTGTTAAAGGGTTAAAGTAAATACTTTGACAAAATTTTATGAAAATTAAACGAGCCAAATTAATTTTAGTGAAAGTGTTGGGTACCACCTTAAACGTTGCATATCAATATTATTGGCTAAATAGTGTCGGTCTGCCTGAATTGCACTTGACCTATTCTCAGAGCTGAATCTTTCGAACTTATTTAGAGACGTTTTTAGTTGTTGTTTTTTAACTTTCGAGGTAAAGTGTTGAATAAAAAAACAAATAGCTTTAATGTTCATCCTTATCAAAATAGTTACAGGCTTCAACGAGTTGCAGGTTTATCAAATGGTAAAAGAAATACTGATTTCTGATTACTAGTAATAAGTCTGGTCACGCATTATCCTTCACGATCACAATAATGCGGTGCCTGATCTTTCACGATCAAGTTTGATGAATATTCAACAAATTCAAGTTTTTCATATACAAATTAATGCTTTTAAGAGAAGAACATCCCTTCATTTTACTGTACTATCAGATACACCAAAGATTAAATTTCAAATATATCACGATAAACTTAAATATGAACATTATAGGTACAAAAAGCGTGTTATTTGTAATTAAATTTCATAGACATGCATTGCGCCTTTTGTGTTTTTTTCCATAGGTACTGCATATTTTCTCTCTCTTATTTTACAGTTATGTTGAGGAAGTTGAACCATTTTGACAGACATATTTTTTGTTCGAATTTATTCCGCGTTTTGAAAATTAAGCGATTTTTTCAAAGATTCTGACCTAGAATTTTCATTAAATGTCTTTCACGATCCGTTACCAGAGCTTTCACGATCGTCTCTCAATACTTGACCGCCGTTAGATATTCTTTCACGACCATTTCTCTCGTTAAACCGAATGACACCCGTGTTATTCATTTCGTTAATAACTGGTAGAAAAAATATGTTTAATTCTCAAACCCAATATTTGCGATTTTTAATTTACATGTTTTCTCGTAAGCTACCGTCAAATTCAAATCCGTAAGTAAGGAGCTGCCATGTTGACTCGCTAAAATAAAAATAAAAACTACCTCAGAATTCCATTTTAATACAATAATTAAACAAACTTCGATGTTTACAAAACAGATAATATTTGTGTGACATTGACTAAATATTGTTTTTATACTGCAACTTAAATTAGTATATTGATAACTTTTAAAATCGTAACATATATATCAAGCTTATTTTCATCCCTTAATGAATCCATGGTTGTGGCGAACGTGTTCCGTGATGAAATTGAAATTGCAACAAAATATAGCGGTGTTACTATATTTAGGAAATAAAAACAACTAGTATATTAATTCTTTTTTATTATGCATCCAATTGAAATAAGAATAAAAATTCTTTTGCCTTTTTGTTTTATTAACATTTCTAATACAATAAAATCGACAAAGCGTTTGCAAATAGGTTAAAATAAATTTAGATTTACGTGGAGGTATATTGAAACATCCATTGTTATGTATATCTCTGAGTCTGCGCTAAGTATGTGATTATGCTTTAAATCCGTCGACGAAAGCTTATAGTATCTACCCGGTTGTCAAAATGTATAACGGTGCAGTTACCATTAAATCAAGGTCATAGGAAATTCCTGATGTTTGCAAAAATAAGGCAACTATTTTTTTTCACTCGCTGTTGTGTGATTAAATTATTCCAAAACATACAATATTTACAAACATAAAAATATTTGTTTTTGTAAAGACATGGCTTTTGATTGAGTCAAGCCATGTCAATTGATATTTCATATAGTGTGCTTTTATATGTTGGAATGCCGGTTACACTTTTTTCAGGTTAGGATGAAGGTTGGCGCCTATTAAAACGTTTAAACCAGCTGCATTTGTTTGCATCTGTCCTTAGTCAGGAACCTGATGTTCCGTGGTCATCGTTTGTTAATGTCATTCGTAAGTGTTTCTCGTTTTTCGTTTTTTATATAGATTAGACCGCTGGTTTTCCTGTTTGAATGATTTTACACTATAGTCATTTTTGGGCCCTTTATAGTTTGCTGTTTGGTGTGAACCATGGCTCCGTGTTGAAGATCGTACTTTGACCTATAGTGGTTTGTTTTTACAAATTGTGACTTGAATGGAGAATTGTCTCATGTTGTGATGTATATAATGAAGGTAAAATGAGGTAAAATATTTAAAAAAAAAATAATATTTCATATAAAACTAAGTGAATCTTCTTTGTAATTGTAGAAAATATCTAATTCTTGTATTAAGCTTTTTGTATAAAAAGATATAATTAGAAAGTCTATAATGTTATGTAACTTTTGATATAAGTAATAGATGTGAAATTCTTCTTATTTGACACTTAGAGATATAAATAAGGTTTGACAGCTTAAACTCTTAGAAGTATTTCCTTTAGCAAATATATCAAATTCTTTTCTATTGTTCACCTAGAATTCTATCTAACCAAATAATCGGATTTCCCTAATAGTCGTAAAAACAAAGTATTAACTAATTAAAAATAGTAACCCCAATTTATGCAAAAATGCAAAGAGATATAACCAATAGAAACTGTTCTTATTAAAATATGTATTCTTAAAGTTATTTTGATTGGTGAATAAAACAAGTGCAACCAGCACATGTTCTTAGGGTTTAAAATAGGAAACCCTAAGGAACCAAACATTAATTTACTCATATGGTTGAACTCGAAATAAACATATATAGACATCTTTGTTTTATTCACCAGGTTCGTAAACTTATAATTTTTGTTAAATGAAAAATTAAACGTAACCTTATCAAAGTTTTAATGTAACAGTTTATAACAGAAATCTTTCTTTATTAAAGTTACCATAAATATCATGATAACTTATTTTAATTAATTAATAAAGTATTTTGATAAATGTTAATTCAAGAACATTTTAAGAACCAAACTCTTTTATTTCATATTTATGTATTTGATTAATTTACTCGTATGGTTGGATTCGAAATAAACATATATAGACATCTTAATTTTATTCACCAGGAGGCCTCGAAAGAACGCGAACGACAGTCCCCCAATTTGTCGTACTTAAATTACTGAGAAGAAACATGTAAAACATAAACCAACAACACAAACACCCTTCAACGGGAAAGGGGAGGCAACTGTTTTAGTCTGCGCTTCCCTCCCTCTTCCCCATAACATGTATTTAAGGAATGACTATAATATTTTTCGGTTTATGAATAAATAACATAAAAAATGTGGTGCACACTAAATAATCTGCGTTTTGATGTTATTTCGAATTTTAAATTCCATTTTAAACCGGAGTAAATCATACAAAATAACTTTGATAACTTCACGGTCACATGACAAAATTATGTCTAAGAGCTGATAGACGTAACACTGTCAGCCAGTCAGAAGACGCGTTACATGCAAAATTAAATTATTATGTAATGGTTTATTTTGCCACCATCCTCATTGAGGTATAATATTGCATCATTTTCAATTATATTATATATAAATATACTAAATAAATAAATGATTTGGAAAATACGTTGAAGGTATAAAAAGTCAAGAGAATTCTGAATGCAATTAGGTTCTATCCGGGCACTCTGGTTCTAAACCTTGGTTCCATCTGGGTTTTTTGGTTCTGAACCTTGGTTCTTTGGTTCGAAATCATGGTAACTGGTTCAACATCCGGGTTGTTTGGTTATAGCAACCCAACTTCTTGGTTCCATCTTGGTTCTATTCTAGATCATTCTAATGTTCCCGTTGAACTTGGAGAAGATAACCGCAAGTATCCGAAAAAAAAGATAAAGTACCTACGGCCTTCAACAATGAACAAAGTCCATACCGCATAGTTAGCTATAAAAGGCACAGAAATGACGATGTAAAACAATTCAAACGAGAAAAGAAACAGACAAATTTATGAAAAAAAACAACAAATAAGTAACACATAAACAAACGACAATTCATGAATTACAGTCTCCTGACTTGGGACAGGCACATACAAACAGAATGAGGCGGATTAAACATGCTAGCGGGATCCCCACCTTCCAACTAATGTGGCATGAGTGCCAAAGAAGAACTATCCACAAGAGAACAGATGACACAGAAATTAACAACTATATGTCCCCATACGGCCTTCAATAATGAGCAAATAGATAAAGGAAGATGTGGTATGAGTGCCAATGAGACAACTCTCCATCCAAATAACAATTTATAAAAGTAAACTATTATAGGTCAATGTCCGGCCTTCAACACGGAGTCTTGGCTCACACTGAAGCACAAGCTATAAAGGGACCCAAAATTACAAGTGTAAAACCATTCAAACGGGAAAACCAACGGTTTAATTTATATTAGAAACGAGAAACACGAATAAATTACATAAACAAACGACAAGTAATGTACATCAGATTCCTGACTTAGGACAGGTGAAAACATTTGCAGCGGGATGAAACAATAGTATAAAATCACAACAGAAAAACACACGATAAAACAAAATTCAAACGAGAAAAGATACGGACAAATGTGTAGGCTCCTGACTTGCGACAGGCACATGCATACTGAATAAGGTTGGGTTGAACATATTAGCGGGGTCTCCGCCATCTCCCTAACATGGGACAATGCTTATTTCCACATAAAAAAAATAAATTCGAAATTTTGTAGCGTCACTTTTACAGTCTATGAGTTATCATGTTCCTTTAAAAATATAAAAAAGCTGAATTTTTCGTTTTCGTTCTTTTTAATAAGTTTAACTCGCAAATTAATACGTAATGCTTATTACCCCATAACACAGATATATCAAGTTCGATATTGGGTGGTGTTACTGTTCATGAGTTATTAGATATAAGAAGTTGGTACGAGTACTGATGATACAAATATCAACATGTAGCCTTAAGATAGGAAAAATGCTCAATCTGTTGTTTCTGTATCTTTAACTTTGCTTTGCCACAACCAAATGTTTTGAAACTGATACAAAATGCTTATGGTCACAAAACAGTCAAAATTGCGTGAATCCTGCATCTATATGTGGAAGTTTACTTATGGTTTTTTTCACAATCAGGGGCATCTGTGGCCCATAGACATATTGTACATTTATTTCAGTAAACAGTTTATTTGCTTCCTTTGTATTCTACTTCTATTAGAATTAACGTGCATATTTTTGCGATGCAGTTTGATAACAGACAGTGACCAACATAAAAAAGTGTTTCACTAGATTGAGCTCTATGTCTAAGTGTCCTTTAAAGGTTCTTCGCACTGAGTTCAGTTTATTGATATGCGCATACCTTCTGTGTGATTTTTCAAGATGCTTAAACAGACTATCCATATCTACATGTCCATGAAATGAAATCAAAGGTAAAATGATTGAAACATTTTGAATTATCTATCACAACTGGCAGCACATGGTGCTACTGAAGCAGTAAATGAGAGTGAGAAAATCCCTCGTCCGGAGGCGGACTTCATATCAAGAGGCACACCTAATATGCATAGGTCAAGAGTCAAAAAGTCATAGACTGGTCAAGAGTTCCATGACAAAAAAAAAAAACAACACAAAGCAGATTTTGAGGAAAGGGTCATCGTGATACACAAAACTAACAAATATATCTATATATCTAATATAGATATAAGATGTGGTATGAGCGCAATCAGACAATTCTCCATATAATTCAAACAAAATATACAAGTTGTACAATGAGGGCAAAGGTCAAGCTCATATGAAGTTTCTCGTACCACGAGACTCACCATCTTATGACAATACATCTTCATGCTACATACTGTATTCAGAAGCAAGGTCAATTTAGAATTAATCTTTTATGTCAGCGTAATATACAAAGGAATACACTGTATCATGATGACACACCCAAAGTGCATAGGTCAAGAGTCAAAAAGTCATAGTCTGGTCAAGAGTTCCATGTCAAAAATACACAAAGCAGTCCTGCACGAAAGTTCATCACGGTACATGTAACAATGTTTTATGTCATGATGCACTACACATGCCAAATACAGAAAACATGGGTCAGGGACAGAAACAGAAGACATATAACTAAACTCAATGGAACAGTACTTGTACTTCGATCACTATATACAAGTGCCTTCAACATGGAACATAAACTCTCGCAACACTTCAAAGTTAAAACCGTCTTTCACAAAAGTTTGAGCAGGATTCTTTGCAACGATTATCTTACCACTGTTAATTGAAAATCGGGTCGTGCAGTTATGTCAATAAATGTAAAGGGTAAGATAAGACATTAAAACACTTAAAACTAGGGTTTATCATTAATTTCTAACCTTACCATGTGATAGCACTATGGTAAACTGATAGAAACACATGATGCAGTCATGAAATTGAATATTTGCAATAGTACGACCAGAACAATACAAGACAGAGTTAGAAACAAATGAAAATATTATACAAACGAATTTTTAATCACAATGCACAAATAAGGAACCGTAGTAGTCATTCAATTTATTCATTAAAAATGTACGTTCGTGTTAAATAATGGAAATTAACACTGTATATTTATATAAACGATCAATCTTGTAAATGAATAAATAAATTATTGAAACTTAATAGTTGCCAAAAATTCCGTTATTTGCAAATAAGGATTATTTTGTTTTCATTTGTTGATATATCATCGATTACAAATGATTAAAAAGCTAAAATGGGGAAATATAAGAATATCCAATTGAAACTATAACGGAGCTTATACAGCTCACTACAGATTTATGACAAAAATATGCATATATTAAAAAGTTATGTGATTGGCGGATTGAATCTTATTATCTTTGTGATAATTTATAATTACCACATGCATTTGTCTGAAATTTGTTAGGGCTTAAGGAGTGTTTGTTAAGACACATAAACAATGTGTTTGAAAAAAAATTGAAGAAAATTCATATTTTGCCAATAAACAGCGCTCTCGTGTCCATATCAGAAAATCATTTCGATCTTCCATAAGCTTTCTCGGTGTATGCTGTCAAAGGCCTTTTCAAAGTCTATAAAGTTTATGATCAGTTGTCTTAGCCATTCTGTGCACTGTTTTATAATGTTTCGTAGCAAAAATGTGTGATCGCAACAACTCTTTCTTTCGTAAAGTCTGCCTTTTCTTTTCTGAGTTTGTTGTCAATTGCTGTTTTAATTCGGTCTATTAGTATTTTGGTGAAAATCTTACTTGGGATTGGTAAAACGGTGATTCCTCTCCAGTTATTGCAGTTTGTGAGATCGTCTTTCTTAGCCAGTCTAATGATGTTACCTTCTGACCAGTTTTTAGGTATCTTTATATTTTGCCAAATATTTTTGAATGGTGTGTGCAGAATGTTCGCTGTTAAGACTAGATCTGACTTAAATAGATCTGCTGATAGCTTATCATTTCCGAGGGCTTTGTTGGTTTAAAGGCTCTTTACTGTTCCGATAATCTCTGATTTAGATGGAATTTTTATGTTTATTTCAATGTCATGTTCTGCGATGGGTATGTTTGCTGTTGTTTCTGGTTCTGGCCTATTTCATACTTCTTTGAAATGTTCATTCCATCTACCCTCTTGTTCTTTAACTGGTATGTTGGTGTTGTTTTTTTTTTGTGGCCACAAAGTTTTTTAGTAATTTGATAAAGGTCGCCCATTCTTTGCTCTGAAGCAGCTGTTTCAGCCTCTAGAGCCATTTCTTCGATGAAATCTTTTTGATCTTTCTTGTGATTTTCTTAATTTCCTTATTACAGTTGGAGTATTGACCCATTAATCTTTCTTTTAATCTATCAGAGTGTGTATGGCAGATCTTTTTTTAACACTTTCCTGTTGTCAATCAGATTCCATGTCTCTGGTTTGATCCATTCTTTGTGTTTTTTGCGTTTGAAACCCAAGATTTTTTTTTTTTTTAAAACAGATCTTCCACTTCTTACCATTGATCATCTACTGTTTCACTTTCTTCCATGATGTTACATTTACGTTGTTCTAATAGTCTAAAGCGGTTATTCAGTTCTAATTGGAAGTCATGGTTGGTTTTCATGTGCCTGGGTTTTCCTGTGTCAAATCTCTACCCTGCAATGTTCTGATGCTCTCATAAGTTTGAGTTTGATGTGTGCTGTGACAAGACGATGGTCACTTCCTACGTAAGCGCCTCGCCTTACTCTCACATCTTTTAAGGATTTCCTTAATTTACCCTTCATTGCTATGTGGTCTATCGGATTTTTATCTCTGCCTCCTGGTGATACCCAAGTCAGCTTATAGACATCTTGTGTCGGGACAATGTTCCACCTATTACAAGATTGTTCAGTCTACAGAAGTCTACCAGATGTTCTGTGTTTTCGTTCATGTTTCCACAGCCATGTTTCCCCATTTCTCTCTCAAACCCACTTTAGCATTATAATCTCCCATGATGATTGTTAAGTCTTTTTTCTCTACCTCAGCTTGGAGCATATTATAATTCAATCTTTATTACTTTATCAGCTTGACGGAGAATAGACTTGGATGATTGATGTCTTCATAGGTTTTGTATTAAGTCTTACTGTTATTATTTTTTTCATTGACTTGATTATACTAAATGAGTGATTTAGATTTTTATTTGTTGAAGATGAGGCAACTCCTTCGTGGGGTTTGTCATCTTTTCTATCAGAGTTTATGATTGTATCTCCTGTATTTGTCAAGTGCTTTCCAAACCCTGTCCATCTGTATTCACTTATACCTTGTATGTGCAACTTGTTTTTGTTCATTTCTCTCAACACTTGTGCTTGTTTTCCGTCTCGTACATGGTACAGACTTTTCAAAAACAAATTTAACTTTGGTTCTCGCCTTCAAGATACTTTTCGTGTGATCAGCTTACACTTGGCTTTCACTAATCCCATTCATATGCGCAGAATTCTGCTGGTATTCTGATGGTACGAGACGAGGCAATTTTTTTTAATCCTTGTTTCCGTAATCAGATGTTGTTTTATGAGTAGGGTAGATTACCCCCTAGCTCAACTTCCAATCTGGTGGACCAGGGTTATTTGTTTATGGTTTTCCTTCCAATAGATAGATGTCTTCCTAGGCTTACGAGTTTGATCTACCCGTTGATTTTAATTTTAGAGTTTTTTTCTCTTATGAAAATTGATGTAACCTTGCTACGACCCTCTCCTAGCCGACTATTTCCCCCATAGTTGGGTTAGGGTTAATTAGTGTTAGGGCCCTTGCTGTTCCGAGCTCCTTAAAAGATTCGCCTGATTAATGCAATCAGTTTCCGTGTGCTGCCGCGAGGAGGCTACTACTGATAAAGCAGGGTCTATGAACTGGCAGGAAAGACCTACTCACTTGGCCTTGTTTTCGCAACAACAAAAATATTGATAGCAAGCGGCATAAGACATCCATAGGACAGTCTCATACAATATACGCATAAAATTACCCTGTGATGTACTACCATCACCAACACACGACAAGTTACAAACAAAACCGAATAAAAATATTAAATTTGACACTTGCAATATACCTGATGAGTGGATGACAGATGTCGAAATAATTTAAAAAATTAATCAATTTATACCGAAATTAGAATCATCAGGAATTAACCAGACAGTAAATATAACCAATTGGTCACCATTATTCATGGCGTAGTGAACTCCTGGTTTACTAGACGAAAGGAGGTCTCAATATTTAACGTAGGAAAATTTAAAAAAAATGGTGAACGATAATCTCACTGCGATCTTGAATGAAGTATGCGAAGCCGAACGTATGTAACATTGTAATATTTTATCCAAAGTCTTGTAATTTTTCAGTAAAAAATACTGTTTAAACTAAGCCGAACGTAAATGGAATAGAAACTATTACCAGGATAAGAAGAACTTAAAAAAATCAAACGTAAACTTTTTGATAAGATTGTCAACAGACAAAAAGGCAATATTGGTACCGAAGTCAAGATAAATTTTTGGATATACAAACAAGGGATTCCCGGAAGTTTTGCAAAAACATTGGCAAGATTGTCGTTAGTGAAAGACATAAGACCATACCGGGTCTCATCGAAGTTACACTAGAAGATGGTCCAATTGGCTCTGACACTAACATTATATTAAACAAATGGAAAACAGCTTATATAAATCATTTGAATTGTGATGATGAAACGATTTTATATGATAAAAAGTCAAATAATATTTTAAAAATATTATTTGTATTAACTCAGACTATAAATGACACCGCCAGGGATCGATTTGATACCTGAAGAATTGTTAAAAATAATTTGTTTTGAATAACCTGCTTTAATTCTTTGAGGAGAAGAAATAATTTTTTATATTCTTGATTGATATTTATGTTTTAACAGAGCCTGAGCCTACTATTGTGTTATAGTAGTCTCAGACAGAACTGAAATGCTTTATAGACATGATACAGAAAAAAACATTAACATCCGTTATAGGTATAGTGATGTGATCTTTTTCTGTGACATGTGCTTTTGACCATCCACAAGAACTCGAGGTCATCTGATGGTCAGTACTTCAGTACTTTGATTGATTATGTGATTACTTGGCTGCTTTTTGTAGTTATTATTTGATTACCAGACCAAACATTTCATGATTGTTTGATTATTTGATAAGCTAGGTCTGCATTTTTGATTATTTGATTATCTTGTTTAAAAAAAATAAAGATTATGTAATTATACATGCTGCATTGGCAAAAAAAGTTGTGATTATGTGATTACTTGGACGTCCCCATGAGGGGGTCTCTTAAATATATGTATATATATATATATTTGAAAATATCACGTTTGATAATAAGCAGTCACTGTCAATTACATGAAAATTTAATATTTATTTTAGTCAAATAGGCTTATAAATACGGGTATAACCGTATCAAATAAATATCGTCCAGAATATTTATAATGTATTTGCGACTGGACGTTTAGCAAACAAAAATGAACAATCAATCAAATGAATTAATACATACTGTTTTGATTATTTGCGAACTTACATGCATAAGGAATATGGTATTCCAAATGTTGAAGTAACTTTCGTAAATTATCTATAATATGTCGAAAACCATCACCATGATCACATTACCAGACCCTATAGTGTTCGTGTCTCCAAGTCACAATTATGCATGATAAGTACAACTGTGATTATCTTTTCTTTTGATAAACTTGAAGTCCAAAAATTGTTATCTTTTTAGTCGGCCATTTTTCTTTGTAGAAATATGCGTAAATTTAAACTACACCTACATATCCCGATCAATAATTATATTTATAAACAGACGTTTATATAAATCTAAGTTTTGTATTTAATTCATTGGGGCGTTTAACGGTGTTATTTTCAAAATCACAAGATAAACTGTTGATTTGAATATGCGTCTTACATGTTGGTTGTGCCAAGTTATCAGGAGGGTCGCCCTAAATTTGATGGTTAAAGTCTAATTTAACTTCGAAATTTTTTCTTAACTCTACCCAGTAAAACAGTTTGAAGTAAATTTGAGCTAGCACACAACAAGTGGAATCTTGCATAAAATTTAACTGTATCAGTCGCATGACGGCAGACCTGGTGCTACATTTTTTTCAAGTTTTACGTTTGTGCCAATACCTATAAAGTTATCGCCAACACCTATAACGTTTGCACCAACAGCTATAACGTTAGCGCCAACAACTGAAACGTTAGCGATTTTGCTCGTAGTTTATAAAAGTTTACATTACAGGAGCTGTGGTAGTGCTAACACGTATTTTATTGTACGCAGTCATCTGAACTTTCTCTTTACAAATCATTGATTTTTTTGAAATACTAAGGCTTTTCTACCTCAGGCATAGATTACCTTAGCTGTATTTGGCAAAACTTTTAGATATTTTGGTCTAATGCTCTTCAACTTCGTACTTTGTTTGGCCTTTTTAAACTTTTTTGGATTCGAGCGTCACTGATGAGTATTTTGTAGACGAAACGCGCGTCTGGCGTATATACTAAATTTAGTCCTGGTATCTATGATGAGTTTATTTTCAGTATTTTCACGATTGTGCTATTTAGTTCTCTTAAACGAAACTTTACAATCGCGATCAGTTCTTAAATACTTTTACATATTTTCTCGGGACATCTTTAAGACATGTTTGCATTTCTCTACTCTTTTTCTACACGGACAGTATATCCATCGAATATCAGGTTACTGAATTTGAATGTGTACGTTGAAGGGTCAGTATATATGGCAACAATGGCAACAGGGAAAAGGCAATGGAGAACTAGTCCAACGATGTGAGAGCAACTAAAGTCTGAATTGTCTTAGCACACACGAGATTGTCTGGTAGTCTATTCCAATCGGAAATTGTTCTCACGAAGATTGACTGTTTAAACAAATTTATCTACAATGTTTCTTGTTTTATAGCCACTAAATTGTTTGGATTATATCTGTTGTTTTGGTCTCTTCTTGAATTATACTGAGTCTTGCGGGATAGCTGGTATCAACTTTCCGTCCACCTCATAGATAAAAGTGTGATTCTACTGTGTCGACGTCTGCAGGGATTTTCTATATTATATAGAAAGTCCCTGACGTCAGTTTTCAAGTGTCGGAAGTTTTAGTTCATTCTTAAGTTTCCTTATACTACCTTCCTCTCTGCTTGTATAATTCCCACTGATGAAACGCACTGCTCGTCTCTGTACTCGTTCAAGTGCATTAATGTTCTTGATTATGTAAGGGTGCCAAATAATAGATGCATATTCTAACAACGACCGGATACGTCCTATATATGCTTGTTTTCACTGGCAAATGCCAATTTTTCTGGTTATGATCGTTTCTAAGATATTATAAGCAATAGGTCAACTCGATCGATCTATTCGGTGTCTGAAATGCATGATTCATAAATAATAAAGGCATCAAAATTGTGTGCACCCAAAGCGCGTTTCTGGATTAACCTTCATCAGGAACACTCAAACCCAAACATTTGAAATAAGCAGCTATGTTGGAAACAAATATGCAACGAAAAGACAAGAGTGCACTCGCTGAAATGACCCGCCTTCTTTACTTACCATTTATATTATGTTGATAGTCCTAAACATGTAAAGCTTTACTACAACTATCACATCAACTTAACATGATCCAAGAAAATGATGTCAAGGTCATATAAACCAAAAAAGAAATACATGTACACCTTACTATCTTTTAATTCATTAAATATAGTTTACCTATTGCTTATAGTTTCTAAGAAACAGACTTAACCAAGAAAACTAAACATTGACAAATGAACCATGAAAATGAGCTCAAGGTCAGATGAACCATTCCAGACAGACAAGTACAGCTTACAATCCTTCCAAACAACAAATATAGTTGACCTATTGCTTATAGTTTAAGAAAATAGACAAAAACACAAATATTTAACACTATGCAATGAGCCATGAAAAAGAGATCACGGTCAAATCAAACCTACGAGACTGACATGTACATCTTTAAATATTTCCATACACCAAATTTTGTTGACTTAGCTGTTTCATAAAGTATTAGAAAAAACAGAACAACACTCAAAAACTTAACTTTGACCACTAAACCAAATAAATGAGGTTAAGTTCAGATGACACAGTCACTTGCAAGTTGGACATGTATACGTTTTAATCTTTCCATACCCAAATATACTAGACCTATTGCTTATAGTATCTGAAATATGGACTTGACCACAAAAACTTAATCTTGTTCACTAATCCATGAAATGAGGTTTGATATCAAGTGAAAACTGTCTGATGGGGATGAGAACCTTTGCAAAGTACGCACATACGAAATATAGTTGTAACGTGAAACGGGCGATTAATCGATCCGTAGCTGAATAAATCAGAATTTCAAGTGTTCACCTCAATTTTTCACTACAACTAGTTGTTCTATTTTAAGCAATTAACAACCCCTTAAACGAATTCACAATTTCAAATAT
Source organism: Mytilus galloprovincialis (assembly GCF_965363235.1). Taxonomy (NCBI): domain Eukaryota; kingdom Metazoa; phylum Mollusca; class Bivalvia; order Mytilida; family Mytilidae; genus Mytilus; species Mytilus galloprovincialis. The sequence continues at coordinate 62,372,599 of NC_134842.1, read as the reverse complement.
ATACGCCACACAATGTACATAAATCAAAATGGCAGGTGTGGTACCTCACTCACACTTGCAAGAATTCTTCCATATACAAGGAATATATATATATTGTTGGGTTGATGTTTAGACGAGTTGTATATACATTATGTACTCAGCCATGTATCACCATCATTGATGGCGATCCGATGGATACATCTGTTGTAGAGTTGTCACTGACTCAGGCGTACTTATAAATATAATTATTTTCTGTGACTGTATATTACATTAATTTGTAGGATCCTTTATTATAGATAATTTAGCTGATCTGTAACAATAACATCTTCATGCCTTTTATATCATGTACTGTAGTACGCCGCTAGATTAAAACTGACGAGGAAAGGTAACACACGGCCAGCGAAAGCTCTTTTTTGAGAGCCCAGGTGGTCGTGTGGTCTAGCGGGACGGCTGCAGTGCAGGCGATTTGGTGTCACGATATCACAGTAGAATGGGTTCGAATCCCGGCGAGGGAAGAACCAAAAATTTGCGAAAGCAAATTTACAGATCTAACATTGTTGGGTTGATGTTTAGACGAGTTGTATATATATATATATATATATAAACACAGCTAAACTCACGCACTTACTATCCATATGAGTTCTCATACAATGAATATTCTCCAAACTGGTAAGGTTTAACACAATGCACTTTCACTAATTCACTTCCACAATATTACAACTTGCAACACCAGCAATTATACACCTTGCATTCTCACTAGTACACATCTATGAAGTATTCACACTTCCACAACAATACAACATGCAACACCAGCAAGTATACACCTTTTATTCTCAATTTTACAATAACTTATGTAAGTTTCACTTTATATCACAATCATTATCTACATATAAATCCGAACACTATTTATATATATTCTTTGGATTCACTAAATTCACTCTACTTGTTTTATATACTACCATCTGGATCAGTCCATTAAACTTAAAGGGGTTAAATTCAAGACTATACCAACTTTAGGGGTGTTTTATGTAACAGATGATGCTCCAAGTATGGAGAAACTTATATACATATAGAAACACAATTAATAGGAAAAGACATCTGGTAATTTACATTAAAATAAATGAACTATGACCGATTTCCATTACACAGTTATCCTATTACTCATTATAAGAGAAAATTAACATTATAAAAAACCTTTTTATTTTCTCAAGAAGTTACTGAACCATGAAAATAAGGTCAAGGACAACGTGACCGATGGAAACTTCGTAACACAAGGCATCTATATACAAAGTATGAAGCATCCATATCTTCCACTTTCTAAATATTAAGCATTTAAGAAGTTTATAGTTTACGCCAGATCACTACCCCTAAACTAAGGAATGAGAAGCATGAGACTCACATCCAACATTCATGTATTTATTTTTGATGTTTTTGTCTTGGATTCGGATGGATATTGTGTTAAGTCTTATCGTTTGTAATCCACATAATTATAAAATAGCCTTTCAGTACCGTCATTTTCATGATAATTGTTTGGACTGGTATTGTGAAATTAATTGTATAAAATTCAAGATTGCATATTCCTTAAATAAGTGAATCACTGTTTGTGCTGTCTGTCGTTGATGGGAAGATGTTCATTGTTGTTTTGCAGTTTGCATGTTGTGTGGACTTTTATATTATTTGTTTTTCTTGTATTTCTCTATGATGAGTGTTCTGGCATGTGTTTGTGCTGTATTTCTGTCGTCACAGTGTTTTCATTTAAGCGATATTTTTTAACATTGCCATTTGTTGGAGGTTTGGCTAGCCATAAAAACCAGGTTCAACCCACCATTTTTTTCTTAAAATGTCCTGTACCAAGCCTGGAACATAGCTGTTGTTATCAAATAGTTTGTTTCTATGTATGTTGGTGTTTATTTTTGTTGCACTTAAGTGTTCTTGTTGTTCACTTGTTTTCCTCTTATAGTTGGTGTGTTTCCCTCTTATAGTTGGTGTGTTTTCCTCTTATAGTTGGTGTGTTTCCCTCGGTATATACATATCAATAACCTCGCAGCTTTGCACATTTAGAGAGAGTATGTCTTGTCTTTCATGATAACCATCTACAGAATCTATAAGATTTTTTTTGCTATGTTTCTATCTTTTTCATTTAGCCAACACACTTATTAAGTAAATTTTTGTTGACAATGATAAGGTGACCAGATATCAGATTGTCAAAGAATCTTTTTATGAAGTATAATAAGCTTCTTCTGATTCTGACTTATAATCCTCAACATTGATATTCTGCAATACGTTTGTAGTTAATTTTGGTTTCAAATGACATGGTATAAGAGAGAATAGAATAAGATTAGACTGATCAAGTCATATCTGAATTAAGGTTCATTTCTTAATACATATATAAAATTCCTAAAAATTTCATACTGACCTCATATCGACATTGTACCAATCTATTTCAAACGCAACCATATAAAATATTCATGAAACATAAATGGAAAAACAAAACATTTTTTTTTTCACTTTTATTTATTAAAAATTAAATACTGCTTTGCCTTATTTTCTTTTAACTGAATTTCAAATTCTGGCCTATTGCATTTCATGACTTCTACATGCACATACAGGGAACCATGTTTTAACCAAATTCATTCCATATAAATAACTTTATTAGCAGTCAACCATGTTTTCAATTATATAATCTGTTTTAAATTACTAACAATTATTCATTGTACACACTGATTGATAAGTTATTTATCAAAAGGTTTAGTTTATGGCTTTATGCAGGGTGATATTGGATATGTTACAGTGAATTTTTCTCCAACCAATGTGACAGTATGTCATAATTTTTTTTCTCAATTTGCAATAATGAAATACACAATGCTTTTAATTTCCACTATCATATGCATTCCATAACATTCTCTTTATTACTTTCTTTATTCTTCCTCTGTTGAAACACTGTGTTCAAACACAGTTTCAGATGTATCCTGAAGTGAGCAATATTCTAAAATTGATAACCTTAAATGATTTCAATCAAAAATACATTGAATTGTAAGAACACAATATGCCTATCAGTTAACATTATTAACATTATTTCAATCACAAATTTCCATAACCTACCCAGTTATTCATATCTACTAGAAAGATATGTTACAAAATACATGTTAACAAATTTTATTCAGTTCCTAAAAAAATTATTTATGAGACTTCAATAAGAAGACCTAGGTTCTAGGAGATAACTCCTTCTACCAAAATGTATAATGTGAATCTTGAATTCAAATAAAGATTTTTTTGTCTATGTGTGTTTCTTAAACATTCATCAACGATTCATGCGAAAAAAGTCTATGACACGATAGACTTAACACAAACAATCCAGTACTTTTTAAGAGTCCTTTAAATGAGGTTTATCGAACTTTTTGATAATTTCATCCTTACACTAACACTATACAATATCTTACTGATTATTGAAATAAAAATGTATACTTAGATATAGGAAGATGTGGTGTGAGTGCCAATGAGACAACTCTCCATCCAAATAACAATTTAATTAGTACATATATAATAGTGCAGTTTTTCAAAAATGAAGACACCAACAGTAATGTATGCATACAAGAGATAAAGCAGGAGATAAATCACTGGAACAAGATAAATATCTTTTTTACTTCCTAGTTATGAAATTACATTATTTATAATAATGTCAGACAGTTAATATACTAGCTACTTCATCTAAGAAAAGAATTAAGTATTTCCACCAGAGAATAGAAATGTCAATGCAAAGATTTTGACTCTGTTTTAAAGAATAAAACTGTGAATAGCAATGTATTTATCAATAGTAAAAATACAACAGTACCAGATTTGCAATTTCAAAATCTTGCATTCATATTTTTAGCAGGGATTTTTATTCATAACTATTTTTTCAATCACTTTCATAGGATTTCACATTTTTGCCAGAGGTCAAGGATTAACGTGAATAAATGCTTTGATTAATTTCCAAATTTACAGTAATTGAATAAAAATTATTTTGCACATTTTATATATAAGAATTTTGATGTGGCCAAAAATAGTATATTGTACCTTTGTTATCTATCAATTTTTTAATAATACTATAATGAAAACTAACTTAATGATATAATTGAAACTAACTCAAATATACCAATGATAAAAGCTAACTGTTAGTTGTTCTTCAACCGAACTACTAGCAAATTTCTTCACGAGGTAAATTAGACAAAAAGCACCAAAAATAAAACCTAGAACTTGATATGCAAAAATCACTTCTTCCACTACAGAGATTGATAAATGGCTCTTTTCACATAAACATAAAATGCCATTGTGAAAAGAATAAAATGCATTTATTTTTTCCAGAAGACTCTTTTTTTTTTTTAAAGTTTTGACAAAATTTAAAATGTATTTTCTTTATAAATAAGTTCAAAATATTTTAACATAAAAACATATTCTAACCAAAAGCAGCACCAAATACCATCTAATAATACAAAACACATTTATATTAAAAAAGATAGTCTTCTTTATAATGCCACACTAATTCAAAAGATAAAAATGCACCATTTATTTCATAATCATAAATTTCAAAAGTTTTTTTTATAATACACTTACAAAGGTAATCGTCTGGTTCTCAGATAATAGTTTTTTTTAGTTAAATTCAGAAATTTGAGAACTGATGATTATTGTACAAGTTTTTGTAGACAGATGATTTCTATTTCAAATGAACATGCTCAAGAATATAAGATCAGTTATTTCATCAATCATTATATTCATATATGGAATGTAAAAATCCTACCACGATCTCATACATTGAAGTTGTTCAGGAATAATTTGTGACACTTTTCAATAAGAAGATATCTCCTAGTCCTGCTTACACACAAATGTAAATGACCAATATAATTTATAGTTCAAACCAGGTGCTCTGCAGGGCACAGCTTTATACGACCCCAGTGGTCAAACCCTGAATAGTTGGGGCAAATTTGGTCACAATATTCAAGCTTTATACTGTCTGAATTTGGTTTGTGATCACATTTTTGACATAATAAAGGTTTTTGTCACAAAATTAATGTGGTCAAAAATCTAACAAATCCATTGCACAATACTGATTTCTTCTTGAAACTTTTTAATATTCTAAATTTGAAAATTTTGAAAAAAACAAAGGAATCCTCTTAATAAAATGGTAAACAAAAAATCCCCCCCCCACTTTTTGAAACCCCCTTGGAACAATAACCCTTAAACTCAATCCCATGCTTAACTTTGTCGTATTGAACTTAAACACAAGTTATTGTCATGATTGTTTGGAAAATAGAAACATGCTTTTTTTTGGCCCTTTTTTGGCCCCCAATTCCTACAGATTTTGGGCAATTAACCCAAAACTTAATCCCAGCCTCCCCTTTGTTATAAGATGCATTGTGGTACAATTTCATAGAGATCCATACAATTACACAAAAGTTATTGTCTGGAAACTAGAACCAGTTGCTTCGCAGGGCGCAGCATTATACGACCGCAGAGGTTGAACCCTGAACGGTTGGGGCAAGTATGGACACAACATTCAAGCTGGATTCAGCTCTAAATTTGGATTGTGATTAAATAGTTGACACAGCATAGGTTTCTGACACAGAATGAATGTGGTCTAATGAACTGTTTGAAGAAATTTTCTTTTTTATTTATGAAATTTCAAATGAGAAAAATTGAACCCAATTTTTTTAATCACATCCCCCTTTCCCTTATTCCAAAACTAATCTCAATTAAAATTTCTAATGGAGTTTGCAACAATAACTACTCATTTAAATACATCATAAAATATTAAGATGTAAAAAAACTGCTTGTTATCACTGAATGGTAAAGATTATTTTAATTTATCAGTTGGTAGTAAAAAGTGAATATACATTGTATATTGTATATAACAAAGATTTAAGTTGATTCTGGACAAAGAAAGATAACTCCATTTAAAAAAAAATCTTGCTATTGCACAATATTTTGCAATTAGATATTTCTTGCTTACTATTCTGGACAAAGAAAGATAAATCTAATTAAAAAAAAATTTGCTATTTCACAATATTGTGCAATTAGATATTTCTTGCCATTGCACAATACTGTGCAATTGAAAAGACTTGCTATTGCACAATACTTAATATAATAATTTTAACTTGAAAACTGGGCCCATAATAAAAAATCTAAGTACATTTTTGGATTCAGCATATCAAAGAACCCCAAGATTTCAATTTTTGTTAAAATCAGACTAAGTTTAATTTTGGACCCTTTGGACTTTAGTGTAGACCAATTTCAAAACAGGACCAAAAATGAAGAATCTACATACACAGTTAGATTTGGTATATCAAAGAACCCCATTTATTCAATTTTTGATGAAATCAAACAAAGTTTAATTTTGGACCCCGATTTGGACCAACTTGAAAACTGGGCCAATAATCAAGAATCTAAGTACATTTTTAGATTCAGCATATCAAAGAACCTAACTGATTCATTTTTTGTCAAAATCAAACTAAGTTTAATTTTGGACCCTTTGGACCTTAATGTAGACCAATTTGAAAACGGGACCAAAAGTTAAGAATCTACATACACAGTCATGACAGTTAGATTCGGCATATCAAAGAACCCCAATTATTCAATTTTGATGAAATCAAACAAAGTTTAATTTTGGACCCTTTGGGCCCCTTATTATGTTGGGACCAAAACTCCCAAAATCAATACCAATCTTCCTTTTATGGTCATAAACCTTGTGTTTGAATTTCATAGATTTCTATTTACTTATACTAACGTTATGGTGCGAAAACCAAAAAAAAATGCTTATTTGGGTCCCTTTTTGGCCCCTAATTCCTAAACTGTTGGGACCTAAACTCCCAAAATCAATACCAACCTTCCTTTTGTAGTCATTAACATTGTGTTTAAATTTCATTGATTTCTATTTACTTAAACTAAAGTTATTGTGCGAAAACCAAGAATAATGCTTCTTTGGGCCCTTTTTTGGCCCCTAATTCCTAAACTGTTGAAACCAAAACTCCCAAAATCAATCCCAACCGTTCTTTTGTGGTCATAAACCTTGTGTCAAAATTTCATAGATTTCTATTAACTTAAACTAAAGTTATAGTGCGAAAACCAAGAAAATGCTTATTTGGGCCCTTTTTGGCCCCTAATTCCTAAAATGTTGGGACCAAAACTCCCAAAATCAATACCAACCTTCCTTTTGTGGTCATAAACCTTGTGTTAAAAGTTCAAAGATTTCCATTCACTTTTACTAAAGTTAGAGTGCGAAAACTAAAAGTATTCGGACGACGGACGACGACGCCGACGCCAACGTGATAGCAATATACGACGAAATTTTTTTCAAATTTTGCGGTCGTATAAAAATGGTTGTTTTGGCCCTTAATTCCTAAACTTTGGCCCCATAACCCCTAAAATGAATCCAAACCTTCTACTTGTGGTTTTAAACATTGCAGTATAATTTCAGAGCAATTGAAATACTTGTACACAAGTTATTATCCTGAAACTAGAAAAATGCTTGTTTTGGGCCCCTTTTTGGCCCCTAATTCCTAAACGGTTGGGACCATCATCCCCAAAATCGATCCCAACCTTCCTTTTGTGGTATTGAACCTTCTTAAAAGAATTCATAAAGATCTAGTCACTTAAACTTAAGTTATTATCCGGAGACCAATGTGTCTTCGGACGATGCAGACGACATCATACCATTATACGATCCCAAATTTTTTTCTTCACAATCAAAAAACAGAATATTTAAATATTGTGTTTACATGATTATTTCAATAAAATTATAACAAATATGGAGTGGTTTACTGACAATAATTAGCAGATGTGTGTTTTTGTTAGAACTAGATAGTAAATTCTATAATGTCTTAAATAATAAAATAAAGCAAATCATTATTGTTTTTTATAAATATTTCAGTCATATAATTGACTATATATATCTAAGTTTAAAAAAATCAATAAAAATTGATAAAAAATTAAAATATAGGCGTCGCAGATTTCAGTACAAGAATTGTACTATTTTTTTCATTTAATATACATTTAATTTTATTACATTGATACAAACATAAAAACATATTTACAAATATCACAACTGAATACGAAAACTTAACAAAATATATAACAAACAGTTAACGTAATAGCTGCAAAGTATTCCTTCTGATACAAATCCCTAATCTTACACAATATTGGTTGTTAATCACATTCAGATGTACAATTTTGAATATAGAGGTTAATTAGACAAAACAGTTCAATAAATAAACAATTATCACAAACAGAATATAAGCTGAAAACTTGCTTTTATTATAGTGTGTACTGACCTTTTGGTATATGAAAAGTTTTTTTTTTTTTAAATTGGGATCAAAACTCTAATTTGGAATTAAAATTAGAAAGATCATATCATAGGGAACATGTGTACTAAGTTACAAGTTGATTTGACTTCAACTTCATCAAAAACTACCTTGGCCAAAAACTTTTACCAAAACTTTAACCTGAAGTGGGACAGACAGACTAACAAATGGACAGATGAATGAACGGAGGCACAGATCGAAAAACATAATGCCCCTAAGTGGGGCATATAAAAAAACTTTGCAACTATTACATTTCCATCATAACATCAACAAAATAAAATGTGATAAAACATAGAGGTATATTGGCACATTTTAGCTTTATATCAATAAATAACTGCAAGCAAAATTCACAGCACTTTAAGTAACTTTATGAATATCGATTTTTTAATTAGACTTCAGAAATTATACAAGTTACAATTTGGTTGTTATTCCATATCAATATTATAAATTGAAATTTTCATTTTCTATTATCAAACTGCTAAATCATGATTGTGTGCCATTAAAAGTAACAAACCCTGTCAAAATGAAGTAATCTAAAGCTGCTATGCTTAAATGAACAAAAATGAATTTCTTATTTTTCCATACAAAACACAAGCAAAATGTACAAATCTTTTATCCACTCCATTCATACAAACTGTTTTATGAGTATTTTGATATGCTTGTTGCAAATCTGGTCCCACAATGCATCAGAATGTTTTTATGACAATTGTTGTCATGGGACATATCAACATACATGTACCTTAGTCATTGTCATTGGATAAAACATTCCATGCAGTATATAAGATGCATTAAAATTAGTAAACCAATACCTATATACGCACAACCTGATTTTTCTTACAAAACTACAATTTTAGTACTAATTTAAGAATGCCAGATATAGATTCATGGCTTGAAGTAAGATGGCGACTAAAAATAAAATATTGCCTTATTAGTACAAAAGATATACATGTGGTTTATACTTTTATTTACAGGGAAAGCATGTCAACCTCTTTCCCCTTAATTTAACCCTGAATCAACCTTTTTCTTTTTGAAAAAAAATAAAAAGACAAATAGTATATATGCGTGGTACATCTATAATTTTATCAACAATAAGTATTTTCTATTCTATTGACTATTAGTTGTGTATACGTTTGAGCCTTTTATATACATATATGTACTAATTTACTTTTATAGTAAGTCAAAACGCAACAGATGTGTTTTATAAATATTCAGTTGCAGTTAATACAAAAATAACCTAATATAAAAATAAACAACTTTTAATAGAATTAAACTTTGTTCATGAGTGAAAGAGAGACTGATGACATCATAGGGATATTCAAACTCATTGGTCGATGACAAACTGACATCGCTGAAAGTGTATTCCGGTACAAAACTTAGTAGCCATTTTTAATTCAAATTGTTAATATTTCACAACAATAATCATTCTATCTGTCTGTTAAACAAACATTTTAAAACAAAGGCGCCACCAAAATAAATCTTTATTAGAAAAATTATTTTACCACACTGAAATGCACCATATTTGAATAATTCCTTAAAATTGAGTGTGTTATTCTTCAATAACTTAGGAAACCAGAGATTTTACCTTTATACCCTTATCTTTTCTAAGATCATATAGAAAATATTATCTTCATTAAATACCTCAATCCGGTTTATCAATATGTCAACATGACATTTCTACTTTTATCCCCTCTTAATATTTTTTTCTTAAATCCCGACAATATAACTGAAATTTCAGAATAGGAAACTATTCCAGTTAAAAACAAGTATTGGGGGGAAAAATCCACTTTTTAGTATTTTTTTTTATTAAACAATTGGAACCAGCCAACTTATTATTTTATGTCAACGTTTGTTAAAAAAATTATAAAAACAAACAGTTAAAATAAAATCTGCACGGACAGTATCATACTGCCCATACCATAAATAATTATACCATAGAAACTTATGTATGATTTCATTTATATAGTGGTTGACATAAAGGTCAAACATACATAAAAAAATTGAACCGTGTGACTCTTTGATTGAAAAATTGTCTAATGATAATACATTTTGTAAGAAGTATGTACCATATTTACCATTATACAAGCCCTTGCCCTAACACACCACCTTGCAAATTTTGACCAATCAATCTTCAATCATTAAGCAAAGAATAAAATTGAATAACTAACTATTTCTTTAGGAAAAAAAATGTAAATGGTTACTTTCAACTCTACCAAACAGATGTAAGAAATCTCTTTTCATTTGGTTACTAATAGACTTCTTCGTAATTCTTATTTTGGGCCAAACTATGATTATATTAACTAATTTTAATGAAGCTGTGTTTTTTTTTCTTAGACACAAGTAATTTCTTCAGATGGAATTGTATAAATACATTTAACTTTTAGTTTTCATGAGATAATTCAATAATTCACAAGCATGGTTTCACCAACTCTATATTGCACTTTCCCTTTAAAAATTATTCAGTTCCCTAGAGCTTATAAAATGATACCTATGGTAAACTTGAAATTTTATAGAATTATCTCCCCTGACTGAAACAGATGAAGTAGAATTAAAATCAAAGATCATACAAAATATTTTCTTTGGAGAGTATTTTCTGCAGCAATATCACAGTTAAGAGACTATATGTCCCATGACAACGAGATACCATCTTGGAAATGTGCCCAATCAAAGGCAACGTCGACTTCAAAGTCATAAAAGCATTCATCATTTGCATATTCCCGTCAGTGTTGATGGGTTCGTCTACTTTCTTGAACATGTACAGGAGAGGTTGATGGTGATGTTCCAAACAATGATCTGAAACTATAAAATAACAACGCTGTTGTAAAATACGTTTTCTGTTATCAAGGAAAATAGTTTTTGGTCTTCTGCACTAAAAACAAATGGGATAGCTATTTATAGATTTGAGTTAATTTTCTTCTGCAATATTTCCAAAAGTACAATTGAAACATTCTTAACTGAACATGCTTGAGAAAAAGAACAATATCAAATGTTGAAATTGCCTTAGTTTTTTGCTGGTTTCTTTCAAATATTTCACAATTTGGTATTGACACTTGTTTATTATAGAAATTGCTTTTTCTTTATATACAATATGTTTAAGAGTTTTAGTTTAATAAGAAAATTAAACCTTAAATTTAATTTTATTCATGATTTCTATGGATTTTGGTCAAAATTGTCTCATGCAAAATAAATACTATGACATTTTAGTTGCAGTGGTCATTGATTCATAAATATATATATTTTTTGTACTTATTTAATTTTTTAAACAATGTCCAACTAGTTATCAAAGGTACCAGGATTATAATTTAGTACGCCAGACGCGCGTTTTGTCTACATAAGACTCATCAGTGACCCTCAAATCAAAATACTTATAAAGCCAAACAAGTATAAAGTTGAAGAGCATTGATGATCCAAAATTCCAAACACAGTTATATATTAGAAATTAAGGAATTTAAGTTATATAATCATTTGCATGAAATCAACAACATATACATAAAAGCTTACATTTAAAATTATCAACATTTTTTTTCTCTGGACAATGCACATGCAACTCATAAATGGAACTGGTGGAAAATCTATTTATACATTTACATGTTTACTTGTCTCACAACAGCAAATTAAATTTTATTATGGATATTGAAATCAGAAACAACAAATTACTAAGTTCGTTGCATATAAATCTTTAAAAAAAATTCAAGAATGATAATTCATTTCTCAAAACATTAAATATGAATGGAAGGGTATATGGGAAGTATGTCAATGTATGATTTATCTCTAATAACAAAGTTTCCATGCTTATTTTCAACATATTGCTGAAGATCTTACTGCATCTATGAAACAGCTTAATACTGTGTCTTCTCTTTGTTTATATACATAATTTGTTGACATGCTATACCTAGCATTGTTTTATTTCCAATGCATGACTGTTTATGAACCAGATAGTTTATTTTACATTACATTAAAGCATTCAGAATTCAAACCACTACAGTATTTTGATAAAGGTGCATGAAGGCTACATTAAAAATTCTATTATTATCATCCTGTTGTGAGTGGTTTACAACTTTATAAAAAATAGAATAAAACAAGAATGTGTCCCAAGAACACGGATGCCCCACTCGCACTATCATTTTCTATGTTCAGGTGACCGTGAAATTCGAGTCAAAACTTTAATTTGGAATTAAAATTAGAAAGATCATATCATAGGGAACATGTGTACTAAGTTTCAAGTTGATTAGACTTCAACTTCTTCAAAAACTACCTTGACCAAAAACTTTAAACTGAAGCGAACGGACGCACGGACGGACGAACAGACAGACGCACGAATGGAGGCACAGACCAGAAAACATAATGCCCCTCTACTGTCGTAGGTGGGGCATAAAAATAAGCAACCATTCAATATATATATATTAAAAATACAGAATTTTAGTGAACTTACATAAATATAGAGATAATAAGCAAATAAATTACATCATACATGTATATGCAAAAATAAATAGAGATCATAATTTAAAAAAGTGGGAGAATTTTCTACACATATGACAAGAAACAACACTAATCTTTCTACCTAGAATTCCAAGTCAGGGAGATTTAATTTTTCCACCAGTCCAGTGAAGCTACAAGCAACATAAATGATTACTGTTTGCAACTTGCATTCTAAATAATAAAGCCTCCCTGAAAATCTATTCTATAGAGGCCTTGTCAGGGTTTTATAATTTGTCAAGCTTCATTTTGAATTTACATCACTGCATATTTTTGGTTGGGAAATGTCAATGGTTTCATAGCTACTTCACACTATGATTGTTTTGTATAATGATAGAGCTTTTGAACAAATGTATAACATAATTGGTTGAAGTGGATTCAATATTTCAGATAAAAATGCTTTAATCACTTATTTCTAGAACACTACAACTATTCAAAGTTGTTTACATTTTTATAACCCCTCTGAATATTTAAATCACAACATGTTTTTTTCATTTTCAAATAACAGTACATTTTCATTTAATGGCGCCAGAAAACAATTTTCGATTATTTTTTTAGCTTCAAGAAATGGTGTGCAGACATAATTTTCAGAAAAGAAATCATTATGAGGACTTAAATTTTTGTAATAACAAAATAGTTCCTGTTAAAGAGTTATTGAAATAAAATGCTGAAGGGAGACAGCTTATGTTTTAGATATTATCATTAAAGTTCAATGGATTGGAATATGATTTTTTTTTTAGACATGTAAGTGGTAACTATGGTAAGATGAAAATATCGAACTTGACTAAGATATTCTTCCTTTCCCAAATTCCTAAACATTTACATGTATTTGTATGGGGTTTTATTTCTAGTGAGACTAAGCTTAACAACATTTGATGTTTGATGTACAACCAAAGACCATGTTTAATCTGTTTACTTTCAATTGACAAAAGCATCTGTACAAAGTCAGGAAAGCAACTCTTTATCATCTATTCATTTTCTTTGATACATTTATAGCATTTTCATGTTCTAGCGATCGAAAAGTACTTTTAAAAACTTTTAAATTAACCATGTGATAATTCAATTTACATTTGTTTTATAGCTCTTATGGCACCTATCTTTCAACCCTAAGATAGGTTAAGATAGGTAAATATCAGTAAATATTTTTCTATTGGAATACTTACAATTTTCTAATGCCGGATTCTCTTCGTCTTCCAGGATAAAGTTTTTCGTAAGGTTCTTTGTTGATTGGCCCATATACAGGAAGTTCCTCACCAGTATATGAATCACTAAAATAGGAAGAAAAATCACTTGTGAAATAGGAAGCGACTTCAAAATCCTTAAAAAATCTTTTTGATACCATCACATATCTTAAGTACTTCAAATTCCTTTAAAACTATTTTTGGTACTACATATATCAACAACATCTAATTTGTTTAAGTAGTACTTAATTTTATATTCCATTGATCAAATCATTTTCATTTAATCTTATTTCATTACCTTTGCCTATATAACAGAAAATGTTCTTTCTATACAAATTTGGACTAAACAATTAACTTTTTATAATGTTTGTCTGTATTTTCTCTTCAATCTTCTTTGCTCTGATTTTAAGATTTCAGAAAAGCCATGTTTTGTTTAAATAGGTGCCAAGGTCACCACAGTCAAAATACAAGCATAAGTCATGCAAAGTCTTCAATTGTTATTTTGTGGTTGCACTGAGCATTGATTGAAAGATTAAAGATAGACAAGACCTGAGTCAAGATAATGTCTTCCAGTGACATGACCTCTTGTTATGGTACCTTTTGAACTAAGACCCTAAGAGGTCAAGCCCAATATGTTGTCTAGTAAAAAGCTAGCCTCACTTTCATATCACATACATGTATATAGATGTTCTCTGCAAGATTACACAATGAATGTGAGCCATCTGTTCAACTATCATCATCAGATATCCATAGATATGTGAAGAAATCCGGTTTCATGCATTTTACATGCAATTATCGAGGTCTGACCAGTTGGATAAATTTTTAATGCATTGAATAATTTTGTGTGTGCAAAATAGTTAATTTTATTCATTCTAATTTGTACTCAAGAGTTGTCATTAAATAAAGAGAGAAATTAATTCTACCACACCATCCCATTAATTTTTATACAAATACTTCTTTATCCTTGATGCCACAGTTGATATTTTTTGAATTAAGCGTTTGAAAATTTCAATTTCTCACATGCAAAAACTACTCAATCATGGAGTACGGAGGTATACACAAGTAAAGCCACTTTCTTATTCTTATCTACATGGAGTACCTGTGCATGATATCACAATTGAAATTGAAATATTGTCACAATTGAAATTGAGACGTCAGTTGAAGTTTGAAATCTTTAGATATCTAAGTTGGACATTTCTGCAGGAGTTGGTAATCACCGTAACCATGACGTAAAATAAAATTCTTTATAAAGTTCATGTAAGTCTACGTGTATTTATACATTTGAAGTATTGAAACCCTTGGTAAGTCTACTTGTATTTGTTCATTTCAAATCTTTAAACCCTTGGTTATCTAAGAACTTTTTTGTTTCATCAAATCAGAATGACTGCCTTTTATAGTGTCTGATAAGTTTGATTTAAACAAAAGAGTTGAGATATTCCAAACAGAATCAAATAATCTTTTCATGTCGTGCTCTATGCTTATTTAAACTAGAATATTCAGTACTTTTGTCAATATTGTACAATAATTTCAATGTTTTGTTCAAAGATATCTACAAATATGAATCAGATGATTCCTTTTCATATTGGAATGAGAATAGATCATGACATGAAAGAATTAACTTGTGAATCAATACATTTTGCAGCTACATGATGAAACCCTTATTTCAATCCTCTTTGAAGGTATTTCAACTGTGGTCATTATTTACCTAGTTATCAGTTTTAAACTGAAATTATTTGCCACAATCTTTTCACTTCTGATAGCTGAATACATTTTTTGAAACTTACTTTGACTTTGTGTCATCAGCACTATCCCCTTCTGATGCAAAACTGGTCATTAACTGGTTAGCAGGTCTAATAGAGAGAAAATACAAGCAAAGACTGGTTAGCAAAATCTAATAGAAAGAAGATACAAGCACAACTTTGTACAGAATCTAATGCATGTTTAAGGACACTACAATACTGGACTTTCTTGTAAAAGTAGCATGCTTGATTTTAAAAGCAGAAAAGCATTCTGGGTAAAACTGTCATGCTTTATATCTAAGATTAACATTCATATAATTGTCAGTTCTTACACTTGACATACCCTTTTTTCTTAACTCTTTGTCTCCTGGATGTTCAATTGTAACAATGGCATTTTAAAAAGTTTAGAAGTTTAAAAAAAAAACTTACTTAAATCTTATACAGCATTAAATATATAAATGGTAAATGTATCTGGAATGTTAAAATTCATCCTGATCTTTAGTTTCATAATACATGTATTGAAAATCACTGATTATTTAGTCATAAGCTAAAAATGGTTGTACATGTAAGAAATATAGCAATAGAGATTGGAAAATTATATAAGCTTTCAGCAGATCAAATTTATTCGTTCATTGTTTAATCATACGTTTTTTGATTGAGTTAAGTCTGCCAATTGATATTTTATCGTATGTTTTTCTTTGTTGTGATGTTATGCTATTGTTTCAGAAAAAGGGAGAAGGTTTGGATCCATTAAAACGTTTAATCCCGCTGCAAATGTTTGCACCTGTCCTAAGTCAGGAATCTGATGTACAGTAGTTGTCGTTTGTTTATGTAATATATACGTGTTTCTCGTTTCTCGTTTTGTTTATATAGATTAGACCGTTGGTTTTCCCGTTTGAATGGTTTTACACTAGTAATTTTGGGGCCCTTTATAGCTTGTTGTTCGGTGTGAGCTAAGGCTCCGTGTTGAAGGCCGTACTTTAACCTATAATGGTTTACTTTTTAAATTGTTATTTGTATGGAGAGTTGTCTCATTGGCACTCACACCACATCTTCCTATATCTATTTCCATAGATTTTCATGTGTAGTTCTTATTTCTTCAATGGTTTTAATTTAATATGATACAATATTCACATACTTTATTATATAATTGATCACAATACAATATTGCTACCATAATTGGATAATATTTAGTCATTTCAAGCAAAACAATAATATCTAGCCTAGTCAAGCTAAGTAAACACAACATAAATATATCTTTATGCACACATTTGAATACAAAGTTCTCACAAAGGCAATATTATCAAATCAAAATCTGTCTTAAACTCATCATTTTCAAAACTTGTGAGTCCAAAGATGCATCAAGATTGTAAAATATTGTGGATCAACTGAGCACAAATTATATCATTTTGTGACAAAAGCTTTAAACAGTCAAAAACATTGTCATTGCCTTGCTTTATTTTTTGATAGGGACTGAAATAATAAAGGATATAGCAATAAAATTTCACCTTCTAACTTTTGGACACACCAAAGCCAAAAATGATGAGTCCCAGGCCTGGACTCACCTTCAAAATTCCTAAATGAGAACCCTGTGGAATAGATCTATTTCTATGTAGCTGACCATCATGACCATCATACATGAACATCACAATTTAAGCATATCTGAATCTTCCAAAAGTATTAACAACTAAAGGCTAATCACTTACTTTGGTTTATAATCAGCTAATTCTTCCTCTACGGCTATAAGTTTTGTTTTAAGTTCATTTCTCTCCAATAAAACAGTTCGTAATTCATTTAATGTAAATCGTGGACGGTTTGGATCTTTTAAGTCAATCACCATTTTGCCAACCATACTAAGTTTTTGTTGTAATTTTTCAAAACTTTCGTCAGTAGGTTCATCATTTGGAATGAAATTGTCTACGGAATGTTCAATAATATCTTCATGTAAGTTCTTTTGATGTGGCTCTTCATCTACTTCCTACAGAAATAGTATGAAAAAATACTTTTGAAAAATGCAGAAAATTCTACCTAAATTAAACCCCTTTGAGACATAATACTGCTCTAATTTAGCTCACAAGTATGGAGCCTCTGAACTTTGTTATTCTTGAATATTGATTTTAATTCATTTATATGTTTTGTAGTTTAGTGTGACTGACATACATATTCACTGAATTATAACACATTTTTGTTTGGACGCCAGCTGGAGCCTTCCTCTGGGTGTCAGATTTTCTTCCAGTGGCGTAGCTTGCATGTATGCTCAGATGCTCAAGCATCCACATCAATTTGACAAAAACAATTTCTTTAATAATTATATAATGACAGTTGACAGCATATACACATGATGGTATCCGAATGTATATGAGAATATGAGAATAGCTTCCAATCATTTCCAAAGCCGTATGTGTGGTTTTTCCTTTATGTAATAAGATGGATAAAAAAATCTGAAACATCATATTCTAATATCGTTTTCCCCATTTGATTGAGGACTTTCCTTTTTGAATTTTCCTTGGAGTTCAATATTTTTGTGATATTACTTTTTTCTTTGGCACGAAAGACGACGACTCTATTTGTAATGAAGTGTTTTTATTCCAGGACTCACGAATACCCTTTTCCATCTAGGTACAAATATTAATGTTGTTTTCAATAACAGATTAGAGATCCAATGTGCCCCGCATCCAAGATACATTTTTATTTACAAGAGGGCAAAAACTAAACAAAGCACTTTTTCTTTTTTAAATTTATATCTCGAGAGAAAAATCCTCCAAACAAATACAATGAGATTTGCATTTATAATTTATATTTCCAAGGGGTATATATTGGTTAAAAATATTTGATCAGGATTTTATACTCGCGTGTGAAAGACATTGCTGCATGATGATATAAGTTTCACAAAAATCTGGTAAGAATTGTACAAATGACACCGCTAACAGAACGGATGGACGCCCGGTATTTTCATATCCTCTCGCAGCAATGAGTTAGAACAAATAATCAAAAACCCCATTGGGAGGCTAAAATTCCAGGAAAGCAGAGAGTGTTACTTCGGTTCCTATATTCCGAAGTTCCATATACAGAAGTGCCGCTGTATTAAATAGGTGTGTTTTTAAGATGTCAAATATAAGATTTGGTGTAAAACTTTTACATTAAATATTTCTGAATTTAATGATGGTAGTATTGTTCATAAAATTCTGTTGGAAATGTAATGTATACTGGTGGGTATTTTGAAATTAAACGAAAATCTGACCAGTGTCGAATTCTAGGGGAATACACTGACATGCTTACAGGAAACATTAAATTTTCTGCATAAAAAAGTCCCAAAATTTTTTCGCCTCGTTCCGCTCGGTGACAGTTCGCATCCACATCGTTCCAACCCTGGCTACGCCACTGTCTTCGCTGTGTTGAAGACCGATTGGTGGCCTTTGGCTGTTTTCTGTCCTTTGGCCAGGTTGTTGTCTCTTTGACACATTCCCCATTTCCATTCTCGATTTTATTTTGACAAGTTCAATAATTACAGAGAATTTTCAGATTGTTTTGGAATGTCCATGTATTTCAATGAATTCCTTTAACATATCAAGATTACTGAAGGTTAAAAAAGAACTTTGATTGCTTTTCCTTAAACTGATCTAATAATACACTTTTAACAGATTGGTGATACTGTTGATCCAAAGAAACAACATACCTAATTAAGTAAACACCCTTGTGAAGATGTTCTACATGTATATACTCACGACTTCTCTCAGTGGGTTGGGCTTTTCCTGAGTGGGCGTGTCTACTCGATCTTCTTCCTGAGACTCTTGATCTCTCATTATTTCCTGTATCTGATTAATTTGTTGTTCTTTATCTACAAGCTGAGCCTCTAACTCACTCTTTTCTTCTAACAAAGTTCTAGATTGTTTTTTATGTGTTGTGTTTTTCTTACGAAGTTCTGTGTTTACTTTCACAACTTGTTCTAATTGTGTCTGTAGCTAAAATGTAAAATAATATGTTGGTGAAGTAAACATGCGTCTGATCTTGCTTAAGTGCCAGTCTGCCTAAGAATCAGGCAGTGGTGAAAACATGACCCAAAAAAACCCACCCTATTTGACATTGATTTCAGTTCATAATATGTAGTTATGCACAAAAATGACATTCATTTCCATTTTCTGTTCTGGTAATAGAAGATACAATTTGGTTGAAATGCACTAGAAATTAACGAATAAGGGGAGATAACTCTGTAATTTGCTATCATTCTAACCAATTTTCTAACCAAGCTATTTGATATTACCAGACACACACGTACAAAAGACTAACACTTTTTAACTCAGGATGATGGTTAGTATTAAATAGCATGATTAGCTCGGTGGGTTTTTTCTAATCATGTTTTAATTTTTACCTAAATTGCCTGATTCTTACAAAGACTGGCACTTAATTATTTCACTCTTCATATAAATACAATATTGTATTTTTAGATTCACAGTTAGTGAGTTATGATAATTATCAGTTTTTGATTGAATGGTCACAAAAATCCCTTTACTTGCAACTAATGCAATGCAAGCACTCAATTTGTGACTATCAAATTGACAATTTATGTCTTAGAATCTTAGATACAATTACCCTTTTTTAAAGACTTATATTTTATAAAAAAAGATTTTATTATTGTGTTGTGACTGTGACTTTGTCTACAGTTCTCCGATTAAGCAATATATTGTAAATATTGTTCCCCATATTTTGACGTTGTTAGAAAGGGACGTGAGAGGAGAGAGATGTTGACGAATAAACAGAATAGCTGGAATGGTTAGAACTGTCATAGTGTATGCAGTGTGTTTTGTATTTTAAGTAAACTTTGTGACATCTGTATGATACTTGTAGTGAAATATTAATAAATCGTGTTACTTTCTACAAAGATTGTGTTCATTGATGAATGCTCAGAATTCTACATAATATTTACAACAATATAATCTATCATATTAAGACATCAAGATAAATTGTTACATTTATTTACCATACTCTAGCTATTGACAACAAGAATTTCACAAAAGGAATACAATTTCAAATTATTGAGAGATATTCTTACTGCTTCACAATCTATACTTTTCTGACTTAGGTCTCTTTTCTGTTTCCTTAGATCATCTCTCTGCTTGTCAACAGTGTCTTTTAATTTCATCAGAACTTCAATTTCTTTTTCCTCAGTTTCTGAAAGTACAGCCAGCATTTTTTATTTTTTTCATCATATTTATTCAATATTTTCATGATATCGAATTAAATTTTAATTAACTCTTAATGATCTTTATCTTATTTGTCTGGCTATCTGCAAATTAATAGCAAATAAAAAGTAAACAACATTTCAAACGTCTTCCCAACCTTGTTATTTGATAATTACATTTTAAAGAATAATTGCCTAAATTGACACTTTTTTCCTTTTTAATTTAATAAAATATTTTATAAACAAGAATGTGTCCCCAGTACACGAATGCCCCACTCGCACTATCATTTTCTATGTTCAGTGGACCGTGAAATTGGGGTAAACCCTCTAATTTGGCATTAAAATTTAAAAAATCATATCATAGGGAACATGTATACTAAGTTTGAAGTCGATTGGACTTCAACTTCATCAAAAACTACCTTGACCAAAAACTTTAACCTGAAGCGGGACAGACGGACGAACGAACGAAAGGACGGACGAACAAACGAACAGACGGACGGACGAACAGACGCACAGACCAGAAAACATAATGCCCCTCTACTATCGTAGGTGGGGCATAAAAACCTGCTCGATTTATATGTTGACATTGAACATGTTAAGCCTGTTGTCCAATTTCAAAAAAAAACACCTGATGATTTTTTCCAACATGCATTAAGTAATGATAGAGAAAAATGCTTACAAGAATTGCAAAGATTATACTTGTTACTGTAATGTTTATTCAATATTCTTTTGAAATATATATACTATTTCCCATCTTGAGAACTTTGTAGAAATGATTTAATATTTCTCATGTAGGTTTGGTCATTTCTGAAGGAGAATAATAGGGAAAAATTTTGTCAATGCATTCGTCCTACAAATTCTGTCCCTGGTCGGGCCAAAATAAAAAACATGTTTGTTTCCCCTCGCCCCGACCGGGTCAAAAATTAGCCCCCGAGTCAAAAAATTATTTGTCCCAAAAAAATCGGATTTTTTTTTATTCCCGAAAATAATTCGTTTCCATTCCGACATTGGTTCCGATATTACCGGAAGTCTTCCCGGAATTCTCTGGAGTTATCTATCAATTTAGCGGTATGTATCGAGGGTAAACTGTCTGCTTGAAAGATGGGCGACAAGATCGCATTGTCGTCTTCTGTACGAATTAAGTACAAAGACGCGTCAAAGGTGTTTCCCATCGTGGTAAATAGATTATACAGCTTTTCAAAAAGGTGCACATGGAACGACGTGTTGAACGATTTAACTACAGATGATGGTCACAACATAGATAAATTAGATGAAGTGACAGTTTCTGTGTTAGTCCGAGATTACTCTGACGTCCAACTGCTGTTTTGCCAGACAAGCTGGGGCCGTGGTCCCACGGCCCCAGCTTGTCTGGCTAAACAGCCGTTTGACGTCAGAGTAACCTCAGACTATTTCTGTGTCTGATAAGATGGCTAACGGTGTGACTTTTGAGCCTGATTTTGCTGAAGAAATAAGAGTTGTTCATGATTTTGACAAGAGACTCAAATACGTCCAATTTGACATTAACCACCTTCAAATGACAAAAACAATAATCAGACTAATACATGTAGTAATGCACAAAATGCATTTGACGTCCTAATGAGAAAAGCTAATACTCAGGCAAACTCGAAAGTGCCTTCCAAACATGATGAAACAGCACCAAGATTTACTGGTAAGTATGTTAAAATTATTTAAGGTAAGAATTTTCTTTATTTTCTTGAAGGCTTGAGATGGTGTATGGTTTATGTCATTATAAATTAACCTGCCCCACACCAACTCAATTTCTATCTACATCCCAAACTTTTGGCCTGGAAAATGGTGTGGGAGGGGCTAAAATGGTAACTTCCTAGGCGAAATGCTGCCGAAATTTTTTACAGGTGTGGACTTTGTCATTTTTTATACCTCGCCACACGTAGTGGCGAGGTATTATGTGATACCCTCCGAAAAATTTGTAGGTGTAAAGGGGAAATATTATATACCAAACATGATAGTGATTAATTTATTCACTATATGTCCGTCGTCGTAAACTTTTCAAAGGTAAGTTTACGACGACGACGGACATATAAGTGAATAGCAATAGCCCACATAGATGAGCTAAAAAATTTATGACTATCATGTTTGGTATATAATATTTTCCCTTTACACCTACAAATTTTTCAGAGGGTATCACACGTAGTGGCGAGGTATTAAAAATGACAAAGTCCACACCTGTAAAAAAATTTCGGCAGCATTTCGCCTAGGAAGTTACCATTTTAGCCCCTCCCACACCATTTTCCAGGCCAAAAGTTTGGGATGTAGATAGAAATTGAGTTGGTGTGGGGCAGGTTAATTCATAATGACATGAACCATATACACCATCTCAAGCCTTCAAGAAAATAAAGAAAATTCTTACCTTAAATAATTTTAACATACTTACCAGTAAATCTTGGTGCTGTTTCATCAAGTTTGGAAGGCACTTTCAAGTTTGCCTGAGTATTAGCTTTTCTCATTAGGACGTCAAATGCATTTTATGCATTACTATTACCAAAAGGATTGATAATCTAAATAAATACACTCAAATTGAGCACTAACAACTGATAAGTGGCCTCCAGTGGACAAGTCAAACCATCCATGACATCCAGTTGGAAAAAAAAAAAATTACCTGCCTGCCTGGTCTGTTTACAAAGAGTAGACACGGGGGAGGGGAAACAGACATTCTTTTAAATGTGGCCTCACCATGGTTACATATCAAACATTTACTAACGTTTAGTTACAGCAGCTACTTCCTCCTTTACAGCTACAGTCTGGTTTTGTAGATGTTCTTTTAACCTTCTGTTGTCAATTTCTAATCTATTAATAGAATTATATAGGTCTTTTGTCTCTCTGTGCCAGTTTTCTTCTATCTGTTCAAGCTCCTAATAATAGCAATATCCATGATATTAATAATACAAGTTTTGAGGTAATCATCAGAAAGTCAATAACCGACAATATTATCAAACAACACAGCTGAAGGTCTATAAAATGGTGTCATATTAGGTCATAACACATTACATTTTGAGTCAAGTTAATCACTTAATAATCTTTCTTTTTCAAATTAAGACATGTTTAAAACACTTACATTTGTAGATACAATTTTTAACTAAAAGTGCTTAATTTTTTCACATTTCCATCAAAAGTTCTATTATTCTAATATTACAAAGTACATGTACATACATGTACACATGTATTTTTGTACTGGTGTTTACAACTTTTAGTTAAATTCAGCTTAAAATCTGAAATTAAATATGATGTATTCATGGAACCACACATATGATAGCAGCATTCGTACATTTGACATGATTATGATAGATCAATATCAACGAGAAAGCATCATGGTTCAGGATTATCATTTCTGTGTAAATCTGTTTTTTTTCTAATTTAGTGTCATTTTCCACACATTTATTAAATCTGAATTCTATACTTTTTACCCATTATTCTCTTTTCTGGAGACCAACAGGAATATAATAAAAATCCTATCTTTAACTTATTATAATAAATCTGCTTTATGGCTCTTAATCTTTTACTGTGAATTTTAATTTGTATCTTCCTCAATTGTTTTGGTTTGATTATCATGATTATAATTTTTATGCTTTTGTGACATTTAAAATTAAATAATGTGGTTTTATTTTGATGGTCATGTCCTGAATATAAGCTCTTATTTTTACTTGCTATAATTTTCAATAGCCTCCATGATGATTAGAAGTCTGTTGAAGAAACTTAAGACTTATAACATGTAAAAGCTTCATATTATATATATGTAGCTCATGCTGTTTCGTTAATGTTATTTTATTGTGCTGACATGTACAGATCATTTTTTCACGTTTTTTAGTATTTACACAAAATTAATTAAATTCATCAATAGAATTGCTCTGTTTGCTTTAAAGTTTTGAATTAATCACTGTAAAGATATTGATCAATACACTGCATATTATAATTATTGATTTCTACAATAAACATGATAAATACTGGCATTAGAATTGTACTAAACAGTCTCAAATAAGTGCAATTAACAAAGAACATACTTTCATCTTACTGTCCTAATTTTTTGATTAACAAATAATATGAAAAATAAGAAATATGCAAAAGAAAAGACATAAAACATTGTCATTGTACAAGTTTTAAGAACAAACATTAACCTCTTCATATTTCATTCTTTCTTGTGCCTTTTCGTTTTTTTCAGATTCCAATTTTTGAATTGTTGTCCTGAGTTCCGTTATCTCTGTATTCTCACGTTCATATCTAGCTGCTAATGATTCTAAATTTTCTAATGCTTTGATCACTTTTGGCATCAAATCTGTTACTGCTTCGACACCGAATGTTTCTATCATTCTTTCGAATTCTTTGCCAATTGACGCGGCTTGGTCGTATACGTCAACGACTGAAATGGCATCATCAGCCTCTTCTGCCATTACTTCTCTATCAGATATAAATGTATCCATGGTAGATATTTGATTTTAGTCATGTTTTCCCAAATATACTTTGACCATCTTCCTTATCGAGCACCTGACCCATCCCATTAGCGAGTGTTTTATGACGTTGTTGATTAATTCATTTATTAAAACGCCTTCGTGACCTTACATATTGATAAATAAACATTGATGCGGGATAGAAAAATAAATAAAAATGATACCTTATATTTTTTTATTTATGAATCACTTCGTCTTCCATTGTAAGATTAATAAGTATGCTTATTATTTTTTCAACGAAACAAGGTTTATATATTATTTTCATTGTTAATTTACTGCAGAAAAATATAACTTATAACCAAAATTCTACTATTTAATAACGGATCACAACCCCCTAAAAACCTAAATCGGAAAAGTAGTACACCAACCAAGACTGAGAACATGAATTTACATTGATAACAAAAGTTGAGATGTTAATTTTTCTGACAATAAATCGATAAAAATAGACTGGAAATCAGAAATAAGTTTTTTTTCTTCATTTTATGAGTGTATTTATTACGGCATACACATGATCAAATGCCAAACAAACTGAGTCTCAGTCGAATACGTGACATGCCATGCACTACAAAAGATGTTCATTAAAACAGGATAATCATATCAGTAAACCAAACAAATCATTACTCTTTTTTTTCCCTTGGTATCTTCGACCTCTTTTCTGTTTGTTCAATAAAAACGCTCACGGTAAAGATTTTTTCACAATCTACTATACAACTTGGAGATTACGTCCAAATTCAGACATGGGAAATTATCTATATTCATTTATGAGGATAAAAAAGAAAGCCCTCGCGAAATTTTGCTGTAAGTGTTTATACTGAGATATTCAACAAAATTTCCTGTTAACATAACTTGAACACGACATCATCATGAAGACATTTGTACAGACTTAAAGCTAGGTTCTCTTTTTCCAAGGGAATACTGAGTTATAAATACAAGTTACAAACTACATTTATAAATTAAGGAACCTTTGTGAGCACGCTCACATACCCCACTCTCACATTGTCACTGGACAAACAAAATTCTACCAGATTCTTAAGTTCAAAGACTCATAACTCTACAAAAGTCAACTGATAAGAATTTTCTTGTGGATATGTACATTAACATATTATGTCCTCTATGTATTGGTCAAAATCTTTTTGTGCATACTTAAATGACATACTGATTTAATTTTGTAATTTTGTAAATATTACATGTATTTTACAGTTGATAACTTAATAATAACTTATTCCTAAAGTGGTACAATAAACAATTTTAAACAGGGTAAAAAGTAAAAGATTAAATCCATAATCTCCAATTTATATGTTTTTTTTATTACTCAAGCAGGAATTTGACAGGTCAGTAAAGCTTACCTATCAAGGACCAAACTAATAAACTATACAAAGTTTATATAATTCTGTTGTTGTGGTTTCAGAAGAGTTGCTATGACAAACTATTGAAGTAGTATATTTAAGGCAAATTCAACGTTCAAACGGGCATAACTCCTAGAAAAAAATTAATAGTACTCACGGTCCTGTCGATATACACTTCTAGTATGTCCTTATTATATACATAGTTTCATGAAATTCTGGTGTGTGGTGCAGTAGTCATGATAATTATTCTAAATTTATAAGTTCAAAGGAGCGTATATATCTACTAGAAAAAAAATCCACCTTAATTTCCTGTCAATATGGACATCTACATAGTATGTCCTTATCAACTTCAACGTTTCACGACATTCTGTTGTGTGGTTTCAGAGGAGTTGCGATGACAAATTGTTGTAGCAGTATATTTTAGCCAAATATCTATAAAGTTCATATGGTATAACTCCTAGAAAAAAAAAATAATTGAATCCTAATTTCCTGCCGATATGCACATCTACATAGTATATCCTTGATTATCTACAAAGTTGCATGCATGAAATTTTGTTGTGCGGTTTCAGAGGAGTTGCGATGACAAGAAAAAGGTCTGACGGAATGACGGACGGACGGAGTATAATTATGATGTTTATCTTATTTTTCAGGCTTTCTTTTTTAAATTTTGATATAAAGGAAATTCATATCCTCTTTTATGCTGTCCTATTTAGCTTTTCTATACAGTTTGATTCGCTTATTGTTTGGTTATCATTGAATTGGCGTTCATTTCTGCATACACAATATCATGGTCTGAAATTCTGGGAATGACATCAAGTCTCTTAATTTTACTAGGATAGTTGGTGATAAGTAAGTCCAAAGTGTTTTTATTTCTAGTTGGTTCTTGTGCTATAATTGAATTAATCCATTGTCATCAAGAATATCAGGCTGTAAGCAGGTAATGTTGTTCTTCATGCTGAGTTCCTAAAATTGGCCAGGACTGTTTTGTTTGTCCAATTTCATCCTGGTAGATTAAAGTCACCCCGATCATTTAGCATGCATTGTTCTGTGAAACTTTAGTTAAAAGCTGTTTCAAATTGTTAGAGGCACTCTTTGTTAGCCTGTTTTTAGATTACAATATGAGCATATGAAAACACGGTATAGGTCTTTTGTGCGTTTTTAGTGATATGTTTAGCAGATTCAATCCACCATTTTCTACATAAGAAAATGTCTGTACCACGTCAGGAATATGCCAGTTGTTATCCATTCGGTTGATCTGAGCGAAGTTTTGATTTTTCCATTCAGTGATAAGGGACTTTCCGTTTTGAAATTTCCTCGGAGTTCAGTATTTATCTGATTTTACTTTTTTTTGTATTCGTGCCCATATTATTTCACAGTTATACTTAGTGTTTAGTTCTGTGTATGGCGATAAGGACTGCACCCAAATCTATGTACTTTACGAGAAAAAGTAATTATTGATGTCACATCACTATACATGAATGATGCACCTCTAGAATATGTCTCAGAACATAAACATCTTGGTATAACCTTATCATCTAATGCCAAATATTCTAGTCACATACAGGATATTTATTCAAAAGCTTGTAAACGCCTTAATATTATGAGATATTTAAAACATGATAAGATTGATAGACAGTCTTTGGAAAGACTTTATATTACATTTATAAGGCCTATTTTAGAATATGGGAACATAATTTTGGATAACTGCACACAAGAAGAATCAGATCTAATTGAGTCTGTACAACAAGCTGCTGCCAGAATTGTAACTGGGCTTCGAAATGGAACTCCTAGATGGAAATTATATAAGAAATTAGGTTGGGATTCCCTCCAGAATAGACGTCAGAAAAACACTGAAATTATTGTTTCTTCATAAAACTATTTCTGGAGATATTCCTTATTATATTGCTGCTGATATCTTGTCGTATACAAACACTAATGACCAGTATGGTCTGAGAAAAAAAAGGGAATTTAAAACTCCTCAGTGTCGAACTACAGCCTATAAGAACAGTTTTATTCCACAAACTCTTGAAAAGTGGAATTCACTTGATGGAGAAGTTAAAAATATTTTAAGCTTTACAGGGGTTAAAAGAAAACTGAATGAGAACATAAGTCCTCGTCCTGTTATCTTTTCCACTGGTTCACACAAAGATAATATAATCCACTGCCAATTAAGAAATGAGGCTAGTGATCTAAACGATCATCTCTTCTGTGATCATTTGTCGGACAGCTCTATATGTGCCTGTGGAGATCCAGTAGAAGATAATTTTCATTTCTTTTATGTTTGTCCAATTTACATTTATCAGAGATATGAGCTCTTTCGAAAAATAAGTAACTTTGATAATGTCAATCTTGATGTCCTACTACAGGGTTGCTCAGACTTAAATATTGATGAAAACACAGAGATATTTACATATGTACAACCAGAGACATATAATACATGTATTATATGTCTCTGGTACAACAATATATTCATGAAACTGGAAGATTTTTATAATATTTCATGTGATACTATACTGTTTAGAAATCAGCTTATAACCACAGTGTACCATTAAAGACAACCAAAAAAAACCAACCAATTGTGTTTAGCATCTTTTTGCAAATAAATTTATATATATTTTATCTTATTTTTTGTATTAGTAATTATATTTTCAAAAATCAAGAAATTAATAGTCTTGTAATAAGATGGTACACTAAATTACCGTTATGTATTGCAAAAAAGGGCCAATCAATTCTTGTTATTCATATAAATAGAACAACTTTGTTGCAGTGAGTTTTTGAATTTGAGTAAAAAAATCACAATAATGATCTATTTGATTCCGAACCAACACTTATTAATGTGGTATAAACTTGATTCGACACCACCCTCAGTAGGGTTGCTCTGACTCTGTTAACATAGTTATTTATATATATATATATACACAATAAAATACTTCAAGAAGTGGGGGAATTGCATCCCCTGACTCACTGCAACAACGTATGAACTATTAACATATAAGAAAATTATATACTATCATGCATGTTATTCAATCCATCTTGTATGGGAAAGGATTTGTATAGGCACTGCCTTTTGTCCAATCCCTTTGTTTAAATGTACATTTGATATTTGAACAATAAAATATTTTGAATTGAATTGAAAGGACTCCACTCACAGTTTTATTTTCATTTCTGTCCTTGTGTAGTGGAGACATTTGTTTGTTAGTAATTGGTGAGTCCAATCAAGTTTCTGTCATTAACATTACGTCTGGCTTTGTACTATCATTACGATTTTGGACTTGCTGTTGTTTGTTTCTGATGGACTGACAATTCTTATTTAGAATACTTTATGGTATAAATGATTTATTCCTAGTTTCTTGATTTTCTCTCTTTGGGGTTGATGTGTATTTTGGTTTTACACATTCTTGTTGGATTCTTGTTGGCCCGGGATGCTAATGCAGTATACTCAAGTAATAAGTTAGTACTTTAGTTTGTTGAGCTAGCTGCTGTACCATAACATAAGGAATTTTAGTTTGCATCATTGCAAATGATACAATCCCAAATCACAGAAATATTTTTATCACTCCACAAGCAGCGGAAAGTGATGGTAGCTATGGGTTTTACTGTGAATTTCTTGGCAGTTGATATGAAACCATTGGTCACATGTATCGCATCTTATGGCTCTGTCGTCCCATGCGTCAAAGGCTAATCACATGTTCCACATAGGTATATGGTGCTGTCGTTACTTACTTATAAACTTTAAAAAGTTGTTGTATATCATTTAACAAAATAATTCGCTGGTGTTCAGATAAAGCATTTGAAAAATCTAGTCATGCGCACTACAAAATTTAACGTGGCATCCGGAAAGACTATCGTTGCATATTGAGCTACGTGTTGTTACCGGCACAAACAGATTTATCCATAATGATTGAAATTTTAAAGACAGTTTTGATATTTGTAGTTGCAACGATATTCTTCGAATCAGCTCATTGTTTATTTGTTAACATAGATGCAAATGCTGAGGAATGTTTCTTCGACAAAGTGACATCAGGAACGAAAATGAGCCTGATGTTCGAAGTTGCAGAAGGTGGCTTTCTTGATATTGACATAAAGGTACCAGAGTCTCATCAATTATATAAGGAATTTACTCTCCATTATAAACCCTAGTGTCACTGATTTCGAATATATTTCATTATATAACATGTATGACATATATGAGGCATGTGTTATCTGTCTGTGACAGACAGGTTGGATAATATCCCCATAGCATACTGTGGCATACATGGTACAATCAATGTCAATGTAGTCCGAAGATTGCTATGACTTCCAATGGCTGTTTTACCAGACAAACAATGGGACATTGGCAAGCGAGAGCTCGTCCAATATCAAATAGTGAAATATACAAAAATGTATTATATGAGGCAGGCGTTACCTTAGTCCAAATAATTATGACGTTTGGCAAGGCTATTTTAATTTTTTTCTGGGACGCCTTCCTACAACGTCATAACGCGGAAGCCATTTTTACGTCGAGTTTGAGAGCAAATTTTGGGGGGAACTTTGACACCTAATTTTAACAAGAAATTTTTATTGCCGGTTAGAAATTTTTACGTAGTTACAAAGTCCTACCTTTTTTGTGCCTATTGATGTAAAATATTCCAGAAATATCCAAAAGAAAGGATAAAACAAGATACGATTCCATTTGAAGTGGGGGAATATTTATTTTGTTTGGAAATGATTTCCCTCAATTACCAACGACACGTGACTTCCGGTGAATATAAAATTTAAAATCCGTTAAAATTTGACAGACCCGAATTTCCGGATAATGTAAATCGAACGTTCCGGAAATTCGGATCCATTAAAATTTACCGGATTTTAAATTTTATATTCACCAGAAGTCACGTGTCGTTGGTAATTGTGGGAAATCATTTCCAAACAAAATAAATATTCCCCCACTTCAAATGGAATCGTATCTTGTTTTATCCTTTCTTTTGGATATTTCTGGAAATATTTTACATCAATAAGCACAAAAAAGGTAGGACTTTGTAACTACGTAAAAATTTCTAACCGGCAATAAAAATTTCTTGTTAAAATTAGGTGTCAAAGTTCCCCCCAAAATTTGCTCTCAAACTCCAGACGTAAAAAATGACTTCGGCGTTATGATGTCGTAGGAAGGCGTCCCAGAAAAAAATTAAAATAGCCTTGCCAGACGTCATAATTATTTGGACTAGCGTTACCTGCGAGAGGGGACAAAGTCTGTATACAATTATGTATCATTTCAAGCATATTTGAACCTCACAAGAATCTGTTAAAAAGAAAAAGAAACACAGAAATGTTACCAAAGTTGGTCTTGTTGTCCGACTAGTCATTTAAGTTGCAACTTCATTTTCAATGTAAATAAAGAAACACTGCCATCAGCTAACAGTTGTCATATATCAAAGAATTATCAAAAATTTTAAAAATTGATATCAATATTTGCACACAGACATGACTGATAACCACATGCAATGGAATTACAATATTTGACCAAATAATGTTGAATTAGTTATTATATATATTGGTCATTGAAAGGCCTTCAACAATGAGAAAAACCCATACTGTTAAGCTTAAACAAGCCATGAGATGACAATTGTAAAACTAACAACAAAATATAGGCCTGATTTGTTCAGGAAACAAGAAATGAAAAACAAATATGATCTAAACAGCTGTAGGAAACAACTGCCACTTAATTACATGCTCTTGGTTTGGGACATGCACATCATGTTATTATACTATGATTTAGAAACAATTTTTGAATTTTTTTCCACCATCAAATACCTGAAAATAACATACATGTACTTTTATCACGACCTAAGTGAAATGATATTCTTTCATCTTCATTACATGTAATTATAAGTGAAGTTCTTTCTTTGACTTTTCCAAGCAATTACAGATGCATGACGAAAGGTTTATTTAAAATGTTGAAGAGCAATATTTAGTAACCATGAAAACTACGTGTAGGCCTACGTAATGGAAGTAAGTAATAAAAAACATAGCCAGATTTCAGGTGATTGCAGAAATTTAATAATTTATTTTTGCAGATTTATGGTCCAGATGGCAAAGTCCTTCATCAAGGAGAGCGAGAATCTAATGGCAAATACACCTTCGCAGCCCATATGGATGGAATGTACAAATATTGTTTTAGTAACAAGATGTCCACTATGACACCTAAAACTGTCATGTTTTCCATGGATTTAGGAGATAAACCTAAAGGAGGAGAAAATATGGAATCCGATGGTAAGTACTTAGTCAGATTGTCATCTCTGTTTTAACTAATTCACATTTTTTTATGACATTTTTCATATGTTGTACACTGTATGTGTATATATTGCAACTGTTTTTAAATGTCTTATAAAAGTTGTAATACAATGCAATGTACCACCAAATCATAGCACATGTACATCACAGTTGGTTGCTAACTTGCATACAAAAATAGGTCAAATTATTTATCTATTGAACCGATTATGACAAAACTTGATAATAATGCTTGAAATAACCATTATTTCAAAGGAAAAAAATCATTTTCAGTTTATTCAACAAAACTGTCTTCTTTTATAGTTCATCATGCTATTTTCAGTTTAAAAAAAAAAAAATAATTCTTATTATAATTAAAAACTAGATACATGTATCAAGAATTCAATATAGCAACTTCTGCCATGAAGATAATTTATTATGAGCTGTAAAGTGAACTGTTTTTCTTACAGAATAAAAGCTAATAGAAACGAACAACAGAAAACATATTGCATTAGAATTTGAATTTATAGCATTCAGCCAAAAACTGCTTTAACATCATCCAAACTTATATCTTTTATGTTTATGTTTTAGCTCATCAGAATAAATTAGCAGAAATGATCAATGAATTATCAACAGCTCTGACAGGAGTTAAACATGAACAAGAATATATGGAAGTTCGAGAAAGAATTCATAGATCAAGTAAGTTATTATGAAATTAACATGTCAGGTGAAAGTATAATAAATGCTTTCTCTGGTTATCCACAGCCCGTCACTGGACTATCAATGACCAAATAAAATTTGCATCTCACTTCCAATTACAAATGGTTCTAGTATTTTGTTTTTTTCAATTTCCTGTGTAAATTTCTGTATCTGTAATGCCTGTAACAGTTTGATAAGAAAAAATTTAGTATTTCTTCCATGAAAATTACTTGATATACATTTGTATATATAACATGGCCAGTCACCAGTATACAGAATATAAAATATTACTAAAATATTAATATTAACGTGTTAAACAATAACGAATTCAGAAATAGGATATCAAATTGGTTTTTTTTCTTTTCTTTCATATTAGCACAAATTTTGTTTAAAAAAGAAGTACTTTATAAAGCACATCTTAGTGATCCACACTTTGCAAACAGAGAATACACATGTTCAATATTAAAATAGATCTTTATTAAACTGATCTAAATACACCATGTATGCCTATTGAAACTATGACAAAACCCATTCGTCATAAGAAACTATAAAAGGACTCAATATAAAAAGGTGTAAAAACAATTCAAACGAGAAAGCTAACTTTTTAACAGTTGAGAAGTTTTTAGTATAAATTTTAAAATAACAGATGTTTTAACGATTGCTTATTTTCTTTTTCAGTAAATGACAACACCAATTCACGAGTAGTACTATGGTCATTCTTCGAAGCTTTAGTACTAGTAGCAATGACATTAGGACAAGTATATTACCTGAAAAGATTCTTTGAAGTACGACGGGTTGTGTAGGCTGATAAATAATTTAGGAGATACAATTTACAAATTCTCACACTGTGCAGCTAAAATATAACACCCAATCATTTTCAGTGGTTTTAGTGCTAACATAATTGCATTCTAGAAAGACATACAAATGTATTTATTATTAAATTTACATTTATTGTCACAGTATTTATATTTATTTGTTATTAGGTTTGTAGGGAGAATGAAATTATTTTTACAAGTAAGTATCAGAATAGTGCATTGTTAGAAAGATAATTTCTAATTTAGTATTTTACGGAAAACTGTGCTGCTTTCTATGAATTATAGTCACCGGAAGTGAGGTTAAAACCAGATGTGTATTTCAATTAGCTGATAACAAAAAAGATGGCTTGGTAAAATTTTAATTGATAGGAGCACAAAACCAAAAAAAAATGACCCAAGTTTGAATATGCAAGGATGGTGTTTTTTACAGTAAAATTGTCTAAAACATCATTACATTTTTTATTCCTACATGAAAATGATTAGGTTAGATGTTTTAGCTTCTTATTAATTCATCCATCATTCCATTTTGATACTAGTACATTGTACTAACATAACAATTTATTTAATTAATTAAAAGTAGTTGGCCCAGAGGCAAATGTGAGGGGATTTAAATTATTGTTATTTATCTGACAATGCACAGTTGGCTTGCCTTTTACAAAGATTTAATATTCTAATGTAGAATTTTGAATTGTTTAAAATAATAATAGAACAAAAACATCTGCAAAAAAATTGTATAACAATTAAGACTAAAAATTAAATATGTCATTGAGTTCCTCCATAACATAATTTATTGAGCATGTTGAGCAGACAGACTTCTTGGTGTTGTCTAGAATATACAGAACCTTCATATGATTTGAATTGAATACCACAAAATTTGATAATGTTGTTTAAAAAATTGTATTGTATAAACATCAAACCTTAAATTTTACAAAATAACATGAAGTAATTGAAATTGTTCATCATGTTCATGTTCTTTCACAATTGCTAGAAACAGAAGTTCTATCCTTATATTAAGATATGGTACATGGTTCATTTTTTGTTTAATTTTATATTTTTTTTTAGTTCAAATAATTGTTTAAATATATTTCAAAATATTTGTACATTGCTAAGTGACATTTAAAATATAGACAGAAAGTTTTGAGAGAGACTGATACAAAAAAAAATTATTGTTGTATCATAAATTATGCAACCAGGATTTTGAATACCTATCTCTACGATACAGCTGTTACTATATGCTATCAAGTTGAAATCAATATTAATTCATTTATATAAAAGATATTCAAGCTACAATATTATTCTGCAAAGCTTATTCTCACTGAAATTTTTCCTTTAGTACATATATTTTTACTTTAATCATTTTCTTCATGCTAAGCTTATTGTGTTCTTTTATTATGTAATAAGTATTAATGTGAAATAGGGGTAGTTAAGATTTCATTGGACTGTACATGATTTACCATGAATAGGATACAAAGTACTGACCCAGCTTGTTGATAAAAAAAATATAGCTGAAATGTGCTCTCTTAAACTGGAATATTGTGAAATTTAAAGCAAAGGCAAAATTAAACATGATCTTGAAATGAAACATGAGATAAATTTCCCCTTTGTGTGCTCACTTCCCCTTCTGCTTGTTAGAGGGACATTAATACAAGATTAAATGTAAAATGATAAAATATTTGCATGTTATAGGGTTTCGATGAAAAGGAGTCATTAAGATATATGGGGCAGTTGAAAATCTCTAAACCAAGTGGTAAAATTTAAAGTGCCTTACACCTTTCAGTTAGTAAAACTTTGGCAAAAAATTTATAAAAAATTATGTGGCCATTGATAAAGATAAGATATAAAGACTTTTAAAATATATCAATATAATTGACTTTTCCTAGTCAGATAATCAACCAATAATAATTTGAAATACCAAATAGTGTATGGAAGATTGCATTTATCTTATGAAGACTATCACTTTGTCAGTAATGCCTTAATGTTGTTTTTTATGTATAAAATAATATTGAACTGAGACATGGTGTATAAATTGTATTATAAGTTAAATATATATGTATTACTAGATTTATTTCATGTGACTGGGTGGGGTTTAAGAAGTTCACTTATTTAAGACCAGTTCATCTATAACCAGGAGTTTTGAGATAAACTCATTAAAGAAGTGTCCAGTTAATCATCCCATATCATACACTATTTATTTTGTATATGCGTTTGGTGACACTGAAAGGAGATTAGAATTCAATAATAATTATTACGGCAATCATTCTTATCACACACATCTTCAAATAGACTGTACTTATGCAAATTAAACCCCGCCTGATCAGTTGAAATAACATTAGTAATACAATAGAAGATTTTAGAAATAGATCATAGCTCATCTAATGGCTGTTATGTAAAATAAACCAATTGTATATTTTAATAATTGCTGAATGGGTATTGCATCTGAATGTATGTCAGTTTTCTGTTTTATGTGCAAAATTATTTTTATCAGAGAGAACATAACAGTGATATGTTTTAAAATTAAAGCCAAAGATCACAAATAATAATGATTGTAAAGCATAACTTTGTAAAAAATATCATAATAGTAATTTGTCTGCTATTAAATGGAATATTTATAACTAATAAATGTTTAATGAAAATTGTAAAAGAAGAGGTATGCATTGTATTTATGTTAATTTGTTATAATAATAAAAAATGTCATTTTCTGTTTTTTGCAAAATTATACTTGAAATACAATAAAATATACTATGTACTTTACAGTTAATTAAAAGAACATAGACTAGTTTTGAACATATTACCACAAGGTATGATGGCATGTTTGCATCCTGTAAACTTAAAAAACTAAAATTTGAATTTAGAGATTTTTTCTCTCTAGTAATAATACTTTTAAAGAATACATATTTCAAACTAATTATCTTTTTCCATGTTTTTGTTAACTATTTAATTCACATGTTTTGTTGAGAATTTTCATATTTATGGAAAGTTATTTTATTTTCACTTTTTTTTTCATGTGTGATTGCTAAGTAAATGACTTAAGTTTGAATGTGTCACTGATGAAAGAATGTTTGGTGTTTGTCTTTTAAATGAAAGAAAAGAATAAAAGACCTGAAAAAAGTATTTGTATTTTTTTCTTTGATCTCCAGTTATACCTTCTGAAACAGTTCTGAAACATATTTTCTCATCTTTTCTACCCGTTATTGGCATTACGATGCATGTACTGCCATTTTCTATCTATGTTCATGCAATTCCTCTGTTTAAACTATGAACGAGATGTCATCCATATTCTTACCCACCATTCATAGAGGAATTGAGGGAAGCATTAATTAAAAAAATTAAATTACTGTCTGATCTTCACAACAACAAAAAAACTTTAAAAAAAAACTTCTATAAAATACAATGCCACTCCTCCCAAAAAACTACAACATTTGAAGGGTTAAGTTTGATTTCATCTTGCAATATATGTAAAATTTTCTAATAAAATGTAAAATTGCAAACACAGAACTTGGAGAAAAATTGTAACAGAAAGTCCCAAATCAAATGGAAAAGTCAAAAACTCCACATTAAACAAATGGATAACAACTGTTACATTCCTGCAGCTGACTTGGTACAGGCATTTTCTAATGTAGAAAATGGTGGATTAAACCTGGTTTAAAAGTTTTGAGTTGGAGTTATCTTACTTTGTTCATGATTGTACATTTTAAGTTGAACCTATTTTTACAACAGATTTATACACTATGCATCAATTGTTATTTTTTACTGGATTTCTAAAAATCCTTTGTTTTATGAATGTACAGCTGTGGGCATTCAGGTGGGTGTCCCCATTTTCAAAGTAAAGTAAAACAAAAAGGTGTGGCAGAACCAAAAAAAATGCTTTCACATTAAAATACATGAATGTCAAGCTGGTGTCATACTAAATGTGAAGTAATTTGGTTCAGTTATATGAAAAAACAGGGGGTTGGTGTCTGACTGATCTGATAATTGTACCAATAAACAAAAAAGTGCCTAGAGTAGCTAAAATGTCTTGCCTTCTTTACTTACTATTGATTTTATATTTATAGATCAGAACATAATGCTTTACTTCAAACTTTTACATAAACTTAAGAAAATTCCAACAAAATGAGTTCAACTCCAAAAACATTTTCACTTTGAATATAGTTGACCTACTGCACATTGAAGATTCAAAACTAACCAGAAAAAACTAACATTGATTAGTAAACCATGAAAATTAGGTCAAGATCAAATGAACCCTGCAAGAGTCAGACCAGACAGAGATGTACACCTTACAATCATTGCATACTATTGCATACAGTATCTTAGAAACAAACTTTAGATTGATCAATGAATCATGAACATGAGACCAATATCAGTCTGATAATTGCTAGACAGACTTACACCTTACAATATTTCAAACACACAAATATAATTTAATTTTGGATGTAACGCGTCTTCTGATTGGCTGACGTTATTTTGTTATGATCCCATAGACATAATTTAGTCATGTGACTGTGATGTCATCAACGTTTTTTTTTCATGGTTTTCTACGGTTTAAAATTGAATTCAGAATTAAATTATAAGAAATGACTGTAATATTTTTTCTGTCTATTCGAAATAACATAAAAAATGTGGTGCACACTGTTAAAAATAACCTGCTACGCGTGTTATTCAATGTGCACCAAATTTTTTACGTTATTTCTTCATATACAGAAAAAATATTACAGTCATTCCTTAAATAGATGAACTATTGTTTATAGTATTACAAAAACAGACCAATACACAAAACCTTAACGTTGAGAAATGAACTGTGAAAGTAAGGTCAAAGTCAAATAAATCATTCCAGACTTACATGTACATCGTAAAATATCTTCACACACCAAATATAGTTGACCTAATCTATACAGAATGAGAAAAAAGACAAAACACAAAAACTCAACTTTAACCACTGAACCATGAAAATGAGGTCAACATTAGATGACACCTGCCTGTTGGACATGTACAACTTTCAGTCATTCCATACTCTTAATAAAGTAGACCCATTACTTATAGTATCTGAGAAATGGACTTGACCACCAAAAATTAACCTTGTTCACTGATCTATGAAATGATTTATGGAATCAAGGTAAAGTGAAAACTGTATGACATGTATGATGAACTTGAAAGGTTAGCACATACCAAATATAGTTATCTTTTTACTCAGAAAAAAAGAGAGTAATACAGAATACAAAAAATATTAACTTTTTTTTCAATCAGTAAATGAGGTCAAGGAAAATGGACACATGACAGATGGAAACTTCATAACACAAGGCATCTATATATGAAGGATCCAGGTCTTCTACCTTTTAAAATATTAATCTTTTAAGTAGTTTTTCTACCACTGCCACATCACTAACCCTACACACAATGTATATCAAGCTTTCTGCAACAGAAGTCGCAGGTTCAAAGTCGCACATCAATGTCTTTTATCACTATATAGCTATTACTAATTAATTTTGGTGGTGCTGGTATAATTTGGTTAACTACTCTAAATGGCAAACAATCTTACAAAGTATGAGAGACTCAGAGGAGGTGCTTATAATAAATACTTGAGCATTGTTTTTATTATGCTCCATTTATGGGCATTATGTTTTCTGGTCTGTCTGTCGGTTCATCTGTCCGTCCGCCATATGTCCCGTTTTTGGTCAAGTTAGTTTTTGATGAAGTTGAAGTCTGATCAACTTCAAACTTAGTAAACATGTTCCTAATGATATGATCTTTCTAATTTTAATGCCAAATTAGAGATTTTATCCCATTTTTACGGTCCACTGAACATAGAAAATGATAGTGCGGATTGGTTATTCTTGTTATGCCTGATTAAGTGTTGTTCTTGTTTGCCATCTATGTGTACGTACATGTATCAAAAGTGGTTTTCCATTCTCCAACTTAAATTTGCTCCAACCAAATGTTATGAAATTTCACACAATGCTTATTTCAACAAAATTAAAATCATTTCTAATTTGGGTGGTGTCTTTTTAATGTTCTTGAGTTATGCTCTTTATAACATTATAAGCAAATCAGGACATCATCTGTGTCCCAAGGACACATTCTTCATTTATTTCATCTTCTTTTTGTACTTATGCTGTTGATTGTTGTACAAGATTTGTCTAGTTGCACCCAAATTGACAATATTAAATCTGTTGTATAATGCATATATTTATCTCTCCTGTGAATGACATCATAAGTAAACATCCTATTTAAATTTGTTTGTTGATGGTTGCATATGTTAAGAGGAAATTATTCCATGCATACTGTAATTTCAAGACTATTGGATGCATTTGTTATTGTGATTTTGTCAATTTAGACTTAAATGAGATTCTAATTTTTACAATTTTGAGAAAAATCCTGTTTAATTCATACATTTAAAAATAATTCAAAATGTGACTTAAATTTATTGCGTTACAACTTTGTTGCATTTTTCGCAATACTAAAAAACATCGCAATAATTTCTGAATTGACAGGATTCAGGATGATAACATGATTAATTCTGTAATCTGAATAAACCTTCTTAAAACTAAGACTGTATACACATTTTTTCCTTTAAAGA
Organism: Mytilus galloprovincialis; assembly: GCF_965363235.1. NCBI lineage: Eukaryota > Metazoa > Mollusca > Bivalvia > Mytilida > Mytilidae > Mytilus > Mytilus galloprovincialis. The sequence continues at coordinate 62,331,560 of NC_134842.1, read as the reverse complement.
ATATAGTACAATTTTTAGAATCCAAAAGAAGTAAATATCCTTTCACACAAGAGAAAAGAAAAGCAATACAAATGATGAAATGCATATTGAGGATGAGAACATGATAATGTGATATGAATACCTACCTGCTTTATACTAGATCAAAACACTGAAGCAGTTCTCAATGATAGAGCTCCTGACACATTATTCAGACTCTTGTCAACAAGTCTTTGTTTTTACTCCTAAATGTCATATAAAATTGTGAACGGAAAAGGGGAATGTGTCAGAGACAACAACCTGACCAAAGAGCAGACAACAACTGAAAGCCACCAATGGGTCTGCTTAGGGAAGGAGCAGATTTTTCAAGTCTTTGATTTGAACATGCAGAAGTTAAAATGCAAGACCCTTTTAAATATCACAGCACAACCAGGGTGGTGAATTTTAACAAAGGAAAGGAAATTCCCCAAAACAGGCGACACTTTAAGATGAACAGAACAGAGTATTCTACGCTACATTTGAGCAACAGGTAGGTTTGAAAAATTATTATCTTTACCATTTTTTTTATAAGGAAATTGTAGATTATCTCCCTTATTTTTGTTTTTTTTTAATGTTTTAAACATTGAAAATCAAGCATGTCTAAGGTACAATAAACTTTAATATGACATTTCATTCTCCACACCATCATAGTTCCTGTCTTTTAAGGTATACTGCTTATGAATTTCATACAATAAAATGCTGGCAGTTACAGATGAGTTTAGCGAGTTTATTCCTGTTGCCATTGGTAACATTACACACTGTCCGTCATTGTCATGTGTTATTTTACGAGCGTGTACACCAAACCCACCCATTTCTCCTCCTACAAATAACACTGTATGATCCCCTAATGTGAAATCAATTTCTGTGTATAGGGAAACATTTAGAGGAAGTCTTTTGTACATTTCAAATTCTTGTCTTTTAGACATATGAGTATCGCCAAGTTCCTCTTCAGAAGATACTAATGAGTTGCTATTGTCTTGAGATTCTTCATCCATATCATCACAGTCTGGTTTTGTGATGTCATCTAATGACCAATCTGTAGGTCGCCTTGTGTCAGCGATAAAAACTGTGGATTTGTTTGGGATATAATTGATGACATTGTCCCAGGACAAATTGTTTATAATTGGTACTCTGAAATGTCCTCCAGCACCTGAGCGTAGAACTTTGGAATTCCATATATCTACACATCCTAAAAAATATACAGAGATGATCATTGCATAAATAGAGATAGCTTAAAGTCCACTTGCTTGTATTTGAATAGAAAATACAGTAATTTTGCTTATGAGTTTTGTGCCTATACAAACATGATACATGAACTATAAACCATCTGTAAATAGATAATTATCTGAATATGATTTACAATTCTGAACAATAGACATCATACAATTTTTATACTATAATGACAGTGAACATTTGTATGTGCAATGTCTCCATGGATTATCTCCCTTGCTTACATACTAGTATGTCCTACTACTGTTAATTAAAAAATTTAGGTATAAAGATATAGGAAGATGTTGTATGAGTGCCAATGAGACAACTCTCCATCCAATTCACAATTTATAACAGTAAACCATTATCAGTCTTCAACACGGAGCCTAGGCTCACACCAAACAGCAAGCTATAATGGGCCCCAAAAATTACTAGTTAAAAACCATTCAAACAGGAAAACCAGCTTTCTAATCCATTTAAAAAAATATATGTATGCATTTATCATCTTGAATCCTTGTCCTCTGACAAATATGGGGAATCTAATTAATATAACTGGAAAAATTTTATAAATAAAATAATCACTACTGAAATTTTGAATGCAAGTTTTATTATTCATTGTAATTGCATACTTGAATCTATCACATTTTTCAAATGAATAAAAACATCAGAATTATTTCATGATATAAGACATGTTGTAGAATGTCATGAATGTAGATCCCAGATCTTTAATTTGATAAATTTACAATGAATAAGATGGTTGAAAGTTTTGAATTATGTTAGGCTTGAGCTAAGTATTACTCTTTAGGCTTTCAATACTTTTGGCCATGGGTGTTACTGAGGTCAGCTTATTCCAGAAAAATGTGATGTAAACACAGTATTGGTGTCATGTTTTAAATATTAGGGAAGTTTACTTGTTGAAGACAACTTTATTCTTAACTCAATTCAGATAAACTTTCCTATGTAAAAATTACTGTGGATTCATTTATTTTCGTGGGTATCAATTTTTCATGGATTGCTGAAAACTTGCATATTTGTGGATATTTGATTTCGAGGTTTTGCCAATCTCTGTATACAAAGCCTATTGAAAATATGATATTTGTTGAAAATTTAAATTCGAGATTAACCTATAGCCATTAAACCCACGAAAATTGGTATCCAATGAATAAAAATTTGTAAGGGTTCCGAGGAACCCAGTGTCTCGCCTACTTTTGCTGTAAATTGCAAGCTCAACAAAAATGAGGAAAAAAATCAATAAAAATTTTCCTTTTGATACTATCTTATGATTGTAAGAAGCTTCTCTCCAAGTTTGGTAAAAATCTAGGATAGTTAATGAATCTAATAAATGTTTTGAAAACTTTAACTGCAGACTGTATGTTATGTTAACTGGAAGAAAATCTAAGTCCATTTAAAGGTAAAATACAGAAAAAATGGAGTAATCTTTTTACAAAATTTACTTCTGGATACTATCTTATGATCATAAATAAGCTTCTGTCCAAGTTTGGTACAAACCCAGGATAGTTTAAGAAAGTTGTTAAAATTTAAAAAACTTTAACCACAGAGTGAATGTTATGTTTCCCCGCAGAAAAACTAAGTCCATTTAAAAGTAAAATACAGAAAAAATGGATTTTTTTTTTTATAAAATTTACTTCTGGATACTATCTTATGATCATAAACAAGCTTCTGTCCAAGTTTGGTACAAAACCAGGATAGTTTATGAAAGTTATTAAAATTCTAAAAACTTTAACCACAGAGTGAATGTTATGTTTCCCTGCAGAAAAAACTAAGTCCATTTATAAGTAAAATACGGAAAAAATGGAATTTTATTTTTACAAAATTTACTTCTGGATACTAGCTAATGATCATAACCAAGCTTCTGTCCATGTTTGGTAGAAATCCAGTATAGTTTAAGAAAGTTATTGAAATTTCAAAAACTTTAACCACAGAGTGAATATTTGTGGACGCCGCCGTCTCCGTTGACGGAATGTAGTCTCGCTTAGTCTCGCTTTTTCGACTAAAGTTGAAGGCTCGACAATAATGAATAAATCCACAGTAGATCATTTTATTTTGACATGCCTGAAATATTTTCTTCTGCATTAGCGATACTTAACGAAGTATCAATAGTGACAATTGCATTAAAAGAATATTAGTTCTTGTATCTCTAATTTGAATTTTCTTCATATCTTAATGTTGGCCATCCTTTTTTCTAACATTTTAATGACTTTTTAGATTTAGATTTTTTGTATTTCAGCAGCAAACATCCCTTTAGACTAATAGAGCGTTTGTCTTAAATTCTCACCAGGTAAAGTGATAAACTTAGAACAGCCCACAGCAGCAGCAGTTCTAACTAATGTTCCCATGTTTCCAGGGTCTCTCAAATTATCACATATCACAGTTAATGGTAACTCTGTAGCTCTTGGAAAAATTGTCTCCCCTTCATTTGGAATTTCAAATATTCCTAAAAATTAAATATTTATATACATTAGACATAAAATCATGAAATTTTCATTATTGCCTTAGTCTGTTTAAACAAAATGGACTGGACAGAATAGGGTAAATCTTAGGGCATAATTGATTAGGGATTTCAAATTGATTACAGTTGAAAATAAGAGAAGAATTGGTTGGTTTTTTTTTAAGAGTATGACATATATTTGCAACATGGGCAATCACTGACAAATACTTAAAATCTAAATATAGAACTTTAAGATCCAGTATAGTAACCATGGAAACTAGCATGTATACAAACTACTAGTGTGGATTAATCCCTTGTGTGTTTGAATTATGTGGGTAGGAAGAAACACAAAATTTTTAAACTCCAGAAAATACCAAGTTTCAGTTAACCTGGTACTACTCTTAAAATATAAATCTCAAATTATAAAAATCGATACAGATACTAACAAGACTCATTTACATTCTTTCATCACAGTTTTCCCCTTCCACTTTTAGTGCAGTGGCCAAAGAGGTTTCATTGCTAAGGTCACTGCATATGACAAAATATCTGGGAAGTCAATAATTCAATATATTGTACATTTATAAAAGTTTTTATAATATATTTGGATTTATTTTAAAATAAAGTTTACTTTCACTCTTTTTAGTGTTAAATTTAGCCATCCAACTATGATCCAAGTGTACATAAAACATTTCGGAGCCTTTTAAAGCTGACTATGCTCATTGTTGAAGTGGTTGGTCTCATTGGGGGGGTTCCGATCCCTGATCCCGCTTACACTATGTACGAAAGCAATTCTCATTTTTCTGTCATTTCCCGGGTCCCGCTAGACCTCATTTCCCGTTTTCAAGACACAATAATTTGACTTTCACGTGTCACGCTTACAAAAAATCAGCAATCCTGTGTCACGCTTAGACAGCAATGAGACCCACTGAAGGGTGTACAGTGACCTATAGTTGTTTATTTCTGTGTCATGTTGGTCTCCTGTGGAGAGTTGTCTCATATGCAATCGTACCACATCTTCTTTTTATTTTTATATATATATGACATATTCAACATTTTTCTTCAAATTTTAAGTTTCATATGACTTAAATAAAGAGTACACCAGAACTTGCAGAATCAATTCATTCAATTTCAGAGCAACAATGCTTTCACCTGAAATATATCATTTCATATGTGTATATGTTTGCACTGTTGTTTGCAAATCATTTTTAAATACCTAAAATTCCTTGTGGTGTATCTGTCTCACACCATATCTTAAGATTTTTATGTGGAACTTTGTAAACAGGACACGCAATCCTGTGTCACGCTTAGACAGCAATGAGACCCACTGAAGGGTGTACAGTGACCTATAGTTGTTTATTTCTGTGTCATGTTGGTCTCCTGTGGAGAGTTGTCTCATATGCAATCGTACCACATCTTCTTTTTATTTTTATATATATATGACATATTCAACATTTTTCTTCAAATTTTAAGTTTCATATGACTTAAATAAAGAGTACACCAGAACTTGCAGAATCAATTCATTCAATTTCAGAGCAACAATGCTTTCACCTGAAATATATCATTTCATATGTGTATATGTTTGCACTGTTGTTTGCAAATCATTTTTAAATACCTAAAATTCCTTGTGGTGTATCTGTCTCACACCATATCTTAAGATTTTTATGTGGAACTTTGTAAACAGGACACTCAATCATTTCTGCAGGAAAATTGTCCAGAACATCCAGTTTGCTGAAATATAGTGCTTTCATAGTGGCTTTGGCTTTTAATGCATCAATGATCAATCGTCTGCCCTCCAGTAAAACTTCAGATCTTCTTCCTTTTTGTTTTTTAGAGTTTGCATTCATTACTATCTGACTACAAAAAATAAATGATTAATTTTATTATTACATGCACTTTAATACCATACACATGATACATGTATCAATGTTCAACCTTATTAACTGTGCCATCCTTAACAACCCTCTGTTGATTACCGTTTTTTTTTGTATGCATAACGTGCACATTTATACCCTGGGTCATGTTTCTCGTAAGAGGGGTGCCTGTTATACATGCCCAGGTCCAAACTCTGACAAAGAAATTTCCAGGTGAAGTGAAGAGTACGGAATATTTTGCTAAAACCTTGATTGTTTTTATGTTTCATATGTTATATTTGTATCAATTTTTGTATCTTATTGTTCTTGATTTGTCATGTTTTATTAAAATAAAATACATTTTCTATCTCTGTCATTCTGTAGTTACGTTTATCGTGTAAATTTGTAATTTTTAATGAATATTGAATCTGGGTTTATTTTGTTTCAGAGAACTCAGGCAAAGATCAAGTAAGAAGTAGATAATTACAATACTACAATCATTGACAATGTACTTCACATTTAATACAATACTTAAAACAACCACATATAAAATTCAAGATTTAGCAACTCAAACACAATTAGAAAACAGGATGCTTTAAAAATGCTCTACTTTTTTTGCACTTTGGTCAGGTTGTTGTCTCTTCCATATTTTCTTTCTCAATTTTGGCTACTTACTAAGATTGTTAAATCTGTGTACTAAACATGCTAAATATTGATTGAATAATACTAGTATTTCAGAATTCAGACTAGTTAATAAAAACATCTACATGTATCAAAATGTGATATCTTTGAACATGTTGAAGGCTATCTTTTTTATGATGATATAGAATGCATTTATTGCAAACCAAAACTAAGATTCTAATCCATTACCATGTCCCATTCACACTTTATTGCTATTTTACAAATGTTTTAACATGTTTAAGTGTACTACATTGTATTAGAATACAGATAAGAAATCATTATGCCCAGTTATTTTCATAGGACATACAAATGTACACACTGCCTTTAATTATAACAATATATATCTTATCAGACAACTAGATTCTTAAAAAAGAAATCCTCAAAATACACCATTGTCAGTAAAAAAAATTATGTGGGTGAATTTTATCATGAAGGGTCGCACGCAAGACGCGGGCGAGCTACCGCGGGTCTCTCTGATTGTCATGATTGTTGTACACAGATCTAAAGCCAGTAAAGGCAGTGATCTACTGACTGTGCCAAAAAAGATATTCGCGAATGGAACTCAAACAGTTTAATAAATTACCTTCTTATCTGCAGATTATACAACACTTTCCCCCTTTACATGTACCTTTTACATTGCCCGGCCTACATGTTGTATTATCCATCCAAGTACCCCCTGAGTCTTATACTCATAAACCATCCAGCTACATGTACATGTAGTTGCATGTCACCTGTCTCCTGACATCATAACTTAAATAACGTCACAACTAAAATCTCTAACAACAGAACCAAAATCGGAAACATTACCATGATTACGGTATTTCTGTTTTGAATTTAAAATATGTTTGAATTAAAAAAATAATTCATACAGACTTCATCCCCTTTCGCAGGTAACGCCTGCATCATATTAACATGTTAGGTGAATGACTAGCATGACTATATATATATAGATGAAAGTAAAACTAACTTTAATTTCTTTGATGTATCAGTTTCTTCAATTCTTGAGTACTCAATTCCTATTCCATTTGTGTGGTAAATCTTTGTATTTTGTGGATGGAAATTCACATCATCTTTATTATTTGTACTATCTTGCTTGAATTTTCTAGAGATCATTAAGTTCTTTTGCACAGGGTCGTTTGGTAAAAATTTGACGTTAGCATTTTTTCTCGGATCTTTGATTTTTACGCCCATTTGATTTAGTTTTTCTCGTTCTTGTTCTGGAGTTATGACATTTACAGGTGCACGACGAAATCCTCCTCCATAACTTCGACTGACAACCTTTAAAATTCTTCTGTGATACAAAAAACTTTTATAAACCGTGTCTCTCATGGGCGCAGCCATTTTTTTCTAATCAAGGTCTTTCAGGAGCTTGCTATATTAATTTTGATTACTTACAAACGTTGTGAAGATTCTAAATGTTTGAGTGCATTGAAACTAATTATAAACAGATTGAACTGGTGACAGTGGTGTAGACACATTTTTGACTTTTGAGAAGTGACAACTGTAAAAATAAAACCAAACCATGGCAACACGAAGAGCTTTACATTTTGTATTTAAAGTTGGAAACAGGACAAAAACTGCAGAGTTTTATAGGGATATTCTGGGCATGAAAGTAGGTACAGATCTGATCTGTAACTTAATTAAGTCTTTGCAAGGATTTGTGTAAAGTCTTTCAACTTTGCAAAAAAAATTTGCTTTCAACTTATTAGATAGTGTAATAGTTAATAGTAATAGTTTCGAAAGGCCATAAAATCACTAAGGTATGGAACTTTCAAAATAATGTGAGGCAGGCGTAACCTGTGAATGGGGACGAAGTCTGTTTGCATTATTTTTTTAATTCAAACATTGATTAAGGTAGCACTCCACAGTTATGTTGCCATGGATACACATCAAAGGAATTAATTTTCACTCTTTTAACTTTTGAAAATCAAATCTATGGAATATACTGATTACATGCATATGCACATGTACAACACAAACAGTTAGGTTTATGTTTTAGAAATCCAGAAATAGGAGATGATAAAACATTTTGTGGCTCATTTTTAATTTTATTTTCTAACTGTGGAGTGCTACCTAAAGAAACGGAAATACCGTAACGTTCCCGATTTTGGTTCTGTTGTTAGGGATTTAGCTGTGACGTTCTTTAAGTTATGACGTCATATTCAATGTAAACAAAAGAAACGCTTTCATCAGGTAACGTTTTTTTCATATCAAACAATTATTAAAAATGAATTTGTATTGAGTTCCAATCTTATATTTTACTAGACTGATAAATATATATTTTATTCAAAGTCTCATGCAAACAAGACCGGTACAGGAAGTAGATCTGGGAAAAAAAGTTAACGATTTTGAGTTCATTAGCAGAATGATTTTTTTTTTTAATTGATTTTTGTACCGTAATTGGGGACTTCGTCCCCATATAACATTCCCCCGAAGGATATAATCTAGCTGCGGAATCGTAGCTCTTAGGTCCTTATGTCATTTTTTGACTATTTGCGTCTATAGATAGTCCGCAAAATAAAAAAGAAATAAAAAAGAAACATAAAAGAGGGACGAAAGATACCAAAGGGACAGTCAAACTCATAAATCGAAAGGACAACGCCATGGCTAAAAATAAAAAAGACAAACAGACAAACAATAGTACACATTCATGAAACAACATAGAAAACTAAAGAATAAACAACACGAACCCCGTCAAAAACAAGGGGTGATCTCAGGTGTCCCGAAAGGGTAAGCAGATCCTGCTCCACATGTGGCACCTGTCATGTTGCTTATGTGATAACAAATCTGGTAAATAGTCTAATTCGGTAGGTCACATTCATGAAAGGGAAGGGGATTGTAGTAACGACGTACGGAACATATCCGATATCATTTGTGAAACGGTTATTCCATACAGTCAACCAACTCGTGATAGCGTCCCTAAAATTACGAAGGGATGATTTCAACTTCACCATTTGGAACTCTTGGTTTAATAGCTTCCTTGTGAGCAGCAACCCTCTATCAAGAAAATCATGATAGGAAATGCAAGCACAGGAACATTGTATCAATTGGGAGATATATACCCTGTATGCAGGTGCTGCTGGAATGTTGCTACTTAGAAATGGAAAGTTCACAATTGGAAAGCTAAAATCATCTCTTTTGTTGTAAAGTTTTGTTTTCAACCGACCCTCATTGTCAATTTCTAGATGTTAGTCAAGATATATATGAGGCCTACTTAACTTTATCTGTAGTATCCTTTATCTCTAATTTGAAGAGATAGATGCATTCCACATAGTCACCAAATTTTGAATTATTTAGTGAAAGAACATCATCTTTATACATGATATAGCGGAAAGTAGAGTTAAAGGATATCGCTTACTTCTTATCTTTCTTCCTAAGAAGTTCCTGCATGAAGTCAGCCTCATAATAATAAACAAACAAGTCCGCAAGAAGAGGGGCACAATTTGTTCCCATTGGAATGCAGACAGTCTGTTGAAAAACATGTCTTACGAACGTAACAAATATGTTGTCAATCAAGAAATCAAGCATCTGGATAATATATATCAGTTTCAGAGAATTTTTTGTTTGAATCAGCATGATCAGAGTTCCTTTACAAAGTAGGATTTATCCCTCCCTAAGACAAGATACTTGTATCTACGTTGGCCATTCTTTTTTATGAAGCAAAGCAATACCAACTCTTTCAATTTGTCTTTTAGTTTGGAATGTGGAATACTTGTGTAAAGAGTAGAAAAGTCAAATGTTTTAATACTGTTACAAGATGAAAAAGAGAGTTAGATTGTATGTACTCTAAAAAATCTTTGGAATTTTTAAGTATCCACATCTGATTCACGCCACCTCTAGAATAGGCAGTTTCACAATAACTTTGAAGCCTGTCTTTGATTGCTGATAAAATAGATATGAATAATTTAGAAAGAGGTTTCGTGGAGCACTTGGAAGACCCAGCAATATACCGCTGTTTGTAAGGACAAATATGTAGTTTAGGTATCCAATACAGTGATGGAAGATCCAGTTCTTCATCTTTGGTTGAAATTCCAAAGGAACATAGAACAGACCTATGATTATCCAGGATTTTCTCTTTGGTAAGTGTTGTGAGGGTATATGTTGAGTTTCCAAGTGAATTGTCAATTATACCTAATTCGTTTATCAAGCAGTTAATGTAACGAGTTTTACACACAAAAATGATGTTGTTTGGGGCTTTATCTGCGGGAACAACAACATATTTGTCATGGAGGTAGGATAAGTGTTTTGCAACATTTGGGTCTTTAAAGATTGATGTAGCATGGGTATTGATAGACCCATTCAGTTTCTTAATTCTGATTTGTATCAACGACCTCACTGCCTTAATCCATTCGGAAAGAGTGTCTACGTCTTCCTTCTCGTGCTTAGCCCATTGCCTGGCATAATCCATGTAATCCTCAACTGAATCCATCAAAATTTTAAAGTTGTATTTCCAATTGATGGATTAAGGCTCACGATATTTCGGAACTTTTGATAACACATTTCGTAGAGAAGTATTCTATACATGTTGAGGTCACCGGTAATAACGTGACCAGCCGGATTAGATGTGAATTGGGAACTAGCACAAGTGCAATCAGGAGGTTTTAACTTGAAGTCGTCAATATCGAGATCCTGCAAAACGTGTTTGTAATTGAAAATTTTAGTTGCAAAAGGTTTGGTATAGGTATAAGAAATGATTGGTACAGACTGGTCTTTGAAATAAGGAGGTATTTTCGATTGATCTAATTTATGATGAAGGATATTGCCCAAGTTGATGCCATCGAGACCTTTATTGGAAAGGAAAGATTAAGGAAAGATCTTTTCTCTTTTTCATCTTTTCCAATGCGGACTGGCTTGAAAAGTCTGTGACTTGCAATATCCGAATTTTTAGCTTCAAGTTCATGAAGTTTGTATTGGTTTAAATGAGGGTTAGTAACAGTGGATTCCAAACATAAATTGAACAGAGAATGAAGTTTCGAAAGGGGTAATGAATAATAACATCAATTTTGTCATTGCAACCATAAGGTGTTGCAGTTCCCAATTGTCTAATCCAATAGTCCTCTTTGTCTACGGAGAGTCGTTAAAAGATTAGGACTGTTAGAGCTATGGTATATCTTTTTGATAATGCAAACTGTCATAGAAACGATGGAATGATCAGGCTGATTGAAATGCTGGTATAGAATGTCGTCAGCATTGAGGTTAATGTCTGATCTATGACTGCACATACGTTTGTTTAGTCTTCATTTCTCTGTATTATGATCCATTATTATTTTTGGGATACTAAATTTCAAGGATTTCATGGGCATATAAATTATAAGTTATAACCATAGATTTAATTGTTTAATAAAGTACACGTTTTACATAGGGGTGAACATGAAATAAAGTAGCACACAATTTTTTCTCATTCCTCGATTATGTTGCTATCCACAAAAACATGAAAAATCAATGAATTCACTCGTCATGCTAGTACTTATAGTTTTGTTAGAAATGTATTTAGTCAATTATTTCAGTGATGATTATAATAGTCATACTTATTTGTTTTCTCATTATTATATATTATATAATAGACTAGACCCTATTTAAAATGTAATGTGTTTCTTTCAGTTTCTACGACATGAAGAATTTGAAAAGGGATGTGAAGCTGCATGCAATGGGTATATTAATCATATCTAACTAAGAGTTCTTTTTTTGTAACAATTTCATATTTTTGGGGGAAATATTAAAGGAACAAAAAGAGAGTGAGTCTTTTCTAAGTGAATTAGTAAAAAAACTTCATTTTACATCTACAGGGTTATAAGTAAAAATGTTAAGATATGCTTTTAAATGTTTAAAAAAATAACTGAAACAAAAGAGCTTTTCCTTTTCTTTTGGTTTGTTTCATATGTGTGCAATGATTTTGATACACCATTTCATTTCTCTTCTTTTATTTAGCATGTACATTTATTTCTAATGAAAAATATGTATCAGAATTGTTTCATAAATGTAAATCAGCAGAGTTTGAGTACAAGCTGTTGCTTATGTAATGAAATGTTTAAACATATGCATGACATGGTTTTTTACAAAGTATTCAAATTTTTCTTACATTTTATAGAGGAGACAGGTGTAAATGATTGTTAAGAATTTCATGTTATATACTGAAGTTGTACAATCAATTTGATTTGACTCCAATAAAAAAAAATTGGGGGGATTTTTATTAAATTTTCATTATTTGATGCCTTTTACTTTACTATTAAAGATTGCCATGTATTTCACAAATATGTAGGAAGAATTTGCACCACATAGAAAATACTGTAACATTTGAAGAATGTAATTCTAGAAAGATTTCTCATTTTCACATCTCACTCGCCTAAGGATATGCTTTGAAGTGAAATCTGTTACATGATTAGTTACATTTTTTTTTATCAGGCAAGTCAACATTATATAGTTAATATTTTTCATCAGTACACTGTTTGAATTTCATAGATTTAAATGAAAAGTGACAGTATCATTTTTATATCTACAGTCAGTAACTATGGTGAGACAAATATTTATCAGTTAAAATAATAACAGCCAGTTTATTAATCTTCAGTGTGAAAACAGAAGAACAGCATTAATCAAACATAGCTTTATTTGATACTGATTAATTTTTTGTTATGCATACAGCCTTCTTGACTTATTAGTAAAAGGTAGCACTATTTTCTTAAATTTTGCCTTGATCTTTTTTTATATAATTTTCCACCTGAATTTTAAAAGAAGATTGATAATGGTTTTCCTTTGTCAAGTAAAGTGAGAATACAATCACACGATAAGAAAACGCCATTGATCATGTTGATATTGTTTAGGAAAATAGCAATAAACAGATTATCCAAATTCAAGCTACGGTCTTTCTCCTTGGTCAAGTTTCTCGACTACATCTCATCTCAAGGTTTTCACATTTCAATGCTATTATTGTTGTAAACATCAGCAAAATTAACCCTAGAATTCCTTGAAATGGCAGCCACTTCCAAGTGTCAGATATATATATATAGAAAATACATCTCTTTTTGGTATTGTATAAGATGGTTATGATGATATGATACTAAACCCCTAACGGGAAGTATTGTGCCTGATGTTCATATGATGAAATCATAATCTTTCAGTCAGTTTAATTAAAGTCTGGAGCTGGCATGTCAGTTAACTGCTAGTAGTCTGTTGTTATTTATGTATTATTGTCATTTTGTTTATTTTCTTTGGTTACATCTTCTGACATCAGACTCGGACTTCTCTTGAACTGAATTTTAATTGCGTATTGTTATACGTTTACTTTTCTACATTGGTTAGAGGTATAGGGGGAGGGTTGAGATCTCACAAACATGTTTAACCCCGCCGCATTTTTGCGCCTGTCCCAAGTCAGGAGCCTCTGGCCTTTGTTAGTCTTGTATTATTTTAATTTTAGTTTCTTGTGTACAATTTGGAAATTAGTATGGCGTTCATTATCACTGGACTAGTATATATTTGTTTAGGGGCCAGCTGAAGGACACCTCCGGGTGCGGGAATTTCTCGCTACATTGAAGACCTGTTCGTGACCCTCTGCTGTTGTTTTTTATTTGGTCGGGTTGTTGTCTCTTTGACACATTCCCCATTTCCATTCTCAATTTTATTGTATAAGGTCGAACATAATAAACAATGTTCAGAATATTTTGACTTGAACTGAATACTTAAAAACTAACTTTATGAAATTCTTTGTGCTTTTTGAGGTATTTAAAATGTTCCACAGTGAAACATATTTGCATAACATAAGCTTGCTTTATAATATCTTTATGCAAAGTTGTGATACTAATTTTAGTGTTATTTTACACCTTTACTGTATTTTAGGTTGTTGGCACATTTGCTATTTTACATACAGTGTTTCGGCACATTAGGAAATTTGTGTTGTTAGGCACTTCTGGTTTGTTTTCCTAAAATGAAGGAAAACACATTTGGGTAACTGTCTGACTGGCAGATTCACCATATCTTTTTTACATAGATTAATAAAGATCATAATATTTCATGTTGAAGACATAATGCTGCTATTATCACTTGCTAATATTTTCTCTCTGATAATTTCAGTCCTTATGATGGTAAATGGAGTAAGTCTATGGTAGGATATGGACCAGAGGATTCACATTTTGTTGTAGAGTTAACATATAACTATGGCATTGGTGCTTACAAATTGGGAAATGATTTTAGGGTTTGTATAGCATGTATAGTATATAGTTAGATTATATTATTTGTATTGAATCTATGTATTGTACCCAAGAATTCAAGATAATTGCTGTTCTTTATCCCAGAGGGAAATAGTAATGGTTTGTATACATCTCCTTCCCAGTTTGCAACTTCTTAGGAAGTCTTTTGACAGAATGATCTTGTTCCCTTAAGTTATGACACGCTGTCCTATTTTTGTATACAGTTATTTGAATGAACACATGCTTCGTCAGAGGACAAGGACTTGAAAAAGTGTATAAACAGGAATTTCCAATATCAAGCAAGTCCTAAAAGAGTCTTCTTGAACTGAAAAAGTTACATATATTGTCTAAATATGAAAATCAAAGTTTACTTTGAAAATGCAAAGGTATACCAACTTTCAATTTCAAATATCTCACACTGAATACCATTGCTGAAGGTACAGGTTTGATATTTAGGAGTGCTATCATGGATATTGAATAGAAGTGCATTAATTCAAAATTAGTTTTGCATTAACCATCACACCATTCAGTGTTTTACCATTCAGTGTTTTTAAAGTCACATTCAGTGTTTTAAAAGTCACATTCAGTGTTTTTAAATTCACATTCAATGGCACCTGGCTAAACCCTTATAAATTGATAATGTTAGATTTGCATATTGGATATCTGTGACCTGTCTTAGAGTTAAAATGCCTCAATGGAGATGATAATTTGTGACTGTAAGGTTCAACTCTCTTATAATAGTGACTGTTGACCCTGTCACATGTTTGAGTAATTCTTACTCTTAACCATACTTGAGTAGTTTTTATACCCCACGCAACGGGTTGCATACTATGTAGTTGTGCATGTCGACGGGAAATTGCGATTCAATTTTTTTTCTAGGAGTTACGCCCCTTTGAACTTATTTACTTTAATGTACTACTGCAACAGTTTGTCATCGCACCTTCTCTCAAACCACACAACAGAATTTCACGAAACCTTTTCAGATAATAAGGACATACTATGTAGTTGTGCATATCGATGGGAAATTGCGATTCAATTTTTTTTCTAGGAGTTACGCCCCTTTGAACTTATTTACTTTAATGTACTACTGCAACAGTTTGTCATCGCAACTCCTCTCAAACCACACAACAGAATTTCACGAAACCTTTTCAGATAATAAGGACATACTATGTAGTTGTGCATATCGATGGGAAATTGCGATTCAATTTTTTTTTTTTGAGTTACGCCCCTTTGAACTTATTTACTTTAATGTACTACTGCAACAGTTTGTCATCGCAACTCCTCTCAAACCACACAACAGAATTTCACGAAACCTTTTCAGATAATGAGGACATACTATGTAGTTGTGCATATCGACGGGAAATTGCGATTCAATTTTTTTTCTAGGAGTTACGCCCCTTTGAACTTATTTACTTTAATGTACTACTGCAACAGTTTGTCATCGCAACTCCTCTCAAACCACACAACAGAATTTCACGAAACCTTTTCAGATAATAAGGACATACTATGTAGTTGTGCATATCGACGGGAAATTGCGATTCAATTTTTTTTCTAGGAGTTACGCCCCTTTGAACTTATTTGCCTCACTATATACTGTTGACTCCCGCTTGGAATTTATGTACTACTGCAACAGTTTGTCATCGCAACTCCTCTCAAACCACACAACAGAATTTCACGAAACCTTTTCAGATAATAAAGACATACTATGTAGTTGTGCATATCGACGGGAAATTGCGATTCAATTTTTTTTCTAGCAAAGTGAGATTTTGTTTCTCCAGTGACAATATGAAGACGTGGGGTATGTGAGCGTGCTCACAAAGGTTCTTTAATTGAGTTGAGTAGGCCTCTAGATCTGCTAGTCCAATTACCTAAATAAAAACAAGCTCTAGCGTAACATATCAACTGACAGCTTTCAGGCTTTTGAATCAATCTTTTTTATGACATTTCCTTTGTGATAAATTGTCTACCAGCACTCATTTTAAGTACTCAGTACTTTTCATTTGTTATGTTCTATTTCAGGGTATAACCATTCATTCCAAAGACATTATTAGAAATGCCAACAAATTAAATTATCCAGTGGTAACAGATGGAGAGTCACAAATTCTGACCTCTCCTGATGGCTATAAATTTATTGTCATGGAGAAAGAAACAGAAGGAGGTATGTCAAATACTCTTAATATACAGAAAAAAAGGAGTTATTTGAATTTGGAATAATTTGGAATTCTAGAAAATTGATTAAAAATGTATGATAAAAACTACCCAACTAAATAGGATTAGAATGATGCATGCATGGCTTAGGTTGATTTTATTTTCACTATCATTTCAGTATGAACTAACTAACCCCCTTAGCCATGCTCTTATGGCTAACCCTATTTAGTTGGGCTAGTTTTCATCATAAATTTTTCATAAATTTTCCAGATTTCAAAATGATTTTAGATTCAAATAATTCCTTGTTAGAACAGTACAGGTACACCAGTTCCAAATCTGGCCATCCATTCAATATATTCCTTCCTGTGATTAGATGCATATTTAAAAAGCTTTTTTTAATTTGTCTCTAAGGTATAAATCATAGATAAGAAACTTTAAAATTAAAAGCATATCAAAGGGTGAATTGATGTACAACTCTACAAGAAGAGCTACAAAAAGTGAGCAAATAAATTAACTTCATAAAGTATCAACTTGAATTCTAAAAATGTATGGGACTTTCAAGAGTTCTATATTGTCTGTTTCCTATGCTAAGTCTTAAACTGATTCCGTTCAAGCAAATAAATAAATTCAAAACATGGCAAATTATTTCAATAAGGAAGAGGAGAAAACAACACATATATGCTTGGTACGATGTTTGATTGGCGATGAGACAGCTATCCATAAATCTTCATAAAAAAGTTTAAAAAAACCCACTTTTAAACAACATCAACACTTATGAACCACATCAAAGTTTGTAAACATAAGGGCAAACACCACAAGATAAATTTCTTACATATAAGGGTGTAAACTACTTAATAAATAACATGGACTTGTGGGTACCTGCTACTATTGTTCAGAAATGTAGATGTGAAAACTGATTATATAAATGTATACCAATATTTTGTGTTTTCTCCTTGAGTATTATTAAGTGTGTCATGGAATGGTTCTAAATGCAATAGTATGAATGTATGAATGGAACAGATAATTAATCAACACCTCTGATCAAATAAGTTTATTTTCTCTTATTTTTAAAACACTACACAAAAAATAGAAATCAGACTAAGTTTTAAGTATGGAATAACAATCAGTTTTACATAAGTCATGAAAGAAGTTTAAAAATAACATGAATAAAGAAATTTCATGGCAGGATGAATTAATTATTGGACCTGTATTCAATACATCTTCTTTGCCATTTCTAATTTTATAGTTAAAATAATAAAATCATGACATTTCAATTTAGAGTTATTTCCCTTTAGTCTGAATCTAGGCTAAATTTATAACACAATTCTTGATGTACCCAACAAAATATTATTATCATATAAAGTTATTGATAAAGTAAAATGTCTCAATAGTACTCAGTTATTTGCAAAGATGATTCTTTAGATGATATTTGACTATAATTTGTTATTGTTACTAAAACAAATCGTGTTTACAAATTAAAACACTACAAACTGTACATTTTTATAATTTTATCTGTATGACAGATTAAATTTCTAAAACATGTTATAGGTAGATTATCAATAGTATTGTAACAACAGATTCTCTAATAATAAAATACAAATACACATTAACATACATCATAAGCAAATATATAAATTAAAACACTAAAAACATGATACTAAACGAACAATAGGAATTGTTAAATTAAAAAGTTAATTGAAATAATTATTAATTTATGACTTCTTTTACATTTCTTTTTTTTTTTACCAACAAATAAATATTCTTTATTCTTCATTTCTTAATATATCTTCTTTAGATAAATATTGTTTTTAAAAAATATACATAAATAAAATATCTCTTACCGATTATAATCTCTTTATAGAATACTGATGTGTCTCCGAATGATAAATAACTTGCAATGAATAAAAACGTTCTCACCTCATATGGAATTTACTGACCCGATATATATTGTATTAGGTCACTAACACACCATGTAAATAATAATATATCAATGGAAAATACAGCACTAACAATATGATATGCATGTACAGAACCTCAAAGAATGTTCATAAATTTTCTTATGATTACAAAAAAAACCCCAGCAATCATTTGCAAAACAAGTTTTTTTTCAGTAGACATTTCAAGGAGCTTTAGTTCCTTGAACACTCAACATATATAACAATTGGCAGCAAAATCCCATAATATAAGTTAACAACAAACTTGGTAAACTTAATGTTATTAATTAGATAAAGACAAATGTTATGAGCATGCAATGTTAATTGAGACAATATTATGACAGATTTAATGATAGTTGGAAATGAGAGGATGTGATGAATAAATTGGTATAATACATTTTAATTTATTTTAAAACCAAGATGATCTTTATTAGACTCAAATGACTTATGTTTAATGACTTTTTAAAATTTTAAAGATTTTATTAACCATCGTGAATGCAGTGAAAGAAACATATTTAAGTTTACACAAGTCTTTCTACTTGAATATGAACTCATCATAGATACCAGGACTACATTTTGCATATACAACAAACGCGCGTTTCGTCTACAAAAGACTCATCAGTAATGCTCCAATCCAAAAAAGTTAAAAAAAAAAGTCAAATAAAGTACAAAGTTGAAGAGCATTGAGATCCAAAATTCCTAAAAGTGTTTCCAAATACAGATAAGGTAATCTATGCCTGAGGTAGAAAAGCCTAATTATTTCAAAAAATTTTAAATTTTGTAAACAGTGATTTATTTGTTTTATTGAAAGAAAAAAAAAGTTACTAAAATAAAAAGAAATTCATGACACAAAAAATTCTTACAACTAAACAAAATAATGTCATAGACCTTTTTTGATGAATGTTAAAGCATTCACAATAAGTTGAATATATTCTAATTTTTTCCCATGTTAGTGACATTACTGCATATTTTCATTTGGAAATGTAACATTTATTTTGTGCAAGTCAAAAGTGGGAACCATTCAATAATTATATGAATGAAGTTTGATAATGAAAAGCCACTCTAAAAAGCCAAGAGTACCCCATGACCTCTAAATTAGTAATGCTTTGTTTTGATTAATATATATATTAATAATCATGTGTATTTTTGCTTGAAATTATAAATAATAAATGTTAAATATTTTACATGTTCTTCTTTTCTATTTACAGACCCAGTTAAAAAGGTGACCCTGTCTTCTTCAGACTTAGACAAATCTGTTGGTAAGTCGATAGATAGCATTTACTCAACATTCAAACATTAAATCAAAATTTCTACTAATGATCAAACTTCTCCAGTCAGTCATTTTCAAAAGAATTCAAATATTATTTCTGCTGATTTTTCTGTAAAAATTCACGATTTACACTATAGAAAATCAATAAATTCTATGATTGATTTTTTTTTATCAGTTACACTTTTGCTCATTAATGCTTATATTTTTCAGTCGAATAAATTGATTTTAATCATGTGAAATTTGTCTTACTAAATGTTTGACAAGTCCTTTCATAAATTTGTTGAAGACTTATATAAATTAACCATGTTAACACTTTTTTATGGAAACTCATTTAAGATATTGCTTATAAGTTGTTGAGGAATCAATTTCATCTTCATTTCATCATGTGGCAAAGTTACTGTCAAATTGACATAAAGCATATCATATTTATGCAACATTACTCATAGCATATTTACTTTTAAGACACTGTTTTTAGCTCACCTGGCCCAAGTGAGCTTTCCTCATCACTTGGCATCAATCATCATCATCATTAACTTTTATAAAAAATGTATCTGATGATCCTGCCCTGCAACCGACATTGTCCTCATCGGTAAAAATAGAACATAGGGGTTTCCTATAGAATCCTATGAGAAAAATGTAAAAAAAAACAATTTCAAATAGTCACAACTTGTAAACTGATTTGAATAATGATAAATATTCTTCAGTAATTATTGTAAAGACAACAATGGGATTACTTGAATTTTTTCCAGGGGGTGCATTTTTAACAGGGTGGTCGATAATTTCACCTTGATATGTTCCATTTTCAGAATTATACAGTGTTACTTTTCTATAAACCATTATTATATCTTTCTTTCAGAATGTTTAAAATGGTAGAATGCCCCCCAGACCCCACTGGTTAGTAGTGGTCAGGGGAACCCTTGTACGTAAAAGACACCCTTGTAGATTTAGAAAAAGAGCAGGCTAATTCCGCTACCAGGCAGCACTCGCACCCGCAAAGTGGAAAGGGATTAATATAAGTTGCAAAACTTGTTTCCTAATCCACTATAAATAAATATGTTTAAACTAACCCCTGCCCAGGGTTTTCCATAAAACATTAAAAGGCATTTTCTGCATTATACAGTCCCCGGGTGAAATAAATATTTGGAGTGGAGGATTTTTTTTTTTTTTGTGTATTATCTAGAATATCAAGAACATATATATGGCAATTCATATCATATTGGAGTTATTGTCCTTGATAATTATTTTCTGCAATTTATTGGTAAATTTGGTTGATCTATTCAAAAATCTTCTACTTTTAACTGAACTTCTCGGCCAAATTATACTAAACTTGGCCTCAATCATTACTAGTGTATCTATCATGAATTAAACCATACTTTACATGATTTCCAAAACCACGGTATATACAAGTGAGCAGCACAGGTTGTTCAGAGCCTCTTGTTTATATCCACTAACATGAAATGAAATTAGATATCTTCTCTCATCCAAGAGAAATATTTGTCTTTATAAGTTTTTTACCTGATAATAATATATACGTTTGCTTTTGGGGGAAAAACTCACTAGGCACCTGTGATTTTTAAACTAAACGCCAAATCAAAGATTTATCCAAAATTAAGCATATCTTTTGTAAAATAACAGTTGTCACTTATACATACACAGTACATACTAGTATATAGTAAAAGATAATTAAATTGTTCCTTTTTAGCACTTCTCTGGGTTTACCTTAAATCTTTTTACATATGAAAGCTAGGGATGTAGAAATAGATAAAAATGCTGTAAGTTTTTTTGGTCTGCTTAGTAATAGCATCTTTTCTTATATGTGTCAGAATTTTCTTACAAGTCTGATATTATGGTAAATAAGGACTTAATTGTTTTTATGAAGAAAACAGAGTACATGCTGTGAACTAATTTTTTTCTAGTACTCATAGAAGTAAACTTTATAAAGTTTAGCTTTTCCTGAGCGACCATCATTATTGTGGCATCCAATATAGAGTTGTCCATCTGTAGAGAAAGCCAGAGACATTGGATATTGTATGCCTATATCTTCAGTATTGTAATGTTTAATGTGGTTTCCATCACTATCAAGGACATGTAAGAGATGATTATTTGGTTCTGAAACTATTATATTGTCTCTTGGGGTTTTGGCTACTCCAAAACACTGGAATTTATACTCTGTATTTCTTTCTTTCCTTCCTTCATAACTATTTATCACTTTCCCTTCAGTTCCTAGAACTATAAGTTTTGAATTGTTTTCAACATCAAGACCAAGATCAGCAACAAAGATGTTGCCATTTTCAGTAGTAGTGATACACCATGTACAATTAAAGAGAGGTTTGTTATTACTGTCATGTTCATAGATAGCTTGCTGCTTTCCCTTTATATCCATAACAATGATAACTCTTCTGTCTTCTTTGCCTCCCCCTACTATAATTTTCTCTTTGGTGCAATTTATAGAAATAATTTTAAAAGGTGAAAAATTATATATGGAGTCAACTACTTGATCAGTTCCATTGTTTATCTGTTTGATTCTTGAATCCTTAGGACAAAAAAGAAGATCATTGGATTCATTAACAAAAAGCCCACAAGTCTTAATATTAAAGCTGTACAATACTACCAGATTATTTCCTTCCTGTTTGACTTTCTGTAACAAAGAAGAATTATGGTCACTTAACCATAAAGAATTATTGTTATCTACTGCTACATAACTGATATCTCTTAACTCAGTTTGGAATTCCTTTGAAGTTTCAAGTATTATTTCACACTTTGAAATTTTCTTTATTTTCTGTAATGACCCAAAATTAGACTGAATGATCTCCCCTGAGGCAAATTCCATCACTATGTCATCTGGGAATTCTATTGATCTCAAATCCTTTTTATCTAATGTTAAGTTTTCAATTTCTTTGAAGAAAGTTGCTGCCTCTGTAGTACTTGAAATATCTTCTAGTTCAGTAGATTGCTTGTTGAGATCTAATTTAAACTTTTGTATGTTCTCTTTTCCTTCATCAAATGCTTTTATTGAACTCTGATGATCTTGATTAAGATCAGAAAGAAGCTTGTCCACATATGTACCAACTACTTCAGTAAGAGCTTTCTTTCGGTCTAGAATATCCTTTTTTGCCTTATCATAACTTTCTGATTTAGATTTGTTTATTTTTGCCAATGTCAGTTCATTCTCTTTTAACCTTCTTTCGTTGATTTTGACTTCTGTTTGTCTCTTTCTAATATCAATCATTTTATTCTCATAAAATTCCTTTATTTCTCCCATGGTATGTCCATTATGTATTGTTGAAACACAAGTTGCACAAACTAAGATATTACAAGCTTTACAGAATAAACAACAATCTTGACCTTTGTGTTTTTGGCATGGAATGTTGGAGAAGTCCATGTTTATCTCCCCTTCTTCAGCAGGCAGACCAATCTTTTTAATATCACAGATTTGATGTTTATTAGCATTTTTGAACTTAGAATGTATTTTGTTTTTACATGTCTGACACATCAGGAGATTGCAGTCTTTACATTTCCACTGGATCTTTGGGTTACTTTCACAGAGTTCACAATTTACTGGGAACTGACCCTTTGATATAGATTTAGAAAATGCCATCATCTGTAATATTTCGCTTCTTTTTTCACTCACCTGAAAAAAGAGTTGTAATTAAAAGAATTTTATTGGTATAAAATACTTATTTATATAAGACATTTAGAATAAGCATACTTTGTCTTAAGATATTAATTTTATTTGGCTTAGAAACGGTTTCGAAAGCAATGCTGTGCTGAACTTTTCTGTCCTGTTTTGAGACAAGTACAAATGAAATTTATGTTTTCAGATATTGTGCATGGTTATTCTTTTTATACTGCAACTACAACTCTTTCAACTGTTCCAAATGGAATATTTAGGGAAAAACCATAATTTTTTTTACGACCACAAAAATTTATAAATTTTTGGTCATATATTGCTATCATGTTGTCGTTGTCGTCATCAGCTTTGTCTGGAGACAGATGGTTTTCGGATAATAACTTTAGTATAAGTAAATAGAAATCAATAAAATTTTAACACAAGGTTTATAACCACTAAAGGAAAATTGGGATTGATTTTGGGGGTTATGGTTCCAACTGTTTAGAAATTACTGGCCAAAAAAAAAGAGTTTCCAGACAATATCTGTATGAAAAACTGTATGAACCTCTCTGAAATTATACCACAAATTTCCATACTACAAAGGGATGGTTAGGAATGAATTATGAATTTGGGGGGCGGGGGGGGGGGGGTATGGCTCAAAACCAGGGTTTTCGGGTTAAAGGACAATTGATACAATTTAATTCAGTGTAATCCAAATCAAGTTACAGTGAGTTGACTATGGGTGTTACTGTTTACCTGTAGCTATTGTTCAACCAGATTTAAACATTGACAATACAATAGGGACATTTAAATTGACCAGTTGGTTTTGTAAGATTTAAATCTACCTTGTTGCTACCTGTAAAAAAATTTATTCACCTAACCCAAAATTTCAGCATGCTTTTTTTCTGAAATTTATCTTGACCTAGGATTATTCTATCAAAAAATTGAAAGGGTAGAAATATTTTTAGGTTTTCATTGTTTTAAATCCCCAGTATTGATAATATTTCTAAAATTTACCATAAAATCTTAATCAGTAAAATATTCTGTTAACTGCATATTAATATGTATGAAAATTAAAACTGTTTTTAAATAATAAATGATTCTTTAAATGTGTAACCCTCATACATAGTATTGTCCATTTGTCAGTGACACATGAAAGAGCTATCCATGTGATTTCAGTTTCAATTTTCAGATGGATTATATGTTGTGTATTTCTTTAATGTCCCT
Organism: Mytilus galloprovincialis; assembly: GCF_965363235.1. Lineage (NCBI taxonomy): Eukaryota > Metazoa > Mollusca > Bivalvia > Mytilida > Mytilidae > Mytilus > Mytilus galloprovincialis. Next base: position 62,306,987 of record NC_134842.1, on the reverse strand, counting down.
TCAAGATTTTCATTTTGGAATATGATATTTGCGGTGTTTTTCTTTGAAATTTATTATTATAAGAGGATTTTTTAGGAAAAAATACTGTGTTTACTGAAGGAAATTCAATTTGCATAATATGGAATAAGTTATCTAAAAAGTTATAAAAAATCAAACTTGAATGCAAGAAGGAGAAATAATTGTAACACATTCATTATAAATTTTGGGATATATTATAAAAGTGATTAAATGGAATATATATATATCATTGGAAGTATCATGGAAATGAAACAAAATCTTGTTAAATTCATAAAGTGGATATAATCTAATGTAGCGATAAAGTGAAATGAAAAAGTAAAATATTCCAAAACATTCCTAATGTTGGGATAATATGAATGTGAAATTGGAAATATTATAAAGTTCTGGATCTAATATTGTTTAACTGGAATATATACATGTAAATGAAATAAAAACTCAATACTGTGGATATAATAAAATCAAGTGATATTGTGAAAATATATGAATAAACTTATCCAAAATATTTGTAAAGTGAAAATACTCATTTTAAATGTGATAATGGAAATAATCAAATATTGGAAAGTCTGTACCTGTTTTTAGGGATATATACATGATATATATCATGGGAAATTTAACAAAATTTTGATATAGAGAGAAAATCTAGTTATATAGTCAAAAGCATGAACAAAGATTCAAAAACTTTTGTCATGTTCATAAAATTAGAATAATGTTATAAATTATTTCAGATAAAGAAAATGGAATACTGGATGAGATGTAAAATATGTAGGGTAAATAAAATAGTTCATTCAAATATGATTTTGATATTTCAATATGTACAAGGAACATGTCAAAAACAAATTATTTTGAGTTATTTCCCATTAAAAAGCTAAAGAAATATTAAAAAGGTTTTTTTCAACAATATACAAGAAAACTTAGCACTCATAGTATTTGGCTATGAAAACATTAAAGAGGAAATGTAGTGAATTATATGACATGCAATTAAATTCCCTTATAAAAACATATAGTCTTGATCTGGCTTGCCTTCTTCTAAAATTTTTAAAAATCTCTTTTTCCGTCTCAATGTTGTGTTTTTTGGCATTTGATGATTAATTATCTCAGGGAAAACATCCATTTCCATAACAAAAAGACTAATAACAAAGTTAATTTCTTTACCTGTTTTAGGATTCTCTAATAAAAAACATGAGAAAAGGATTTTTTTTATCAAATTTACAGTGTTTAGTTTATGTAAGAACATGAAATAAGTTTGTGTCTGTTATCAAATATAAGTGGTCATATTCTAGCATTATTCATACCATATAATTTAGACTGAATGCATATTATGTTATTCAACAAAGATAAAAAAAAATTGAAGCCTTGATGCCATATAAAAAAAATTAAAAGTAAAAACAAAACTATCTCAGTTATACTACAACAGTAACAATTAAACAGGTGAAGTGATAGGACAAGAAATACTTCTGGAAAAAAGCATGCTGAAAGTTTTGGTTAGGTGAATTAAAAACTGTACAGGTAGCATCAAGGTAGATTTAAATCTACCAAACCAACTGGTCAATTTAAATGTCCCTATTGTATTGTCAATGTTTCAATCTGGTTGAACAATAGCTACAGGTAAACGGTAACACCCATAGTCAACTCACTGTAAAGAAAATTTTTTGATTACCTCCCTTACACTGCCTTTAAATTATGTATAAAGACATGTTAATTGTCTTGAGGTGATTAGCTTTCAATTTATTTTTAGCAGTTACTATTAATTAATAATAATTTTAGCCATGACTATGTATGTCATTTTATATTTTAAAACTTTTATGATGGATTTAAATGGGTAATTATGGTTGCAAACTCCATTAGAAATTTGAATTGAGGTACTGACTATATCTTGAGGGAAAGATTTTTTTGGGGAATAAGGGCAAGGGTGAGGTAAAAATTGTGGGGAAGACAGTTTTTTTCTTATTTCAGATTTTCAAGATTTGAAAAAAAATTTCTTCAAATATTTTTTTTTTGCAAAAAAAGGGGGATACTTTTTTTTTTAAAAAGGGGGGGGGGGGGTCACTACGCAACAGCATATTGCATTTTGTTAGAGGGGGGGGGGGGGGGTATTGCACAAAAATAAAAAATTGAGTATAAATAAATTCAAATCATATAACCAATTCTAAGTTATTTGACTACAGATATTCTGTGTCAGAAACCTATTATGTGTCAAATAGTTGGTTTTCTTGTTTGATGGTTTTAATCTTGTCATTTTTGGAGCCCTTTATAGGTTGGTGTTCAGTGTAAGCCAAGGCTCTGTGTTGAAAATCGTACTTTGACCTATAATAGTTTACTTTTGCAAATTGTGGCTTGGATGGAGAGTTGTATCCTTGGCACTCATACCACATCTTCTTATATATATTCAATCCATCAAAATCCTGTAAAATAATAATGCTTAGGAGTTTTAGCTTTCTGTATGGTATTATGTTATAAAGAAAAGAGAGTAGATAAAATCAAAAATACTGTTGATCTTGCATACTTCCTTGCTGTCTATATAAGGCCATTGTGAGCTATTTGTTACATGCTTTATAGTATAGTCACATTTTATTTGTTTACAGCTAATCTAGTTTCTTGATGTCACTGTCTCAAAGACAAATACATTATATTTATACTGACCTTTACATTTGATTATGTCTACCCTCTTTACCTCGTGCTATTAAATGCACAAATTATAAATGTTGACTTCTGATAAAAGTTATTTATACTTCCCATCATATGACTTTATCTGACTTTTATTGATTACAACTGGTTAAACATTATGAAATAAATTTAAAGTGTATGGCTTTTTGTACAAAGGTTGCCTTACCTTAGGTATGTCATATGTTTTGTGAAGATACTTAATCATTGAATATACAGTTATAGATTGTAACAAACTATTAGTTTCCCAATAGGTGACAATGATAGCCATTTTCGAGATACAGACTTGGCCTTTGATAGCTGACTAGGGGGTATGGGCTTTGCTCATTGTTGAAGGCCGTATGGTGACCTATAGTTGTTAATGTCTGTGTCATTTTGGTCTCTTGTGGACAGTTGTCTCATTGGCAATAATACCACATCTTCTTTTTTATATTTAGACAGTTGATTTTTGTCGAGCCTGTGACATAGCTCGACATAGGGATAGTGATCCGGAAGCGGCTACAGCCGTTGCGTTGGTTAACTTCCTAAAAGCTTTATATTTTAGAAGGTGGAAGAACTGGATGCTTCATACTTAGTATATAGATGCCTCATGTTACGAGGTTTCCGTCAGTCACATGGCTAATGTCTTTGACCTCATTTTCTTGGTTCAGTGACTACTTGATAAAAAGTTAAGATTTTTTGTAATGTTAAAATCTCTCTTATTATAAGTAATAGGTTAACTATATTTGGTATGTGCGTACCTTGCAAGGTCTTCATGCCCGTCAGACAGTTTTCACTTGACCTTGACCTCATTTCATTGATCAGTGAACAAGGTTAAGTTTTGGTGGTCAAGCCCATATCTCAGATACTATAAGCTATAGGTCTAGCATATTCGGTGTATGGAAGGACTGTAAGGTGTACATGTCCAACTGGCAGGTGTCATCTTACCTTGACCTCATTTTCATGGTTCAGTGGTCAAAGGTCTAATTGTAACCGATATGTACACAGTTAATGACAAGAATTTGATCTTGACATATATACCAGTGGAGTTTTCTTTCTTTGATAAGACACAATTATTGATCCATCTTATTTGTAAGTGACGTTTTAAGACAATTAATATTGTAGATTATTGGAAAAGATTATGTGGTATGAAGGTTTATTCACAAGACAACAAGACAGCTGTGTTAGGATATGATGATAACCAGGTTTGTACACTGCCACAATTTAATATAATGATTGATCTGAAAAAAATAGAAGAGTTCTTGCAGAAACTAAGGTTAATTTCCAAGTAACTGATTTTTTAGTCAATTTATGTAAGTACTACATCCTAATCCTTAATGTCTGCTTTTCAGTGAAAGTTTTAATGGACAAAGCATATAAATCTTCTCTACACTTTTTAACTTAATTAGAATCAACATGATATATTACTGAACTAACTGCAATAATGAATATAATAATAGTTATCACTATACAATTATCTCATATTTATTTTGGTTTGTATGTTACAGTTAGATTATCTACCTACCTAAATGATAGCATTTGTTAGTTTTCTTTGCCAGATATAAAGTAGAAATTGTTGATACAACCCTGCAGCTCTGTTCTTCAATGGACAACTGTGATCAACCAATAGTAATACATTCGTTCTTGCTGGTGCTTGGGGCCTCCTTATCTTGTAAGGATTAGAAAGTGTTGCTCCATGTTGAAGACCTCCCACTGACATTTTAATGAAGAACAGCAATACAAGTGGTTTTTTATACGACCGCAACCATTTTTTTGCTTCGTATAATGCTATCATGTCATCTGCGTCGTCGTCCGCTGACGCATTTAGTTTCCGGACATTTAATTTAGTTTTAGTAAATGGATCTAAAATAAGCATTTTTGTAGTTTTCAAACAATAACTTGTGTTTAAGTGTATGAATCTCTCTGAAATTATACCACAAGTTTCCATACCATGAAGGGATAGTTATTAGTGACTTTGGGGGATGATGGCTCAAAATGATTTGGAATTAGGGGCAAAAAAAGATTTTCTGGTCAATGTACAATTAAGACAATTTCAAAGCAGTGTAAGGGAGGTAATTCACAAACATTTAACATACAAGGTTGGATATGTTTGGATTTACCTCTCATACACTTCTTGTTAATTATGTATAAAGAAATGTCAGGTTTTGGACTAATTGCAAAAAAAGGGGGGTGGGTGGGGGGTGGTAGTAGTTTTCAATATTTCTCAAATTTCAAATTTTCATCCAAATTTCGCAAATTTCAAATTTTTTATAAGTTTGAAGAATAAATCTTTAATTGCACAATATTGTGCAATAGATTTGTAAGATCTTAACATTTGTTTTGTGTGAGAAACCCATATTATATCAAAAATTTGATCACAATCCAAATTCAGAGCTGTATCAAGCTTGAATGTTGTGTCCATATTTGCCCCAACTGTTCAGGGTTTGACCTCTGTGGTCGTATAAAGCTGCGCCCTGCGTAGCACCTGGTTTTTTTAGCGTTTGTTTTGTTACTGGTAGTGCTTTCATTTCCATATTTAGAGGCTGATGTAGAGGGGGCCGCCCTTTTGTTAAAACAATTGTTGATTATATATAAGGAATTACTGAAGCCCTTAAGGAAATTCCTAGATCTGAAGCCGACATCCTTTGTTTTTCATTATAATTAAAGGAATCTACATAGCATTACCATCTTCTGGAATGTCAAGCAGATCTGTGATGAGCAAGTTCTGAATAGGTTACTCAGGTTCATCAATATTTAGACTGTGAATATTTATCAATTAAAGTAATTTGAGGACATTTCCAGTATACTATTTTCTTGTCATTGTAGTGCAAGTTAGAATTGTATGAAATAGGAACAGATGTGGACCATGCCTCAGCTTTTGGAAGAATTGCGTTTGCTTGTCCAGGAATAGAGGTAAAGTAAACACTGTATCTTGCTTATAATCATGGCTTTCTCAAGTCAAATTAATACTAGGATAAAGAAGACTGGAAAAATATTTTTCAAAGGTCAATATTCAAGAAAAGTCTCAAAATTGTGATTCTTTTTCTGTTACTTGATTGCTTTATTCTATCACTTTAGACTTTGATTTTCTATAGCTATTGGTTAACATTTCTGATCAGTTGAAGTTTTAATTCATGAAACTAATTGTAAGTTGGTCAAAATTTTGAATGAACTGTAATGGAAGAAACCCTTCCTATCAAGTTATTGTAAATAAAAATCTTCAATAAAATCTGCTTGAAAATATTATGATATATCTGAGCATTCAAACAACACTCAAAGATAAAACCATACTTAAGTTTAACATATAAATAAAGTGTATATGTCTAGGAAACAGCAGTACAATAACACAATTAAAGCAGAAAATACATCTAAAGGTCTTCAAAAATAGACTAATATAAAAAAGAAGATGTGGTATGATTGCCAATGAGACAACTATCCACAAAAGACCAAAAAGACACAGACATTAACAACTATAGGTCACCGTACGGCCTTCAACAATGAGCAAAGCCCATACCGCATAGTCAGCTATAATAGGCCCCGATAAGACAATGTAAAACAATTCAAACGAGAAAACTAACAGCCTTATTTATGTAAAAAATTGAACAAAAAACAAAGATGTAATAAATAATGTCTATACTATATGACAACCTTCAATTCAACCATGTCTAAGAGATGTTTCACAAAAGTAAATTAACCAATAAAATATGTGTTAAAGCATTAATTTCTTTAAAGATAAAAAAAACCAACCAAGATATAAAACAAGAACTGACAGGGTTCAAACTTAAGACGGACAAGGACCTTAGTTATTTTTAGCTCACCAGGCCCAAAGGGCCAAGTGAGCTTTTCCCATCACTTTGCGTCCGTCGTCGTCCGTCGTCATTAACTTTTACAAAAATCTTCTCCTCTAAAACTACTGGGCCAAATTAAACCAAACTTGGCCACAATCATCATTGGGGTATTTAGTTTAAAAAATGTATCTAGTGACCTGGCCAACTAACCAAGATGGCCGCCATGGCTAAAAATAGAACATAGGGGTAAAATGCAGTTTTTGGCTTATAACTCAAAAACTAAAGCATTTAGAGCAAATCTGACGTGAGTAAAATTGTTTATCAGGTTAAGATCTATCTGCCCTGAAATTTTCAGATGAATAGGACAACCCGTTGTTTGGTTGTCGCCCCTAAATTGGTAATTTAAAGGAAATTTTACTGTTTTTGGTAATTATCTTGAATATTATTATAGATAGAGATAAACTGTGAACAGCAATAATGTTCAGCAAAGTAAGATTTACAAATAAGTCAACATGACCGAAATGGCCAGTTGACCCCTTTAGGAGTTATTGCCCTTTATAGTCAATTTTTAACTATTTTTCGTAAATCTTAGTAATCTTTTACAAAAATCTTCTCCTCTGAAACTACTGGGCCAAATTAATCCAAACTTGGCCACAATCATCTTTGGGGTATCAAGTTTAAAAAATGTGTCCGTTGACCAGGCCATCAAACCAAGATGGCCGCCATGGCTAAAATAGAACATAGGGGTCAAATGCAGTTTTTGGCTTATAACTCAAAAACCAAAGCATTTAGAGCAAATCTGAATGGTAAAATTGTTAATCAGGTCAAGATCTATCTGCCCTGAAATTTTCAGATTAATTGGACAACCCGTTGTTGGGTTGCTGCCCCTAAATTGGTAATTTTAAGGAAATTTTACTGTCTTTGGTTTTTATCTTGAATATTATTATAGATAGAGATAAACTGTGAACAGCAATAATGTTCAGCAAAGTAAGATTTACAAATAAGTTGACCCTTTTAGGAGTTATTGCCCTTTATAGTCAATTTTTAACCATTTTTCGTAAATCTTAGTAATCTTTTACAAAAATCTTCTCCTCTGAAACTACTGGGCCAAATTATTCCAAATTTGTCCACAATCATCTTTGGGGTATCAAGTTTAAAAAATGTGTCCGTCGACCCGGCCATCCAACCAAGATATCCGCCATGGCTAAAAATAGAACATAGGGGTAAAATGCAGTTTTTGGCTTATAACTCAAAAACCAAAGCATTTAGAGCAAATCTGAATTGGGTAAAATTGTTTATCAGGTCAAGATCTATCTGCCCTGAAATTTTCAGATGAATCGGACAACCCTTTGTTGGGTTGCTGCCCCTAAATTGGTAATTTTAAGGGAATTTTACTGTTTTTTTACGACCGCAAAAATTTTAATTTTTCGTCGTATATTGCTATCACGTTGGCGTCGTCGTAATGCGTCGTCATCGTCGTCCGAATACTTTTAGTTTTCGCACTCTAACTTTAGTAAAAGTGAATAGAAATCTATGAAATTTTAACACAAGGTTTATAACCACAAAAGAAAGGTTGGGATTGATTTTGGGAGTTTTGGTCCCAAAATTTTAGGAATTAGGGGCCAAAAAGGGCCCAAATAAGCATTTTCTTGGTTTTCGCACTATAACTTTAGTTTAAGTAAATAGAAATCTATGAAATTTTGACACAAGGTTTATGACCACAAAAGGAAGGTTGGGATTGATTTTGGGAGTTTTAGTTAAAACAGTTTAGGAATTAGGGGCCAAAAAAGGGCCCAAATAAGCATTATTCTTGGTTTTCGCACAATAACTTTAGTATAAGTAAATAGAAATCAATGAAATTTAAACACAAGGTTTATGACCACAAAAGGAAGGTTGGGATTGATTTTGGGAGTTGAGGTCTGAACAGTTTAGGAATTAGGGGCCAAAAAGGGGCCCAAGTAAGCATTATTCTTGGTTTTCGCACCATAACTTTAGTATAAGTAAATAGAAATCTTTGAAATTTAAACACGAGGTTTATGACCATAAAAGGAAGGTTGGGTTTGATTTTCGGAGTTTTGGTCCAACAGGTTTTTAGGAATAAGGGGCCCAAAGGGTCCAAAATTGAACTTTGTTTGATTTCATCAAAAATTGAATAATTGGGGTTCTTTGATATGCCTGATCTAACTGTGTATGTAGATTCTTAATTTTTGGTCCCGTTTTCCAATTGGTCTACATTAAGGTCCAAAGGGTCCAAAATTAAACTTAGTTTGATTTTAACAAAAATTGAATCCTTGGGGTTCTTTGATATGCTGAATCTAAAAATGTACTTAGATTTTTGATTATTGGCCCAGTTTTCAAGTTGGTCCAAATCGGGGCCCCTAAACTTTGTTTGATTTCATCAAAAATTGAATAATTGGGGTACTTTGATATGCCAAATCTAACAGTGTATGTAGATTCTTAATTTTTGGTCCCGTTTTCAAATTGGTCTACATTAAGGTCCAAAGGGTCCAAAATTAAACTTAGTTTGATTTTAACAAAAATTGAATCCTTCGGGGTTCTTTGATATGCTGAATCTAAAAATATACCTAGATTTTTGATTATTGGCCCACTTTTCAAGTTGGTCCAAATCGGGGTCCAAAATTAAACTTTGTTTGATATCATCAAAAATTGAATAATTATGCCAAATCTAACTGTGTATGTAGATTCTTAATTTTTGGTCCCATTTTCAAATTGGTCTACATTAAAGTCCAAAGGGTCCAAAATTAAACTAAGTTTGATTTTAACAAAAATTGAATTTTTTGGCTTTTTTGATATGCTGAATCTAAACATGTACTTAGATTTTTGATTATGGGCCCAGTTTTCAAGTTGGTTCAAATCAGGATCCAAAATTATTATATTAAGTATTGTGCAATAGCAAAAAATTTTCAATTGCACAGTATTCAGCAATAGCAAGAAATCTTCAATTGCACAGTATTGTGCAATAGCAAGAAATTTTCAATTGCACAGTATTGCCCAATAGCAAGAAATCTTCAATTGCACAGTATTGTGCAATAGCAAATATTTTCAATTGCACAGTATTGCGCAATAGCAAGAAATATCTAATTGCACAATATTGTGCAATAGCAAGAAATTTTCAATTGATTGGAGTTATCTTTCTTTGTCCAGAATAGTAGTTGAATCAACTTAAATCATTATTTTATACAATGCACAATGTATATTCACTTTTACTACCAACTGATAAATTAAAACACTCTTTACCATTCAGTGATAACAAGCACTTTTTGTTACATTTTAATATTTTATGATGTATTTAAATGAGTAGTTATTATTGCAAACTCCATTAGAAATTTGAATTCAGATCAGTTTTGAAAAAAAGGGAAAGGGGGATGTGAAAAAAAATGGTGGGGGGGGGGGGGTTTAATTTTTCTCATTTCAGATTTTATAAATAAAAAGAAAATTTCTTCAAACATTTTTTTGAGAGGATTAATATTCAACAGCATAGTGATTGCTCAAAGACAAAAAAATTATTTTAAGTTCATTAGACCACATTCATTCTGTGTCCAAAACCTATGCTGTGTCAACTATTTAATCACAATCCAAATTTATAGCTGAATCCAGCTTGAATGTTGTGTCCATACTTGCCCCAACCGTTCAGGGTTCAACATATGCAGTCGTATAAAGCTGCGCCCTGCGGAGCATCTGGTTAGTTATTATCTTGAATATTATTATAGATAGAGATAAACTGTAGACAGCAATAATGTTCAGCAAAGTAAGATTTACAAATAAGTCAACATGACCGAAATGGTCAGTTGACCCCTTTAGGAGTTATTGCCCTTTATAGTCAATTTTTAACCATTTTTCGTAAATCTTAGTTATCTTTTACAAAAATCTTCTCCTCTGTAACTACTGGGCCAAATTAATCCAAACTTGGCCACAATCATCTTTGGGGTATTTAGTTTTAAAAATGTGTCTGGTGACTCGGCCATCAAACCAAGATGGCCGCCATGGCTAAAAATAGAACATAGGGGTAAAATACAGTTTTTGGCTTATAACTCAAAAACCAAAGCATTTAGAGCAAATCTGACATGGGTAAATTTGTTTATCAGGTCAAGATCTATCTGCCCTGAAATTGTCAGATGAATCGGACAACCCGTTGTTTGGTTGTCGCCCCTAAATTGGTAATTTTAAGGAAATTTTACTGTTTTGGGTTATTATCTTGAATATTATTATAGATAGAGATAAACTGTGAACAGCAATAATGTACAGCAAAGTAAGATTTACAAATAAGTCAAAATGACTGAAATGGTCAATTGACCCCCTAAGGAGTTATTGTCCTTTATAGTCAATTTTTAACAATTTTCATAAAATAAATCCACTGAAACTACTGGGCCAAGTTCATTATAGATAGAAATAACTGTAAGCAGCAAGAATGTTCAGTAAAGTAAGAGGTACAAACACATCACCATCTCCAAAACACAATGTTGTCATGAATCCATCTGCTTCCTTTGTTTAATATTCACATAGACCAAGGTGAGCGACACAGGCTCTTTAGAGCCTCTAGTTAAAATATGCAATGCATTTATATTCAGAACTGTCCTGATTTAAATTGTTTTTGTGAATTGATAATTCATACTTATTTTCCTTTTCTTCAGTTGCCAGATATCCAGAGTAAAATGAAGGAAGAAAACCAGACCATTCTAACAGATCTAATCAGTTTAGACACTCCAGGGAAGGCCACAGTACAAGTTGTCATTGTAGCTGATCCTGTAGGCATTACTTAAAGTGCAATTCTATTCAAAATACAAAAACAATACATGCACTATTTTTGTAACCCTTTATAAGTGAAGTATACTTAACTGGTACTATAGACAACAGTATTCGATACAGTTTAATACTAAATCTTTATTAAAAATCACCTAGCATAACTTACAACAGATAGATTTTACTTAGTAATGCATGTAACACAATTAATCTTGAGGTTTATGTATGAAATTGAAAATGAATATTTCACTACTCCCTTTTTAGCTCATCTGACCTAAAATGATACAGGAGCTTTTATCATCACTTTCTCTCCCTTGCCATTTCTCTTTTACATGAATGGATTTATTGTCCCTGAAATGTTAATTTTTAGTAAATTTAAAAGTTTAAGGCTTTAACATAAGATTACAGCAAACAGATTAGTAATATCTATAAGAAAGTCAACATGTTTGAATTGTCAATTGACCACTTATATGAGTTATTGCCTTAGAAAACCTAGTTTTACTAATTTTAGCGCTTCACTTGGCGTCCATCGTCGTCTGTCGTCATCGTCCGTCTGGTGTAAACTATTTCAAACATCTTCTCCTCTGAAATTACTTAACCAATTCCAACCAAACTAAAGCTGAACGATCCTTAGGGTATATAGAATAAATTTGTGTTTTATTTTCTGTTTCGTCAAAAAACATGGCCACCATGGCTAAAAAAAGAACATAGGGGTAAAATGCAGTTTTTTGGCTTATATTTCAAAAACCAAAGCAGTAAAATCAAATCTGACATGGGGGTTAAAGTGTTCATAAGGCAAAGTTCTATCAACCCTGAAATTTTCAGATGAATCTAATAACCCATTGTTGGGTTGCTGCCACTAAATTGGTAATTTTAAGGAAATTTTGCAGTGTTTGGTTATTATCTTGAATAGTTTTAATGATAAAGATAAGCTGTAACAAGCAAATATGTTCAGTAAAGTAAGATCTACAGATAAGTTTATATGACCAAGGTTGTCTATTGATCCCTTTAAGAGTTATTGCTCTTTAAAGGACAATTTTACAAAATTTGTTTAAAAAACAAACTAATCTGAAATTAGACACTTAAACTCTTAAATGATAGATATTTGCCAAAAAATCAAGGTGAGCTATTCCGGCTCTTGAGAGCCTCTTGTTTATAGTATATATATTAGATAAAGAGAAATTGTTAAAGCAAAATGTTAAGCACAATGAGAATACTAATAAGTCAACATCGATATTTACTTATCGTCAATTAACCTTTTTCAAAAGTTATTACCCTTGAGTGATATTCAAGCATGACTGATTGCAATATTAAAGGTGGAAAATGAGAGATGATTTAACAAATAAGCAAGCATGACTGATTTTAATATTAAAAGGGGAAAAAATAATATCAATACTTTTTTTACCAGGTGAGAGATTCAAACTCTTGGGATACAGATACCAATACAGATATATATATATATATATATATGGAAATTGTTCAGTGGCGGATCCAGAACTTTTCATGAGGGAGGGAGGGGGAGCGTTTACTTACCTAAGGGAGGCCTGCTCCAGTCATGCTTCAGTGATTCCCTATGTAATCAACACATTTTTTTCCCTTGAAAGGGGGGCCTGTGCCCCTATGGCCCCCCTGGATTCGCCTATGATGTCTGTATAATCTATATCTTAACTACTCAATGGTCCTATGAAATTTAATACAATGGTAAGAAGATGTGGTATGATTGCTGAAGAGACAACTAAGTTCATAAACTTTTATCCTCACAGTTCAGTGCTAATCTTCTATTTACAGGATGGACATGAGATCTGTTTTGTTGGAGATGAAGGATTTAGAGATTTATCACAAGTAGATCCGAACGCTGATGAACTTTTAAATAAGGTTGGTTTATATGGTTGTCTTAACACAACTGTGTATGTCTATTATGTTTTCTTTAGCAAACTTCTATTGAGGGACTATTAGTCCATTAGTTTATCATTAGGTCAATAATTGGTGCTATCATTCTTGATATAAATGCTGATTGTAAAGTTTATAAAAGAAACAGCTTTACATGTAAAAATACATTTGAGTAACTTGATGTTGATGTTTAAGTAAGAGAACAGATTCGTGTTTAATTTTTTCTTGTTTATTTTTAAACAATGAAGTTAAATAATAAACTGCATCAATCTAAATTAAACAGAAATTTTAACAGGAAACAATTATTCAGCTCTATTGCAATATGGACAAATGTATCTTTATATTTAAGTCAGTAGTCTTTGACAAGCGTTATTTTAATCCGCTTATAGTTAGACTGAATCATTTCCCCCTTAAAACTCAATGGTAGCTATTTGAGCTCCATGCTCTTTAAATAGAAAACTTGCAGAGATAAATCAGGAATGTGTTGGAAAAATTAATGAAGAAATACACTTGAAATATTTTTTGGTAAAGTTTTTATACCAAATATCCTCATGTTTGAATGTCGATGTCATGACAATAAAACTATGTCAAATTTTAAAACTGTTTTTTTCATAGTGTGAATTTGAATATTGGGTGATACCCTGTCAACTCACTCTTTCTCACTCCATTTTGAGTTCATACTGTTCCCTCTATATGTTTTGGTTACCTTTATTTGTCTTTTCCTTATCAATTTATGGGATTTGATCAACAGTAAACAGATGTGGTCCTAATTTTTCCAAAAAAACATTTTCCATTGACAATTCAGGCCATTATTTCATACTTCCCAGTATTGGCAAGAACTACCAAGTGACAGGGCTCATAAAACCTTATATTTCCCTTATGTAAGAAGAAAAGTGTTGATCTAAAGATATGAATAGAAATGCAATGGAACACCTAAAAAATATAAATATCTTTAGTTTTTGCAATCTTGTTATAAAATAAGACATTGGCCAAGTTGTTAGAATTGATTTCATATATCAAAAGAATGTAATGATATGACATGTTTGTAGAATAACCATCAAGTATGTTTGTAACTAAAACTACATTTGAAAGAGAACATCATACAACATATGATAGTAGACTGTATTTTTCATTAAATCTGTGCTAAAGATGATCTTACGTTTTTACAGGCAATGACAGAAGACAAGAGTGATGAATGGTTTGAGAAAAAAGGGAAAACAAAAGCAACAGCATAATAAATCATGGAAGGTGCAATTTATTTAGAATTATTATAGTAAAATATTTGTAACAATTTTTAAATCACATGCTATATGTAATGCTGCCTTGACTGAAGTCAGTTGTTTGTTTTGAAATTTATAAATGATTATTAGAACTTTTAGAAACTGCTTGGATTACAAATCTAGCCAAAAGAATACATAAATTAACTATATTACACTTTGTTATATTCAGAGGTAGTTTGTGTTTACATTTATATTTTTATATTTGAAAGAAAATATAATTGGTAGATTTAGACAACTTTGAAACTTTGTAGTTTTTAAATCAAGAACAAAAAAGGGTTTGTTAAACCTTATTCTTTATGAAATAGATTAGATTTATTATTGTGATGATTGAAAATGCTATTTTGACATTATCATGTTTTGGGTAAACCTGATGGTTATAAAAAAAATATAAAGAGGGCGTAGTAAAATTTTATTAATATTTTGATAAAAGTTCAAATTTCTGTGATAATTATTTTAAATGTATATTTATGCTTGAAGGTGCTAATGAATTTTGTGTCACAGTGGGAGCTGACTTAATGTGCATACAATACATAGTCTCAAAATTTATTTTACTATATGTGTAAGTGCAATATGGTTTATTTCACATATAAAGGTCCTTGTTGTCGTGTTTCATGATTTTTTGTCACTTATTCGATTTTAATGACAAAACAGGAAGGGTACATTCCAGATTTTATTAAATTCACCAAATTAGAAAATATTTCCCTAACATTTTATTTTTACATTATTTGAGATTTTTCATACATGACTTGTTCAGCAGCAGAATTTCTAGATTGTCGACACTTGAATTTAAATTTCAGTTGCATACTTAGACAGTATACTGATTCTAAACTTTGATAATGAAGGCTAAGTGATTTATACTAATAAAAATGAACACTTGTGTAGTAAGGTGCAAGAGTTTTTACTGTTATTCGCCGTGAAGGAACCCCTATTACAACCCTACATCATACGATAAGACGTCTAGTTGATCTTTTGTATGCAATCATTTTTCCATAGTGGTTGTATCGGACACAAATGTGTGGCCTTCCAATTTCATTGAACATTTTGTTTTTGTCAATCGGACAAATGTATAAAGGCCAGATACTGAATGAAAATAATTTTTGTCCAGTAAAGTATCTTTTCAGTTATATAGTATGAATCATTGGTTGAACAAATAGCTTGATTGAAAGCAAATTTTATGTTCAGAATACTGAGAATTTAGAAGTATAAATATAATACCAATATGTATGAGTTTCAAAGTTAACAAAGCAAAGAGGATATTTATTTTTTGCAAATGTTTAAATGTTATGTGTTTGTGTAGTGTACAGTTTTAAACCATTTTGTTAAAGGCTGTGAAGCCAAATTCTCTGCAACTAGCAAATATTTATATGTATTGATAATAGTGAATGATTTGTCAATGTAGCCTTTTTTGTCCACATTTTATTCTGCCAAACAAAGAGAGGGCATTTTGTTATATTAAAAGACACTGTTATTTGATTTATATTAATATTCATATTTGATTTTTTATATATTGTCAAATATACATTGGATTATGGGTAAATAAAAATGACGAACGAAGAATGATATTTTATTTACATCACCAACTGGATTCAATCAGTATATCATGAAGATATTGTATGATTTAGCATTAGAAGCTGAACCTTCATCAATCCATATAAGTAGTGTGTACTTACTTCAATTGCATGTTATAAAATTTATGTGATTCAAACTTTTAAAGTCAACTAATTTAAATAATGTTACTATCAACAAAGAAGGGTTGAAACAAAACTGCCAAATTTTCATATAAACAAGAAGACTAACAGTCTGATTCATGTGCAAACAAATTTTTTAAAATCTAATTAAGGAATGACTAATATTTTTTCTGTCTATGAAGAAATAACAATAAAAATTTGGTGCACACTGAATAACGCTCGTAGCAGCTTATTTAACAGTGTGCACCTCATTTTTATACGACCGCAAAATTTGAAAAATTTTTCGTCGTATATTGCTATCACGTTGGCGTCGTCGTCTGCGTTGTCGTCGTCGTCGTCCGAATACTTTTAGTTTTCGCACTCTAACTTTAGTAAAAGTGAATGGAAATCTACGAAATTTTAACACAAGGTTTATGACCACAAAAGGAAGGTTGGTATTGATATTGGGAGTTTTGGTCCCAACATTTTAGGAATTAGGGGCCAAAAAGGGCCCAAATAAGCATTTTCTTGGTTTTCGCACTATAACTTTAGTTTAAGTTAATAGAAATCTATGAAATTTTGACACAAGGTTTATGACCACAAAAGAACGGTTGGGATTGATTTTGGGAGTTTTGGTTTCAACAGTTTAGGAATTAGGGGCCAAAAAAGGGTCCAAATAAGCATTATTCTTGGTTTTCGCACAATAACTTTAGTTTAAGTAAATAAAAATCAATGAAATTTAAAGACAATGTTAATGACTACAAAAGGAAGGTTGGTATTGATTTTGGGAGTTTAGGTCCCAACAGTTTAGGAATTAGGGGCCAAAAAGGGACCCAAATAAGCATTTTTCTTGGTTTTCGCACCATAACGTTAGTATATGTAAATAGAAATCTATGAAATTTAAACACAAGGTTTATGACCATAAAAGGAAGGTTGGTATTGATTTTGGGAGTTTTGGTCCCAACAGAATAAGGGGCCCAAAGGGTCCAAAATTAAACTTTGTTTGATTTCATCAAAATTGAATAATTGGGGTTCTTTGATATGCCGAATCTAACTGTCATGACTGTGTATGTAGATTCTTAACTTTTGGTCCCGTTTTCAAATTGGTCTACATTAAGGTCCAAAGGGTCCAAAATTAAACTTAGTTTGATTTTGACAAAAAATGAATCAGTTAGGTTCTTTGATATGCTGAATCTAAAAATGTACTTAGATTCTTGATTATTGACCCAGTTTTCAAGTTGGTCCAAATCGGGGTCCAAAATTAAACTTTGTTTGATTTCATCAAAAATTGAATAAATGGGGTTCTTTGATATACCAAATCTAACTGTGTATGTAGATTCTTCATTTTTGGTCCTGTTTTCAAATTGGTCTACACTAAAGTCCAAAGGGTCCAAAATTAAACTTAGTCTGATTTTAACAAAAATTGAAATCTTGGGGTTCTTTGATATGCTGAATCCAAAAATGTACTTAGATTTTTTATTATGGGCCCAGTTTTCAAGTTGGTCCAAATCAGGATCTAAAATTATTATATTAAGTATTGTGCAATAGCAAGTCTTTTCAATTGCACAGTATTGCGCAATGGCAAGAAATATCTAATTGCACAATATTGTGAAATAGCAAATTTTTTTTTAATTAGAGTTATCTTTCTTTGTCCAGAATAGTAAGCAAGAAATATCTAATTGCAAAATATTGTGCAATAGCAAGATTTTTTTTAATTGGAGTTATCTTTCTTTGTCCAGAATCAACTTAAATCTTTGTTATATACAATATACAATGTATATTCACTTTTTACTACCAACTGATAAATTAAAATAATCTTTACCATTCAGTGATAACAAGCAGTTTTTTTACATCTTAATATTTTATGATGTATTTAAATGAGTAGTTATTGTTGCAAACTCCATTAGAAATTTTAATTGAGATTAGTTTTGGAATAAGGGAAAGGGGGATGTGATTAAAAAAATTGGGTTCAATTTTTCTCATTTGAAATTACATAAATAAAAAAGAAAATTTCTTCAAACATTTTTTTGAGAGGATTAATATTCAACAGCATAGTGAATTGCTCTAAGAGAAAACAAAAATTTTAAGTTCATTAGAACACATTCATTCTGTGTCAGAAACCTATGCTGTGTCAACTATTTAATCACAATCCAAATTTAGAGCTGAATCCAGCTTGAATGTTGTGTCCATACTTGCCCCAACCGTTCAGGGTTCAACCTCTGCGGTCGTATAAAGCTACGCCCTGCGGAGCATCTGGTTTATGTTATTTCGAATAGACAGAAAAAATATTACAGTCATTTCTTATAATTTAATTCTAAATTCCATTTTAAACCCTAGAAAACCATGAAAAAACGTTGATAACGTCAAGGTCAAATGACTAAATTATGTCTATGGGCTCATAACAAAATAACATCAGCCAATCAGAAGACGCGTTACATCCAAAATTAAATTATTATGATATACAGCAACAAACTGCAACCACTTAATTACAGACTCCAAACAGACACAATGTGAATGGGGCAAATTAAACATGTTTGCTAGTGCCAAACACGCCTCCTAGCCTTGGACAGCAGTGTAACAGTATTATAAAACAACATACTTTAACAACAGTGCACATACTGAAATGTCTTTCCTTCTTTGCTTACCATCATTTTTAATTTTAGGTTGATAGTCCTGAATATCATGAATGTACATCTATCACATTAAGCGAAAACATTGTAAAGAAATGAGGATAAGGTTAGATAAACCACACTGGAAATACATGTACACCTTGCAATCATTCCATACACCAAATAAGCTTTAAATAAAGTTGACCTATTGCACATGAATTAATCAATGAACCAGGAAAATGAGGTCGATGTCAGTTGTACCCTGCCAGACAGACATGTACACCTTACAATCATTATATGCTTTAAGTATAGTTGACCTATTGCATATTGTATCCAAGAAACAAACTTAACCAGGAAAACTTAAGGTTGACCAATGAACCATGAAATCAGATGATAATTTCAAGACCAACATAAGCATCTTACAAGCATTCCTTACGCCAAATATAGTTGACCTATTGCTTAATGTACAAGAACAACGGACCAAAAAAAAAACTTTACATTAAGCAATGAACCGTAAAATTGAAGGTGAAACATAACATACTAATCTGACAAATACATTGTAAATTATTGTCATGCATCAAATAGAATTGACTTATTGCATACAATGTTAGAAAAACAGACTAAAAACACTAAAACTTATTCTAAAACCACTAGACAATGAAAATTATATCAAGGTCAGATGACACCTGCCAGTTGGACACCTTACAATCATTCCATACACCAAATATAGTAAACCATTGAATACAGTATCAGAAAATAAGACCCAAACACAAAAAACGATCTGAAATCACTGAACAATAGAAATGAGGTCAAGGTCATATGACACCTGTCAGATGGAAATGTACACCTCTCAATCAATACATGCACCAAATATAATAAACCTATTGCTTTTAGTATCTAAGAAATGATCTTGACCACGAAAACTTAACCTAGTTCACTTATCCATGAAATGAGGTTAAGGTCAAGTTTGAACTGTGACTGACATGAGGACCTTGCAAAGTTAAGCATATGACAAATATAGTTATTTATTTCTTATAATGAAAGAGAAATCATGTAACGTTGCCAAAAATCTGAACTTTTTTCTAAAGTCCTAACTGAACCATGGAAATGAGGTCATAGACTAAGGACATATGACAAACCAAAACGTCGTTACTTAAGGCATCTATATACAAAGTAGAAAGGATCCAGGTCTTCTATCTACTGAACTATTAAATAGTAAGTTAACGGCCGAATCACCGCAAAATTGATATTCAGAATCATAAGTTAATAACAAACTGGCAAAGCAAAGTTGAAACACGAAAAAAAAAACAGTATTTAAAACACAGCATAGAAAACTAAGAGCCCGGAGAAGAAAAAAAAATCCCACCAAAATTCATAGGTAATCACAGGTGCTCCAGAAGGGTAAACAGATCCTGTTCCTCATGTGGCATCCGTTTTGTTGCTCGTATATATGTATGAATCTGTTGATAATTCGGGTGGTCACATTCAAAGAAAATAGGATGGGATTGTGGTTACAACAAATGGAACATATCAGTCAGTATCTGTGAAACAGACATTTCAAAACGGTCATGAATGCGTCTGTTTTACTTTTTTTAATGGATTAGTTCCGGGTCACCACCTGGAACCCTTTGTTCGATAGTTTCCTCAGTGTAAACAGCAACACTCTTACAGGGAAATCATAATAGGAAATGCCAGTTTTAGAGTATCGTTTCAATTTAGAGATATACACTTCAAATACAAGTGCTGTTATGTTGTCACACAGAAATAGAAAGCTCACAATTTGGAAGCTGAAATCATCTTTTGACTTAACTGTATCTGCTGATATATCCTTTATTTCAAGTTCGATGGAATATAATAATCAACAAATAGATATAAGAAGATGTGGTATAAGCGCCAATGCGACAACTTTCCATCCAAGTCATAATTGGTAAAAGAAATCATAATTGGTAAAAGTAA
This sequence comes from Mytilus galloprovincialis, assembly GCF_965363235.1. Classification (NCBI taxonomy): domain Eukaryota; kingdom Metazoa; phylum Mollusca; class Bivalvia; order Mytilida; family Mytilidae; genus Mytilus; species Mytilus galloprovincialis. The sequence continues at coordinate 62,286,378 of NC_134842.1, read as the reverse complement.
ACCATTATAGGTCACAATACGGTCTTCAACAGATCCTTGGTTCCTTGGATTGAAACGCAGAATATAGAATAAAAGACAAGGACAGTAGAGAGTGATACATTGCTAAAAACGAGAGAAAAATAATACTTGTTTAAGAATACACACATGAAACACATGTTGATACAGTAACGGATTGCGATGTACTTATATTGGTGAGAGATTCTAGAAGTTTACATGCGGATAACTATGGTGGCATGTTAATGCCATTTTGCGTTTTCGCCTTTCATATTCTATATGGCGAAAACGCGAAATTGCGAAGGCGAAAACGCGAAACCAATTTCGCGTTTTCGACTACGCGAGTTCGCCTTTTCGCGATTTCGCATTTTCGCGTTTATGCCTTTTCCCCTTCGCAATGTCGCGTTTTCGTGTTTTCGCCCTTTTAGTCGGAAATAAGAAGGTGCTACTTCGAACAGACACAAAAATTATGGCTGATTGAAAACGTCAATAAAAATTTCATGCATATTCCAGAGGCCAATCCATATCACGCTATATTGAAGTGACACAACCTTCAACAAAATGCAAAGAAAGTCAAAATAAAAATGCTCTTTCTAGGATACTGTGACACCGTATTGTCATTTTTCTTTACTCAGGAACATCTCATTCTTCAATTTTTTAAGGGGAAAATATAAAGGTAGCAAAATTATTGTCGTGACTAAATAACTCTTAACTGACACAATTTCAATTGTCCAACCCATTAACAGACTTTATTCCCATAATTTTAACTAAAACGTGCTATTATTCACGTTATTTTACAATTATGAAATAGTTACTTATGTCAATTTATTTTTTAGAACCACAGTACTATTTTTTGTACTTTAAATGATATATAAATTTGTTTGTTTTGCCTTTTATTAAAAAATTGCTATGCGTATAAGCATAAATACTACATACTTGTGCGACGCCTTTTAGTTTTACTGAAAACTGTGCAGACTAAGAAATGTTTTTACAAGTGCAAAATGTTCTATGATAGATATCATTTTGTCAGACACTTTTCTTTTTTTGATTTGGTTCTTATAACATGCCAAAAATCTGTATATTTAATAGAGTTTAACATTAAATTAAGCCTTTTACTCTTAACAGACGTATAACCAACCCGATTAACAGACCTATCGCCCCTTATAGCCGCATACTCAATATAGATTAACCGACCAATCTCTCGGTTAGCCGAGTGTCGGCCGTGAAACGGGGAATACTTTCACTGGGGTAAAGCTGATGACCGTAACTGCATTCACGGTCATCCCAAGATGTCGGATGAAAAATTAGGTCAGTATCTGTATTGTCTGTTAAAGTGTTTCTATATCATTTTCGTTACAAATAATACATTTCAACGATGTAAATTTATAAAAGATTCACATGGAAATCACTAATTACTACCGAGAAATGTGCATGAAACAGGAATTTCGATTTGAAAAAATCGCTCAGATGACCGTAAATCACAATCGAGATGACCGTAACAGAATCAGCGATTCATAACAAGGGTGACCGTAATTGGTTTTAAGATGACCGTAATTTGTAAATGATGACTGTAACTTTTAAAGGATGACCGTCATTTCTAAGAAATATCCGTATTTATATAACTACCTTTTTGTATCCAATGAAGTTAATCGTGTTAGTATAAACGTATTAATATGAGAGTTTTATCCTATAAGTAGAAGAAACTTAGATGTGCTTCAAATGAATAGTTCATCATATGTATCTTTTTTACAGTAGAGGGTTGAATTTTTAAAATGAATTTGCAACAAGACATGCACATGAAGAAGTGGGGAAACCATGCAACAAAAGCGCGATAAAATGACACTTTACTAGTATAATTGAAAAAAATGCACAGTCTCCAACTACAAGACGAAAGATATTTTTTTATTTCTGGGATTCCTTTTAATGACGTATAATAAATACACATTTTTAAAAATGCCAATGCATGTACACCCATTGATATTATATCGTCTTCCATTTTGTCGTGCAAATAAAATAACAGAAAATATTGTGATGTTGTCAATTTGTATATATACAGAAATGTTATTCATACAGTCAGGATTCTACGTCGTCAAAACTATCTCCTCATTACGTCAGGCAGTTCATTTTCACAATCGTAGAAATGGAAGCCATTGTAGGGATGACGCGCTGCCAATTTTGCTCTTGAACCCGATAAATTTATCCACATAACACCATTACGATCCTTATATGTCAGTTGTATTTTAAAAGACAAATGTATCTACTAGCTAATGAGTATCAGTTAATGATCTTGTTTGTATCGATTCAACTTAGGCAGCAACCATTTGATTTTCCGGGGGGCTATGGATATTTTTTTCGGACAAAAAACAATGTTTTTTTTTCACGACAAGTCGAAAACAATTGTTTTCTTTCAATTTTAGCATAACAAATAGTAGCAGCTGAGGGTGAAACACCCTGAGAAAAAAAATTGTTTGTTACACCCTCAGCTGCCACTAAAAACAAATTTTTTTTTCTCCAAAAACTGGAAGCAAACTTTTTTTTCCAAAAAAATCCATAGCCCCCCCTCCCCCCCCCAAAAAAAAACTGATTAAATATGTCGTGGAAGGGGGGGGCAGACTAAAAATTTTCAGTGGTTGAAGATCATAAACCCTAGTTATCACACACAAAACAAAGTATTTTTTCGAAGATTATCCAAATTAAAAGACTGTCGTCAAGTACTTTTAGAAAAAAATAACTATTCGAACACACCTACTCTGTTTTTGTGATTCATTAAATAGGTATTTCACTTGACCCATATATTTTATCTTTTCGTACTGTCATTTTTTTACGTTATAAAGTCAACCTGTAGCTTTGATATATTAAAATTATAGAATCTGAAGCGAGATGCTATATCAAACACTCTTGCTTTGTACGTTTTAAAGACAAAATATACATCTCAAACACGCCCTAACATAAAAAGGTGCACTCGATTTTGTCTTTTCGATACAACCGTTACCTTTTTGTGGGAATTTTTTCTTGATTCACATAATGGAAGGGCAGACACGAAAATTTCTGAACTAATAGATTGATATATTGTCCCTCCGTGGTAAAAAAAAAAATCGGAGGTTATGCATTTTCTACATCCAACTTATGTCGTCGACTTGATATCTTATTGTTCTGCATTACTATGTAATAGATACATTGTAAACTTATGCAAATGGTGTTTTTAAATTAAACACTTCGTAATTGAGAAGAAAATTGTCGTTTTATTTGTTTCTAACAACTTTTAAAAATTTGTTACTATAGTAAACATTACAGTAAACATTTATCGCCTTCTCTAACAAACAGCTACGAAAATTTGTTTACGAGAAATATGCAATTTACTAGTATATTATCATTGTCATGAACCCAAAATCCGGCCAAATGTTTAAAAAAAGAATTTGATGAACCATATTTATATCCGCTAACCGAGCCCCTTATGAGATCGACAAACTCAACAAAAAGCTTTGAATACAAGTACGGATATTTCTTAGACTTGACGGTCGTCCTTTATAAATTACAGTCAGCCTTTACAAATTACGGTCATCCTTTACAAGTTACGGTCATCTTTTTACCAATCACGGTCATCCTTGTTATATGTTACGGTCATCTTGAAAATATTTTGATTATGATTTACGGTCATCTTAACGATTTTTTCAAATCGAATTTCCCATTTCATGCACATTTCTCGGTAGTAATTTGTGATTTCTGAGTGATTCTTTTATAAATTTACGTCGTTTTAATGTATGATTTGTAAAGAAAATGATATAGAAACACTTTAACAGACAATACAGAAACTGACCTAATTTTTCATCCGACATCTTGGGATGACCGTGAATGCAGTTACGGTCATCAGCTTTACCCCAGTGACTTTTGTAAAGGGTAGAAAGTAAAAATTTTTAAGTATCCACATCTAATTCACGCAGCCCCTATAGTACAGTTTCGCAATAACTAAGCCTCACTGGCTATGATTGCTGATAAAATTGATGTAAATGATTTTAAAAGGGGTTTTGTGGAGCACTTGTAAGATCTATTGATATAAAATAAAAATAGGAAGATGTGGTTTAATTCCCGATGAGACAACTCTCAACCCGGCAGAGACCAATTACAACAACAACAACAACAAATATTTTATTTTTTTTTAAATTTTTATTCGCCCAAAATGAGCGGAATTATTACAGTATAATTTTTCAAACATAATGTAATTTAAAAGTAAATTAAAAATAGGTGAAACAAAGTACATAATATGATTGATTTTGACTTAATTGATTAATATAAAATATCAAATCAAATAAAGTAAGTAATTTGTAATACTAAAAATATATGATATGATATGACCGATTGTTTGTTACTCTGGTTCCTTTATTGGACAGCACACCTCATAGTTTACTAATAATTTATTAGATGTAAAAGAAATAACTATGTAATACATATCATTCTATATCATTATATAGAGAAACTAATTTAATATTGTATTCCTGTTTATATTTAAAACCTCTAATTCAAACAAGAAAACTAACACCCTGATGTATATATACAAAATAATAAACGAAAAACCAAATATGATATGCAACAACCATTTGACGGTACAGCTTCGGACTTGGGTCGGGCGCAACTAAAAGTTGGTGAAATATGTTTGCTGCCGCAAAATTAAACCTTCCGCCAAATCTGGGGCAGTGGCGTATAAGTTAAAAAGGGCTTATAAGGAATCTGTTGTTGTCGATTGTTAATTTAATTTATACGTCTTTCTCGTTTCTCGTTTTTTTTTTATATAGATTAGACCGTTGGTTTTCTCGTTTGAATGGTTTTACACTAGTAATTTTGGGGCCCTTTATAGCTTGTTGTTCGGTGTGAGCCAAGGCTCCGTGTTGAAGGCCGTACGTTGACCTATAATGGTTTACTTTTATAAATTGTTATTTTGGATGCAGAGTTGTCTCACTGACCCTCACACCACATCTTCCTATATCTACTTAACTCAAAAGATCGATACACCCCCCCCCCCCCCCCATTACAAAGCACTCGTCACCAAAACACAAACATTACAAAAGACACAGAGTACATATCTGGTAGTACTCGCAATTGCATAAAGCTTATTCAAAGCCAGTAACAAAAAGTGCCGTAATAAAAAAATCATGTACCTACGACTTGGGAACAGTGTATCTAATATATATGTTCCTGCTACGACTAAAATATGAATCAGTATACACCCAACATCCAATGGATTAAGCGTCAAGAATTAAGCCATTGGCAGCGCGGCCATAGTAAAACATGATCTTGTGCAATGCCAAAGTATAAGTAAATTGAAATTACGTTGTTTGTAAGGACACTTACATTATTTTGGGTATCCATTCAGTACAGGGAAAGTAGATCCAGTTCTTCATCATTGGTTAAAATTTAAAAGGGACATAGAACACACAGGCATGCAGTTATTAAAGATTTCCTACTTCATTTGTATCTTCGTGATAAATGTTGAGTTTCCAAGTGACGAGGGATATTTTAGAACTGCATGTCAGTTTCAACTTTGAGGGCAATAGTAAATACTTGTTACTAGTTGAGACTTACAATGCTAGAAGATATTTAGGGAAGATTGTAATAAGAGGATGTGGTATGATTGCAAATGAGACAACTATCCACCAGTAACTGTGGCCAGATGACACCGAAGTAAACAACTATAGGTCTCTGTACGGACTTCAACAGTGAGCAAAATCCATATCATGCATTATCTCGGCGCAAAGCGAATTCAAACTCAGTCAAAATAGAAAATTGGAAACAATCGGTTAACTTACATATTCGTCAAATATACTGGTATCAAAGATCCAAGCTAGATTTGCAAAAAAAAAAAAAAAAACATGTCGCTAGTGAATTGAGCCATCAACACGATGTATAATATTGGTCAACTATTTCGTGATGGTGGCCGTAAAACATATATGCAGTGTCGATTACAGTTGTTTTTCCTTAGTATACTAAAAGTACTCTGTAGGAGCAGTATTTATATGTCAACTTCCCGTTTCTCATACCCTCTGTTCCATCTTATTGTGTTTACAAATCTCAGTCACAGTGTAGATACTATTCTGTACGCTATCCGGAAGTCGCGATTTTCGAAGCGAGAACTTTTTGGATAGCATGTGAAATTTGATGGATATACTGAATTAAACGGTAAGTGGATCATCTGTACATTGCTGAATGATTAATTCAGCTGACATCGATATTCTCAAATGGTTTAGAATTAAATTTAGCACATTCATTATTCGTATCTCTGTCTTAATCAATAGATTTTCAAGTGCATCACTAAGGACAATCAGTCTGTGAACCTAAAAACAATCTTTTTACCCTCTTAGTGTACAAATTAACGTAAATACCAGACTTAATTAACTAAATGAAATATATTTCAAGTGGTGGTAAAAGTTTCAACCAGATCTTTGAAGCCAGAAATAAGAAAATAACACTTGTTTGAATTTCTCACTGTACGATCAGTCTCGCTTGTATATTTTGAAACTGTATGATCAGTCGTTATTTCACTGTATTCTAGTAGTGATTTCAAAGTTATTTACGATACATTTAGAAGGTGTCATTTTTCTAAATAACACAAATATATTTCAATAAATTCACATCCTGAAAACTTATATGAAACATGTTTAGCTTAATAGGGTGTACTCGACTTACTACATTCAGTATAAGGATGTTAAATGTTGTTAAAATCTTTATTTCACTGTATTCTAGTAGTGATTGCAAAGTTATTTACGATACATTTAGAAGGTGTCATTTTTCGAAATAACACAAATATATTTCAATAAATTAACATCCTGAAAACTTATATGAAACATGTTTAGCTTAATAGGGTGTACTCGACTTACTACATTCAGTATAAGGATGTTTAAATGTTGTTAAAACAAGAGGAAGGTTTGTTGTATGTATAAGTTTCAGAATTGTCCTCCGTTATACTTAAATTGTACAAACGCACAGATTTAATTGTAATACAAAAATGCATGTATTTACACACATTCGAGGCCGCACTGTAGCCTATAATTGATCACAGTTACTTCACTTTGTTTTGGGAGTAGAGCTATTTCTGTGACACCCAATTGTACAACACTTTGCGGGGGTTTATAATGATAATGAAGGCCGTCTTTCCGTTCGTTCGTTGGACAGTTATACTATGTTTGGCCGGTTTTGTAAGTGCATCTCCTCATTTACCACTTAATATACAATGGGGTTTCCAGCCATTTTTAAATGGAGAGAGGGTCCAATCCAGGATAAAAGGGGATTCCAAATATATGTTCCCATACAAATGCATTGATAGTTAAAAAGGGTTTCAATCCGCCGGATCTCCTTTTTTTATCCGTCACTTATATGACTTAATTAATCTCTCCGGATTCCTTATCATAAATTATAATGACTGTATTGTGCACCGTCTATTTCGAATTTAAGTAAACATCTTTTATGGGGGTTCTTTGTATAAGATACGGACTATGCATTGCCACTTTCAACTTTAATTCTTCTGAATCATGACGAATTATGCAATGATCTACCAGTTCTGCAAAATCTCTTGACCGTAAAAAGATGAATAAAAACAGCGAAACTCTGTCATTGAAACTCTGTCATTGGATTATCATGAAAAAGAAATATATCTTTCGTATACTTGAATGCATTACAGCATTTAGAATCATATTCAAAACAGTGTGGTCCTGGCCATTGATTGACGACCTGAATTATCCCATTGACTGGGACAGATTAGGTGAACGTTTGTCGGTATCAATCACTGCTCACTATGTACTTGTTAAAGACACTGAATCTGTGGGGTCACATAAGGTTCTCAACACCTAAATAAAGTAATTCGAAAAACTAATCCGGAATAATACGATGTGTTGATTTATATCAATAACATAAATCAAAACATAAAGGTTATTCCTGAATAATTTTTCGAATTATTTTATTATTAAAGGCGTTAAAAACCTATGGTGACCCCACAGTTTAAATTCTATAATAAGTAAGAAGTGAGCAATGGTCGTTACCGACAAACGTTCACTTAATCTGTCCCAGTCAATGGGATAATTTAGGTCGTCAATCAATGGCCAGGACCACACTGTTTTGAATATGATTCTATATTGATTTGAATTTAACATGTTCATTTCATTAACAATTTTCAAATAACAAAGTCAGTAGATATTTATAATGTGCCTCCTTTTCACCCCATCCCAAAGTTATTCTCAGGGTCGACTAATATCAACTTTTAATCTGAATGTTTCGGCGGACGATGTAAATAGTTTTTTTAAAATGTTATAGTTAAATAGATAATTGTAACTATACACTATTACAAAGTCCACAATCAAATCAAGTATTGCTTTTTAGGCGTTTGATTTTAAACAAGACTGACGGAACAAAAATACAATTATTTTGCAGTCTACAAAAATCATCATATCTATATTTATATTGTCTGATGAACGATATTACACTGTAAAGTTCCCTTGACAGTTCATAATATCATATAAATACGTAGATACCTTCAAATTGCCTTTGTTTTTTTCTTCAAAATCACGACTGGTCATACAGTAAAAAAATTTGAAATCGCTACTAGAATACAGTCAGTTATGGACTGATCGTACAGTAATTTATTTTGGGATCCTCAAGGAAAACATATTTTTTATGGGAAATACGAATGTTCTACTTAAATACGAAACGAATATTGAAACAGTATATATTGAACTTTAAACTGATGCAAATATTTGCAATAAAAGGTTATTTGTTTTGTACTACGAGAGCAAAATTGTCCATCGATTTCACTTTTTTCTATCAAGTTGGTATGATGCACACGTATATTTTATATTCTAATGCATGTTTTTGTTAAAGTTACACATATTTATGATGCTTTACATACCTTGAAGATGTTCAAAGCACTTTATAAGTATAGGTGTAAACAAATGGTGAGAAAAGTCACCGTAGGCAAAACCGTCCTGTTAGCCAGTTGGTAGTCATCGCTTCGAAAATCGCGACTTCCGGATAGCGTACAGAATAGTATCTACACTGTGTCAGTTACTTAGAATACATTTCGTTCGTGCATGTTCAAACTATTCGGACTTTATTTAACAGGGATTTTAAGTATATCAAATAACTGGAAAACCATGACGACGATGGATTTTTTTAACGACCTTGACTGGCTATAGTATAATACCACCCTTGCACGGAAAACCATGCAAGTTGTTTTAAGGATTTTAAGGAAGTTTTTTTATCCAGTTTCAAAGGTGGGAGATATTCATCATCCCTTTTTATTATCTAAATACTAAAAACATAAAAAAGACTTATTGATCTCCTTTTTTAAACTATGTAGGGTACAGAGACGTAGCCAGTCCTTTTCAAAAAGCCCAAAGGGTTTAGGGGAGGGGTCCCAACCAAGAATAAAGGGTTCAAAGCTAATGAATATGCATGACTATAGATAAGATCAGCACGTGTAGCCATAAACTTAGAGGGTTGTAGATTTGTAGCGTAAAGGTTTAGATGTAGTTTTGAGAATATAGAATAGATACAAAAATATTGTTTTTAATTATTAGTATCCGAGCAAGTAAAACAATGATCTATCAGTATGTTCCCCTTCAAATGCAATGATCGTAATAAGAGGGCTCCAACCTCTGAGGCTCCAATCCCTAGAACCCCCTTGGATCCGCCTCTGGGGTATATGAAGGGATCTTCGTGTTTCAGGTGCTATATATAGTAAACCATTCTTAATATGCATATAAATCAATTATTGAAATTATTTACGCCTTTGACTGCTGTAACAACAACATATTTGCCGTGAGGAGAGAATAAATCATGCACAACTTTGGAACTCTAGAAGGTGTGAGAAACTCAAGAGCTCATTTTAATATTAGACATTAAAGGATATTCTGTTAGAATGCACAGGTGCTTGAGGACAGGTTCCTGTTATGAGGCTCCATAGTTCTTCCTCCCTCTTCACTGGTGAGTCTTCTGTAGACGAAACGTGCGTCTGGCGTAAATACAAAATTTAATCCTGCATGCTATAGATCTATGATGATTTTATTATCATAAATCTTAGATTTTTCAATATATAACTTATGTCCACTTGTCTAAGACAAATCATTGGTCGTATAGCTAGGTACTGCATTATTTTCCATTTGCACAACATTTGCAATAGATTTGGAAATCGTGAACATAAATCCGCCATAGATAAGGAAATTACAAAACTTGCCATAGATTAGGATTTTAAAAAATATGCCATAGATTTGGGATGGCATAACGTCACATTTGCCATAGATTAGGAATCGGCCATAGATTTGGAACCCACCATAAATCTGAGTCCTACATATATATATATATGGAGCCAATCAGTGGCGGATCCAGAAATGTTTATAAGTGGGGGCCCACTGCATGACTGTCTAAGAGATCTAAGAGGGAGCCCGCTCCAGTTATGCTCCAACGATTCCCTAAATAATAAACATTTTTTTCCCCAGAAAGGGGGCGGCGGGCCCCTCCTCCCCTAAATCCGCCTCTGCCAATATTCCATATTTTAAACTTTTAACTCTATAATCTTGTTCCACGTTGATAGGACACATGCATATTTAGGTTTAAAGATATGGTACTAGTATATTGGTATATAATGTATGGCACTAATAATTGATATATATTAAAAAATCTAGAATTGATGATGTAAATGGGAGTGAAAGGACTATTGGGGGCTCGAAATAGGATCCTGTCCTCGCACCTGTCAGAACAATTATCATTTAAAGTATTCCGACACGTTGCACGGGTACGATTGTTATTTTCTTTATTCATTCTAAAAGTACTTAGTAGTTTCAGATTCATAGACAACAGATGAAGTTATAAGCAATGTTATGAAATCTTATAAGTAACAAATAAATCCGATGATACGGTTTTTACCCGCAAAATGAAAAGAACACGTACTTCTCATTTGTAATTGTCGCGCCAAAAACTTGAATGAGTTATCCCCCTTCTCCTTAAAGTGCGCATGTTTGACGTAGCAGACAGGAAGATCGATAGTAAAACGAAAATAGCGATGTATTGAAATGTGAAAAATATTGAGTTTTGAAATATTTGTAGAAATCTCTGAGTAGGTGTCACGTTAAAAAGAAGCTCTACAATGTATATGCAAATTTTAAACAACTGCTAAAGATAAAATAAGCCCAAAAAACGCAGAACACATGCTAGTTCCCACATCATTTTTCATAACGTCCCAGTCCTACACAGTGAACAAAGAGTAAAAAAAGCAAGAAAGAAATACAATATTCTTCTCGTTTTAAGATTTACAGATTTTGGTCTCACACATGAATGACTAGAACACTGTATCAGTTTGTCTAGAATTCTTCCAATGACAATGGGCTGAAACCGAAAGCAAATGTTAAAAATAAAAGGTTTTAAAAATACAAGAATGACTAGTCCAAATAATTATGCCGTTTTAGTACGGCTTTTTGATTTTTGTTGGGATGCCTTCCTTCAACTAAGACGTAACAGCAAAATCAAAAATAGCCATTCTAGACGGCATAATTATTTGGACTAAAGAATGACATGTTCTAGTCCAAATAATTATGACGTCTGGCAAGGCTATTTTAATTTTTTTCTGGGATGTCACGTCATAACGCTTATGAAAATCGGTTAAATTTGACAGACCCGAATTTCTGGATAATGTAAATCGAACGTTCCGGAAATTTGGGAAGTCACGTTTCTTTGGTAATTGTGGGAAATCTCTTTGCAACAAAATAAATATTTGCCCGCTTGAAATGGAATCACCTCTTATTTTATCATTTCTTTTGGATATTTCTGGAAATATTTTACATCAATAAGCACAAAAAAGGTAGGGCTGTGTAAAAACGTAAAAATTTCTAACCGGCAATGAAAATTTCATGTCAAAATAGATCTCAAAGTTCCCCCCAAAATTTGCTCTCAAACTCCAGACGTAAAAAATGGCTTCAGCGTTATGACGTCGTAGGAAGGCGTCCCAGAAAAAAAATAAAATACATGTAGCCTTGCCAGACCATGCAAAAGTCATAATTATTTGGACTAGACATGTTCTAGCTGCATTGTTCAGACATTAAAATTATAGGGGCAGGGGTCATTCTGCCGGGTAACTGGGACAAAATAACTTCTCTCCCATCTCTTACTTTGCTATTTCAGAATGTTTAAAGCGACATTCTGCCGCCTGGGCGTTTACAAAATTTTGTTATTAGTTATTTTCCATTGTTACTAAGTTGTAGACCAAATTCTTCTGACCCTATAATGCATATATTTACTAATTTACATTCGCTTTTTATTGATTTTGCAATTTTTTATTTTTTGTTTGTTTGTGCAATATAGAGACAGAAAGCAGTGCCCATTCAAAACAGGAGATCGCTGATAATTTGTTTGCGCTCATTGTTGTAAAAGCATTGACAATGCGCACATTTATAGAACAAAGTGCTTCAGACAAAATGTACTTCAGTCAAAGCTTTTACACCCCAATGAAGTTACAAAAAGAAGCATTCAATTCTTAATTATCCATACTTGTTAAAGACCCATCAGTGGCCCTTGTCAGCTATTCAAAATTTTAATTTGATGTTTTTCATTCCCAATTTTATGTAGATAAAATACCATTGTAAGAGCATAGTTAGGGACATCAGTGTTCTCCCCAGGATATTTTCAAGGCGCAAAATTCAAGAGCGCGTAACTCCTTTTTTATAGTGAACTTTTGTGATCTGAATCAATCAGTCATAAATCATAACATGCAATATTGCTTTGTGTTGTGTGTTTAATAATGCAGAGTATTAATGAATTTATACAAGAATATACCTACTATATATGAAATAAATTGATTTTAAACACAAAAGTTATTTATATTCCATGTATTCAGTCAATTAAAGAAGTCAAAATATAAATATTCATCTCTGTACTCTCTGCTTCTATTAGGGATATTGTTTCAAGATAGTGTTATTTTGTTGGACAGTCTGTTCCTCAACGTTGTCTTAATCCTCTTCAGAGTTGAAAACCCCCTCTCAATCATAATAACTTTTGCTTATACCCTCCTGAACATTTCTAAGCCATGAAAACTCAGTCAGCCACTTAATTGTCACTGAAACCAGAAACATGGTGCTTGCTGTTATCACTTGCTAAAACTTTAGATCATTTGGGATTAGGAGAAGCAATTATAACATCTGCTTATACTGACAGCTGAGTGTAGAGGGAGGTGTATTCCCCTTTTCATTACAAGTCATTGATCTGAAAAAAACTTCTACTTCCATCATGTCTTTTGCTTAGAATTCACCCTTTGTTATTTGCAGAGAACATGTTCATTCAGAATTAATAAAATCGAATATGGTTAAGATAGTTGGTATACAACTTTTTAAAACAAAAATATTTTAATGAACAGCTGATTAGTTTCCGTAGTTTGACATTAATTTACGCTTCCGTGTGCATTATTGTTAAAAACTATCTTTGGCAGGTAGATATAAACCAAATTTCGTTAAAGTTAAGACCATTGGAATTATTTACTAGTGACATTATACAGAAGCCGCGGCGATTCCGTACCCGTGTTGATTGTCACATAAAACGTTCACGACGCACGGACTCACGATCGATGTTCAATGATCATTTTATTTCTAAAAATATGACGGTTTGAAACGAATTTACCTTGCAAGCAACATTTTTCACTTTCAATTAAAATAAATCACTTCTCGTTATCTTTAATCAAAGTTTATTTTAATTTTTTCAACTACAAATACTCTCATTCATAATTTTTATCGTAAATATCTTTAGCAATGTGTATTCAAATCTATCACGTGTATTGAACACGTTCATTGGTCGTGTTTAAATAGATTCTTCTTCTCGACCAATGAAAAAATTCGTTATATAAATGGTTAAGTAATCACACACGATGCTAAATACAATGTATTTGCGATCTATTTCTTCAATTTCTACACTGAAGTTTTTATTAGGTCTTTCCACTTTTCCGTGGAAAGACCTATTGGATTTCTTCTGATTATTTTTTTTTTCTTCCGCCTAATTTTTTTCCTTCGCTGTTTTTTTGTTTCACAAGATGTCGCTTAGATTTTTGGAATATGATATCGAACAGTTTATACGCTTTTGAAACCAACTCTGCCTAACCGAATACTTTCCCAAATAAGAGTTATCTCCCCGAACACTGTTTTCCTTGTTATCTTTAAGGCTTCGCAACCTTTTAAGAAACCGATGAATTTATTTTTCCAAATTGCTCGTTATATCCTTAGGATGTTCTGTTTTATTTTGACCGAAGCCGTATATAGATTCCATATGAGAGTTATCCCCCCTTTTATGTTTGATATATGAATATGCATTTCTAACTGGTAAACCATAAGTGATAGAGACCTAGGGTCTTTTAATTTGAGATCCTTGGTTCATAAAAATGAAAATAAGGTCAAGGTCAAAGGTCAAGGTCATATTATAAATTTTGATTTTGGCTTAATTTTACTTATTTTCAAAATCTTTTTTTATAGAAACCATATATTTTTGGAATAAGCGTTCAATAAGCTGTCATTTGACGCTAAAATTGACATTTAAAATCAAATTTTAAAATTTTCATATAAAAAAAGGTCTTAACTGGTGGAAAGACCATCAATGGTTCTCTGAACAATTGGTTTTTAATTTTTTTTTTAATTTTCTTTTGAAAATATCTATCTTCTTGGTGATCATTTACGCTATTACATGATAACATAGTCCGATAAGGCTGAGATAAGCGTGGCTCAGGTAAAACCATATTATCAGATATTGCGTAACACTGACCGACCTCTCAGCGGTGATCAGCAACTTGACAATTTTAACCAACATTTATAATGAAAATGTGAAAATTATCACGCTGCGGGATCAAGTAGTAAGGGACAGCGGCACCGCAGCGTCATATCGGCCTGGGGAGAACACTGGACATTGGAACTTTGTTCTTTTATGAAGATTACAACTCGCTACATGTATATAGAAAGAAGGAAAAATAACTAATGTTCAATTTGTTATGTTAGCAATATGTTATAGCCAGTTGAGGGAGGAAGGGTCAAAACCTGTGAAAAAGGCTTGCAGTTATCAAATATATTTTCACTAATGCCAAAAGAAAATACATACTTACATGTAGCTTGATTTTTAAAACACTTCTCCATATATGAATACAACAATAGTGTTGATAGTTCAGTTAGGCCCAGGTATTTCAACAAGATTGCTGTACATAAAATTTGTCAATGACTATTTTTATTTATTATAGGTATTGAAAGTCTTTGTTATTGGCAACAATGTATAATGGTATAGGGTTAACAACCGCCAGAGGAAGTGGTACCAATGCTTATGTTCAGAAAAATCTCTCCTTTGTCAGAAACCACAAAGACAGAGTCGACTACAAGTCGGAGGAAGAACTAAAAAAGTTGGAACAGTCCATGATAAAACAGCCAAATAAAGAAATACTTGATCATGATCGTAAACGAAAAGTGGAACTCAAATGTCTGGAAATGCAAGAATTAATGGAAGAACAAGGGTAAGGATTGATATTGTGAAGACATGGTTTGTTTGTTGTATATAGAGATTGTATAATACATATAATAGTAATACAAAAAAAGTCATGTAGTTTTGGTCTGTTGTGTTTGTTTTTAAATGATCATGATGATGAACACGATAACTTTTATAATAATAATCCAACCTAATGAAATGTTTATTGTCACAAATGTAAATAAACTCATCATAGATATCAGGATTGAAATTTTGTAATTGAACCAGACATGCAAGTGCATTTGGTCTATAAAAGGCTCATCTGTGATGGTTGAATAAAAAAAAAATTAAAAAGGCTTGAAAGTATGAAGTTGAAAAGCATTGAGGATAAAAAATTGCCAAATACAGCTAAGGTACTGTAAATTAAGAAATTATTGCAAAAAAATGTGACCGGGTTATAATCGCCAATAATTTAAACTTGCATTTTGATTTTTTATATTGAATTAGATAAGAATTATCTCAATTTCACTAAAATAAAAATCATATTTTAGTCTAAAATAAAGAAATAGCAATAATAAATGCTTGCAAAAATTTCTGTATTCACAGTAATCTATTCTTTGATGTACAAAAGTATTTAAAAAAATAAAAAATTTTGTGAACAGTTAATTTGTGATTATGACCTTGGATATCAATGATAATTCATGTCAACACAGAAGTGCTGACTACAGGGCTTGTGATACCCCCGGGGAATAAAAACTCCACAAGCAGTGGCATCGATCCAGTGGTATTAAATTACATGTAAGAACTGTTGACCCTTGTTTATGAAAGGAGATTGAAAGTGTTTATTCATGTACATGACTTAGAGGCAAATCCAAAATTCCTGCAGTGACATGATCTATTAATTTTGAGACTGCAAAGTTTTAGAGGACTTACAATACATGAACATACATGTACATGTAGTCAATAAATTCATTTTGTCATTCATTTTTTTTTTAATTGAAAAAAAAAATAGTAATTATGTGATAAAAAATCCATCAAAGCATATTATGAAGTTAATTTTAGTTGTAGTTCTTGTTCTATTGCTTGTGGTTAAGAGGTTGTCTAGGGTTTAAAATGTGAAAGAATTTTCTTGTCTTGTTCAATTTGAAAATCAGATTTCGATGTTTTACTTATGATTGTCTTTGAAAAGCTCCTATGTGTAGTACATCTATGTACATAAGTACATGTAACTTGTATACATTACACATCTTTTAAGGAAAGAAAGGGTATTTGTAATATTTACTGCTTATTCTTTTTAACCGTCTGTTTGAACTTTTAAGAAGGAAATGTTCATAGCAACAGTACCTTTCTAATATATACATGGCCGTACATTGACCTATAATGGTTTACTTTTTTTTAAATTTGTTATTTGGATGGAGAGTTGTCTCATTGGCACTCACACCACACCTTCTATATCTATGTATACATTTGTAAATAGTTATCCTTTCCAAACAAATTTGACATGAACTTTTATAAAGCACATAAAGATGGAGAGCTTCATGAAAATGACACAAATAAAAGGGGATTGAGGAGTTATCATGTTTATGTAAATGATTCTCAGAGAATTTGATTTCTATTCAAAATTGATTCTTGAATTAAAGATATCAATCTATTTCCATGATAACATACATGTGTAATTTTTTAATTTCAAATATTTATTGAATTAGTTTGGTTTGATATGCACAAATAGTAATACGACCATTTATGTACATCTCTTACAAACGGATTATTATTCCTAAACTTTAAAAAGTTCTATCATTATCAAAAACACTAACATGTCTCCACAATTTGTTATATTGTATTGTGTAGATCAATATTTGTAAAATTGTTTAAAAAATATATTAGAGTTGTCTTTCTTTGTAAAGTTTTTAACACATGTTTGTATCCTGCAAAAGTCTTGTTTCATTGTTAACAAGTCTAAGAGTCATCCAACTAGATTAATTAAAGACCAATTCGGTAAATATTCTACTGCCTGTTTTAAGTAAGGAACTTTAAGGCAGCACTGCTAGACAAGCTAGATGATAGAAAAACAAAAGTTTGAAAGAATTAAAATGTGTTACACCAAATTTCATGAATGACATGAAAAAGTACAAGTTTTACAGACATCTCAGTACAAATGTGCCTCTGAACTGATTAAAACATATCCTGTGTTAGAATATTGGGCTGATAGTGGTTCAGATAAAAAAAAAAAAATGCCAGTCTGGCCAAAATAAATAAATAGTGTGTTTCCGGTTTCCCGACCCTACCTCCGTTTCTGACGCCGACCCTAAACATTTTATTGACAAAAATAAAAAAATATCAAAAATCCGGATTTTTCAGTCTGTCCGGATCCGACTCTTCGTTTAGAAAACTACAGATCTTCAAAACGTTTGATAGCAACGACCAATAGGATATAAAGTACTAAATGGTGGCCCCATTGCCGGCAATGCTATTTTTAGCAATTATCTCCTTAAAAGGCGCTTTTAATAAACTAATTATGGAAAAACTGCTGTTGTCTAATTGAAGCTCGATATCTATTTGCGATTTTACCGCACTCAAATATATATGGTCCCATGGCTTTTCTTGGTGAATTTTAGGGTTTTTCACGATGCCTGACGATTTCGCAGAAAAATTTCCCTAACTTTGAGCAACATAAAAACAATATTTCCGGCCCTTCATACTATACATTTAAGAACAAATTTGTGCTTGCATGAAACTTCATTCATAATACTTTCCAGAAGAAAAATATATAAAAGATATAACAACCAATCACAGAGAGCCATCTATTTTTATCTCTATGTCATGTTCCCTTCATAAAATGGCTGCGCCCATGTAATTTTATTTGGTACATTGTAACCTATACGGTAATAAACAATTTTTGAAATTTGATTTTTTTTGCCGCATTAGTTACTTGAACATTGCTTGACTTCATTCTACTATGCAAAATATCTCATTGAAAGCTGTATAATACACAGGAATTAATTTCTGGAGCCTACCCCTGTTTAAAAATTGGTAAAAAATTACACTGATTTTTATAGACATTACGGTACTGCTTGTTGCAGGTGTAATATTTTGTCTCTTTGTTAGTATTGCCTTTTCGAAGTAATCATGTGCTTCTGATATTGATCAACAGAAAATTTAATTTGAGTGACGCTGTGCCGAAAACCAAATTAAAAATTCGGACCAGTTCAATATGAAATAAATTCACTATTTTGAAACGGACTATAGCTTTATAAATCGGATACATGTGCACACTTTAGCTTCTTTTCGTAAAAAACAGCTTCTGGTGGTCTATATTAGCTATACAAGTAGTCTGGTAAATGTTTTGAATGATGCGAAATCGTTTAGAGTATGCATATACCCTTGGAGCCGTTTTTACCAAAAAAGGGGGAGGGTTAAATCCGAAGATTTCTGTGTCATGTGATGAGACAAGATCTAACAAGTATCGCCAAAAGTTAGGCCTATATATGGCTATCAAGCCTGTAAGACAAATTTTGGATAAAAACAGAAAAGACACATCAAGGCGATGTAATCCTGTACTTACCCGTATTTTGAATGCAAATAAGAAACAGACTATAGCATGAAAACGGAATTATTCACACATATCACAACACAAGTAAAGCGTTTTTGATGTCTAAATCTTTCTTTAAACACAATTTTTGACATATTTTGAGACCATTATAGGATATAAAGTACTAAATGGTGGCCCCATTGCCGGCAATGCTATTTTTAGCAATTATCTCCTTAAAAGGCGCTTTTAATAAACTAATTATGGAAAAACTGCTGTTGTCTAATTGAAGCTCGATATCTATTTGCGATTTTACCGCACTCAAATATATATGGTCCCATGGCTTTTCTTGGTGAATTTTAGGGTTTTTCACGATACCTGACGATTTCGCAGAAAAATTTCCCTAACTTTGAGCAACATAAAAACAATATTTCCGGCCCTTCATACTATACATTTAAGAACAAATTTGTGCTTGCATGAAACTTCATTCATAATACTTTCCAGAAGAAAAATATATAAAAGATATAACAACCAATCACAGAGAGCCATCTATTTTTATCTCTATGTCATGTTCCCTTCATAAAATGGCTGCGCCCATGTAATTTTATTTGGTACATTGTAACCAATACGGATAAGTCAAGCGTTTCAAGAACCAAGATTTAAAATAAACAAGCATGTCAGGAATATGACAGTTTTTGTCCATTCGTTTTTGATGCGTTTTGTTATTTGATTTTGCCATGTGATTATGGACTTTCCCAATTGATCTTCCTCTAAGTTCAGTATTTTTGTGATTTTACTTTTTGAACAACCGTGCAGCATTTTAGCTGTCAAATATATGCAAAATGTAATCACATGGTTGCAAAATATTTAAGAGTAAAATGAGTTCAATATACTGTTAAAATCCACAGTGACTCGGTAAAAATCCTAGGATTTTTCAAAATACAGATATGGATAGTAAACTGCACACTGCAATAGTCGTGTCAACGTCAAATACGTTAGTATTAGTTATACAATTAGACAGGAAATACTATAAATTGACGACAAGGGACAGACAATGTGTTAAAAGAAATAGATAGCTTTCTCCAGTAGGCAGACATGGTGTATGATTCATGTTCATTTATAAATGAATCTGCCCTTGCACCATGTCTACTTTTTATTCTTTTAAATTTTCTCAGGCTGGTCCCACAACAGTTTATAAGGAAAAGAAGAAGAAAGAGAAGGAAAAAAATCATGTCCTATTAAAATATCTACAATTTTTTTCCATAAATTTAATAAGAAAGATTCTCACTTTTCTCAAAACCTAAATTTTAACAATATTGTCAGAACCCCGGTCTTCAAGATTAAATTCTGTCAACAGGTCAAACATCCAAACACATCTGTTCATTAAATAAAGAGGGTGCAAGAGTACTACCCCTCGAACAATCATAATAAGTCGCTGCTTAGCATCAATTTGCAGTGTTTTTACTACTAAAAAAAGGGGTAGGAATCTGTTCCCACATGTATACCCTGTGTGACAGAAAACAGAAAATTAAAAAAGCTGTAGATTTGAGTACTATTATCAAAGAAGCATGCATGCAAAAATGATTTTTTCTGCTGTCATCGATAGAAAAAAAAAGTTTTCATAAAATAAAATGTTTTACCTACCTACCCTACCTAATTTTTTTCGGGGTGAAATAGGAAACACACTATTTATTTATTTTGGCCAGACTGAAAACACAATTTGCCTGACAAGATTGAATATTCATAAAAACTTGAAGACTTTGTCTGAAGTTTTATCAGAAGATTTGCCATACATGTCTCATGTGCATGGAACCAAAATTTGTATGACATTTTAAGGGGTTTAAGCAAGACATGTTTGTTATATGGAGGTTGGTCCATCATTTTCTTTACAAGCTAAGCTGGCATACATATACCTTTTTATTTTGACTTAAGACCAAGATTTAAGGTAAAATTTGAATTACTACTCACTATATATGGCTTTCAGAACCAAACATGTATATGGGAAATGTCTATAAAGGAAAAAGTAATGTTCAGTAATTCAGCTTGAAAATGAATGAAACATTAGAAAGGAAAATGTTATGATAAATTATAAGCTGTATGATTCCAGATATTTTTCTATTTTTTTTTAAAAGTTGGGATGTAATGTTAAAATAAGGGCATATATTAGGTAACATAGTCAGGCATTCTGATCACTTAAGTAGAAGGTATGCATACTAGTTTTTTGGCATATCTTTCCCTGCGTATTCACCCCTAAAAAGATATAAAGTAGGATGTATGGCACAGAAGTGTCTTGAAAGATGTTTAACGATTCTGTAAGTAATTAGAACATAATTTTTATTGTTTCAATCTTCATGATCATGTTTGTAATTATAGAATGTGAAAGTACATATGTACATTTGTACAACCATTGACAACAGTTTAATAAAAGTTCTACAAAAGAAAATTTATTTTGAGCTTGATGCAGATATTTTACAGTTATTGCATGAGTAAAATTAATAAAGGAATTTCAATTTGAAACTCTGAGCAATTTCGTATCTCCTGAGGAATGAATGTTAATTTTTCACATTCGTCAATGTGTAAAACAATTATTGTTAAAGAGTTAGAAATTTTGAAATTGGTGACAAAATTAGGGAATGCCAGTATTCTGATTGAAACAGAACTCCCTTGTGTAAACTATGATGTAATTTAAACAAATGTTAAGTAAGTGACTTGGTTAAAATCATATCCAATGTTGACAAGTTCTAATTTCTGGTTTGATGGAATAGAAGATTTTTTGCTATGACAATTTGAAAATCTTTTCTTTTAAAAGTTTGGATGCAATGTCTTACTTCTTCTTATTGTTTGCCTGCCAAGTCTTACTTCTTGTTATTGTTTGTCTGCCAAGTCTTACTTCTTGTTATTGTTTGCCTGTCAAGTCTAATTCTTCTTATTGCTTGCCTGCAAAGTCTTACTCCTTCTTATTGTTTGCCTGCCAAATCTTAATCCTTCTTATTGTTCGCCTGCAAAGTCTTCTTCTTATTGTTTGCCTGCCAAGTCTTATTCTTCTTATTGTTTGCCTGCCAAGTCTTACTTCTTCTCATCATACACCTGCCAAGTCTTACTCCTTCTTGTTGGTCGCCTGCCAAGTCTTACTTTTTCTTGTCGGTCCCCTGCCAAGTCTTACTTCTTATTGTTCGCCTGCCAAGTCTAATTCTTATTGTTTGCCTGCCAAGTCTTACTACTTCTTATTGTTTGCCTGCCAAGTCTTACTTCTTCTTATTGTTTGCCTGCCAAGTCTAATTCTTCTTATTGCTTCCCTGCCAAGTCTTACTCCTTTTAATTGTTCGCCTGCCAAGTCTTACCTCTTCTTATTGTTTACCTGCCAAGTCTTACTTCTTCTTATTGTTCGCCTGCCAAGTCTTACTTCTTATCATCATACTCCTGTCAAGTCTTACTCCTTCTTATTGTTTGCCTGCCAAGTCTTACTCCTTCTTATTGTTTGCCTGCCAAGTCTTACTTCTTCTTATTGTTCGCCTGCCAAGTCTTACTTCTTCTTATTGTTCGCCTACCAAGTCTTACTCCTTCTTGTTGTTCACCTGCCAAGTCTTTAACTTCTTATTGTTTGCCTTCCAAGTCTTACTCCTTCTTATTGTTTGCCTGCCAAGTCTTACTTCTTGTTATTGTTTGCCTGCCAAGTCTAATTCTTCTTATCGTTTGCCTGCCAAGTCTTACTTCTTATTGTTTGCCTACAACATTTGTACAAAGTGATGCAAAAAAAGTTGGTGAATATTTTTTATACATGAAGTTTTACCTTAACAAAAGTGAACTAGGATTAATAAGAAAAGAGAAAGTTTTAATGATACATGTAACTGAAAAAATGAGTGCCTTATCAAAGTTAAAGGGTTGAAAGTCACTTCTCTGTTTAGAGATATTATTATCCTGTTAGGACCCTCAGAACTTTTTTTTGCCATATACAGGAAATGTAATTATCACTCAGTGTTATTGGTATGATTGAATTTTGATTAGAAATTGAAAAGCCATGATGATTGTTTGCTGGTAATTTGCTTGTCATTAATATTACACTAAATGTTCCTGGTTGGCCATAGAAATCATGGATTCACATGTGAATTACTGTCATCTGCACAGTTAATAAGCTTAATGGTGTGTATACTAGGGTATCTAGTGCAATCCTATTGTGTTGGCACTGATTGACTGGTTCCCTTTTGTTCCTGGATAATTATCTACTGGTACTGGGTGGAAAACTAATTAGGATCATCGTCAACAAGTCTGGACAGAAAACAGATGGGGTTGTATCTAGGGAAAGGACTTATTACTGTCAGAATTTACTGCTTTATTTGATTCTACTAGTTGAAATATAGCTTATAATATAACATGCTATAATTTGATTCTGTGTGTCAAAAACATTTTCTCTGTTCCTTAATATCAGAGATCAGAAATTTGCAAATGAATTTAGGAACTCTGGAATAGCGACCAGTACACATGCACAAGTATCGTTATGAAACAAATATTAAATTTCAAATTGAAAAGTGAAATAGCCACAATATTATTTTGGTTTATTAATATAAGAAAATAAAAACTTGTTTCAATGCAACGAAACATTTCTGATACCAACATCACAATCCCAAAATAAGGTTGATTATATATAATTATGACTAATTCATTGTACACAGCATGCAGTCCTTATTTTGTATTTAGATTCCACCATGGACAAACCATGATGATTCTGTTGTTACTTATTTTTCATTTATTATCATGTACAGAGTTCAAAACAAGTGAATTTTAAATTTGTAAACAATTATATAAAATCTTTTACTGAGAATTAAGAATGTTTTTACATACTGTGGATTCATTATTATTCGTTGGATACCAATTTTCGTTGATTTCGTTGGTACAGGTGAACCACGAAATAAAATGTTCAACGAACTGCATATATTTTCTGTTGGTTTAAATGTAGACTTTGGCAAAACCACAAAATCCAATATCCACGAAAAGACTGGTATTCCTAGATCCATGAAAATTGGTACCCACGAAAATAAATGAATCCACAGTATAAGGCCCGTTCATCCTCTACCAGATAGTGGTGTTTAGCACGTACACATGGTATTTGGTTCCTGTATGGTTGATGTTTCGCCCACATTCTCTCAAATGAAGTCAGTACAATAATTTAATTATCTTATCACTTGGAATCAGACTTGATTAACAAATTTAATTATTGTAAATTAAAGTACAAGAAAGGCTGAATCAACATTATTTTCTGTCTTTAGATTTGTTTTAATAATTTATACTTAATTGAGTCATGGATATTATTTGTGAAGGAAATTATATTAATAAGGAGTTGATATTTTTATAAAGGTCATTCAGATATATTGAAGCTGATCAATAAATTCCTTCTGTTCTATTTTTGTTGGAAATGTGAGGTTAAAGTAAACTATATTTTGGTATAAGGAAAAATTAAGGTTATTTGTTATTTATTTCGAGTATATTTTATACAGTGAAAAAAACTTGTTTTTTCACCATTCAGTGCATACATTCTAATGTCTTCAACAATTTTAAACTCATAAACAGAGCAAACAGTCTGTTCTTTATTTATCCATGATATTTTTAATAATACCTCCAATTTCAGTTGGAAATATCCTGAAGATCTTGATCTTACTCAATACTGTGAGGTTTCAGTTCTTCTGCTTATTATAAAACATTGTCGAGTATCTGTCATAATGAAGAACAATTTTGAAAGTGCCATTTCTTTGATGATTGTAGGATTTGTGAGTCTATATTCACCATTTACCTCCCCTTATCTCACATTATATTTATTTGATTGGTCAGGAAATTGTTTCAATTGATTGCATCATCAATCAAATATAAGTTGTTCAAGAGTCACACTGGTGTTGCTAATGAATTGTTGGATAAGCATTTTACCAACAGTTCACTTGTTTCTGAAATAATGATTGCAATCGCAGGGAATATTTGCTGATTTTCGTCATGTTTAAACGCCATAGATCATGATAAACTTTTAAAGAAATTTTCTCTATCAAAGCTGCTGGATAATGACATTTAAATGAAATCAAATTGAAAATAGATTTGCCGAAATTAAAACAACTGCAGATTGTAAATGTTACTATGTCTGTCAGCATAGGGTTAGATTTGGAGAGATCTTGCTTTCATTATGAACAATTGGAAGAAATTAATATTCATTTTGTCTATTGATTTGTCATTATGAAACATTTATTGTGGTACTAACTTGGGAATGATGTGGTGTTACAAGTACTAGGAGGAATTTATATTAAAGTGCATATCGCAGAGCAATTAATTTTGCATTTCATTAGTGGCTTTAAAGTACATATTGTTTTCTCATTGTAAATAGACATAGCACTGTTAGAATTCTTTTATTTATCAATAACTTTTTTCGTTATTTCTATAAAGACAAAGGTCATTAGAAGCCCAAATGTTCTGGTTTAGAAGTCCATGATGATAAAATCAATGAAAAGATTAGTAGAAAATTGATTGAAAAGAATCTAAATATATATAAAGTTTGGTAGATACTTTTCAGTGTCTTCTCTAGAGTTTTGATACAAAAATTAGTAATTTTTTTTTCATTTTTACCACAGCTTCTAAGTGAAAGTTATCAAAAATTTACAAAAAATCTAGATGTTCCCTGCATGTGGACTGGAGTAGATACTGCCTTTTCATTTCTTTCACAATAGAACTTGCACAGTCAATGCAATACTACGGAAAATTAATAAAACTTTAGAAATTTGAGACTCTATTTTCAGAGATTTGTCTCACTACTGCTCATGTATTTAGTTTGTATTAGCCAGACTTCTTCTTAAAATTATTGCTCTTTATTTATCAAAAAGTTTAGGAGATATATCATACTATTCTATACCACATAGCCTACAGTTTATTTCTATCATTTCAAACAAAACAAAATTTCTCGTGAGTGAATTTTAAATGTGACAGATGCCTAAGATTGCTAGCATGTTAGCGTGTAACCTCAACAAA
This sequence comes from Mytilus galloprovincialis, assembly GCF_965363235.1. NCBI lineage: Eukaryota > Metazoa > Mollusca > Bivalvia > Mytilida > Mytilidae > Mytilus > Mytilus galloprovincialis. The sequence goes on along the minus strand of NC_134842.1, from coordinate 62,260,403 downwards.
CTAGAGATATTTTGTTTCACATGACACTTCTTAATTACAAGTGTCTGCTCGTTTGTTAAGACTTTTGATCTGAAGTATGGTATATTTCAAGTGTCTGCAGGTTGTTAGTTATACTTTTGTTCTGCAGTATGGTATATTTCAAGTGTCTGCAGGTTGTTAGTTATACTTTTGTTCTGCAGTATGGTATATTTCAAGTGTCTGCAGGTTGTTAGTTATACTTTTGTTCTGCAGTATGGTATATTTCAAGTGTCTGCAGGTTGTTAGTTATACTTTTGTTCTGCAGTATGGTATATTTCAAGTGTCAGCAGGTTGTTAGTTATACTTTTGTTCTGCAGCATGGTATATTTCAAGTGTCTGCAGGTTGTTAGTTATACTTTTGTTCTGCAGTATGGTATATTTCAAGTGTCTGCAGGTTGTTAGTTATACTTTTGTTCTGCAGTATGGTATATTTCAAGTGTCTGCAGTTTGTTAGTTATACTTTTGTTCTGCAGTATGGTATATTTCAAGTGTCTGCAGGTTGTTAGTTATACTTTTGTTCTGCAGTATGGTATATTTCAAGTGTCTGCAGGTTGTTAGTTAGACTTTTGATCTGAAGTATGGTATATTTCAAGTGTCTGCAGGTTATTAGTTAGACTTTTGATCTCAAGTATGGTATATTTCAAGTGTCTGCAGGTTGTTAGTTATACTTTTGTTCTGCAGTATGGTATATTTCAAGTGTCTGCAGGTTGTTAGTTATACTTTTGTTCTGCAGTATGGTATATTTCAAGTGTCTGCAGGTTGTTAGTTAGACTTTTGATCTGAAGTATGGTATATTTCAAGTGTCTGCAGGTTATTAGTTAGACTTTTGATCTCAAGTATGGTATATTTCAAGTGTCTGCAGGTTGTTAGTTATACTTTTGATCTGAAGTATGGTATATTTCAAGTGTCTGCAGGTTGTTAGTTATACTTTTGATCTGAAGTATGGTATATTACAAGTGTCTGCAGGTTGTTAGTTATACTTTTGTTCTGCAGTATTGTATATTTCAAGTGTCTGCAGGTTGTTTGTTAGACTTTTGATCTGAAGTATGGTATATTTGGCTGCTTTTCTTGTCAGAAACATACATTTCTTTGTAACTGATCTCCTTGTAAATGTAATTGCTGTGTAGCCTGACTTGCTCCTGGGGAAAATCTTTCTTTCCATCAAGTCCAGACCAGCATCTGTAACTTGACAGCTCTATTAATTATTGGAACAATGAATCATAGAAAATGATGCTGGATGAGGCCATACTTAATATTTTTCCATTTACTGAATAGTCATTAGTGGCTCATTTCAGTTACTGGTAGTTTGTTATTGTGGCTCATTTCATTTACTTGGGGTTGGTTAAAACAGTTATACATGTAGGGGCTCAATTCATTTACTGGTGTTTGGAATTAATTAATTGTGTCAGAAGAGAAAACAAATGAAGGGGTTTTGTATCCTTAGCTGACCAATTCACAATGATCCACAATATGATGCCAATATTTTTTTTGGAGAGTTTGGATAATTATGCCACAATAAACTCAGTTGTACAAATGAGCACTTTAAACTTTCTTCTGTCTTCAAAATTTGAGTGGTGATATTACAATAATTCTTATATGATTCATGTATGAGCAACTACTTGAATTCGGTTGGTTTATTAGAGTGTTTTCCTTGGTTTATGGTTACACTTCCATTTATAGACAATGTTGCAGGATCCCCTTTTGCACCATATGTTAACATGGTGTCCATTTCATGGTTTATGGTACACTAAAGTTCTCTAAAAGGGAAAATATAAGGAAAAGACTAATTTTCAGTTGAAAAGTATAAAAGATTTATATATGAAAGTTTTTAACGACCTTGACTAGCTATTCAGCCCTTGCATGGTCGGGAAAGATTTAACACATCCTTTCTTAAGGTTATCAGCAGATGAAACACAACTTTTACATAAAAAAAAAAGACTTTTTTTACGTTTGTAGGTGATAGTCCTGTTTACCCATTAATAAACTCTAGAAAAAATGTTTTTAATCATATAATTTTCTTCCTTTTAATACAATCATCAAATATTTTGAATCAGTAATAATGAATTATCATTACTTTTAGGTATTCACAAGATGAAATTGAAAAGAAAGTATCCATGTTTAGAACCATGTTAATCAATAAAGAGGGTGTGACTGAGGGAGTGCTCGACAAAGATGAACATGGACGTCCAATGTAAGTATAAGTATAATACAAAGGTAACCATGGTAACACAAATTATTATAAAAATAAAATTGAGAATGGAAATGGGGAATATATATATATATGTCAAAGAGACAACAAACCCAAAAGTTTACTGACATAACTGATGACTTCAACCAGGTAGCAGTATGAAGCATCTCAAATATATATATATATACAGTTTGGTTACAGTACTGTGAAAATACATGTATGGTAACAATGGCAGGTATTTTATCTTGCTCATGATCTGGAGGGACCAATGTCTACGATTGTTCATGTTCATGCCTGTGGTCCTGTCTGGTGTTGTATATATTTTTCTACAAATTATTTTGAATCTACTATTCGAACTTGGCAATTATTATCTTATGCAAATAATTAGAATTATGATACTCCTGATGATCATGCAAATATTACTGGAGCTTAAAAAAGAACAAAGGGGTAAAAATCAATAAAAAAAATGACTCAGGTAAAAATGATACATTGATGAATCCCATGACTCCTTGGAGCATCTAATTTATTGAGTATTAATTTTAATATATTGCATCCATATAGATAATAAGGTTGGGTATAATTATTTGCTTTAACTTAGCTAGAGGCTTATGGAGGGTTGAGATCTCAAAAAACATGTTTAACCCTGCGGCTTTTTGCGCCTTTCCAAAGTCAAGACCTTCTGGCCTTTGTTATTCTTGTATGAGTATTCATTTTAGTTTCTTTTATACATTTTGGAGTTTAGTATGACGTCCATTATTACTGAACTAGTACATATTTTTGTTTAGGGGCCAGTTGAAGCACTCCTCTGGGTGCGAGATGTTCTCTTGTGTATTGAAGACCCATTGGTAGTCTCAGCTGTTTTCTGCTCTTTGATCGGGTTGTTATCTCTTTGACACATTTGCCATTTCCATTCTCAATTTTATTCAAACTTAATATTACTATTTTACTACAATTCTTATCATTTTTTTGTCAAATGGAATGCCAAAAAAAAAATTCTTGACAGTATTCAATCTCCAGTGTCAAATTGAATGTAATGGGTACATTTGCAGTTGATGAGAATATAGAATTTATCGACCAAGACAGTCTGTGTAGGATGCAGTTTTGTGTAAAAATGTATCAATCAAAGAAATATAAAATCCCTGGGAAAAGTTCAGAAAGAAATGGTATTAAATAGTCCATAGAGAATTCTCCACCTACACATGCCTAACTATAGTTATTTTGAGAGGGAAAATCCAATTTAATATTAGATAATTTGTAGATTCTGTGAATTATACCACTATATCAGTCCCCAGTAGTAGGATCTATAAACAAATTGGCCATGTAGATCATATTTAAAGGCTTGGAGCTGTTGGTGTGAAAACTTGTAATAAGATCAGATAGTCTGTCTTCTAAATCACCGATCTTTCTGGGTTTTGTCATGTCTGAGATTTGTATACCAGGAACCTCGATTTGAGTTTATATTTAAATGGAAGTTATGGCCACCGAGAGGCTATGAAACTGACAACATGTGACCTGATTGAATTTAATGTCCATCCATAGATTGTAGATTGAAGTTTTATGTTTGTCCATAATGCATTGTAATGTGAATGATGATTACAGGACTAGAAATTAAAGAGAGAAAATAATTGATTCTTTTCACCAAATAGAGAAATTCACTGTTGAAAAAAAAAATAGTGCAGTGTTTAATATTATATAAATAACGGTAGATTTGATGGTGAGTGGTGCAATTTTCTAGTTGTTAAAAGTAAGAAATCCAGGTGTGAAGAAAATTTTCTTTAGAAAATGTATCCCTTCATACATATCATATGTATACATTTTACTGTAGCTGCTTTACTGTAGCTTTTGAGATCTGAATATGGCAGGGTTTACATGTTAGTAAACACTCAATCCTATGTTTTTCCCCTAGATTAGAATATTGAAAATTTTTTAAACTGTTGGGACCAAAACTCCCAAAATCAATCACAACCTTCCTTTTATGGTCATAAACCTTGTGTTTAAATTTCATAGATTTCTATTTACTTATACTAAAGTTATGGTGCGAAAACCAAGAAAAACTACTTATTTGGGCCAAAAATTCATAAACTATTGGGACCTCAACTTCCAAAATCAATCCCAACCTTCCTTTTGTGTTCATAAACATTGTATTTAAATTTCATTGATTTCTTTTACTTATACTAAAGTTATTGTGCGAAAACCAAGAATAATGCTTATTTGGGCCCTTTTTGGCCCCTTAAATTCCTAAACAGTTGGAACCAAAACACCCAAAATCAATCCCAACCTTCCTTTTGTGGTCATAAACCTTGTGTCAAAATATCATTGATTTCTATTTACTTAAACTAAAGTTATAGTGCGAAAACCAAGAAAATGCTTATTTGGGCCCTTTTAGGTAAAAATTTGACAAACAGTGCTGAAACCTGATTGCAAGAAAATAAGTTGACCTCATCGGGGTCCATGTGACCTATGATTTTCTTCAAGATTTAGTCTTCCTATTAACCTTTCTTTTCTGTTTATAAATAGTTCAAGCTGAAAGCTTGAAGTATGGTTTAAGTTTTATCAGTTTCAGTTTATATTAGCCTGACCAGTTGAAGAGGGTATCTTTGTATTATGGTATACAAATGTTGGTCAGTCAGTCTGTTTTTTCTTCCTTCCCTCCGTCCATCAAAAATTAGTTCCAATTCCTCATGTAATTTTAAGACAACATTAGGATTGACAGAAGGTCATCTGTTTGTCCTTGAAAAGACTTCTGTGTTATATCCATTTTCCAATGTCGTCTTTGACGCATACAATGTATATCTGTATATCTGTGGCCAACAAGACCTTGTTATTTCCTAGAAAACAAAAGTCTAGTTAGATTATTACAAATGTTCTTTCCTTGTAATTAAATATGACTTTTGATTGATTCTACAAAGCAATAGGATTATATGTTCACAGATTGGTGGTAAATTAATTATAAGGATAGATAAAATCTCCCAGATCTTTTGCTGGTGGCTTTATCTCAGGGCTGAGTGTTTCATTCAACTTTGTGATAACAATCATTTCGTGATAATTTCACATTAGGTTTTAGCTGTAGCTTAGAGTTGATTGCATAACTTATTCAAATACATCCTAAAATAAGTAGTTCTTGGAAAAAGAAAGAGTGAAAATAGAATGTATCACTTTTTGAATTCTTAAAATTATGCATGGAAAAAACTGAGCAATTATACTAGGAATGGAAATATTTATAAAGAAAAGATAAAATTATTCTATGATTAAAAAAAAGAATTTTAGAACATTTTATTAACTTATTTATTTCATGTTGCCATTTCTAGGCTCTAGCTTATCTACTTGCAATAGTAAAAAACAATTAGAAGATGTTGTATGACTGCTAATAAGACCACAGAGAATAATGTTAACAAACAGCACCCTATCATACTTCTGGTAAATTATGATGTGATTTTACTGTGTTTATAATAATGAGGTCTAGCTTGAACAAAACATCTGTCAGGAAACATAAAATACAGCACATTGTACTTCTATATTTTCCACAGTTGGCAATCATGCCACATCTTCTTATTTTTAGAAAGACATGTGGAAAACATAGAGATACAATATGTATTTTAAGTTTCTTGACAGATGTGTTTGTCAAGCTAGACTTCATAATTATAAGCACAGTAAAGTTTATGGGAGATTTAAGAGGGCCCTCATGGGGTTTTTGATTATGTGATTACTTGGCCGTTTTTTTAATGATTATTTGATTATTAAGCCAAATATTTCATGATTATTTGATTACCTAGGACTGTATTTTTAGTTTATGATTATTTGATTACTAAAGATAAGCAAATATTTAATGATTATGTGATTATATTGGCAAAAAAATGGTGATTATGTGATTACTAGGACCCCCCCATGAGGGGCCTCATTTAAGTTCTTCAAAGACTGAGATGTGCTGCTTATAAAATTTTATGGATCATGGAAGCATTTCAAATCAGGAGCTTTTTAAACAAATTGAATTTGTGACATTTAGAAGAAAAAAATTAAAGGGAAAAGAAATTTAATTTGTCTGCAGTCAGCTAATGGTTTCGTGTTACAGCCAAACGTCAACATTTATTGTAAAGTACCACATTCAGGATAATTGACCTTTATTGTCCAATTGTAAATATCCTTCTTTAATAATGCAAAGGTTTTTGGTAGAACTCTTTATGACAATCCACTGGGGGATTATAATTAATAATATGTCGTGGAGAGCATTAGTGAGAAATGCCCTAATGTAGCGATGTCATATGGTCTGATATGTGTAATTAATCTTACATTTACCAATGATATCCCAGAAGTCTGTGTACAATGTGTCCATTAAGCAACAGTTATAATAGCGTGCTGAGTTTTTACTTTGCTGGCGAGATTGTTATCCCTGTCTTGAATGTGGTGGAATTAAAAAATTAATTTGTTTTTTTCCCAGTGAGATTAACTGTTTATTGCATTGTTTGTTCTGTACGGGGATTTCATTTGCTTGTTAATGTGGCTTGTGTATAATAAAAAGTAAAGAAATTAAGAGTAAACTTTAATTACATTTGGGTCATTGGTTATCAGTGTTGAATAAAGAGAAAATTGTTACTTTTGTATGTCAGAAGAATGAAAAAATGAGATGTTTGTGTTATTGAGGGATGATGGGCTACGATCTGTTGGATGTTTATTTACATTGTAGAACTTTTACTATCGAAAGAGAAAATCCATTGATATTTCATGTTGAAAGTCATTATTTCTTTAATAGGTTAATTAATAAGAAATACTATCGTTATTCATTTAGGATTCATTTTAAAGAAAGCTTAGAATGTAATTTAAATTAGAATAATAAAAAGATTGTGACATTAAGAATTAAGACACAGCCAAGTATCTTTATAGAAATAAGGAGATGCGGTCAAAGCCAATAAAAAAAATGAAAAAGCATGTAACTATAATATAAATCAGTACACATCCAACATCCAATGGATTTAGTGTAAACACGTAATTAACAGTCAGAGAAAAGTACCGATAGATTGTAGAACCATTATTGTTTGAGGTATAATAAAATTCCTATATATGACAAGAAAACACTGAAGAAACATGGATAAACTAAAAAAAAATCAGCAGAGATTACAAAGCAGTCGACGAAGATTACAAACTTGTATCCTTGTTTCTCACTTTTGTTAAAATTATTAATAATTCACCAGGATCACTCAAAATCGCCATAAGTGTGTTTGCCAAGGAGGTATTCTTGAATTCTTGAGGCCATAAATGACCAAAAGGGACATAAAAAGAACAACAAAATCAACTTAAGATCCACCATGCCTGAGAGTGTCTGCCAAGAATCTTAGTTTCTTAGCCTAACCAATAATATAAATACCCTGGAAGACTTTGAGCTTTCTTTTTTAAGTTTTAAATGGTGTAGAATACCTGCAAATATGCTTAAAATTGTTATTATAAGTAAGATGACAAAGCATATATATATATATATGTTGAAAATTACACATTTGTGTTCCTTTTGACTCTTTTAAAGCATAATGATGACATAATCTACTCAGTCTATTGGTTTGGCTTAACCAATATTAACCAATCATCATGTGATTTTTTTATCGATTGAACAATATGTAGTATCCCAACGAGGGGAAAAATGTACAATTATATATTATGAAGAAAGGACAAGGTACGATAAGCTATTACAACTGGCCCCCCATTTTCGTTGAAATTAGAATGCAAAATATCCAAGAAACATGGCTATTTCTACAGAGAATAATGTCTCATCTAACAAAAAATCAATATAACTTTTCTTTTTCCGAGTGAAAAAAATATTAAATACCTCTCTCTTTCTCATGAAAAACGTAAATTTTATGAAAATTCGAAGTTTTTCCGTCCGTTCGAGCAATTTTAAACTATGAGCGGACGCGAGTACCACGAAAATATTTCAATGTGTTGTTTGTTGTAAGGAAACAATTCACTGTTTTCAATATATTCGTGGTACTCGCGTCCGCTCATGTTCAAAATTCAATAATTCTACACTGAAAATTCCTTGTTTTTACGGAAACGTCGATAATATGTGAACCAAGGACCGGAACGAACTTGCATTTCCGAATCTGCTCGAGTATCTTATTTTACCTCACATGATCTTGATTGAGTTACAAAACTTCGATGCCGGGAAGGAAAAAAAAAGCTTTTTCGTTCTTTATCATGTTTACGGTTTTTTTTAAAGTTGGGCAAAGAAAAGGAACATGTGATTTTGCATCATTTTTTAAAAATGTCAGTGGCAGTGTTGTCAAAGAACAACCAGCAAACTGTACATTCAACAACACTAAATGAATAAAGACCCTACAAATTATAACCCTTTTTATCCGTGTACATAGTACGTAAATGGCAACTGGAAATTTAAATCGATTTCACCTGGAAACAAAATTAGAACCAAGATTACCTCCCCTGTCAATGGATAATACAGGAAATTATTTGAATTATTTGTTTAAAAATAATTTTAAAGAAACAAAAATCTTAACTCATTAAATTTATTATAAATATTTTAAATATATAACATGTATTAAAAAGAAATACTGCAAGGTTTAGATATAATTTTGAAACGTTAATTTAAAAGTGTATGCAAATATTGTAAACCTTTGAAAAAATACAAAGTCAAATATGATACTATATAATAATCTCAACAAAATTCGACTTTCAAAATCCGAAGATACATAACAGATGCATGCTTAATTTTTTAAAACGAAAATCCATGCGTCTACTCTCGTATATAAGCTCATCAGCTGTTACTTGCTAAAAGCTGACATTATAAAATGATAAACGTCTCAGTTAAAAAAATATAATACTATCTTTTCTGTGACTATTTTTAAATAATTTTATTTCTGTTTTACTTTTTCTTTTTTGGAATCTTTTCTCTAATATAAAATAAAAGGAGAAGCTGCTATGTGTGCGACTTGTTAATCGATAAAAGGATAACAACTATTTTTTGTAAAAGAAATAAATTCACTTTTTGACACATCCCCTATCCAGTCCATTCCAATTTTAGACAATGTATATTAAACTTGTATTTTGTGTATCTTCTCAAGGGATGTAGAAAAATACATTTCCTTACTCAAGAGAAGCACCTTTTAGATAATGAGGAACAAAAAGATTCAGTGTCTTTTTGTTTTTGGAAAGTACAAGTACTCGGCCACGTCCAATTATTTGTAATATTTGTATTTTTATTGATCTTAGCCTTTTTTTATAGTTCGTTCTTATGTTTTACTGTTACACCACTGTCCAAGGTTAGGGTGAGATTTCAGATCCCGCTAACATGTTAAACCTGCCGCATTCTCTATGTATGTGCCTGTCCCAAGTCAGGAGCATGGAGCCAGTTTCACAAAAAAAACTTATGATTAAGATTGATTGTGAGTCATGAACAATTCAGTATACTTACGATCATTCTTAGTCGTAAGTTTCTTCTGTGAAACCGACTCCTATAATTTAGTGGTTATCGTTTGCTATATATGTGTTACATATTTGTTTTTGGTTAATTTTTGTCTGCATAGATTAGGCCGTTGGTTATCTTGTTTGAATCGTTCGACATTGTTATTTCGGGGCCTTTTATGACTGACAATGCGGTATGGGGTTTGCTCATGTTGAAAGCCGTACGCGTACGGTTGTTATTTTCTGTGTCATTTTGGTCTTTTGAGTAAAGAGGTGTCCCATTGTCAACCATACCACATCTTCTTATTTATAATAAATGCATTGAACAAAATGACTAAAACCACTAGACTCCTATCATTTTCCGGATTGCCCAAAGATATATATGTTATTATTATACTTTTTCATGATATATTCATCTTTTGTCTTAGATTGAAAATAAAACTGTAAAAGAACCCAAAGTCATCGTCCCTATCCTCTTGGCCCCAGTGGAAAAATATCAATATCATAGATCAATTTAACAATCACAGTGTACAGTATGCACCAATTTACTCAATGTTCTAAATAATAATATGAATGGTACTACTTTTTACTGCATAAAATTTATTTTACAACTAAAAGGTTGATCAAAATGGACGTTTATGTAAATTTTGAAAGTCAGCAGCCAAGTTTACACATCAATAATTCCTACTCTTATAATTCTCAACTATTTTTTTGTGCTCCACGTATGTAGTAAAGAGCATGCATACGTCCTCTCTGTACCGGAGCGAGCATTAAGTTGTTCCCTTCTCCGTCTATACATACATACATACATAGGTCCGTCCGTCTGTACGTTTCAAAATTGTTTTCCGTTTTCCAACTTTAGTTTGTCTCTACCAAATGATATAAAACTTATACACACTGTTCATTACCACAAACCACAGATAGCGTTTGAATGTTGATGGCGCCACTTTTCCAGTTCAAGAGTTATGCCCATGCCCCTGTACTAAAAGCAAACTTGCTGCATTGTTCGTTTCCGTTCTCTAACTTTAGTTTGCTTCAACCAAATGTTATGAAACTTATAAACAATGCTTATTACCACAAAACACAGACCCAGCATGAATTTTTGTGATTTCTTTTTCCTATTCTAGGGTTATGCTCCTTTACAAATGAAAAAAAATGCTGATTTTTTTTTCGATCTCTATCTTGAGTTTGTCTCAATTCAATGTTATGAAATGCATATATAATGATTATTGCCACAAAACTCAGTTTAAGTGCAAATTTTAGTAGCGTCACTTTTAAAATTCTTGAGATATGTCTCTGTATAACTTTATATGTTAGCGGGGGAATCAACTGAGTCCCTATGTCAATGGACACATTCTCCATTTAGTTAAGTTAAATTATTTAATCTTTGGGCGAAGAAAAAAATAAGGAAATTAATTGAAACCATATAGTCATAAATAACATTGTCTATTCATCAGGGCCGCGTTCAATATCGTAGCTGCTATTTAGTGCTACATAGATTAGCTATAGACTAGCTGCTACATAGATATTGATAGCAGCTACGTAGCCGCTACGTAGCTGCTACGATATTGAACTCAACCCATATCATGCACAATTGATTTTGTTTTGAAAATAACAATAGAGGGATGGGGGCGGGGTACATGCCATAAGGCTGTTGTTAGCAGCAAAGAATCCTAGATTATTATACAGTATGCAAAACTAAAAAAAATATGTATCTGCTGTCTCTCTTTTATATGAAAATACATACTTAGATATGCATAAGAATTATTTTATCTGATTTGCGATGGTTGCTAAGCAAGATATTATATCATGGATACGTTCCTGTGTAACCATGAGAACACTGAATTAAGAATTATATTAGAATTGCACATTTGCACTAAAGGTACTCATAAATATCCTTTAGTTCCACGTTTCAAGCTTAAAAGTTACACTCAGTGACACTAAACATCTTTTTAAATGTTCTTCAACTGTTTACTTAAAACTAACTATGCGTTGCTAAGGAAAACTCGGGTTGATTTGACGGATTATACAGATACAAAATCAAATTGTTTTTTCATGCAAACATTGTTACTAAATATATCAATATAGGAGTCGACTTAATATGAGTTGTATAAAAACATTTGAATTTTTCATTTTTTTATAAGGATAGCATTGGATAAAAAAGTACTTTTTAGTGGTCACTAGGCAACATTGTGGTTGCTAGGTTACTATTAAGAACTTTTTAAAATGATACACCCAACAATAGTAAATATTCAAGTGTTTGGTAACACATCACCATTCATTTTAATAGATTCAGAAGTCTTTTCCTTTGGCAATTGCAATAAAGATTGATATTATAGTTCGTTTTATAAAACCCGTTGCTAGGCAACCAAATAATCACATAAACACAAAATGTTCAACATTTTTTTAAGTCACTATGCATAGACTAGTGATGGATTAAATATGAAGTCATTTGAAGAGGGGGCCAAAAATGCCCCTTATCATACCTTGTCCTTTATGTCTTTTGTCTGAAAATTTATTCTCTGTACTCTTGCACTAGTCTAATATAAAGTTATGGTGACAGTTTAAAATCTTCGGCACTATTTTGTCTGGTAAGTCTTTATTGGAAATGTCTTTCCCACTGGTCTTCAAGAAAATGACTTTTATCGCTTTATTTTACATCATAGCTCTGTTTTGGAACATATAATTTTAGAACTTGTCAGCGGTTTATGAAAACGTCTTATTGTATTATCATTGTCCAGCATCCTTTGACAGCTGTTGTCAACTATTATGTCGTTAGATAATTCAATTTATATTTGGCTTAAGTTGGATTTGCCATTCCCAAAGCAGGGGAGGTAATTTTTCAATTGATGTCAGAACTTCTGTTGATGGTCTTTGAAAGATTTAATGGATTATTTATGACCCTTTTGTTCCATGCATCTGAAAAGGGATAGGTTTGAAATTGTTAATGACTTTTTCACTAGTTTTATAAGATATTTGAATATATATCTCTCTTATGTTGATTCATCATAATTCTAAAAATATTTTAATTCCTAATAATTCTAAAAAAAGTTTGGTGGATTTCCATCATGCCAATAATGCTGAAACCTGAAAATACTGAAGTTGTGCATATTTCTTTGCATTTGTTTGGACAATTTCAAAACAAATTACTTTTCAAAGAGTTAATCACATTGAAATTAATTTTGTAGACATGTATATTGACTTGATGATCAATTAATGCAATATGGAAAACAGATGTAATTCATGGATCTGTAAGAAAATCTTTGGCTAGCCAGGCTCAATCAAGCTGCTTCTGGACTTTAAAGTCTAATTTTGTTGTACATTTTGTGTTTCATAATTGGAAAAAGATCAGGTGGTTTGGTCAGATTAAGTAACAAACCATAATTGTTTTCTGACAACTTTTCACCATATGATTATTTTTTTTTCATAGAAAAGGGTAATTATACTGTATAACCATGATAACCAAGGACACCTATCTTTTTTTGCTTCCAAGAAGGTTTGTCTAGAAATTAACAAGAAAAATATATTTTTCATACTGATAATATGTAGCCCATCTTCTGACATCAGACTCGGACTTCTCTTGAACTGAATTTTAAATGTGCGTATTGTTATGAGTTTACTTCTACATTGGCTAGAGGTATAGGGGAGAGTTGAGATCTCATTAACATGTTTAACCCTGCTGCATTTTTGCGCCTGTCCCAAGTCAGGAGCCTCTGGCCTTTGTTAGTCTTGTATTATTTTATTTTTAGTTTCTTGTGTACAATTTGGAAATTAGTATGGTGATCATTATCACTGAACTAGCATATATTTGTTTAGGGGCCAGCTGAGGGACACCTCCGGGTGCGGGAATTTCTCGCTACATTGAAGACCTGTTGGTGACCTTCTGCTGTTGTTTTTTCTATGGTCAGGTTGTTGTCTCTTTGACACATTCCCCATTTCCATTCTCAATTTTATTCATTTGAAGATTGAATTATTCTCAGTACTTTTCTATTATAAGCCCTCTCTTACTGAGACTTTCAATGTTTCTTCTGAGATTTTGATTCCGATGATTTTTCATACCTTTAGTATGTTTAGAGTGTCTGGACTTTAAAAGACGCTCTGATAATTTTCGTGGACAAGATAGCAATTTATACTGGTTTGAAAAAGATGAAAATTAAAGGACAGTAGGATGAGATTCCTTATTTTGGCAAGGCACAACATAACCTTTGGGAAAGAGTTAAATAACTGTGTTGATACATTTGTACTTTATCCTCTTACCATTGACTAAATCAGGAGATAATTTAAGAAGAAAATGCTGAATAAAAGTAAAGCAATCATTATCAATTCATATAATAATATGTGTAACAAACACATTTTAGTACATGTAATATATTGTACCTTTAAATTCTAGAGAGTTTTGGAGAGTTTATCATAAGCAAAGTGCTAAAGTATATATATATGTCACAAATTTTTACCTACTTTCGATAAAATACATTTTATCAGAAATAGGTAAAAATATGTGCATTACAATGTTCCAGACAAGATTTTCTATTTAAAACAATAAAATCATTGTAATGATATATCCGAAATGCAGCATTTGGGAATATTAAGTCTGGTTTCCAGAAAACTGATCAATCTTGAAGGAAATTATTATTAGAAACTATTAAACTGTATATGCAAGAAAAACAAATTTATAAATCCCTATGAAGCAAACATAACTAAAGTCGATTTAGATCTGGGCAACATCATCTTATACAATTGGCAAACTTTGATTAAATCATGAAAAATTCCCGTAAATATAATTAACGCCACGATGAATGGTGATAAAGTGCCAAGATTTACGATTAAAGGTCAGACGAATGGGAAATAACTAGTATAGAGCAGGGATGCTATTGTTGGCATTTGTCAAGAAGTCAAAATTACAGCAACAATATTTATGACTTTTGTTTCCTTGGTGTTGACTCTTACTGATTTGTAAGTCTAGCTATAGATAAACAAATATATGGTCAGGCAAAGGAATGAAATTAATATTTGTTTGAGCATATTGGTTTATAGCAATTTAATCTAAAGTATTTATAGTGCAATTGAAAATGTAAATAAAAGGAGATTTGGGTATAATGTTGATTGACTAGGATTGTTAGTTTTCCTATGGAAGGTCAGTTGTTAGGGCCCCGCCAACGGCGGGTCGCCCTATAGTGATCAGTCTGTCCGTACGTCCGTCGTACCGTCCGTCCGTCTGTCCGTCCGTAACACTTTCGTGTCCGCTCCATATCTAGAGAACCGTTATGATTTCATACTTAATACTTAACATGATTATTAACCAACACCAGAGGGTGTGTCATGTTGTATGTACAACTTCCTAGGTCAAAGGTCAAGGTCAAAAACTGGTTTCAGTTGACAACCCCGTGTCCTGTGGTGAAGATCGTGTCCGCTCCATATCTAGATAATCGTTATGATTTCAAAGTATATACTTGTCATACATTTTAACCACCACCAGAGGGCGTGTCATGATGTATGTACAACTTCCTAGGTCAAAGGTCAACGTCAAAAAAACTTTGGTTTCAGTTGACAACCCTGTGTCCTGTGGTGAAGATTGTGTCCGCTCTATATCTTGAAAACCGTTATGATTTCAAATATTATACTTGACATCTATTTTAACCAACACCAGAGGGTGTGTCATGATATATGTACCACTTCCTAGGTCAAAGGTCTGTCTGTCTGTTGGTCTGTCCATCGCTAACAAATTTGATCCACATTATATTTTGAGAGGACAGCTGTTATTATTTCATACTTTATACCTGACAAACATTTTCAACTTAACATATATATTAACCAACACAAGAGAATGTGTCATAATGTATGCATCCTAGGTCTAAGATCAGTCTGTCGGTCTGTCCATCTGTTCGTTGTTCTTAACAAATTGTGTCCGCTCTACCTCTCGAGAACCATTAATATTTCATACTTTATACTTGGTGGGTCATAATATATTGAAGGCATAATTCTAAAAATATGTGACAAATATCAATTGGGCAGCACCTTTAAACATATTGTTCAAACATCAATCCATATATCCAGAAGTCACCTTAGAGTAGTTATCAATGAGTTCACATCATGCAGTCATATCACTATTATACTATGAAAGTAAGATGAGAATATTTATCAGTTTTAACTTAAAATCTTAGATCAAAATCACACATGAGACTATGTAATAACTTCAAATAATGCTTCATATCAGATTATCCATACAACTTATTTACCCCACGTTATTGACAGCGGGGCCCACAGAGATGGCTCCCATCTCAATGATATCTAGTTCTCTCTTATTGTCACTCCACCAACAAAAAATTATTGATGGGAAATAGTACAATAGAGGTGAAACTGGCGTTAAACTCCAGTCAATCAATAAATCAACACAACGTAGTTGAACAACTTTCTGTTGACTAATTATTTGTTTATATTTAATGGTATGAAATTTTTGCCCTTTTTCCTTAAAATCTACAAATCAAGGCTTTTTTTTATTTTGGAATCAAGCTTCATGTGAACATGTTATATGCTGTAACATATTACAACTTTCACACCAATTGCTCATCAACTACCTTAAAAAGAGCCACCAGGCATCCTTAGTGAGCAAGAACTCTTACTAGTAAAGTTCAGCTTGCTATTTTCAGCATTTGCTTTAAGTTATAGAATGAAAAGCATTTCAATATTAACTTCTGGGCAGTAAGTGTAGTTTAAAGTGTTAAAACCTCCACATTTCTGATATAAACAAAAAACTTTGACAGTAATTTATAAAACAACATAAATGAAAAATGACACCGTCAGTATACCATATCATCCCTAACCTTTTCTTGTCATTAGCAGCCTTTCAGGATTAGTTAAGTTATAGTTTTGTTTTCACACTTTTCTTAACTCCTCCGAGGGATGATAGGACCAAGAGTTTTGGGTTAATAGCTTGTTCTCATGCTAGTTCTCGACAGATTATTCACGTCAGGTCTGTCGACTCTAATTAATTCCATCAACGGCAGATCAATAGTGAAAAGTTGTAACGGATAACATGTATTCCCTTACCTATTTACCAATGAATTAAAGCAGTAGGCATTATTTCTTTGTAACTTGTCACTTGGCTTTGTGACGCGGCGAAGATCAGATCGTCATTTCTCAATCGTTATTGGAGGTCTTTTGTGTTATACAGATTGTGTTACAAGCATTTAGTTTTCCTTCGTAGAGTTCTTAAGTGGAATTTAATTGGACGCATTAATTGATGAATTTGCTTGAATACGGCAGATGGGACAAAACAAAACTTTTGATAATTTTAATTTTTGAATTTGTATATAAGCATATTTTTGAAAAGAAAGTCTTTTGACATCTTGTTTTTTGTTTTTGGAAATTAATAACTAAAAGTTCTTTTAAACAATTGGCAAAGAAGAACTTTTTATAGCATTTGATTTTAATGAAACTTTAAACAATAAAAAAAATTTAAAGAATGGGTTCAGACATTATTCAGTGTCATCATAAAGTAATTAATCTTTTTGCAGCGAAACACCTTAATTTTTAGAAGTCACTAATTAAGCATTATATTACTGGCTGTGTATTGCAAATTAATTATTGATGTTTTCACCTGTAAGAATGATCATCATTTTAATTGGAACAAAAGTTACGCGGAAAGACTTGACAGATTTTAATGTTCAGTATGAAATGTGATGTTTTTTTATCGTAAATTTTAAATTTTACGACAATTTTTTCTGACTTGGATTAAAAATGTTTAATAACTTTCCTGTGGAGAGGAATAAAAGGATATTAGTATTAAATAAGCGACTAGAATCATCAACTTCGTGGTTCAGTTCTTTGTATGAGGATGGTTATAGTAGATTGAGATTGGAAGCAGAGAGGAAACGTTCAGTGTTTGATATATTCTGGGATCAGATTAACGGACATACAAGTAACATTGAAAAGTCTATTTCAGTATCAGAATGTACAAACTTGAACTTATCGTCAGTTATCCATCTTGGAGCTTTTGATGTCTACATGTAAGTAATGCAAAATGTAGAGAGAACGGGTTGGAATATTAACTGTACCAATCTAGCTTTGATGATTTGAAAAAAATTTCAATGTTGAAGGTTCATACATTTTTGGAAATTTTGGTGTAAAGTTTGACCTTTGTGTAATTTTTGTTTTTGCTGATAGTGTGCTTGTACCTTTTACATCTTCTTAAGTGTTTGAGTCTGTCACCTTATGTCTCTTATAGTTATAATTGTATAAATAAACCAATTTTTCAAGACGTTTCGGCCATTGGCCTTCTTCAGTTCTTTATTTTTCCTCTCAACTACATGACTGACGTTTTCTTTTCAATCTCTTATAGTTGTTCAAATTTACTGTTGATGAAATATACAACTGTATGATGTAAAACATTACAAAGGCTGCATTAATGAAAACACTATATATTTTCTATTTTTCATAATTGTATGTTATATTATCTTTAATTAATGCCTTTTGAAATATTATGAAAATAGAATAACATGCATCTTGTATATTCATAATGTCTCTCATCTAATGAAATTATTTGAAATGTTGCACTAGTGCACTGTTAATGAAAATTTAAAAGTAAATGTAGGTTTAGGCAAATTACTAGATGAAGTACTAGAAGTAGCATATGATACTGATTACAGTAGCGTTACTTATGACACTTGTTGCTAACTTATATATAATAAGTGACAATCATAACCTTATCAGGTAATAAGGTAAAAAACCAAGGGAATGAAAATGATGTACATCAACTTTTAGGCATATTCAAATTTTATAATAGAGCTGTCGCTTATGGATGCTAAAGGGGACAACCAAATCTATATATAGTAAACTATCTTAGGGAGGTCTAACCTTGGTTCAATATTTGAAAGTAGCCAATGACAGGAACATTTGAGCTAGTGCAAATAAAACAGTATGTGTTGTTTAAGTTTCATCTTAAAAGTAAGGGTAGGTCAACAATGTAGGTAGGCAGGAATTTTTTATTTTTTTTTTACATTGGGTCTTAGGTCTAAGAAAGCAACATACTGACTTTAACAGTGCTTAATTAGAATGACAAAAAAAATCTTTAGGGTAGGCTATATTATTAAGACTAAAAAGTTGGATAGGTAGGGTACTGGAACCACACATATTTTTATTTGGCCTTACAATGTAAAAAAGCAAACAAAAGTTGTAACCTTTGCAGTTCATATACATGAGTGACTGAATTATTATGCTTATTAAATATTAATATCTATTATACTTCATCATTCTTTGGAGCTAACATTAAGCCAGGATCAGGCATAATGAATTTATGATTTATGAATATTTTTTAAGACCATTAATTTTTCATAAAGCATTGTTAATAACTGCTGATATATCATTCTTATAGATTTTTCTTGGCGCAAGGATCTTATGGGAATAGTAGTTGATTGTTTTTAAGTTAGAGGCGACACCCAACAACAGAAATTAAGATTTGGAATGACATTTATATTCTCAAATGCAAAAATAGGTGATTTTGTTGTCAGTAGAATTACATAGAAAACAGTTGAAACTTTTAATTGCAAAGTTCATGTTGATAATTTGTTTCTTTCAAGGTTGAAGGTTTAAATCAGTCTAGGCTTAGATACTTATACTTTAACTTTTTTTGATCAATACAAGTTTTAGAAATTGATTAATTGAACAACATGTTTAAATCATAATAATAACCAAATGATTTCTAATTGAGTACATGGCATAGTTCAGTTAAACTAATACATGTATTATTATTTTTAAAAGACCCGAAGATTTAATGAAAAACAAAGAATCGTAGAAAATGGTTCTGAAAAGAAACATCATTTTACAAAGAAGTCAGCTCAAACATGTTCCAGAAGCCATATTAAACTAGCAGTGAATTGAGGGTGTTTTTGCTTTCTGTTGAAGGCCTCATTGTGGCTTTAAGATGAAGAACAGTAAAAAAGCACTGTTCCTTTGCTTTTTGTGTGATTTATGCTGTACAATTGTACTGATTTTGTGTCATTCAGAGCAATGACTGATTAAATCTATATTTCTTATTTAATTACTGCAATATGGTTTAAAGTTAAGCGTCTTTTAAAAGAAACTGTATTTGGTCTTTCATAATACGTATCTGATGTTGAAAGAATATTTTACTTGATGTCCCAGGGTGACAATCACACTTTGTCTGAGTCTTTAAATATGCTTGATAATCATCTCTCACAAGACAAAATGCAAGAGAAGATATATAGATTTTGTCAGAAAATTACTGTCTGGAGTAACATCATATACAAATTTATTTTTGAAGTTTAAAAGAAGGTTTTTCTGTTTTGAACAGCATTAAGATTGTGCAATCTTTTTTCTAATTGTTTCAATATTTTAATGGGCATGAAATGATTTTTTTATTCCAAATGTAATTTGAATGTGTTTATAAATGTAAATTATGAAGCACAATTGTAATGTGACATTCTTGACTATTGTTTAAACTTTGTCAAGCAATTTCACAGAATTATTTGTTTAATGGAGTTCAAAGAATAATAAATTAAGCTCTTTGAAACTAAAGAGTTTCTGCATGATTAGTGAAAAGAAATGACTGATCAAAGACTTTTAGATAAAAGCAATTTGAAATGTTTTGCCAGTGTTGGAAAGTTTAAAGCATTATGTATTCACGCATTATTTAGTCCCACATACAACAGGAGGGCTAAATGTTTTTCTGTCATTCAGTTCTATGTCCTTGCTGTACATAAGGTTGATGATTATGTTAAAGGAACACATCGAAAATTAGTACTCATTTTCATTTGATGTGATCATTTTGTATATAATTATGCCATATTAGGGTTTTAACCCAGACTTTGGAATTCATTAATCAGGCTCTTTGTTTTATAGATGCGTTTACCACTTAGAATTAATATTACGTTTTTCTATATATTTCAGAGCTAAAGAAACACATCAAATTGCTGAGGCAAATCAAGAGAAAAACAAACGATTAAAGGAAGCCTTTGGTATCAGTGAATATTATGTTGATGGCTCCTCACTGGATCCTAACAGAAAGGCAAAGGAAGATGAGGCAAAGGCTGTGGCTATGGCACAGAAAAAATATGCGTAAGTATTGGGTTGTGGATGTAATGGCAATGACTATGATACACTTTAACCGTTCTAGAGTTATGCCCCTTTACAAATGGTTTTCGTTCTCTAATTTAATAATGTGAACTCGAACTCATCCAAACATATAGCATGATCAAATATCATTAAAAACGTGAAGTGATTTTCATTTTTTACTAAAATAAAAATCCGTAATTTCTGCAAAGAAAATAGGTTTATTACAGGACTATATTTCATCAAACAAAAGTGAAAATTAAGTCGTAAATAATGTTGTTTTTTTGGTAGGAAATGGATTTTATTTTGTAAGCTGATAATTACGCATCCATAATGCAACATAACTAGAAGTAATGATTTATAAACAAAACACATCTGGTCTGGGTTATAACAAACACAAGATTAGCTTTTAAGGAATCATTTAAGATTTATTAATGTATAGATTGTAGCAAGTTCTTAGCATGCAAGTGGAATTGTTTTTCTTTCATGATTTCAGTTTTGACTAAATTAGAATTTAGAATATATAAACCACTTAATCAGCTTTTATAAATTTGGATTGAATTATGTTTGTTATATCTTACATGTGTTTTTACCTTTATCTCTGCATAAAATTAGAGAGTTTGGTGCTTTAGAAAATGAAAAAGAGATACAAATGTTTAAACAAGATATCTATGTAGATCCTTAGTATCAATGTACAAGACAAACAAAAAAGATATCACAGCAAACTTAAAAAAACTGATATTTGATGAGTTTTAAAGATTTATGTAGATCTGTAGCCGTATATAGATATGTTCCTGCAATAACTTATTTATAGGAAATACAATCGTACAAAATACCCATGAGATTAGACTATGATTAAGGATGATGCAATCTAGTGGGGAAGATCACAGACAGTTCACAAAATCTCTATCTGAGCAAAGTAAGACTGAAAAAATAAATAACATTTCATTTGGGTCAATTTTTTTTTATGCACAATTCATTTCAGATAGACGGTAATGTTAGCTTTTTCTTTATTTCCCCTGTCCATATTATAAACTTTTGAGATGTATGTCGGCTTTCTTTGGAACTAAGACATATTTGGTTATTTTTTTTAGGTTAGAAAGAAGGTTTATTTTCCCTTAATTAAGCATACACATGTGAAGCCATTATACAGCTTCTAAAAAAATCCCTTTCTTCACAAAAAAAATCACGAAATTCCGGAAGATTGGTATCCAACAATATTATTGAATCCACAGTATTGTAGAGTTAAATAACAGGCCAGCTGCATTGAGAAATGTTTTGAAAATTTTGTATTTGAATGAAAGATGAACAGCTTATCGTTCTGCCATGTTCAGTAGGAGGAGTAATTGATCAAACATTGAAAAAAAAATTGAAAATTTGACTTCAGGAAAATAAATAGTGAAAGAATTTTTCCTGTTTGAGCACCAGCTGCACTTCATTCCTTGATTAACTTGAAATAATTCATTTGTCTAATTTAGTTATCTGCAACAAACATTCCATCATTTATGTATGAACAGCAATAAAGAAAGGGAATTCATCTGTTATCTTTTAATTATGTACACAAACAAACTGTATTGTAAATATTCACTTTATAAAACTCTTACAAATGATGACGACAAGTCCATAGTTGTTTAATCTGATTATTGGAGTTGACATATAGCTGATAGTGAAAATGAGATAGACTAGGATGTCTTCTGTTCTCAATGTAATTATATTCTGTTTTGTTATTTTTCTTCTCTCTTACTACATTTACTTGGTCATGTATTAAAATGAAACAGGCTATTTGTTTAGCAGAAAATTGAAATCTTTTTGAAAGACTTTTAAAATTTGATGGATGTCCAACTTTCAGATAATTCAATCAGAATTTTTCTTTTGTCTTTCACTTAAAATAAATTCCTTATTTAATCAAGAGTTTAAGTTCTTTATTTAAAAATTTCTCAGGAAACTTATAAATCATTTTTGCAGTTGGCTATTCTTTGAAACTGTTGCAGGTTTTCTGTTTCTGATTGAGGAAATTTAAAACAAAAATGCAGGATACCTCAAATGTTTTTAAAAAGAAAAATGTAGATTTTCATTATATTTACGCCAATATGGTCAATAGATGTAACTTATTCATAAAAAGAAATATTTATGCTGATTAACCTTGGGTTAATTATGCCAATGTATATGTATTGGCATATACTATTAATTTATATGCTTTCCCATTTTCACCCGCTGATACACATAATTGATATGGCTTCTACTAACGAAAGCTGTTTTTTGGAGTTTTAAAAATGTGTTTAGAGACCTCATATGTCAGCACACCTTGTCTATTTTGCCTACTTTATAGATGAAACTTGTTCTGATAATATAAAGAAATTGGTCTATTATATTATTGTTCACACTTTTGTTGTTCATACTGCATGTACAGAAATTTATCATATTAGAAAATGGATATGAATCTTTTTAATCTAGTACAATCAACTCTTTAATTTAACAAGTAGATTAATAGCATTAACAAAATGTGTGTCTGATTTACAAACCAAAACTCTGATTGATGGATTTTGTCAAAATGGGAGTTAGGAAAGTTTTTAAATCGTATAATATTTTGCAATCGGTTTTATTTTGACAATGACATATTGGTATCAGAAACAGGGATTTGCTGCACTACTTGTGGAAAACAATCTGCTTAAACTGCATGTAATAATTGAATAAGATTGATACGTTCCTAACTTTATGTGCCAAACCATTCATATTGATTTGGAGGCTTAAGTTCAAGCAGAATTCCAATGCTGCATTTGCTGAAGGGATTGAATAAGTTCAGATCGAGTGGGAGAAAATTAAAACTTATTTGTTGTACTTGCCTTTTCTAGATGAAATTTTTGGTGAAATGGTAGTGAAATATTCGTCAGAGAAATGGTTAATAAGTAGACCAATAATGCTAAGAGAAAATAACTGCCGATATTAAACACATTTTGGTCTTGATTTGTGAAGTTCGATACATTGTTTTATTGTCACCTTGCTTTCTCAGGTTAAGGGGAGGGGTAACCATTTAATTAATGTCAGGAGTCTTTAATCCATGCATTCTTTTCATAATGTATTTTCTAGATTTCCTTTTTGGTTATTTATTGTTTATGTTAAGTACTGTACCCTGTACATGCTTGTCCCCTTTGTTTTGGGGTAATAGATGTTTCATAAGTGATTGTAACACCTCTATGTAGTATAATATAAGGTGTAATACCACCATTGATTTTCCCCTATTAGTCTATACTGTTAAATTGTACTTTTCAAAAGAATGTGTAGAATTTATCTTTGTTTCAAATAAAGACATACTTGGCATGAGTAAAGTTTTATCCTGTACAGTACTATAGAAAATATTCACATAGCATTTCATTGCATATAAGAAAATAACCATCACTGGAAGTTAACCAATCAAATTTCTCCCCTTACTGTGTACAAGGTTTAGTCACCATGTAACCTCAAGATTACAAAATATTCTATAGAAATCCCAAATAAAAAAATAATGGTGCTTTGAAATACCTAAGACATATGTTTATGACACAGAAATCTTTGACTGCAACAAAATGTAGGATTAGTTACCTACAACTGTCAAATTCTAGGGAATATTTTTTTCGACCTCTTTTCGTATACAACCGCATGTGATGTACCATGATTGGGTGGTATTACACCTTAAAACAGGTTCACATGATAAAAACCAATTCTTTACAGATTGTAATATGCTGTTGGGTTGCTGTTTCAATGATTTACACATCACATCTGCTTTTATTTATAGAAAAAAAACTAAAATGTTTGATATTGAAAACCAGTTTTTGAGCTGAAATAGCCTTCTGAACTTCATCTTCTCTAGCCAAGGGTTACGATCCACTCCCGTTCTCTTCACCCTTGGCGGATTGAGACAAAATTTCGTAGACACAAGGTAAAGATTTTTATTGGTTACAGTCGAAACTCGCTGCATCCAATCAAAAAGCGCCAATAACATGATCACGTGTAAATGTAGAAAGTGTTTGTAAACAATTGCCACGTGTTTATTGTGCAAAAAGTCTTTACATGCCATAAATATACGACTTTATTTAGTGACAACTTGAATGTTTTTAATCAATAAGAAGAAGTTCCTGTGTATGTTTCATGCACAAATGCATGTATGTTGACGTATATTTTTTGTTTCTGGCTTCATCAAGTATGAAGGTTCCAGACGCTACCGTGTTTTTACCTCCAAATTGAAGAGTTCAAGTGCAACCATTGGTAAAGAATAATGTATTCGGAATGGGCGTGACTTTAATCTTCCGATATCATGGCGTAACATTGTTTTCACAAATGCTGTCTCAATCTGCCAAAGGTGAAGAGAACGGGAGTGGATCGTAACCCTTGGCTAGCGAAGATGTCTGAACTTTAACAACTTGACAAAACAAATTTTCAGTTACAATGTTCAATCAACAAGTGGAGTTGAATTATTTTCTGATCTAATCTGTAATATATATAGATTGTTGATTGGAAATTTTAATTATTAAAATCGTTAACTTGATTTCAGAGAACAAAGGAGATGAAATATTCATCTACCAGATTCATTCAATATATAATACACTCTGACAACAGGAGGTTGGATTAAGAAAAAATCTCACAAATTGATGTAATGTTTTGTTGACAAAAGGTTCCAATAATTGATATTTGTTTGGAGTACATGGTCGCAGGATAATGTTTTATAATAAATGATTTCATTTGATAAGGAAAATAAACTCATCATAGACACCAGGCCTAAAATTTTCGCCTTTTAAAGGCCAAAGTTTAAGTTAAACGCATTGTAAGCAAGTCCTTATAGGTAAAAAATTTAGAAATAGACTATGTACAATTATCTGTATTAGACTCTCATAATATGAGATCACTTTTGAAATATTCAAATTGTTGTGTGTTTTTCATTTCAGAATTGTTCGAGATTCTAGTTCATCAGAAAGATCTGTTTCCCCCACACCAAAGAAAAGGAAGAAAACAAAATCAAGGTTTGGTTATAAACCAATTCATCTCATACTATATTTTATCAAACAAAACATTGAATACTTGTCAATCATTGTGCATTGATTAGTCACAAATATTGCAACCCATCTGACACTTTGACCCATTTTCTCAACATAAAGCAATGTATCATGGTATTTTACAGCAACAAGCTTATAATTCCCATGAGGACAGTTTAAAATTAATCCTTTAAAAAAACCTCAATATCTTTCATTAGGTTTCAATTAAGTAAACAGTGTATCTTATTTTGATAATAGAAGTTTGCATTGTTTTATACCATTAGATGATTTTTTATATAATTTAAGAGTGTATTACTAATGTGAGCTGAACTTATTCTTAATCCATATTCTATTTGTTAGAAGTTTACAGAATGTCACATTACAAAATACTGAAATTAGTACACCAGTAGTGAATATTTTTTGTTATAAAATGGCTGTCAATGATAATATTTTGCATTGACCTTGACCTTTGTCAGTTTCACCATGACCATCCCTTCTTCAAACAAATATTCGTGTGGTATTTATACGAGCTACCACTGAACAGAATGACTTCATCTTTGGTTAGTTGCTTCAAATTGTTGAGTACTTTTAAGATTTGTCAAATGCCTCCTCCTTGTTTTTTGATACATTGAAATTTTCAATATGGAGAATAGAAAAAAATTGTCACACATTGGTTCTGTTCTACAAAATAGAGTGATTCCATATTTAAATCAGTAGCTTGGGATCTTTTTGCAGTTTTGTGATACTTTGAATTATATGTAGGGATATGCTTAGAAAGACAATAGGGGCATTCTTGTTATAAAATTATATTACCTAATTTATGACAACATCTCAAGTGTAATGATCACAATTTTGTATCTTTCACAGAAGAATAAACTATTTTATTTTTTAGGGAAGCATAAACACTCTATTGTATCTTTTGTGGAAGAATAAACACTCTTTGTTTCTTTTGTGAAAGAATAAACACTCTTTGTATCTTTTGTGAAAGAATAAACACTCTTTGTATCTTTTGTGAAAGAATAAACACTCTTTGTATCTTTTGTGAAAGAATAAACACTCTTTGTATCTTTTGTGGAAGAATAAGCACTCTGTTGTATCGATCGTTTGGTGATAATAAATATCTGTTATATCTTTCAGGGAAGATAGTTCAGACAGAGAAAGTCGGAGAGACAGAAAGAAGCACAAGAGTAAGAAACACAAACATGATCGGTACGTGAAGCGGTAGACATTTGTGTTGTACAATTTCTTTGTTGTTATAAATAAAATCAAAACATTGTAAATATCATATTTGTATTTCAATGATAGTATGTGGTGCTAAAGGTCAAGACGACTGATTTATGGTATCCATACCTCATGCAGATGACTAGGTTAATATTGTCATTTTTCTCATCTCATTTATCCCATTTTTAAGCTGGTTTCACAAATTTTATGATGAAATTTTACCTTTTATATGGTTTAATGCTGGAAGTCTATGTAAACTTTGTTTCTATAAAATCCCTTCATTTTAAATTATACCTCAATCCACATGATTAAATGTTTTATGATATTTACTATTGTTCCAGAGTTATTTCTCTTGAGAAGGTTAAAGAGTGTAAATGAAGTGTTTCCTTCGTGTAGATTATTTTCTATTTGTGTTCCTGTGACAGAAACAGGAACCGGAACATATCTGTTGGATTATTGCTAATACAATTAAGTAAAACAGATCGTCTTTTCAAAGACTTTCAACTTTCGAAGCAGTCTCAATAACTGAAAATATATTGTTTATGATTTTAAGAATAAATAAAAGATTCATAAATAGATCAGACATTGTGTCAGGAATAAAGATTATTGAATAAAGCTTACTTTTAGTATTTATTGTGCTAAATTAATCTTGAATTTTTTACCTTGTCCACCACAGAAGTTTCAAATTAATATTTTAGAAAATTGATTAAAAAAAGAATAAGTATTCAAATCCTTTTAAGTTTACTTGGGGGTTAGTGGTCCCTAGTCATATGCTTTTTGGGGTGAATTGAAACCTTTTTTCTTTTAACACGAAAGATATTCTGTTGAAAGATGATGGTTGATTAACAGACAAATTCACAATTAAGGAATAATAAATAAAATTATAAATAACTTCTTTCAAATAACAGAAAGTAGAAATAAATATTTTATAATTTGTATCAAATGATAGCATTTTGTCTTTTTGTGTTAGCCATATTGGAGAATAAGTCTTGGAGAGATTATTATCTCCCTCAAAGAAGAGATGAGACTTTTAAGAGAAATCCCCCTCAAATTATGAGGAGAACAATTTATACATAAACACTTGTAGACATATACATATTTTGATAGCCCTGATAGTGAATGCATATTGTTCCTAAATTATGTTTCTTTGGAATAAAAGCTCAATACTATTAATTAAGGGGGTAGACCTTTGTTCAGGGAGATAACTCTTTAAATCAGTCAAGCGTTTGTAAAAGTCAAGTTCATCAATGTATTTTAAGCATTTACCTGAAACAGATTGAAAATGATCTATGTAACCTAGAAGCTTAGAATATGTTTTTGAAAATGGTTGACACAAACGTACTGATGATTTTAAGAGTTATTTCCCTTAACCTAGGTCTACCTCCTTAAGTCATTAAGACTAATTTATAATCATTTAGTGTAATTCTCATAGTTACATGTGCAGTTGTATACTTGTTATTATTTTTATATCTTACTTCCGACTGATATTTACATATATTTTTTGTGTTTCTGTCTCATTATAAGCAACATTTCCTTAAAGCTTGTAAGCATAATTAATTGAAGTATTTTAGTTGTTTTATTTTGTTTTCATTTAAAGAAATTGCAAGTAAAACTAATTCATTTTCTGAGGAGAACATTTAGTAAATAATTATCAAAGTTCATTATTATTTTGTTTAAATTTGAAGTTAAGCACATGTTCCATTCAAGTACTTCCCACTGCACTTTATTTTTTTATTTTGATTACATCATGTCTAATAATAGAATATTAATTTCACATGTTATTAAATAGCTGCCACATGTTTTGATACAGGTAATTAAAAAAGTATTTTTATTTCTTTGTTATGTTTGTTAATTTGATTAATATCTAATTTAAATTCTTAGTTTAAGTGAAAGAATATTTGTAGATAAAAGAATTGATATATGTGTGAGATAGATTTTGATTATGAAATACAGTAATACTGAATTATAGTTGTTTTTATTGATATATCATGTACTCAAGCAAAACAAGACCACTCATGTATAGTAAAAATATAAGACCAATGAACATATAAAAACTGCCACTCTTCTGACAAAGTCTTAGGTTTTCATTTGTTTGTTTCATCATAGAAATAAAACGACTTCAGCCAAATAACCTTTGTTCACAGAAAGGATAGAAATCTCAACTTCTTCATTTTATTATTTACTATATGTAGAATAATTGCTTTTGTGTATCAGTGGAAAAAATATGTGTTTATTTTTGTTAAAATGTTGAGAAAGGGTTTGATATCATGTCATGTAAAAATATAATTGTTTGCTCCATTTTTTGAATGCAAACTCCTCATTTGTCGAGTTAGATTTATAAAAGGTAAGCCTTTGTATGTATACATTGTTTTGTCTGTTCTTAATCAGCCTTGACATGGTTTTCAGGGATCATTTCAAAAGTATTTTGTGTCTTAATAGTTTTGAAATAACCCCTTACAAAATTGATGCTTTAGAAAAATATCTCAAAATTCACCTCAAAACTGTTTTATTATAATCATTCAATTTTTTTTTGTTTTTAATGTTTTTTTCAAGCATCACTTTTGCCAGTCAAAACTAGGCTGAATTTATCCTTAAATTAAATATTAAACTATTTAAGAAAACAACTTTTGTTTCAAAGAGTACTTGGTGCAAGAATTTATAAGGTTTGGTTTTGTAGGAAGATTTGGGAGGAATTTAAAGAGAAATTTAAAAAAAAACTTTTGTTACAAAAAAGTAGTTACACCATGTTTAAAAGTTCAATTGAAAGTTCATTATTTATTATAGATCAGCTTGTGCAATGTACTTTTAAATGCCACTCATTTACAGGGTAGCAATTGAAACTGGTTTTGATTTTAACATGACATCCAGTGGCATAGTGTACATGTATTTGATATATTGATCATTAATTAGTTAAAGAAATTTCAATGGCATTTTTAAACATAGTGTTGTTTTTTCCAAGTAAAAATTAATGTAATTTAACTGTTCCTACTGTATAAGTTTTACCAAAAACAGTAATTAAAGCATGACGGTTAACTTTAGGTGGAGGGTTGTTATATAGTCATATTTAAGTTATATTCTTTATATTTTACATCTTTTGAATACCTATTCACAAGTTTGAAGAAAATAATTTAATTATATTAGAATATCTCGCTAAGTTTAAATCTACTTCCTGTCTGAAAATGTTAAAATTACTTTCTAGTTACTTGAAATATTTTGTTTAAGATAGTTCTACTATACTCTTTATTTTAAAAACAAATAACCTGAAAAAAAAGTTAAAAGTTTAGAAATTTGAATGCCTTGCAAGATTGTTTCATTGTAGATTTAAGCAAAGTGTTTTAAGCTTGACATTTTTTCACTGACATTCAGCATAGAAGTGAGAAGATGTGAAGCATTATATATTTACATGTACAAAAGCATTAGGGAAATTGAAAAAGTGACGCACACTGGTGAACAAAGTTTAAGATATATCATATTGTGGTGGTTATATTGTCATATTTTTAAATCCTTGATTATTTGGCACGTCATGAGTTATGTATAGTTCAAAAAAAATACTGAAAAACAGGAAAATACTAATTCTTGAAATTGATTTATTCAAATAAGCAAATAAAAGAATAAAATTATTAATACCTCAGGGAGCTTAATAGATAGGTTGTTTTTTAAGAAAAAAAACTTTAAATGAAGACAGTATTTGAAATTTTATGGAGGGTCACAGTTTTATCATAAATTCAAAATTTGTTTGCCAGTTTGTGCACTTGAAATGGTATTTTACTTTGTGTACATTATGTTGTTGTTATGATGTTGAATATTAAATGTAAGTTATAAAATTGCTTAATTTTGTTGCTATGGTTACATAATGTCATATCACTTTATAATATTTTCAGTTCTGAATCTAAAAAGTCGAGAAATAAACATAAGAAGAGAAGGAGGTAAAAGTCGTTCATTCTTTATTTTTTTTGCATGCTTCTGCTGGGAAAACGTACCTTGTAAATAAATATTGTAAGAAAAGTACCAGGATTTTCTGCATTCCATTGGTGTATATTGTGTATTTTTATTGGGATAATCATACCAGTTCAGAAATGTCATAATGTTGCCAGCCTTTTAAATTTCAGACATGTAAAAATGTCCAACATATTTTCAAATTAACAGAAAAGATAAGTTAGAAATACAATATTTTGTGCTTAAATGTTTGTAATCAGTCATTTCTTACTTTTATTTACTTTAAACCTGAAAAATAAGAAGAAATTTCAGTACTTTGCATGATTTCCCCCCCTCTCTATTAATGTAAATTCTGATTTCCTGATCTGGATGATATTTTGGTACTTTTCTGTACAATTGGTGGTTTATTTGGTTATTAGCTGTTGTGTCATTCTTGGTTTGTTTCTTATTTTTGCTTCCTTATTTTCCACATAGCATTATATATAAACACAAGTGAGACAACATTTGGAAGGCACCCCTGTGACTTTGAGATGAAGAGCAACAATGAAAGTGCTGTCACTTTGCTAAGGAAGTGTCACAGTTGTATGTAGGGATTTTGAGTAATGAATGAATACACCATTGGTCGAAGTCATAAAACTTTGTTCAGTGCTTGGAGCACAAAAATCAGACTCAAAAGATGAAATCCACCATTTTGATTGGTTGATTTTGAAGTATGAGTACAATTAATTGACTCGAAAGCTTTGTTTTCTTTCCATTACAAAGTCAGTACATTCACATTAATATTTCTGATCCAATATTCTTCTAATGAAAGATTTTTATCTATTTCCTGAAAGTGTTACATAATTTATGATGTACTTTGGAGCCAAGATGAACCATAAATAAAACATGCAAACTGAAGGCAGTCTGAAGTTTTAACCAGGAGGTCAATTTATACACATAAAGTTGATTAAAATATAAAATATTTAGAAATTCTTAATATTGGCAAGTTATGATCTTCTAAAATTCTTGTGCATATAAGTAAATGATTCATGGGAATTCTATAGTGTAACTATATTGTGACAACTTACTGTTTTAAGAATAACCAGCAGAAGTCTTGTGTAGATAAAATCAATATGAGCTTAGGTCCATTGAGACACTTCAGCTGACCTAGTCCCTCAAACCACTTGGTAAAGCAAATTGAATTTAGAAATAACTTTAAATCTATTTATGGTACTTTTAGTGTTCTTATACAATTCATTTATTTATAAGTACAAAAAATACAAATTGGAAAAAAGCAAGGCTATCTGGTAGTAAAAAATATTTGATACCTTCCAGGCTTAGATTGAGATCTATGAAAATAAAAATTGAGATTATCTCAATTGGGGTATATGTCGGAAGTAATCTAGAATTGTTTTAATCTTTTCAATGACTATGAATCAAAGTAATAGTGCTCACATTGCTATTCTTCATCTTGAAGTAGTTCTTCAGGCATTGATCAAAAGTATACACACTTGTGCAATGAGACAATATGGCCACTAAGCATACAGTGTTAATACAAGTACTGCATTGAAATGATATATGTTACACATGCTATGTTTTGTACCATGATTCTTTCTTGTTTATTTTATTTACTGTAATGTGTAGTTTCTGTAATAAATTTTATTGTTGATGCAAATTTTTCTTTTGTTCTTGATTTTGTATTCATGATTAAAAACGTGTGAAAAGGATAGCAGAACTATCACATATAATGATGCAATAGATTGTACCAATGAACAGTACAAACACCTGACTCTACTTGAAAAAAAAAGCAGATAAAAAAAAAGAGACAAGAATGACCAACACATTGTCCAGAATGCCTACTTTGGTGCAGGCACAGCCACAGTAATTAGTTGGTTTTTACCAGTTTTAGGTTTAGGCTTCCCCCTTTGACCTTTCTAAACCATATCCTAAAAGTAAAAGAAGAATTCATTTCTTTCATTATTGTGACTCCAGTGGACAATTGTTAATAAGTAGGAAAATGACCAATCAAATGTCAAGTAGTTACCCATTGAAAGATAGGACATGCAGAATATTGGACTCTTTGAATTTAAAATCTTGATGCATTTACTGAAATAACAAATCTAATAATATGCTGTTTCAAAATTGTTATGAAAAACCTTCAATTTAACCAAGTAATGGTGTTAACTTAATACTCACACCATGATATTTTCCAATTTTATGGTCAATTTTGATAAGGATTCTGTATAATACTTCAGAAAATACATTTATTTTTCAGGTAATAGATTGTTTATGGGAGATAACTCTAAACCTCATTACTATACAATGAACAATGCACTATTGTTATGGTTTTTGTCTACATGACATTCTTTATATCTGTAAGAGAATGTTTTCAGGTTGTGGTTCTCTTCTGGTACTCTTGATTCCTCCAGAAAAAAAAACCTGCCCCCTATAAAGTAATACAACTGTGCTGACAGCCTCCAGGAAAAAAAACCCTGCCCCCTATAAAGTAATACAACTGTGCTGACAGCCTCCAGGAAAAAACCCTGCCCCTACAAAGTAATACAACTGGGCTGACTGTGAGCTGTTGCGTTAAACACCAATCCATCAAACAATTTTCTAGGTCAATGATTCTACATGTTTTCATCAAAAAATTGTATTCAGCTGTAATACCTTGTTGTATGTATGGTTCTCTCTTTATTATGATGAGTTTGATTAATATCCCATGTAAACTTAAAACATATTGAATGGGACAGAAGAAAAACAAAACAACAGAAAAGGTATTGAAGTAAGGGAGGACTGAACAAGAGTTTCAAATTTTTTCTTATTGTTGCCTTTCATAGTTGACTATACAGTATTAGTTTTGCTCATTGATGAAGATTGTATCGTGACCTATAATTGCTCAAACCTACATCATTTAGACTCTGGTAGATAGTTTTCTTTTTGGCAATCATATTTCATCTTCGTATTCTTAAAAAAATAATGAAGCACTTTTCACTGTATAATGTTTAGTTATTTATTTTTTTTTTGTTCTTTTCTCACTTTATATAATTGTTATATGTAATTATATGTTTAAGCACAGTTTTTTGGGGGGTCATCTGTGAATTAAGAAGTGTATTTGAAATAAGTGTTATAGATGCCAAAACTAAACATCTTTGAAAAAAAAAAATATAAGAAAAGTTATTTGTCTGAGCTGGTTTGTATGTTTTAAAAGTGATTTTTGTATATACATTAAAGTAAATATTTCACTGTAAGTTGACTTATTCTCATTTTTTTCTTTGACAAATGGAATAAATTGGATATATATGAGAATTTGTTTGCCTTTAAAAAAAAATTATTGAAGTTTCTAAACAATCTACATGATTAATTGTTAAATAAGGTATGAATCCTTCATGATGTTAACAATTTAGCATTCAATGCTGTATAGTAAATGAAAATGATTTTAATAATGAAAAACAAACAAAAAAATATGTCAGCAAAGTCAGATGTTATTGTGTTGTAAAAAATAAACCTGATTTGATTTTACCAGTAAGAGGAGAGGAAAGAAGCGCAAGCGATCTGGTTCCCATCCTAGTTCTTTGGTGTCAGGAGTCAGCTTATCAGATCATGACAGGTTGGTAAAATGTTAATTTAATGACAATATCTGAATATTTTTTAAATGAATGTATTTCTTTTATCAAAATATATATGATCTGGTACCTTTAGTACTTGTACTTATGATTTCATTGTGTCGACCGAGACAGGTAACTAATCAAATATTTTTAGTTCTTTGATATTTTGTTTTTATATGACAAATATGTAAGTTCTATGGGTTTTAATGACAGTGTTTTAAATTATTATAGATAAAATGAAAAAGTATTTTTATGCTATTTTGACAACTTGAGGTATTTATTACCATGACAATGAAATGATTTGGTAACAGTTATTTAGAATCTGCCTGAAATTTTGTATTGAAATTTTGGAAGGCTTGCAATAAAGAAAGGGACAAATTGAAACACTATTTACAGGATGAAGACAGAAAAAAGACAGGTAGAAAGACTAAGAATCATCATCAATAATTAAGATATTGTACCATCCTATGATCTCAAGGTGGTCTAAAATGAAAAGGGCAGTTCCTTCTCAATGTATGGCACAAGCCTTACAGTTCTGTCCAAAATCTTCATCAATTGATCAATAGTCCATTTACATGTAATGATGTGAAAGTTTTTTTTTTCCACAGTTCTTCAGATGAGGATATAAACCAAAATAACAAGGCTACAGTAAACAAGCAACGAGAAGAGAACGCAGATGATAGAAAATCTCCATCATCTGAAAACAAACAGAAAAGGCATAGGTCAAGGTCATCAAGGAGGTCATCTTCTAGGTCAACCACAAGATCCCACAGCCCAAGGTTAGTTCAAAGTCAAATTAATTTTGAAAATACTGGATACATGAAACAAATAAAAATGTATGGTTTAAAGTTTTCTCTGGCTATATGGAACTCTTCTTATGATTAAGGTAAAGGTCCAACATGACCTTTGAACTAAGAATTTATTAAAAAAGAAAAAAAAAACTTGAGAAAAGGAACAAATTACTAATTGAAGAAATATATGTTTGTTTGATTATAAGTATGTATAACCGTCATTTAAAGTCATCATTTAAGCATTTCATATTACATATATATTACAACTAAAAATATGAAAACAAGATGTGGAGTCTTCTTCAAGGAAGAAGCACCCTAATAATAAAACAAACCAACAACATAGGATGTTAAGCTTTATATCTGATCTTCAGGATTCCATTTAAGTTTTGTGAATGAATTAAACAGAAACCATTTAAACAATCATCATGTTCAATTTTGGAATGGCAGGTTAACATCACAATATGTTTTTAATGTTTACCTCAATAATTATTGCAGAAAGAAACATAAAGAAAATGGAAACAAGAAAGGACATGACAGAAGCACTGCTGAAAGGTAAATTTTTATTATAACATTAGAAGAAAATAGATACTGACAGTCTATCCTATCCTTTTGATGGTGTTTATTAGTTTTATTATAACATTAGAATGATAGATACTGACAGTCTATCCTATCCTTTTGATGGTGTTTATTAGTTTAATTATAACATTAGAATGATAGATACTGACAGTCTATCCTATCCTTTTGATGGTGTTTATTAGTTTTATTATAACATTAGAATGATAGATACTGACAGTCTATCCTATCCTTTAGATACTGACAGTCTATCCTATCCTTTAGATACTGACAGTCTATCCTATCCTTTAGATACTGACAGTCTATCCTATCCTTTAGATAC
Organism: Mytilus galloprovincialis; assembly: GCF_965363235.1. NCBI lineage: Eukaryota > Metazoa > Mollusca > Bivalvia > Mytilida > Mytilidae > Mytilus > Mytilus galloprovincialis. Next base: position 62,224,293 of record NC_134842.1, on the reverse strand, counting down.
TGACAGTCTATCCTATCCTTTAGATACTGACAGTCTATCCTATCCTTTTGATGGTGTTTATTAGTTTTATTATCAGAGTGCAATTTTGAGACTTACTTGATTTACATTTACAGAAATGTTGTTTCTTTTGGTCGAGAGGTCAAGGTGAAATTGACAAAAAAATGGTATGAAATTTCTAAATAAATAAAATTGAAGTCAAAATGGCCAAACAAAATATTATTTTATTATTATTATTATTATTGCAATAGTTATATAGTGCATTATCTTATTATAATTACTCTATTAAGTGCTTAACTTTTAAAAAACAATCAATGCAGTTTTAAAAGAGAGCTGTTTAACATTAAAAACATGAATACAATAAAAATGAATTTAAATTTTGAACACATAAAAAGGATACACAGATAATTAAAAAAGTAATTAACAAGACGACGGAAAGAACAAAGATAACAAATTACTGTCAATATAAAAATTAAATCAAATTAAGAGGGTCTAAAATGAAATGTTTTCAATTTAAAAAAAAAAGTTCTATGGCATATTTATGTTTTAAATGGCTAGGAGGCTGGCAGTGGCATGTCAAAATGTCTTTCTTTGTGCGTACACGTAGTAGTCGCATTGCATTTTTCTGATCTAAGAGAATATGATGGTTGATAGGGGCTAGTAATTTCCTTTAGCTATGCCATGAAGAATTTTAAAAGTATATAAAAACAGTTTATATTGATTATTGTATTCCGTACTGCACTGAGATATAATGGAGTGACACAAGAACTGGTGTAAAATGATGGTGTTTCTTGATAAATGTAAAGAGTCTAGCTACCGTGTTCTATATAATCGCTGTAACTTATTCACCAAACTGGTGTTCATTTCATATAGAGCATTTCTGTAGTCTAGAGGTACCATTGTTGCTTTCCTACCTGTGAGTGCAAGGTATTTCCTTTCCCTGTTTGATGCATAGTAGACAAAAACATGCAAACAGAAAGTCAATAATTTCTTTCATTTTCAATCTATATACATTTGGTATTAATATATTGTTTACTTTACAGATCTCCAGCCAGTGACAGTTCTCCATCTATAACCAAGAAAAAATCAAACGGTAGATCTGTAGATCTGTCAGTTATTCTCCAGAATTATATGGGTATTAATATATTGTTTACTTTACAGATCTCCAGCCAGTGACAGATCTCCATCTATAACCAAGAAAAAATCAAACAGTAGATCTGTCAGTTATTCTCCAGAATTATATGGGTATTAATATATTGTTTACTTTACAGATCTCCAGCCAGTGACAGATCTCCATCTATAACCAAGAAAAAATCAAACAGTAGATCTGTCAGTTATTCTCCAGAATTATATGGGTATTAATATATTGTTTACTTTACAGATCTCCAGCCAGTCACAGATCTCCATCTATTACCAAGAAGAAATCAAACAGTAGATCTGTCAGTTATTCTCCAGAATCAAGGTCAAAGAGAAAATCATCTTCTAGACGATCAAGACATTCTAGACATCACAGTAGAACCAGTTCAAGAAGTCGATCATCAAGGTCAGGGTCTTCTGTTTCCAGGTCAAGGTCAAGAAGTAGAAGTTATTCAACTAAAAGGTAAGGATTGACAAATATTGTTAACAATGATTTAGGCTTAGATTGGGCCTTCATTTTGCCAAAAGTATAACAGCAAGTTTCAATCAGTTCTTACTTTTTCTTAAAATGTAATGATATACGAGCTTGCTCACTACAGGTTCTTTTATAGGGTAATAATTTGACAGCACACGTTGTAGAAGTGATCATATATTCTCCTATTTATCGATTAAATGATGGATTCTGGAATTTTTGATAAAATTTTGTTTTCAACAAAGAAAATATGTCTTTCAGCACCTGAATATCATTCCATTAAAATAGCTGACATTCTTTTGAAAATTTTGCAGACACAGTAGAAGCTCATCTAGATCAAGGTCCAGAAGTCACTCCAGAGGTCCTCATCATAGTTACTCCCGAAGTCGTTCTCGAGAAAGAAGCACCTCTATTAGACGCAGACGTGGATCACCAAGTCATTTAGACAGAAGAAGAATAACCAGGTAGAACCATAAAATGCTGACATGTCTTAGATAAACTCGTAGAAGCATAAACTGGTGACCTGTCTAAAATAAACCATGCAAAAGTCATCACATCAATCAATCAATAAGACTTGCCAGTATTGTCTTACTTTGTGTATATAAAAAGGAAGTTTGATTTGATTGCCAATGAGACAACTCTCCACAAAGAGACCAAATGACACGGAAATTAATAATTACAGGTCACTGTACGACCTTCAACAATAAACAAAGCCCATAAGTTGTAAATTATCTTTGATATTATAAGGGTACTGCCCTATAAATAGATTTTTATAGTCCCTATCATAATATTCTATAACAACAAATTTTTAAGATCAATTATTTTTTGCAAGGCATTATGTGAAAATAAGGAGATGTGGTATGATTGCCAAAAGACAACTATCCACCTGAGTTCAAATGAAGTGGATATAAGCTTAATTATAACTCAATGACTTGGAAGATATATTGCCCTACTTTAGATGCTGGACAATATAACTTTCAATGGCTAAAATGTGTCCTTCAACATGACAGGAAAAGACTTTTCATTCAAGTGGTACAAATTTTTAGTCTCAGCTTAAATCCTAAATAAATTTATTGATTTATTTGCTGTTTCCCAAAATTTTATCCATCTGTTGTTTATTAATTAGAGTATTTTGCAAGTGTTATTGAACGATTGGTTTTTGATGAATTTGCTATGGTATCCTTGAATAAAATGTGACTAAAGCTATCAACACATACATTTCAGACTTCTGATAAATCACTTTTTCATGTTGTTCCTGTTGTATTGTGTATTATGAGTTTTGGTATATAAATATATATTGTATTATTGCCAGCTTACAGGTTTAAGCTTGAATAATTATAGTTTCTAAATAGAACTCAATAATATTATTCCATTTTAGAAAAAAAAAAAAATCAAAACAGAAACAGAAAGATATATTTGATATCTTATGATGTTTTATTTACTGTTTTTTTTTCTGTTTTTCTTTGTTTTAATTATATTTGTGTGCATTTATTTTTAATTGCTATCATTCTTTTATTTTGTTGTTTAGCACAGTAAACAAATGATATACATATTGTCTAATTAGAATAAAAAGTATTTATTTCATGAAACATTCAGAAGTAATAAAAAAGTATGCACTTGGTAAATTGAATAATAAGTAATTGAAATTTTTAATGAAATTGATTATTAGAAAAAATATATCTTATGTACAAATTACTTAGACAATATATATAACTGAAACAATTCTGTTATTTATGTTTTCTTTCCTGTCAATTTTGTTGTTGTTTTGTTGTCTTATAGATAGATGGAATAATAGGTAAGCTTGTGTCAATCTAGACAGAAATACATTTACTAACTATATAAATCTTATAGTCTGATCAGCTCTTCCAATGAAATTATTCTGTACATTGCAATAAACAAATATTCATAGATTATTGTCGGTCATCTCAATGAGATTGATTTTCTGTTTAGATTCAATCCCTTGAGCCGGGACAGCCAAAGTGTGAAAAGCAATCGAGTTGAGATGACCAATGATAATCTGTTTATCGCTATTTTACCTGTGATGACATTGTTAATTTCATCAACTACTGCACATGTCCCTTAGTTTCAAGCGATTATTTTTCATATCACTTGATTCAGCCAAGAAACGAAATTATCAGTTCACAAGATTAAAGGAAAATTTAGTAATATAGGGATAATTAAAATTCTCAGTCCTAAATGGTAGAGTCTTCTCAATATACCTTCTTTTAAAATTAGTTTATGAACTGACACTGCATAAATAATGAAGATACATGTATAAGAATATTGTTTTATTTTTTTGTGGTACAGAAAAAATGAGACTACTGTTTTAAATGTTTTAAAAATAATTATTATCAATATTTGGGCTATATTTACAACATGATATTGTCATAATTTGGTTTAAATGCCTTAAAAGTACAATCTTTATGCTCGAAATACAAAATCCAGTATTTTGATCGATTGATTTTCTGAGTTTTAGTACAACAATCATGCTTTCAAAGTTTTATGACCGCAAGGTAAAAAATTGAAATTGATTAAATAAAATCTGCTGGTGGAGATTTATTTCCCCGAGGGTATCACCAGTCCAGTAGTCAGCACTTTTTTGTACTGACATGAATTATCATTGATATGGTTATATTTATAAATTAACTGTTCGCAAAATTTAGAATTTTTGAAATACTAAGGCTTTTCTACCTCAGGCATAGATTACCTTAGCTGGATTTGGAAAAACTTTTAGGAATTCTGGTCCTCAATGCTCTCTAACTTCGTACTTTATTTGGCCTTTGTAACTTTTTTGGATTCGAGCGTCACTGATGAGTCTTTTGTAGACGAAACGCGCGTCTGGCGTATACACAAAATTTAGTCCTGGGTATCTTTGATGAGTTTATTTATTAGGAAAGAAATTTCCCCAGTAAATATAAGAATGCCACCTAGATGATTTCTTAAACTTAGAGTTGAGGCTTGATTCCAGTCTGGAACTGAGTGTTTCAAAATGCACTAAGAATGATTATTTGCCTAAAAATAAGGCTTTCTTTAACTTATATAGACTTGTTCTACTCTCAAATCTTCTATTTTAGTTTAGCTATAAACTTCAATCGTTCATATTTTGATGTTCATTATAATTTATATGCTTTTGTCTCTCTTTGAAATAAAAATACTGATGTCTTTGAAGACTTATATTAACCAGGATTACAGAGATTATGATCTTTTGAGAAATTCTTTGAACCTAATAGATTTCAATTAAAGTAAAGATCTCTTAAATATTGTTTTCAAAGAGAGGCAACTTGTACTATTTCACTTTTGCTTTAGAAAAAATGCATGGCTTTCTAGTGTAGTCTTGATGTTATAGATATTTATTTTAAATGGACTATGTCTGAATGTAATTCCATTAACAAATTTTTGCAAAGTCAAGGACAAAAAATCTGCCGCAATTTCAAAAATTTTAGACTTGGATTCATTCAATCACAAATTTTAATTTAATATGAGTGGAAAAATTTTTGATAATTAAAAAAATACTGTAAACCAACTTATTTTCGCGTTTAGCCCTTTCTAACCCATTTCGTGATTCTCAAATTTACTAGATGTAATTTTTTAAGAAAAAATCCAAGTTTGACATGTTTGCAACGATTTATATTCATGATTTTTTTCTACTTGAGAAAGTCACGAAAATAAATCGTTTGCAAAAATAAGTTGGTTTACAGTAACCTTGACTGACCATTTACAAAATTTTAGTCCTGTAAAAGAAAGACATGCATTTCCTTGTTTATGTTATTATTTATTTATTTCTATTGCTGTTGTTATGTTGATTTCAATGTCTTTATTTTCTTTTCTGTTTTTTATCACTCTGTTAAGATCCAGGTCATCAAGTTACAACAGATATTACCACCATTCACGTTCTTACTCGTCGTCGCCACGATATCGAAGATCAAGGTCATCCAATTCATACAGGTGATCACATGATCGATTAGGAAGATAAATGAAAAACCACAACATGGTATAAGAATGTTTACAAGTTCTTAGCTTGCTAGCCAGTTTGATATTAACAAAAGCAGCTTTTACTAAAATTTGTTCTTGTTTTTCTTGGAATGTTCGTTAACATTTATGATTATGCATTATTTTGGTGTTCTTGTTCTAAAATGTTGAAATTGTTCTTTGGACTAAAAACTGTTCTTACTAACCAAGTTTTGTTTTTATAAACTGTATATAGCTTCACTGACACTTTTAACCATCTTCTTGCGAACTTAGACTGATCAAAGGTAAATAATTGATACATGAAATCAAGTTAAATGATAATTTCTGTCTTAGATTCATTCCTTTAACATATTATTTTAAAACTTTTGCTTTCCCTTATGTCTGCAGCAAGAAATGTAAATAATTTGTTAGTTTTCCATGTTTTCTCAGATTTAGATAAAAGAACCTATTAGATATAAATAAATAATTTGAATAGACTTAGCTATGGTTAAAATTGCTAATATCTCTCTCTTAGTTCTTACACGACTTTCAAATGAAGGTGTATTAAAGGGAAACTTTAAAATATGTTGGTATAAAAGAACTAATCATAGTTAAAAGGACACAAGCATCATGTATATATTGTATTAAAGTACATATATAAACTTACAAGATTCAAATGAATACAATAGTATTTTTGCTACACTAATTTATCTTACTAAACCCTGTATTCTTTACTAACATGCACCCCTTATTAATCAAGACCCTGTCTTCTTTATGTAAATAACTTATACTAATATCTCTGCTAGGATAGTATATTTACTATGATTTTTTTATTAAAAATTTGTTAATAAAAGAATGTTCACAAGATCTATGAATTCAAAGTTAATGTTTACAAAGACTCCTTATTGTTTATTGTATGACAAATGAAACATCTAAAATATTTATTTTATTTGCTGAACTCTTTTCAGTCATATAAAGTAAGGAAATTTAACTAAGGGACGAAATGAAAGTTAAGTACTTATTTAGAAAAAAACATATGGAAAGGATAGAATAATGAATTTCAAACAAATGATTATACATATTTCTTTGTGCCTATTTTACATGTAACATTTATTTTTTAGTGCCAGAAAGCGTCCTGTACCATACTATAGACCAAGTCCTCCATCTCCTAGTTCTATAAGTAGTGATGACTCATATTACAGATACAGGAAGTCACGGAAGGGTTCCCGATACCGTAGTCTCAGCCGTAGTGTACCTCTCCGACGGAAAAGAAGTTGGAGTCGGACATCAGACTGATTGAAATCATCAGTTTATTATGTTGTCTTTCATCAGCTTGTATCTGTGTTAAACTTTCATTTTATGCAATAATTTATGTTCTTATAGAGTACAAATTGTAAGGGTAATTTTAGAGAGAAAAAAAAAAAAACACTCTAGGTTGAATAAGTTCACGTATTTGAACAACACATTTTAATCAGTTTAGTTATATTTTATGGTAATTTATATATAGCTATGGATCATAGACATTTTTAACTTGTACTGGTTGTTTTAAAATGTATGAAAATGGTATGATCTAAACTCATATTTTGACAACCAATGCATTTCTTCATATCCCTTGCCTACACACCATCCTACTTCAAAGAATTCAATAGGCAAATTTAAACAAAACATCTCCTTACTAATTGAGCTACTAAAGCTTATCAACATAAATGGTAGATGATTTCAATGTAGTTTTTCCTTTTGCCAAAATGCATTATTTATAGCTCAAGATTTTTTTGAATCTCTAAAGTACAAACTTTGAGATGATTTATTCCTAAATAAATATCTGATATTAGCCTTGTTGGTATTTGACAACAGATATTTCTTTTGTGCATTTTCAGTTATATACACTTTAGATCATATGGCTTACAAGCATGTTTTACAAGAATAAATCTTTTACTTGTGAATATTTGCTGACATTAATCTCAGAATTTAAAGATTGTATTTAGAAAAAGGACGACTAATTTCAGAAAATACTCAATATTAAGGTTTTAAAAAATTATAAAAACAAATTGTTTAACTTCTCTGGATTTGTTGAATTAATCTCCAGAAAAAAATTAATACTTCAATTGAAAACCATGTTTGATTCATTAGCCTGATAATAAATCCTATACATTCCATATCATTGACAATAATATGTGGTGTTTTATATATCAACTATTCATTATTTTCTAGTCATTCCACAAACTTTTATAACTTTAAAGTTATTTTTACCTGTATAGTATTGTTATTTATTTATTTTTGGCACATGTTGTAGGTATTTTACACAATTGTTGATATTTATTTTTACATGTTGATTTTATTTTGCTCATGTATTTTTTTTATGTTAAAATACATTTATTTAATACATTCCTGAAAGATATTTAATCCTTAATGATCATTATAGTTTAAAAAAAAAAGGAAAATTTTGAAAGAAGTTTCAACTTTGAATTATGTATGAGGAAAAATTACAATGGTCTCAATTTGTTGTAGAAAGACTTCGGGTAAAGGTATTTATTGTCTTGTAGTAATGGAATTTTTGGTCAAAGGGGATAATTCCCACATAATTCTTATAAGAAAGGTACAAGACTATATTTACTAGTTAATCACTTTAGCAAGTATGATTTTATCTATTTATTTAGTTGTATGGGAATTTCCAAAAATAGTTTTAACAGTAGAAATTGATTTACAATTTGCTAAAAATATTATGTGACTACATTTAATGTACAGTGTCATCTTTTATTTCACATGCATTTTTATAAGCATGAGAATAAAATCTTTTAAATGAAAAATAAAAGTTGTTAATGATTTATTTGTTGTTTATTTATTTTATGCTACTTGACGGAACTTCAATATTAGGGTAATAAATCAGATTTGCAATATTTCTAATTTGCAAACAAAAATGACATTTGACTTAAATCATCTGTCAAAAATTATCTTAAATTGAATTGAGAAGGAAGAATGGTGAATATGTCAAAGAGAAAACAACCTGACCAAAGAGCATATAACAGCAGAAGGCCTCCAATGGGTCCTCCATGCAGCGAGAAAATCCTGCAATTGGAGCTGGGTCCTTAATAAAGATGTGTACTAGTCCTGACTTTGGGACAGGAATGGGGAGAAAAAAAATTGCAGCAGGGCTTAAATAATGTTTTGTGAGATCTCAACCCACCCCTATACCTCTATTCAATGTAGAATAAACAAACACACAGTATACAAACAGTAAAACTCAGTTTAAATGTCAAATGCCATCACTGTTTCTAGAATAAGAAAGAACACTGGTGGAACTGAGTGGGGGGGGGGGGGGGGGACCCCTTTAAAAAAATGGTTGGATCCGCCCATGAACAATTTGACGAGGAAAATGCAGTTTTTGGCCTTAATCTCTAAAACTGAAGCAACTGCAGCAAACCTGACTGTTTAAAATTATCAAAACGTCTATCTCCCATATAATTTTCAGATCAACCTTTTAAAAGGTATTTCCTGAAATGGCGATTTTAGTTTTTGAGTACAAAGGATTTGTTTTATTTCTCAAATCATTAAAAAGTTATAGCTGCAAAACTGGCGTTGTGTTGTATTATCAGCAGGTCTAGGTTATCTCCTAAAGAATTATCCGACAATCCTTTTTAGCTCACCTGGCCCGAAGGACCAAGTGAGCATTTTTCATCACTTGGCGTCCGGCGTCCGTTGTCCGTCGTCTGTAAACTTTTATAAAAATCTTCTCCTCTGAAACTACTGGGCCAAATTTAACCAAACATGGCCAAAATCATTATTAGGGTATCTAGTTTAAAAATTGTGTCCGATGACCCGGCCAACCAATCGAGATGGCCGCCATGGCTAAAAATAGAACAATGGGGTAAAATGCAGTTTTTGGCTTATAACTCAAAAACCAAAGCATTTAGAGCAAATCTGACGGAGTAAAATGGTTTATCAGGTCAAGATCTATCTGCCCTGAAGTTTTTAGATAAATCGGACATCCCGTTGTTAGGTTGCTGCCCCTAAATTGGTAATTTTAAGGAAATTTTGCTGTTTTTGGTTATTAAACAGCAATAATGTTCAGCAAAGTAAGATCTACAAATAAGTCAACATGACCAAAATTGTCAGAGAACCCCTTAAGGAGTTATTGTCCTTTATAGTCAATATTGAACAACTTTTCGTCATTTTTATACGACGGCAAAAATTGAAATTTTTTTGGTCGTATATTGGTATCACGTTGGTGTCGTTGTCGTCGTCGTCCGAATACTTTTAGTTTTTGCACTCTAACTTTAGTAAAAGTGAGTAGAAATCTATGAAATTTTAACACATGGTTAATGACCACAAAAGGAAGGTTGGGATTGATTTTGGGAGTTTTGGTCCCAACATTTTAGGAATTAGGGGCCAAAAAGGGCCCAAATAAGCATTTTCTTGGTTTTCTCACTATAACTTTAGTTTAAGTAAATAGAAATCTATGAAATTTTGACACAAGGTTAATGACCACAAAAGGAAGGTTGGGATTGATTTTGGGAGTTTTGGTCCCAACAGTTTAGGAAATAGGGGCCAAAAAAGGGCCCAAATAAGCATTATTCTTGGTTTTTGCACAATAACTTTAGTATAAGTAAATAGAAATCAATGAAATTTAAACACAAGGTTTATGACCACAAAAGGAAGGTTGGGATTGATTTTGGGAGTTGAGGTCCCAACAGTTTAGGAATTAGGGACCAAATAAGCATTATTCTTGGTTTTCGCACCATAACTTTAGTATAAGTAAATAGAAATCTTCGTAATTTAAACACAAGGTTTATTACCATAAAAGAAAGGTTGGGTTTGATTTTGGGAGTTTTGGTTCCAACAGTTTAGGAATAAGGTTGCCCAAAGGGTCCAAAATTGAACTTTGTTTGATTTCATCAAAAATTGAATAATTGGGGTTCTTTGATATGCCGAATCTAACTGTGTATGTAGATTCTTAATTTTTGGTCCCGTTTTCAAATTGGTCTACATTGAGGTCCAAAGGGTCCAAAATTAAACTTAGTTTAATTTTAACAAAAATTGAATCCTTGGGGTTCTTTGATATGCTGAATCTAAAAATGTACTTAGATTTTTGATTATTGGCCCAGTTTTCAAGTTGGTCCAAATCCGGGTCCAAAATTAAACTTTGTTTGATTTCATTAAAAATTGAAAAATTGGGGTTCTTTGATATGCCAAATCTAACTGTGTATGTAGATTCTTAATTTTTGGTCCCGTTTTCAAATTGGTCTACATTAAAGTCCAAAGGGTCCAAAATTAAACTAAGTTTGATTTTAACAAAAATTTAATTCTTGGGCTTTTTTGATATGCTAAATCTAAACATGTACTTAGATTTCTGATTATGGGCCCAGTTTTCAAGTTGGTTCAAATCAGGATCCAAAATTATTATATTAAATATTGTGTAATAGCAAGAAATTTTCAATTGCACAGTATTCAGCAATAGCAAGAAATCTTCAATTGCACAGTATTGTGCAATAGCAAGAAATTTTCAATTGCACAGTATTGTGCAATAGCAAGAAATCGTCAATTGCACAGTATTGTGCAATAGCAATTATTTTCAATTGCACAGTATTGTGCAATAGCAAGAAATATCTAATTGCACAATATTGTGCAATAGCAAGAAATTTTCAATTGGAGTTATCTTTCTTTGTCCAGAATAGTAGTTGAATCAACTTAAATCATTGTTTTATACAATATACAATGTATATTCACTTTTACTACCAACTGATAAATTAAAACAATCTTTACCATTCAGTGATAACAAGCACTTTATGTTACATTTTAATATTTTATGATGTATTTAAATGAGTAGTTATTGTTGCAAACTCCATTAGAAATTTGAATTGAGATCAGTTTTGGAAAAAGGGAAAGGGGGATGTGAATAAAAATGGGGGTGGGGTTTATATTTTTCTCATTTCAGATTTCATAAATAGAAAGAAAATTTCTTCAAACATTTTTTTTAAGGATTAATATTCAACAGCATAGTGAATTGCTCAAAAACAAAAAAATATTTTAAGTTCATTAGACCACATTCATTCTGTGTCAGAAACCTATGCTGTGTCAACTATTTAATCACAATCCAAATTTAGAGCTGAATACAGCTTGAATGATGTGTCCATACTTGCCCCAACCGTTCAAGTCGTATAAAGCTGCGCCCTGCGGAGCATCTGGTTGTAACTTGTACAAAAATCTTTTTTTCTAAAACTATTGGCCAAATTTAACCAAACTTGTCCACAATCATTATTAATGACCCTGCCACCAACCAAGATAGCCGACATCAGTAAATACAGTAACAGGTGAGCGAGTCGACACAGGCTCTTGTGAGCCTCTAGTTTTTTGGTTCTTGCAGAAACAATAATAGATTAGAAGAAACTAAAATGCAAAAATGACATTATGTTCTGCAAAAGAATTTAGCATGGTTGAAATTTTCCATGATTTATTGCCCTTGAAAAAGTTTCCACCTTATTATTTGGCATTTTTGTCAAAACCAATGTAGATAGAAACTCAAGGTTGCATTTCTGTAAATATTGACAATGCAATTTCCCATAGGAACTCCTTTTACGGCTAAAACTGTACCACTTTAACTATGAAGTTTTGAAAAAAATCTTATCCTAGAATTGCAAGTTCATATGCACCACAATTTTTTTCAAAGGTCAAAATATAGGGCTGTGCGGCATATTTTCAACGTTTATATGCCCTGAACTTCTCAGAGTTTAAACTTACACTAATTTTCTTAACTACCCCTACCTCGAATGAAAGGTTACCACAGATTTCAATGTAAACAATATGCACGTGTTTATTTACTGGTAACATTCCCAAGTTCTGTCTCTGCGATATGGAACACAGAGAGCATAACTGGGAACCAGTATGTAAACAAAATGAATTTTCTATGAATATTCAATTACTCCCCAAAAGAGGCGTGTTTTGAGAAACAGCTGTATTTACAAAGTGCAACCTCGAGAAGATTAAACGATTAGCAAAATGAAATGTACATTCAGTAAGTCTGGCCATATTGCCAAACAGTCACATTCACTCTAGCTTTAAAGCGAACGTTCAAGCAATTAAGTATATCACTAAAGCGCTATTTACTTTTTATCCATGTTTCCCAAGTTTATGAGAACAATGACTTATATAGAAGTTTCATGTTTACATTTATTAGATTGAGAATGGAAACAATGGAAACAACCCGACCAAAGAGCAGAAAACAGCCGGAGGCCACCAGGATCTTTCATTTAGCGATAAAATCCAGCACCCGGAGGCGTGCTTCAGCTGGCCCCTTAACAAAAATATGTACTGGTTCAGTGATAATGGACGTCATACTTATCTTCGGAAAATATAAAATTAACTAAAACTAAAAATCACACAAGACTAACAAAGTCCAGAGGCTCCTGACTTAGGACAGGAACAAAACTGCGGCTGGGTTTAACATCTTTTTTTAGATGTCAACCCTCCCACTATACATATAACATAAGAATAATACGTATCAACTCGGAAGTGATATTGATGAGACTATCCGAATATGAAATCCGGCATTCTAGAGTTAATTTGTCCAGTTGAACCGACCCCACATGCAATAAGATATTTCAATTTCAAAGGTCAACAGAAAAAAACCTTGACCACTTTGATATAAAAATAGCAGTGAGAAAGTGCTTCCCAGAAGGTTCAACATTAATCAACAGAATATCTTCCAAAAACATGATACAAACCTATTTACAAGGAATGTTGTTTACACACTTATTGTACTATTAGACATTGTATCATTGTTTTATCAAAAATAGCACCCGTTCTTTAAATCGGGAACTATTTGATAATTAAATTTGATAAAATTGTTAACACTTTAAAAATGGGTAAGCGCAAGGCTGAATAAATACAAAATCTTAATGACTTGTTAAAGTTACTGAGTTCTTGATAAAATCTTTTAAAACAATATGATTTGGGATACCATCTTTCCTGTCATATTTTAACCATTTACGCATCCGTTATTTCAACGTCTATATTATTTGATATTATTCTAGATGAAAAGTACATACGTTTGTTATGAAATGTGATGGAAAGTGTTGGGTTATAAGCAGAAGGTAGGCGAATTAATTAACTGAAAAAATCTTATTATATATACAATTTGCCTAAATAAAGACGCTTCTCTATACTTGCGTCACATACCCTTTTTAGTAATTGAGATACCCTCAACGCGTTCCCAATTATATATCATTCTCGATCTAATATGTGTTTGCAGACCTTCAATATTAAGAACGGTTAAGTGCTTATGCGAATTTTTTAAAAGGAATTTTGTTATTCTAAAAATGAAAGCTCTGGTAAAAACAATTTAATAGGGTCTGTTCAGATATGCTCATCCAATGTAGCAAAGTTAATGTTCGCGTGGTCTTGTGTGTCCACAACTACTACGGAATAAACAAACGTGAAATACAACATTGAAAAGGCGTTCACATGCATCATTGAGAGACTGTGCCATCAGACAGCGAGGGCCACATGCATCATCCATGACCCATATTTCACGATTTAGTGACTAAACGGCGTTCGGTTCAATTCTCAACAGTTATATCCATATAAGGGTATCCTAAAGAATTATAATTCTTAATTTCTATCAAATTCATCATACCGCTGCATTACAAATGCTTTAACTCCATTACTAATATCATAGCCAAAAGTTTGAAAGTCAAAGATATTCAAATTTTGAGGTACAAACCCAAAAGGACTCAAGTAGAAGACACTATCTTTACCCGCGCGTACATGTCACAGGGAGGTAAGGCATCAACCTATCGTTATATATATAGATATGGGATAATTTACTTTAAAAAAAAAAAAAATGGCAGTCTCATCAAATATGAAGTAATAATAAATGTCCATAGAAGGGTGAATAAAAAATTTCCATAAGTGTTTTTGATGACAAGCTTTCACACCATTAATGATGACGAATAAATCGTTTTTTACTTCATTTAGATTTTTCGTTTTCAGAAGCAGCAACCATGTTTTCACCTAAAAGTAATTTTCTTGATATAGAGGATGACTGGGTGTGTCCATGCAAACTAAAGCAGCAAGGCAGGGTTGGAAAAGCAACGTATAAATTTATGAATGGCATGTCCCGGTACAAATTTCTAATAGATAGTGAATTTGTCCCTGGAGTGACTGGTGGACGAATCTTACCAACTGAAGACTTAGTATTAGTAAACTTTAATGAACAACTTTTAACAATACACTGTGAGAATGGTGAAGTGAAAAGATCCCTCAAACTTCTGGGTCATCCTTGGGACGTGGCATTGAACGGGGAAGATTGTGCGGTAGTGTCTTTTAACGACTTGCAGAAGTTACACGTTATTGATTTAAATGATCTGAACTTAATAAGTGAAATCGATGTCCCTAAATCGTGCTATGGTGTTTGGTGCTTGGGTAATACATGTTTTGCGACGTGTGGTAAAATTCTACACCGAATCGATATGGAGACCAAAAAAGATAGGCCCTTAAAACTAGAAGGGGAAGGGATTTTTAACATATTTGTTGACGATAATAGAATTTATTATACTGACTATTATAGCCTTCATTGCTTAAACCACAATGGACAAGAAGTATTTGTTTACAAACATGATAAACTCAGCTGGCCACGAGGCATTGCCGTAGACACGAAAGGTTACATTTATGTGGCAGGGTACAAGTCGAACAACATTCACAAACTCACGATGGATGGCAGATTATTCAAAATATTGATAACAAAAGATGAAGGCATTGAAAGACCATCGTTTTTGCATTTTGAATGCCACCAACGAAAACTGTTAGTGGCTATTGACGAAGGACGAGCAGTTTTTCAATTTAAAGTATAATTACAGCACTATGTCTGTGGGTGCTTAACACTATATATCTATATATCTAATGAAATGTATATATTATCTTTAGTTTTTTTTTCATATAAGAGAAAACTTCTTTAATGTTTTTTTTTTACTATTACAAAGTTCACATAGAAGAACGTGTGTGCATTTTGAACTCGCCTGCAAAAAACGTAGACAAAAAGTAAGGTAAACTCATCATAGATACCAGGACTAAATTTAGTATATACGCCAGATGCGCGTTTCGTCTACAAAAGACTCATCAATGACGCTCGAATCCAAAAAAGTTAAAAAGGCCAAATAAAGTACGAAGTTGAAGAGCAAAGAGGACCAAAATTCCTAACAGTTTTGCCAAATACAGTTAAGGTAATCTATGTCTGAGGTAGAAAAACCTTAGATACGTTTATTAATTGCATACTAGAGTATTGGCATTGGCTAAGGTTAACAATGATCGACCCTTTGGTGTACGCTTCAACGCCCTCAGGCACAGTTGATCTTAATTGGCTTGACTATTATTTAAGACCTCCTTTTGTCACTTAGCTCTATAGTTCTTATGTACCCTTGGCTATCAAATATTTGGTTTTGGTTGTCCTAATATGGTTATATCCAGGAAAACGGTTTCGGACATCGTTCGGACACATTTAAATTACAAGGCGTGTTTCAGTGTTATCCAAAGTAGTTGTGCATATTCTATATATATCCACCATTTCAGTATGTGAAGGTTAACTTAGATTATGTCTGAAATATTTCATTTTAATATTATATTTTCTACTTGAAAAACAACATTTCATGCAATTGTACTACCCTTAAAAAGTATGTCACTTTAATTGACATATAGTGCATATTACTCTACACAACAATATTAAAAACAAAAACAAATATATCTTGTACTAGTAATTGTAATTAACCTTACTTGATAAAATTGAAAAAAAAATTAAAATAGGGAACATGTCACAGAGACAACAACACAACCAAGGAGCAGAAAACAGCAGAAGGCTACCAAAGGGTCTTCAACATAGCGAGAAAATCACGAACCCGTAGGCGGGTCCACTTTGCCACTAAGCATAACACATCACCTCAGCTTCAAGACTGTTAATGCATATTTGACATTAATATATCATAAACTAACTGACTGTATAATAACGGGAAAAAATTATCAAAGTTGTAGTTGTTTTTTAAAATAAAAGTGAAATCAGTCAACAAATATGATCATGTATGCATTCTATCAAGACAGAGGGTTTAATTGTATCACATTTTGACCCTCATAGAACTTAACAAAGTATAACTATCGACCGTTATACTAATTGTTCTGGTGTGTGGTAGTGTTGTACCTCTGTCACGTAGTGTTGTCAATTCAGGTATGTTAACGTTGTCATAAACCGGGTGGTTTGGCTAGCCATCAAACCAGGTTCAACCCACCATTTGTTTCTAAAAATGTCCTGTACCAAGTCAGGAATATAACAGTAGTTTCGTTTCTAGGAACTTTGGCGTTTGTTTTTGTTGCACTTTTGTGTTACTGTTGTTTCCTTGTTTTCCTCTTATAGTTGATGTGTTCCCCTCTTTTTAGTTTGTAACCCTGATTTATCTTCTCTCAATCGATTTAGGACTTTTAAACACCGGTAAAGTGCTATTGCCTTTATTTGATGGTTTAAAGATACAACACATGTGGTAAGAAAAACATATACTTGCTCACTCATCGTTACTTTGGTGTTTTGTGTCTTAAAGAGGGTCGATTGACCTTCATGATCATCAAACTCCCCATATGTCATATTGTATAAAAAGCTTTCATAATTGACACTTAGAAAAAATAAGTACATAAGAAATTAACGTACTTTTAGCAAAAATAATTGTTGTTAGTTTTCAAGTAATGGTTCTCCAATACCTCAGGAAATCCTGAATTAAAATGGATTCAAGTTATTGCACCATCATTTATTTGGAAAGAATGTATCTTTTTTTCTAGAACAAGTTTTCCTTTCCAAAAGAATTATTCTTTTCAAATGAATTATTTTCTAAAAAGAAAATATTCTAAATTTAAAATAAGGTACAATATGAAAATTCGGCAGTTGAAAATTTACCATGTAGAAACCGGACAATATTAAACCGTTCCTTAAAATATTCTGCAACATTTCAACATGTTCAAGTCAACCAAGCTTTTATCTATGAAGCCTTTGTAAAACACATTGGCACAAGAGCTCAGCATAAGATTGGAAAGATTATCACATTCTGTTGTTTACACTAGTATGTAAAAAAATTGATTGTTCGTGTTAACGATCTTGTTTCTTCAGTACGGATGGCAATAATCCTGAAAGCATAAAAATAATTTAACCATGTGAGTGTACTAAAAGAAAGTTTGTGTGACATGGGTGCCAGGTTAAAAGGTGATAAATAAAAAATATCATTTTCTAAATTAATATGATAATCATCAGAAAATATTGCAAATTAGACAACTATCCGTCAAAGATCAAACGGCGGGCATTTACACAACAATACGTCACATGTGCGGCCTTCAACAACGAACGATAATACTCCAACTTCTTCCAACTTTATGTTTTATTTCAAATTTGTTTTGCAACAGCTGATGATATTAAATATCTCTTTAAAAAAAACTGACAAAATAACTGGCATGTTACTTTAATGGATTTCAAATACCTCGTTACTAGATATTTGTGCTAGGTCCATAAATGTTATTCATAAATTTTGAGTTATAACCCGGATTTATTTTTTCCTCAATCGATTTATGAATTTCGAACAGTGGAATACTACTGTTACCTTTATATATAAGAGACTGTTTCGATGAAATTTCATGGATTTTGAAAAATAAATCCAAATGATCATCGGGAATGTATAAATGGACAATCATGTGTAAATTCAAATTGAATGAGTATATCTAAATTCTTCCGACTTGTGTGATACATCGCTTCCAAAACATGAACCCTTTAAAGATAGAATAATTAATGATGATTTTGCATTTCATATGTTATCATTACCTTTAGCCTTAGTTGTCATGACGTTTTTCACCCCAACTGCAGTATGAAATAATCTTTTGTGCATCAACTCCCGAACACCAAATTCAATGGTACAGCCGAACATTGTTAACAAACCCAGATATCCAATACGCTTTCCATATCTTCTATTTGTTTTATCTGCAAAAAAAAATTTTTTAAAAAAATGGGAAAGATATATATCTTAACAATCAATATCAATTCTAGTGAAAAAAAATATTCCTTCTTCCTGAACCATACTCATGATGACGTAAAGCCAAATATTCGTTTTGGGTCAAATTCAAACAGGTTCTTGTAAAATATTTGTTTCCCAATTCGAAAATTTGGAGGACACACTGTATTTTACTGCTAATGAATGATCAAGAATCTTGACTACCAATAAAGGTATAACACAAGGGCAATATAAAAGTTCATTAATCGAAAACACACTTTTTTTTTATATATTTTGGTGCATTTTATATTACATTGAAACACTGTAATAGATGCATATTTTAACCAGTATTTGAGTACTTTAGTTTATTAAATTTGCAACTAGACATAAACATGACAAGGCAACAACACTCAATCATTTTTAAAAAAAAGTGTACTTTTTATATAACTATATTGGGTTAATTAGTATTCTAAGTTATCTAAACATTCGTTACACTTGTAGAACGTGTTTCTCATATCTGATTACCCATCATGGTCTTTGAAGTACAAATAAGTAAAAACAACAACAATGACTCTCCCAAACAGTAAAAAAACACTGAATGCATCTTTAGTTACAACATTGATGCGTTTTATCAATTACTGTTTTCTAATTCTGATTTCTGTAATGACGTTTATCCAAGACCAAAGTTTTCTGCTCTAAAATCAATGTCATTTATTTTATTTTCTTGCAATTCGTGTATAACATATTTATGTAAACAGTAACTTTGTTTGACGAGTCTGATATGTTCAGAAACCTGACTAAAACGAATGGTTATCAATTCATAACTGATCAAAGTTATGGTAATGAATGCTAAATCGACAAATTTTGTTTACAACATATACGGCAACAGCAAAAAGATCTGAGCTAAGCCTTAAATATCATCTTCTAGTAGCCATTTTTCACATTCAACATACCATCACTACAGTAACCATATACATAAGCCACTTGTCCCACAATCCATACACATCCAGCTGAAGCAGAGATTTTCTGAAATAAGATGAGGGTAAAATATAGGAACTATATATATTCTCTAGCTTTCAATACAATTGTGGGAAAGGGATGCGCCTACTGTATCAGACTTGTAAAAAGATAAGATTTCAAACACAACATACATGTAATTATAAATTCATCAGACTCTAAACATTGGCATCATCAACAGTATCCATGAAACCTCATGTTCAGAACTTTAATGAACATACACAAATATTATGTGAACAGGAAGGGAAAGATCACGTTGACTATTAAAAGAAACCTTAAGCGAATAGTAAATCAGACATTTAAGAAGATAAGAAATCAGGTATGTTCTCATTAACTGTGCATAACATCTAATAGATAGACCTGATTGAACAGCAATTATAGTTTAAAATAGTATTTAAATAATACAATACTGAAAGGAACTAAGGAATCTTTATTGTTGAATAAAGGAGTTGAATTATAAAAACAATTTATAATAAAAAGTATATAATGTTGTGTAATCAACTTACGGGGCGCTGTAAACCTCCAACAAACAATACCATCAGGAATACAGGATAACCCTCCAATCTTTGAAAAAATATATAATTTTCAAGATAAAACATTATTATTGTTTTTGATCCTAGGGTGACTCACCCTAAGAATAAACAGACGCCTCTGCTCAGAATCCGATCCGTAGGATTGTGAAGCGTCATTATCTCTAATCCGTGGTATATCGTATGACCAAATGTGTAAGTATTGTTACAATTGAACTTTGTAAAACAAATGTTTCGTAGAATAATTTGTAGAAGGCTAATATACTTGGTTCGATTGTTTGCGTGTTTTGCGTCATGTGTAGTGGATAATTTATATCGGTATCTTGATTTGAATGTTTTCTGGCGATATGAGTCAAACCAAAATACCACATTGTGACGCTAGCTATTGGCCTTAATTGACGATTTATGGAAAATTTAAGCGAGTATCCATATTATATGGACAAGGAATAATGTATGTAAGAATGATTAAAATCAGCTATCAACTTATCATAGGAATAAATTATCCAGAAATGATGATTTGTTTTACTTACGTTAACGTTTACCCTTGTTTTAAGCATGATACATAAGCGGATAAATGTTACACAAAAAGGTGAATAGGAGAAATTGTCAGCGATACATAATTTCCAAAATACTACTACCGAAGTTACAACCTTAAAATAAAAACAACGGTAATTTTTCATGTTACAAAATAGAGGTAGGTTAGACTTTCATCTAACGTTTAGTGTGAGGATGTCATCTATATAACTTTTCATTCTTCCAATTAAAATTAAAATAAAAAAAAACAAAAAAAAACCGCCTTATATGACTAGTGGAATCAGACGGCAAGACTCGGAAAACAGTTAGTTCCCATAGGAATATCGATTGTTTGTTGAAAAACGCACCCCCTAATATACGTTGCCAATCAAAACATCAATCATCTTAATTATATCAGTTTAAGATAATATTTTGTTGAAGAAAGCGTTTTAAAGATGATGTATGCCCACATAAAAATAAGATAAGCGAATCTCATTTGTAATTATTTTACGAAAGGAAACAAGATAAACTCTTTCAATTTGGCTTTTACTTGGAATGGGAAAGCTTGTGTGAAGAAATGAAAAGTCAAATATTCTCACATTATTGAAAGAGACAGAGAATTAGATTTTACGTATATTTGTTTTTTTGCATGAACCCACCTCTGATTCCAACCATCCCTAGAGTAGATAGTTTCACAAACATCGATTATAAAAAAGAAGATACGATATGATTGACAATGATTGACAATGAGACAATTCTCCAGAAGAGCCCTTCCATTGCTGATAAAATTGATGTTTATGATTTAGAAAGAGGTTTGGTGAAGCACTTGGAAAACCAAGCAAAATAAGTTGGTAAGGACACTTATGTTCATTAGATCCAATACAATGAAGGTATATAGATCCTGTTCTTCATCTTTGGTTGAAATTCCATGGAACAGACAGACGATTATTCAGGATTACCTTCTTTTCTTGGTAACTGTTTTAATTGCCTATTATATCGGAATCCTTATTAATCGGTCAGTGTTTACAAAACTAGAATAGCTCTTAAATTTATTTTTTTATAATTCTGATGACGTAGAAGCTGAATGACTCTTTTTACTTTCAGTGGTATATAAAAAACATATTAAGGACGAGAAAATATCAACGTGATATGAATTAAAACCCTGCTTTGTACTAAAATTTAGACTGGAAAGGGAGAATGTCAAAGAGACAAACAACCCGACTTTGGTCGATACCAGTCGAAGACCATCAATGGGTCTTCAACTCAACGAGAAATCTCGCACTTGGGGAGGCCATCAGTTTGCCTTCTAAATCAAAATGTGTACTAGATCAACATATTGATTCGCATTTTAACGTAGGCCGTTCTAGTATTCGATCAAATCAGTACGACTAAACATAAAATCGAGTTTGAAATCGGCGCAATTGGAGGGGAAAGTTACTGTTTACCGAAAACTTTATCGTGCAAAGAAAACAGAATCGGTTTAATGTTTTCTCCTAAATTGAATTGACTGAAAGGTTGGTTTTACTTCTTTTAATTGTTCTTCTTTTACAACAATTATCAATGAATAAGTCACTTATAAAACCAGTGTCCTACACACTAGATCATTGATATATAAAAGTTTTTTTTCATTTTAGAACCAATACAAAATAATGTATACTTGCATGTTTTGATGGGCTCTCACAACACAGTTCAATTTTTCTTGGCCAGAATGATACAAACTTGGATACTAAAAAAAAGAAGATATGAAATTTAATTTGTTTACTAGTATTTTAAATTTTTGTTTAATGTTATTGCTGTACACAAAAAGTATTCTTCCTATTAAAATACTAGTATATGTTTAAAAATAAGTAGAATGTGGTAGGTAAGAATAACTTTTTTAAGGCTTAACTATTCGAATTTAAACTTAAATCAAAACCTTGTAAAGAAATCTTTATAAAATATCTAGACAACATTTAGCTCAAACAGGCTTGTCACGTTTAAATGGTTTTACATTAGTAATTTTTGGGGCCCTTTATAGCTTGCTGTTCGTTGTGAGCCAAGGCTCCGTATTGAAGGCCGTACCTTGACCAATAATGAATTGTTATTTGGATGGAGAGTTGTCTCATTGGCACTCACATCTTCCTATATCTAATTAATATGTTACCTAAATTGCTAAGGAGATATCCAAATGAACATTCAATAGGATCTATGTAACTGTCATATTAAGTTGAAAATATGTAGAGTGAACAATATATTAACAACATCAAGAAATGACCGAGTTGGGCAGGTCAATTACACGATCTAATATAATCATTATTAAACACAAACTAAGTTTTTGCCGATTTGTCTTGTAATGTTCCACATTAAAATAGTCTATACATGAATGAATTATTATATAATAAATATCCATACTTCGATATCTTTAACTTTTCTTCTCGTATTAAATACTTTGGACACCATCCACTGTAGGAGGAGTGCACTTCCAACTCCTGTCAAAACTACATATCCATACCCTTGTGGAAACTTTGAAACTATTGCCATTGTTTTCTTCTAAAAATTATTAATAATGCTTTATAAAATTTTAATTGAAAGTATATTGTACTCGATTTTTTTTATATTTCTCTAATTTTTTTTTAATAGGTAATCAGATGTAACAAATTTACATCCTGAACATACGTTAGTACACTTATCTTTTTTTTCTCTAAGAAAAAAAACCTAAGTCAAGTCGTAATGAATTTAACAAAACCACCTAAATGTCTTACGTTTATAAAAGCAAAAAATAACTCTTGCCCTTCGACGACTATTTTGTAAGCAAAATTCTTTTTTTTTAAAACTTACCATCAAAACTTTAAACTGATTTCGAAAAACATAATTATGTAAATAAAGGCAACAGTAGTATACCGGTGTTCAAAAGTCATAAATCGATTGATTTGTTTGAATGAGAAGGGGTTATTATGTTCTAATGTCCGTGCAAAGTTTGCAATTAATGCATGACTTCCTTTATTATCTATTTCATTTATGGATAAATTGTAGTGATGGAAGGCCTTTTTATTAATTTTGGAAATAATAAAAGATTGTGATTTAGACATTAGATGACGCAACAGTACAATAAATTTGTAAGAACAGTTTCTTGATTGTGAGTATGAATGTAAATCATATAAAATTTTAACGAGGAATTATTTTTTTGGTTTGTGTGCTGTTTAAATCTTAAATTCAAAATTTGAATTGCAACTAAATTTTATTTTAAATTCTTTGTTAGAACAATCCTTTGCATAAGATTTAAGGAAGCAAGACACCGTCCCTCTTTTATTGGAAACTTTTGGTTGATAATTTAGCGTTTCACTGATGCATAAATGGAGAGGTTCACTCTCATGTTGTAGTCAGTGCACCTCCCCCTTTTATATATAAAAAAAAAAATGAATCCGCTACTGCAGTTACTACTATTGTTTTTTTTTTTAGGAAACTATTAAAATCCAATGCTTTTGAATAATATTCAAAGTATAGCCAATTTCCTTTTTTCCAATGATCTGAGATTTTATAATAGTATATTTAGCTAAAAAGATTAATATACTTTTCAAACTTTTTTTGTTTTGCATTGTTTAAAAAATTGTCTTGTTTTAGTATAAATTTTAAGTTATTAAGGTTCATGTAGACCCTATGGCTAAAATGGCTGTATTTTCACCTCAAAATTTACTCTGGATACAGACAAACCTGCGCATCTATAAAAAATTTCAGGCATAGCATGCCCTAGATAAATAAATTTCAAACATGTTTTATGTTTTAGAAAAATAAAAACTTACCAGGATTTTGCCGTGCACTTTTTTTCATTCCTCCAGAAGGTGCCAAAATAAACTAAGTTGGGAAACAGGTTTGAGAACTTCCCCACAGGTAATAATTGAAGTGAGCTGTATTAATTGACATGAACAATAAATGGACAATAGATACCTGACAATAATTGGTGATTTGAACTGTGTACCTGAGAGGACCATATCAAGGTAAACTCAACTGTTTGTTAATTTTATCATCTTCTGCAGGGACGAAAAAAAGTGTACGGCAAAATCCAGTTAAGTTGTGAATTTTCTAAATCATACAATGCATTTGAATTCTATTTATCTAGGGCATGCTATGCCTTAAAACTTTTCCAGATGCACAGGTTTGCCTGTACTCAGAGTAAATTTTGAGGTGAAAATACGGCCATTTTAGCCATAGGGTCCACATGAACCTTAATATTCTCAAATAACGTTAAAACTTCATCTTAATTCGATTTAATTGTTTGTTTCAAAATTTAGTCAGGATTCATGCTTTGTGGCATTTGTAACTCATTCATATAAACTATTTGGTGTGAGCTGTAAAAAGGCCTAAACAAAAGGTTAGTCCTTTACTAAGAACACGATTTCATTCATTCTTCACAATTAAGAAACACCAAATCCTACAATTCCATTGGACGAGAGCACATATAACATATATAAGTAACATATATATACACAAACTAAAATAAAACAAATATATGTTAACGTTAAATTGTCGATGTTATTATTGTACACTCACCTCATGAGTTATTTATAGAACGACCTTTTAAACATGTTAAATGTGGATATATCCAATAGAGCAATTAAACCAACGTATGTCTATGACGATAACCGCAATTCATAAATTTAATGAGAGGAGAATATTATTTTTCTTGATTTTAAAAATGATGTTAAAATATTATCTTATTACTGTTACTTAGGTTAATTGCTTAGAATACCACAGCAACTCAATTTACCTTTCCTATTTTCTTTATGCGTGGTAATAAATTGTTCTAACTGAAAGAAAACCTGGTCTTTTGCGAAGACGGGTAAGTGGTCTATGTTGTATAAAATTAAATCTAGATCGGTCTGCAAAATAAGCATGACATGCATGCCGATGGGTAGTTCATGAATTACAGAACTAATAATATGTTTAATAGTCCTCTTTATGCCTATATATATTCTTTTTTCGTTGAGTGAACGCTTTCAATCTGAAATAAAATGAGTGAACAGAGGTGTGATCCACTGGTTATTTGTAATTCAGGAATTGTCAAATTACTGTCAAATCTACCAGCCTATCATTTTTGATTAAATGAAGTGGACTCATTGTTATAATACACAACGTGTACACAATTTATAATATTGAGCAATGGAATTAAAAAAATGGGCTGTCAATTTACAGTAAACAGAGTTTTCGTTAAATATAATTGTTGGCTATTATAAATGAAATTGACGTTTTTTCATGTATGGCATTTTCATGCTTATTTGACTTGACACAGTAACTGTGTCGTGTTAGCTTGTCCTATTTTTAATTTTAATTTAATTTTCCAATCTATTAAGCACCATAACTCGTGTTCAACAAAATGAAAATCGTCAATATCGAAATTGACCTCAATTTGTCATCAGTCACAAATAAATTTGAACAAATAAGTAATTATGTAAACTAGATATCATTGAGATGGGAGCTATCTCTGTGGGCCCCGCTGTGAATAATGTGCATTAAAATATTGTATCTTTACCATAGGACATGGGTTTGTCAACTGAAATAAAAGTTTTTGACCTTGACCTTTGACCTAGGAAGTTGTAAATAAATTATGACACACCCTTTGGTGTTGGTTTATAAACATGTCAAGTATAAACTTTGAAATGATAACGGTTCTCAAGATATAGAGCGGACACGATCTTTACCATAGGACATGGGGTTGTCAACTGAAACCAAAGTTTTTGACCTAGGAAGTTGCACATGAATTATGACACACCCTTTGGTGTTGGTTTATATACATGTCAAGTATAAACTTTGAAATGATAACGGTTCTCAAGATATAGAGCGGACACGATCTTTACCATAGGACATGGGGTTGTCAACTGAAACCAAAGTTTTTGACCTAGGAAGTTGCACATAAATTATGACACACCCTTTGGTGTTGGTTTATATACATGTCAAGTATAAACTTTGAAATGATAACGGTTCTCAAGATATAGAGCGGACACGATCTTTACCATAGGACATGGGGTTGTCAACTGAAACCAAAGTTTTTGACCTTGACCTTTCACCTAGGAAGTTGTACATAAATTATGATAACCCTCTGATATTGGTTTATATACATTTCAGGTATAAACTTTAAAATGATAATGGTTCTCAAGATATAGAGCGGACACAATCTTTACCATAGGACATGGGGTTGTCAACTGAAACCAAAGTTTTTGACCTTGAACTTTGCCCTAGGCAGTCGTTCATAAATTATGACACACCCTCTGGTGTTGGTTCATATACATGTCAAGTATAAACTTTGAAATCATAACGGTTCTCAAGATATAGAGCGGACACGATCTTCACCACAGGACACAGGGTTGTCAACTGAAACCAAAGTTTTTTTGACCTTGACCTTTGACCTAGGAAGTTGTACATACATCATGACACGCCCTCTGGTGGTGGTTAATAAACATGTAAAGTATAAAGTATGAAATCATAATGGTTCTCTAGATATGGAGCGGACACAAAGTGTTACGGACGGACGGACGGACAGACTGATCACTATAGGGCGATAAGCCTTTGGCGGGGCCCTAATTATTATGCCATGGTTTCATTACAAATACTTTATTGAATTCTTTCATAGATTAAAGATTTAGTTTTGAAGTTCGATTGTACTTGTAGAGGTCACCAATTCAACACTGTAATTAGATATTTCAATATGATTTTTGTTTATCAAAATTAAACTAGACGCACAGCTGACTCATACCACATCTTCTTATATTTATAGATACTATTGTTATAAGCATATGCACATTCATAGATCTACAATCTGTCGATAACTGTATCTTGACATTGCAGTCATTTTTTTTCTCTCTGACTGTTTATGACGTCTTTACACTTAATAAATTGGATATTAGGTTTAAGATGTATGATTTTTTTATCAATTGTTAGTGGCTTTGAACTTGCTGTCGGTAACTGCAAGTACTCCCAGATCTCTAAATATCTTTTTGTTGTTGGAATATACAGGTGTCTGAGGCCACTTCCACTCTGTGTTTTTGCTAGATGTATTTCTATCTGTATCCATCGGATGAGTTAAGCCTTTTTCAACTGATGTTTATAGTTTGTTCCTAATTTGTACTATTACACCACTGTCCCAGGGTATGGGTAGGATTAGGGTCCCGCTAACATGTTTAAACCCGCCACTGTTGATGTGGTGTTACATAGTCGTTTTTTGTTCATTTTCTGTACATTAATAAGGCTGTTTTTCTCGTTTGTATTGATTTACACGAATCATTTCTGGGTCTTTTGTAACTGACTATATGTTATGTGTTTTGCTCATTGCTGAAGGCTGTATTGTGACCTATAGTTATTAATTTCTGTGTCATTTGATCTCTTGTGAAAAGTTGTCCAATTGGCAGGAACATCTTCTAATGAATTGTTCATTGCACAAACCTAAACACAAACATTTACTTGAAAACTATGCAAAACTTCCAAATCCAATGAACAATGATGAGAGGGTGGACCTTTATAATTTCAGAGGATACTTGAGAAGCAAATGCCATTACATTGGCTATACCAAATATCACTGACTTAGCATTAGCAGTTCACATAAAACTAGTCTAATCACAAATTAAAACATGTAAACAAAGCAAAGTTTCAGTCCATAGACTATGACGATGGGGGCAGGGGCAAATATTTTCCAGGGAAATGTGGTGTGCTAATGCTTATTCAACTGCAAATCAATCAACATTGGCCTACCACTTGTAGTTCCCCTTAAACTGACCCAACCACAAAATAAAACATGTTATCTGAGAAAAGTTTTAAAGTCAATAGACCATGGCTGAGGGGGCAGGGCCAAATAATCTCCATGGAAATGATATATGCAAATTGTTAGACAATTGAATACCACATATATAACATTGAGCTTCCCACTTACCTGACCTAATACACTTTTAAGACCATGCTGCAGACTCCAGAAACAGCATACCTATGTCTTGCAAAAATTGAACCAGATTACCTGCTTAAAGGAACATATTTTTTTGTTATTCCTCTTTTGTAAATGTGTGTTTAAAAATCAGAGAAACAGTCATCGCACAGATGCAGTGCAGGAAATCTAATAAAGAATAACCTATTTTTATTGTTCCATTCGTATAGTTTTGTATGAACTTCCCCTTTTTGAATTAACCTAGGAGTTTGGTATT
This sequence comes from Mytilus galloprovincialis, assembly GCF_965363235.1. NCBI lineage: Eukaryota > Metazoa > Mollusca > Bivalvia > Mytilida > Mytilidae > Mytilus > Mytilus galloprovincialis. The sequence goes on along the minus strand of NC_134842.1, from coordinate 62,195,516 downwards.
TTATTTGTTTTTATTGTTGGTTTAATTCTTTTTTTAATTGTATTTTAACTATATTGTTTACCAGAAATACTGTCAGGGTGTTTATTACTGTGAAGTAGATATTCAAATGTTGTTATTGTATTGTAGTCAGATTGTATACATCTAAATGTGTTCATATTTAATAGATATATTCTGTAGATATTTAGGGCTATTCCATTAAAATTTATGTGAGAGGGCAGGAAACAAGTTTAAATATTGAATGTGGGTTTTTTTTCATCAGCGTCTATTAGCATTATGCAAAATTATCTAAAAATGGTTCTTGGTTGTATAGATATTTTGAAAGTCCCTTCCTGCCCTCCCACATACATGTTAATGGAATAGCCCATTACTTGATCCAATACTCTATACAAAAAACAGATAAAAACTTTGCTACATTTATTTTCTACTTAATAAAACAAAATTCATAAGATGTATATATCTTCAAAAAGAATGGCACTAAAAAATAGAGATAACACAGTTTTACAAAAAAAAAATAGTCTTACTATCAAAAATGAAATACAATAAAAAAAATGTCTTGCAATTATACTGAAACTCACTGAAACATATCAATTCAACTTCAAGGCTTCACCTAAGTTTTTTGCACATTTCCCATAAAAATGCTAATCAATAAATATACTAAACTATCCAGCTTCGTTTAAAAAGAAAACCATAAATTCTGTTTCAAATATTTTGCCTTCTGTTGAAAAATATCTAAATTAATAATAATAAACTCAAAATGATAAATCCTATCAAACCTAATGTCTTATATGATACAAAATACATATCTATAAAAGATCATATGCATTAACAGATTTTAACCTAATCCAAAATAACCATAATATCAGTGTTCACAACTCAAAACATCAAATGTTGTATAAAAGCCATGATGTAACTTTGACATGTCATTAATCCAGCTTTTGAATCTATAAAATAATTTTTTGTCATATAAATTGAACAATTCCTAACAGAATTGGCAATTTCCCAGTCAACCAAATTTAAAGCTCTAGAAGAAACAAATGTCATCAGTTGTGCTTGCACATGGGGTCAGTATTAAAGTGAAAGTATGATATTTACAGTGATATATAAATAGATTTGTAAATAATTTGATTGTTCTTGTTAAATATCTCTCTTGATTCTTCAATATCAGTAAAACAATCAAACCTGAAAGTATACAATAAAATAAAGATTAATGATTATCTTGGTATCTCCATTTTTTTTTTATCTTAGGCCAGGATTTTTTAAATTGTTAGTTTACAGATCCGCCGACCCGATTTTGTCGATTTCTAGAATAATCAAAGAGCTGAATAGCTCTGAGGGGAAAGAAGGCCCTTGTTTTAATTAATTTTTTTTTTTGGGGGGGGGGGGGGGGGGTGGGTATCTTTTAATAGTCTTCATATAAAGAATGAAAAAAGAACAGCTAGAACATGTAGAAAGGTTGACAATATTGAAATCAATTGTTGTTTAATGTAATTTCATTTCTTTAGTTTAGGATTCAATTTGGACCATGGAAGAGATCTGCATCTTCTACATCTAAACATTCAATTAAAGTTGATAGTAAATTATCTAAAATTCAACTGAATTCTGTCATTTAAAAACAACTGCACTATTTTTTGAAATCTTAAATGTGTACCACTGAACTGCAGGCTATGGTCATTTTCCATTTTTTGAGCCAGTACTGTAAGATTTTTAAATTTTCTTAAGAAAGTTAGGACTGAAAAATCTATTCAGCTTTAAATTTCTATTGATAAAGTTCCCAGTTACAACTCTCATCACAAGGATACAGGTCCTAATAAAAAACAATATAATCCTTCATTTTGAAATATTCGTAAATTTCATGAATATATAGGTTTATTAAAACTACAAAATGCAACATTTTTAATTTAATTTTTTTTTACCATTACAATGATTATGTTGGTACACAAAATTTATTTTTAATGAAAGACTACTAATCATATACTAAATGTTACATTTTAAGTGTTCAGATACTTTAACTTTCATTTTAGTGGATAATTACTCATCAATTGAGGTGCTCCTGAATTGGAGGAAGATTCTCAAACAGAAATATACAGAAATTATGAATAAATTCGTTTCTCTCCCCAATCTCTCATGTATACCCACGATCTTTGTTTATTTTGAAAGTTGTTGACCTACAAATTAAAGTATTGCCTGTTTGAATCATCAACAGCAAACATAATTATGTTTAAATTTAACAAATAGCAATTTTTATTAGTGCACCATCTCTGAGAATGATTTAAATAGCCAGTGAAGGATTATGGATATCCCTGCTTCTGCGTAGTGTGGCATTCCAACAATGACGTCACTTTTAAATATAATGTAGGTTGGATATATTTAAAATATCTCGTCATACTGACTTTTCCGGATTGTAAAAGAAACGTAAATAGTGTAAAGGAGAGCTCAAGATATGATAATTTCGCCAGAAACAGTAGGGAAATGTGTAAAAAAGTGTTTAAACTCAATCTATTCATTTGTGTGTCTCCTTCTCACCAATCTCAGTAAGATTTGATGGGGGGTTTTCCACACTATACAAACAAAATGAATGACGTGAGGGAATGTCACTCTGGTCAACCCCATAAGGGATTGAAGGCTTGAAGCTGTCTTTCCCCAAAAATAAAATTGACTTTTCATGCTTTTTTATTCCCACTGACCCTAACAAATGCAGAATCCCTGAAAAATAATTAATATACTTTTTTTTTATGAAATGAAATGCATTAATCACTAACAAAATTGATAACACTTTCTGTTGTGAAAAAATAAAACTTCCAGTTTAAGTTTCTAAAAATAGACAAATCAATTATAACTGACCTTGAAATGTTGTTTGCTCAAATAATTTTGCGGAATGAAACTTGTGTTTAAACAAATTACACAATAAGTTCATTTCCCTTATTTGTCATCAGTCCGTAAGATGCATTATCTCATTAAAATAGACTTGTCCAAATGTGGACAGGGTGAAGGCATCAAGTTAAAGTACTAAATATTAACAAATCATTTGGAATTTTCTTGTTTCATAGATAATAAAAAAAATATTGTCCATTTGGATAAAAAACAGTAATGCGAGACAACAGATTAACCCAGTGGACGAGTCTATTAGGTGTTTGACACCTGTGCTGAAATTTATTTTCGTACGACGTTTTTACATTTTTTTCTTTATCAGTTTTCGTGTTTGAAGAACATTATTCGCCAAGTTTTCTGGAATTGATTAAGAGCTACGCGAATCTATTTTTCTTGTTTCTGAAATGACGATTTAATTACGTCTTTGTCCATGTACCCCCTTTTTTTTACTGTAAATTATTAGAAATGTCATGCGATGTTTATAAAAGCTGCGCAATAATATTTCATTGAACTAAAATTTAAGAAATGATGATAAAATAGCATAACAGACATATTGTTAGAAAAGTGAAATATATTGATTTTGCATATTTTTCTGTCTTGATTTTTAATATTGATTTTGTCTTGAAAAGATGATTTTTTTTTTTTTAATTTCCCGACCTACCCACCCGACTTTTTCATGGGGAAAATCTGTAAACCAACAAATTAAAAAACCGTGACCTTAAATAAACATAGCAGAGTTTATCAATAGAATGTACACAATAACAAAAAGATTAATGGTTTTTAGGGATCTCAAATTGTTTTGATCTTAATTAAACATCGCAGAGTTGTTCTAAAGAATCTGAACATAACAATCTGCAAATCCAATGTACACACATAATTGATAAATGGAACATCACTAATGATTTGGTGACAAATAGCTTCTTAGAAAAATGTCTACAAATAATTTCATGACAAGTGGAACTAAAATATTTGCCTTCATCTACAGATGTGAATATGGCATGAAAGATGGTACTTCTTTGTAGGTAATTTTAAATCGTAGAAAAAAAAAGAATACAAAAAAATTTCATTGGTTACCTGAGGTTTGTTCACTATTAAAGAAAAAGTTCTCGCATTACTTTAGAGGTAAAAATACATTGAAGATGAGCATTTACTTAAAAAAAATACTTAAAGGATACACAGACAGGCCATCATATATACCTTATTATATTTGTGAAGTGGTATAAAAAACGAAAACATAATAAAGTTGATTTTGTAATTCAGATATTTATTTACCTTGATCTCTAGTGACAATGTCTTGGCAACCAGCCTAATTGACGAACACCAAATCCAATGGTACAACCCAACATAGTTAACAAACCAATATAACCGAACGTTCCATACCGTCTTTTCTTTAAATCTACAGAACAAAACATTTATGTTTTAAATCAATTTCATCATTTTTTATCAGGTATTTAATTATTTCTTAAAAATTAAAAGCAAGTTCAGTTCATTGTAAATTCAGAAATAATCATGATTATTGTGATTTCTTTAAAAAGGACAAAAACGAGATTTATCATTGTGATTAAAGGAAAACCATCAAACAGATATATGTATCGGGTATCAAAATGGGAGTTCTTATTATTGTCGCATAATTCCAATAATAAAAACCTCACAATAATTTCTGAATTTTCAGTAAATTAGAAAAACAGAATCAGAAAAAAAAAAATTTCCAACATATCTTTAGATGGCAGGTTTAGAGCATATAAAAAATCATTTAAGGTGACATTCCAGCTTTCTATTCTGTAGTTCTTCCTAATTTCTCCAAACAGAGGACTTTATCTGAACAGAGAACAATACACAAGTCAGCGACATATAATTAAATAGCATTTAAAAAAGACACAAGTTCTACCAAGTTTGGTCTCCTATATAGATTATGAAGGTGGCAAGTACAAAATGTACCTATAACATAATCTAAAAATAGAACCTACCATCACTATAGTAACCATATGCATAAGCCACTTTTCCTGCGATCCATATCCATCCAGCTGCAGCACATGTTTTCTGAGAGAAGATAAAAGTAAACATACAAAATACAAACAGATAGGACATAAACATATATAAACAAGAACATCACCCTACTTCATTTTATATCAAAATCGTAACTAGAGGTTCTTTAGAGCCTTTGTAACTGACCTGACCTTATTTTAACATGGACCTATCTACAAAATTATAGATAAGAATATAATTTATGACTAAAATTCTCATTTTTGCAGATCATTTATATTTTTTAAACTTGCCATACTAAAGTTTTTGCCAAAAGTGCAAAATTGGGTAAAAAAAAATCATCATTCCAGGGCTACTTATGGTGAATGGACTGACAGTATCTACAAAATATGATCCACAAAGAGTAGGACCCAAAACACAGTGAAGGCAATTTAGACTGCCAGTGGAAAATAGCAGAATAGACGGATACAATAATTAGCATTGGAAAAACTTCAATTGATAAATATCTATTGTTTAAAACCAGGTTTAAATTAAAACTATGAAAAGGAAATAATGAAAAATTTATCATTTGCCAGATATTTCAACATTGTTTATTTCATGAAATTTTCAATTATGAAGTATTTCAAAGCAGTATATTACCAAAATGCAATATATAAGATCTAACAGGGAGTTCAGATTTATATACAAGAACCCTGGTATTATACTTTATTGTGTTACTTACAGGATATTGTAAACCTCCAGCAAACAACAGCATCAGGTATGTAGGATAACCCTCCAATCTGTAATAATAGTATTATGTTCATGATCAAGAAATCATTATCATTGTATTTTTTCTAGATTAGTTATGACAAGATAAAAATAAAATGTGGTGTGTTTGTGTTGTAATAATAATAATATAATAATAATAAATTCTTTATTTAAAGAGGGTAAACACAGTTAGTTACAATCACTAATCTTCCCTGAGGCCCTCATATACATGTATGCAATACAAGTAAAAACAAAATGATAATAATAAGAGAAAAAAAGCAAACATACAACATATAAACACAATTGTATAGACATAATAGTTCAATGTACATGTACCATGATTAAAAGATATAAAACAGTTTCATATCGCATGTAGTAAATAGACCTAGAATATACAAATCATTAAAATCATACATTCTAAGAGTAATAGTTGCAATCATTTCAGACTGAATATTGGGACTGTCTCAAGTATTGTTTTATAATTTGTTTAAAAGAATAAGTGTTTTGCACTTTACGCATTTCATAAGGTAGTCCGTTCCATAAAACTGATCCAGAATAACCAAAAGATTTTTTAAACAGTTCAGTTTTTGGCTTTGGAACTATCAAATTACCTTGAGTAACACCCCTTAAAGCATAAGGATTATTTACAGATATAAGTTGAAACTTTTGAATTAGGTACTGTGGTGCTTCTTTCCGCATACATTTAAATAGCAATAAATATTTGTGGTATTTGATTCTGTTTTCTACTGTCATCTAACCAAGTTTTTTAAATAAGGGGGCAGATGGGGATAATGGGTCTGCATCAAGAATTAATCTTGCTGCTCTTTTTTGAAGTTTTAATATTCTTACTATCCCTTCATTTTTACATTCTCCCCAAATAATACAGCAGTAATCGATGAGAGGCAGAATATACCCATTATAATATGCTTTCCTGGCATTTATATCTAAAAATTTCTTTAATTTAGAAAGAAGGTATATTCTTGATGAAATGCTAGCACACATTTGATCAATTTGGTTTTTCCAGCTAAGTGTGCTGTCAATTTTAACACCTAATAATTTCTCACATGATGAATTTTGTAGTGTTTCTGAATTTATTACTAATTTGGTTGAAACTTCTTGGTTGTTTCCCTCTGTTGTCTATAAATTATATCTATATATCTAGAGTTTAGGCATATGATTAGTGATTGAATTCTACATAATAATCAGTGGTCAATAGCACATGCAAATCAGGAAATTAACAAGTTTATGTAATTTGATGATATATAATGTAACCTGCGTTTTACTATAAAGACATTCTAAGTCTGTGATAACTTGCTTGTTTACAAGGTTACAGATTACAGGTAAAAATTATCATCCACTTGGACACTTTGTTTCAGACTCCAAGGTGACCAGTCCTTGGCCTTACTTCTTGAGGTCATGTATATGATAGAGAAGTAGCAAATTCATTAATGAAATTTAATCCAAAATTTGTTTTAAACTAAAATACATGTGAATCTACCAAACAACCTTTAAAACTGTATATCAAAAAATTTAAAAGAATACACATTTATGCTTGAAGCCAGTGTTATGCACATTGCAATTACAAACTTAAACTCCTTTATATGTCTATACTGTGTATCATGTAAAATATGTAGGTGTCAAAAGCAATGGTCAATGACTGATGGGCATGATGGTATGACAATAACTCAATAAAAATGAGATGTGATATTTGTTAAACAAATTTAAAACTATGCAAATGTACAACTGCCTACAATATACCATTAGACAGTTGCAGATCAAGAAATTTTTATAAGGATGGGCCCACTGACTGCCTGAAAGGGGTCCTTTCCAGTCATGCTTCAGTGATTCCTTATATAATCAATCAATTTTTTCCCTCAAAAAAGGGGGCGGCCCCCTGAAAAACCCTCTAAATCCACCTCTGTTAGAGGTTTTCCTTAATAGACTGACCTTAAATAATTACTAATCACATACTTAAACAATTGTTGATTGTCTCACCTCTGCTTCTTCATTTGGGTAAAAAGAAGAAAACCGAAATCAACACTTTATTGTATGTACATGTACTTACGTATTTTGATGAACTCTTTGCACACAGTTGAATTTTTCATTGTCAGGAGAATACAGGGTTGGATACTGAAATAAGAAATAAATCATTTAAGATTGATGAGATTTACATTTTTTCATTTTTATAAGCTATACTCTGTACTAAAGAATGTTACCTAAAAGATTGTTTTTATAGTTTATAGTATTAAAATTGGATTAAACTGATACTTATTATTTCTGCAATTTTTTTTTTTTTACCAAATGTATAACTTTTTAAACATGTTAAAGATATATATCCAATAACACTGCAACTGGTTTTCAATATAATCAGGATTATAAATCAAGATGTGGCTTATAAGTGTGCCTTTAGTTACATTATTTTTATTTGATGAAAATAAAATTTGGACTAAATATACACAATAAACAGAACCTTATAATGTTTCAGACAAATGAAATTTAATCCAAAAAAAACTACAGAAACAAAAAGTAAATAATTACAATAAACAAACATTTTAGCATACATGGTATTAAAAGATGAAGTTTCGACCATTTTCTGCAATAAAATGATTCATAAATCTAATTGACTTTCATATTTCAAAGATCCATACTTCTACTTTGTATTTCTTTCTGGCAGCTACAACTTTGTAGGTCATCCAATAAATAAGAAAGGTACTTCCAACTCCTGTCAAAACTACATAGCCATACTCCTGTGGAATCTTTGATACGACTGTCATTTTCCTGAAAATGATAAATATAAATTCATACAATATATATCTATATATATGAAAAGTGTCATACCCAAATTTTATATTTCTTCCTTGCCACAATAACTTTGTATGTCATCCACTGCAACAAAAATGTACTAGCAACACCCGTCAGGACTACATATCCATATTCTTTAGGAAGCTTTGAAACAACTATCATGATTCTGTAAGAAAAATTAAATCGTATTTCAGACCATTTCTACACTGGTTGTAATTGCCTGAAACCTGGAAAATGAGAGTTGATAGAGTTTAAAAATACATTGTACATGCAGTACAGCTTACAAATGTCTGTCAGGAAATTGTCAAATTTTGCTATTCCCATTAAGCATGTTATGAGGGGTAAAGTTGTATGTATGTATATTCTATTAATTCAAATGTTTACAAAATAATTTCTTCTTGATAAATAATATTCCTCAGGTGCAGGATTATCTAGCTGTGCTGAAGACCCATTGATGGCCTTGGGGTTATTTTCTGCTCTTTGGTTGGGCTGTTGTCTCTTTGACACATTCCCCATTTGCATGTTCAATCAGTGCCCAAACAAAGCATTGAAAGCAACAAATATGCTCTCCTGCATACATGTAATTATATAATTATATCAAATGCGCCAACTTTATTTATAGTAGCCAATATTGCACAGACACTTGTTTCTGTCAATGACAATGACCTAGTCCAAATAATTATGATGTGCCAGGACGTCACTTCCAGTGAATAGTAAATATTAAACTTGGTAAAATTTGATGGACCTGAATTTTCGAAACGTTCGATTCATATTATCCAAAAATTTGGGTACATCAAATTTTACCAAGTTTAATATTTTATACTCTTCGGAAGTGACAAATTTTGGTAGTTCTGGGATATCATCAGATCATCATGATCATGGAATTGTATCTTATTCTATCATTTCTTTTCAATATTTCTGGAAATATTTTGTATCAATAAGCACAAAAAGGTAGGACTTTGTAACTGCGTAAAAATTTCTAGCCAGCAATTAAAATTTCATGTCAAAATAAGGTCTCCAAGTTCCCCTCCAAAAATTTGCTCTCAAAGTTCAGACGTAAAATTGGTTTCAGCGTAATGATGTCAAAGGAAAGTTCCCAGAAAAAAAATTAAAATAGCCTTGCCAGAGGTCATATTATTATTTGGACTAACAATGACCATGATGATTGATGTTGATGACAGGTCTATTAAATTATCCACACTCATATGAAAAAAAGTGAAGGTGTATTCGATTTTTTTACGTTTCTGGAGAGCAGGATTAAAGCTAGTCCGAGATTACTCTGACGTCCAACGGCTGTTTTGCCAGACAAGCTGGGGCCATGGGATGTCAGAGCTCGTCCCATATCAAAAAGTGGATATTTGCCCACCCAAAATAGATGCGCTGCTTCGTCGCTTCTGGTGCCAATTGAGGGCCTTGGAATTATATAAATCGGGCACCAATCTGTTCATTTTTCATTTATCTCACAGAGACCCATCGGTTCCTGAATTTTGACTTTCATTTTCAAAGATTATCCAGGGCTCATGCTACCAGGCGACTTGGGCGAAGAAGTCGCCTTCCCGACCGTCACTTCGCTTTCCCCGACCCCCAAAAGCGAAAACAAGTCGCCCTGTTCTTGACGATAGTCGCTTTCAGTTGCTTCCGTCATCGGACATTTTCAATTTTTACCAAGTTGATGAAACATCAATTTTTTATTGATAATTAAAGAAATTCAGACATAAACGATTCATTATCTTTAGAAAAGAGGTTGAAGCATTGTCTTCGTAGTGTGTAGCAGGTTATTTGATAAAAATACAACTTTTTATCACTTCGTGCATTTCTGCAAGTTCCAGTGCTTGTTACTCGAAAACGTACATCAACTTCAAATTCGGCGGCAACATAAGTTTGTTACTTCATTTAAACGTGATAAAAGTTGCCTACAGTAAATTTTTAATCCATTTATTGCATTAAAAACGTCATGTTCCTTTCCAAATAACTTGTCAAACATCGTTTATTTTTGTAAATTTTCTTGCATTCGTCCGCCATTGACCAATTTCTAAACTCCGGATCTGAACCGGACCAGCTATGACCGAAATCCGTTCTTTTACAATAATTACTACGGACGCACAGATGGAACAGCTGACAGAAGAATATTGATCCCAAAGGGAAAAATTACGCATTCTACACGCATTAAGAGACTTTTGGTAACATCTAATTGATTGGTGTATATAATTCCCTATATTTTTATGGATTGTTTCAAACTATTGATTAAAGTTGCTTAACTCTGAGACTATTATAATACTAATATCAATATATTCTGGCCCAGCTTAATAACTTTTATATTTTTTTTATGAGAAACACTGAATGTCATACACAAGATAATTTTTAATTAAATTGTAAAACTAATTGATATATCATAATTTCTTTACATTTTTTTAAATAATTTTTTTTTTTTAGTGCTAGATATTTAGTTGGTTGTTTCTCACAAGAACCTTAGTAAAACTTAAACAACTTTTAATTTCAAATGTTACTTTAATTGTAATTTTTTTACTCAGATATGAATTGAACAATATAAAAAGAACATTATTTACATATGGCCCTTTATCATGTTTATACTATCATGACTATTGTAAAATCCAAACATTGTATCGCACCGCGCGAATGAGCACTTCTCTTTCAAATCTCACCACTTCTCCCTATCAGTTTCAAAAAGAGAAGTCACTTCTCCCTATAATTCTGAAGTAGTGTGAGCCCTGATTATCATGTGACCACAAGAAAACAGTGCAAATGACCATAATGTAACACCTCGTTCATATACGATGCAAGTTATCTAAATGTCTGAGAGCTTCCGATTGTTATCGTGGTCGGAACTAAATGCTTAATACCGATCTCCTGTAAAGCAGGTGAAAAATCGTGGTTGGCTTCTAAATGTTAAACATCGATCTCCTATAAAGGAGGTGAAAAAATATAAATATTTGCATATTTGAGTCTAGAGGCCACGAAATCTCTCGTAACTTGACGTCCATTTGAAAGTGAAAATCAAAATGCAGAAATCGATGGGTCTCTGTGAAAATAGTCCGAGATTACTCTGACGTCCAACGGCTGTTTTGCCAGACAAGCTGGGGCCGTGGGACGTCAGAGCTCGTCCCATATCAAAAAGTGATGTTTGCCCACCCAAAATAGATGCGCTGCTTCGTTGTTTCTGGTGCCGACTGATGGCCTTGGAATTATATAAATCGGGCATCAATCTGTTCATTTTTCATTTATCTTTTCATTTATGTAGTTTCACCTACCTGCCAACCTTTATTTTTCCATATTTTAACAGTTTTCACAGAGACCCATCGATATTTGAGTCTCGAGGCCACGAACTCTCTCGTAACTTGACGTCCATTTGAAAGTGAAAGTCAAAATGCAGAAATCGATGGGTCTCTGTGAAAACTGTTAAAATATGGAAAAATAAAGGTTGGCAGGTACATTTTTGTAGGTGAAACTTACATAAATGAAGAGATAAATGAAAAATGAACAGATTGGTGCCTGATTTATATAATTCCAAGGCCCTCAATCGCCACAAGAAGCGACGAAGCAGCGCATCTATTTTGGGTGGGCAAATATCCACTTTTTGATATGGGACGAGCTCTGAATAATCTCGGACTAGTTTAAAGCTCTCTACACTTGTTGCTGATACAATTATATCGTCCAGTTAACTATTGTGGACACAAAGAATGATTTTTGTTTGTTAGGGACATTTCATCATTCGTTATTTGTATCATTTCCCGAAAATGACAATCACAAATAAATGACAGAATGAAACCCTGACATGTTTGATTGTTTAAAGCATTACCCAAATACTTACAAAACCTATTGATTATCCTAGAAAATTGATGAATTATAGCTGTTCAAAGTCGAAGGTGAACACTGGCGTCCTTTACTGGTAACTTCGAAAAAAAAACGAGCAAGTAAGAGGCCAACAGGTGTAAAATATCGTAAACCAGTTGGATAAGTAATATTAAACCAGTAACGAATAGAACGTGAATTCCGGACGTCTCACTAATTAGCGACAAGAAGCGTCAAGAAGCGACAAAAAAGAATTGTTCCAAACTTTTTATAGACAAACATGCCAGGAACATATGACTATACAAATCTAATGAAACTGTGTAGGCTATAAAAATATATTGTGGCATGATTGTCAATGAGAAAACTTTCCAAAAGAGACTAAATGACACAGAAATTAACAACTATAGCCTATGTCACCGTATGGCCTTCAACAATGAGCAAAGCCCATACAGCATAGTCACGGCTATAAAGGGAAATGACAAATGTAAAACAATTCAAACGAGGAAACTAAAGGCCTAATGTATTTACAAAAAAATACCGAAAAACAATTATGTGAAGGCGAAGAGGTGATATTATTTAAATTAAAAACGTATCATCATGCAGGCGCGGATCCAGAGGGGGGGGGGGGGGTTCCGGGGGTTGGAACCCCCCTTTTTTTGGCCGATCAATGCATTTGAATGGGAGCATATAGCTGGAACCCTCCCTTTACTCTGGGTTGGGAACCCCCCCCTTTAAAATGGCTGGATCCGCCCCTGATCATGTGTATACAGATGTGCGGGTACCACAATTTCCCGAGAAATACAAGAATAACGTAATATCCCCAAAACAAACTGATGTATCCCGATAATAAGATTTTGTATGGTGTTATATAATATACTGATTTTAATTAGTGTAACAGCATACAATAATGAGGTTAAACATGTTTAAGGCGTTCATAATTAATAAAAATACATGCAATCTTCAGAAAACGATTAATTTGTATCTTGCGCGATTGTGTGTAGTTATTCGTGTGTATGTGTGTGTAAAAAAGGGGATGTAGAGGTGTAGGTTTGTTGTTGTTTTTTTTGGGGGGGGGGGGTAACGTGGTGGTGGTGTTGGTTAAGGTATAACAGTCATCTTGCTTCTTCTTCTTCTTCTTCTTCGAAGATTATTATCTTTATTGTGGTTTAATTCACCAGTCTTGTTTATGCAGAGATGAATTGAAGATGTCTCTGAATTCATTAATCACCGTGATTAAATATATTTTGACATCCAATCTATACCGCATTTGTTATTCTAACCATTGACAATGAGAAAGTCTTTCGCCAAACAAAGTATTGAAGTATATATATCAATTTGTCCCAAGGGGCAGATCTAACCATATTTACAAGGGTTCCAACCATATGCCCCCTTCAGAAGCATACATCGTCAAAAAGGGTGGTTCCAATATCCCCTGATCAGGAATAAATATTCATAGGTGTTAAACTAATATTCCAATCAGTTAAGAACAGCGAGTATTTTGTGATTTGGAGACTAAGTAAGGTGTGATTTCTCGATTAAGAAAACGAAAATGATCCAAATATATATTACAGCCATTTGAAATATATAGTTTTTTTTTTATCTATAACGGACGGTGTGCATGTAGAAATAAAGGTTTTGCAATTATATGATATGTGGTAGCTGAATGGTTCTGCACCGATTATTCATCTTATGGGGTTGTGTTATTTTTGTATTATTTTTTATAAAAATTGATTGATTATAAATTTTTGAATAAAACAATGTTTTATTTTTATGCTTAAAAATCTTTTATTTTAAATTTATTCCTCTGTTTTTCTTCCATGTAAACATGTGTTATACTTTATAAAACATGCCTAATATGTAGATAGAATAACCAAAAACAAAAGATGTTTTAATTCTTTCTGTTTCCGTTTTCCATTCCGTATTCCGTTCCGTTTTCCGTTTCCGCCGTTGAGCAACACCCACAGTTGAGTACGACTACGACAGGTAAGATGTGAGGGGTCGTCTAAAAAATAATAATTGAAAATAATACTATACATCACTAAGAAATTTAAGACAATGATATAACTTTCCAATAGAGTAACATGGCATGGATTTTTAAATTTAGAAGAAAAAAGAAAAAATCAACTCATTTTCTGTACGGTGGAAAAAAACCAACAGAAGAAAACATGTAACATATATACATGATATATAAAACCAACGATACTTGATCAACACGGACTCCGTTAAACTCTATTGCTAAGCAATTCCCGCTTCTAGTAAGAAACTCAGAGGTCATTTTCGAGGACAGGGGAATGGCTCTACGATAAAAAAAAAAAAAACAACGTCTGCTGTTTTTTTTGGAACACGGGCAATTATATAAGTCATTGGACTCCAAATCCCTGCTTAGCACTATCCAAAAAGAATGTACAATGACAAAGCTCTATAGTAACTAGTATGTTGAATTATAAATTCCATACGCAGGTATGTACTGCTTAAATGATGACACATCTCCCCTTGTTCAAGAAGGAAATACACCAACTTAAACAAGGTATCTTGATCTTTTCCTTCGACCTTTGAAATCAATATGTTTTTACCCCTCCCAAAATTTAATATGTACATCAGGTATGGTTTAGATCGTTTAAAAAAGTCTCGACCGTGTTTACAAGTGAGATAACAGACGGACAGACAGTCCCGTAATAATGTTTCAGAAATTCTCAGAAATTTTTAGAAAAACTTTTACAGATACACATTTATTCTTATTGGCATGCGGCATAATCATAAAGTTGAATGATTGCAGTATTTTTTAATCAATTCTACGTGAAATGTCGTGTAAAAACATGTAATAAGAATATTGTATGATGGAAAAATATTTGTATTGACTTTTTATATTTTTATATCTTCTGTAGCTATATATAACCGCCAAACCGAATTTATATATCGTAATGATAATCAGACGTTTTTGTCGACCCCTCCACTTTACCTGTAAACTGTAGGTGTCATTAGTCGGTGTCGAGAGCTGTTGAAAAAAGTCTATTAGCAACTGGATATTTAACAATCAAGAATTTAAATATACAAAAACACAAACTGATAACGCCATATGTAGCTTTATAATACATCTTCATTTATGTCAATAAAGCAAAACCTTTTTTATTCAACAATATAACACAAGCCGTTTCTAGTGTTGCCTCCGTGGCTGGTATACAGTTATCTATCTCAGCGAATATCCTTGCTCAATATGACCAGAAAAAAAAACCAGGAAATCTTCGTGTAGATAAACTGCAATTGTTTTGCTATCACTATACTATAACACATAATCCTTCAAATAATCATAAACAGTGTAAATGGCCGAGGGTTTTTAATTCACAATAAAAATTCGGTATATATGTACAGTATAATTACCTCTCAGATAATGTTAAGAATGATTTTTTGATCCAAATGATCTTTATTAAATTAGGGTTTTAATCGAGTTTTTTTTTGTTTATTTGTTTTGCGGTGCATTTTATATGGAAATGTGATAGCGTGAGTGGGACATAATGTCCTATGGAAACGAAGCCCATCATACCACATAGGCAGCTATGTCACCGAGCTAGTTTTGTCAATATATTGATAACCTTAATATGAATCGCAACGATTGAATTTAACAACGGCCCGGCTACACAAGTATTTCGTGGGTAAAAAAGCAGCTGACACTGCCTAGCAATGCATGATTAGTAAACAGTATTTTAATAAATAACAACAGTGAAAGATTAAATAAAAGTATCCAGAGTTACTGTACTTAACACAAATTATTTACCAAAAAAAAAATCGATTTTTGTTAGCAAACAAAAAATATGTTTCGATACTGTAAACTTGTTATTCATAGGTATTGTTTCTTTGGAAGATACTAGTTGCAGTTGAAAATTTGGACAGTTTCACAGTCATTAATAACGTAAAATGTTGTAGATTCTTTGTTGAAGTTTATCGCATAAGGCCGTGAAATTTTGTCGCTCGCCTTTAACACAACATCACTCGAAGAGTCACCTTTCCTTATTCGACGAATCTCATCTGACACCCTCATGCTATAATAAACATTTCCTCGTCTGTCAAGGGCTAATCCCGCTTCCCCTGGGACATCAGTTTGATACACGATTTCCCCGGTCAGCTTTACGTACCATAGTCTGCTCAAGCTTCGACAGATAAGTTGCTGATTAGTTTCATTGACACATAAAGAATAAATGCTTTCCGTATTATTAACTGTGATTTTATTTCGAAATAATCCTTGCAAATTCAGTACAAAGATCTTTCCCATGCCACCTAGATATATGTTATTCCTATTTGTACTAACTCCATAACAGCTCTCTTCTGTTGAAATTTTGTTACATGATAACTCCGTTCTTGTTATATCAATGAACTGAATTTTCATTTCATTTGGTAGTGTGACGACGACTTTGTCTGTATTGGGAATCAACGCAACATCATATGGAAAGGATAACGATATGTCAGACTTTAAAACATTAGTGCTGCTATAAGTAAACAGATTCCCACTGGGTGTATGATTACATAAAATAACGCTATCGTCTGAAGTTATTGCTATTCCTGTTAAGTTGTAGTCTGTTCCAGCGTGAAGGTTTAATTGATTATTCCATTGCATGCTGGTAATTGGCTTACTGTTGTCTGACCTTGCTTGTGCTTGGTTCAATTTCATTGGTTTATGCTTGATTGCACATGGTAACGGTGTTTCCTCAATGGAGCCGATGGAGTCGATTTTCAAATTATGTATGCCCGTTAAGGCGAGTTGAGCCCCAACGAAGGTAGAAGTCATCTCTTTAATTCGACAATCAATTGATTGAATTTTTTTATCCTGTTGTCGCAAAGCCAAAAAAAGCTGATTATTGGATCCGTGTTTTTTAAGGAAATTTACCTGCTCATGTATTTCCTGAACTTTGTCTTTCAGTTCTCCTATTTCGGTTTGGTTTTGTTTAAACTTTATTTCTTTCTCTTTCTTTATGCTAGAAAGTTCTTTGATGACCTTTTCCTCAAATTTGTCTATTTGTTTTACTAGGTTTTCCTTAACAGTTTTTAATTCCCTCAGTATGGCTTGTTCATCATCTTCTAATTTTTTTATATTGTTATTTGTACCGTCCATCAAACCTGTCAAAGTTTTTGAAGCATTATCCATTGCATCTAAAGTATCGTTTAGGACTGCTGAATTTCTTACATCCTTTGAAACATGTTCTAAAGGAAAAACATTTTTACAAGATTGGTGTTTCAAAGGCATACACGATCTACAGCAAACAACGTCATGCTGTGTGCAGAAAAAATCTAGTAGACCATCTGCGTGGACGTCACAGTATTTTTGAAAGGTAGGAATTTTAGATCCAGCTGCAGACAGGTCGATCAAATGATGAGATCGCAACACTTTAAATTTAGAGTGATCTTCTATGCATTTTTCACAGAACCGTTCTTCACAGTCGGAGCAGAATTTGACTGCCGGTGATGATGTTCCTTGTTCAGTGCATGGATCACACTGTCCTTTGGACGCCATCATTTCTTTATTTCTAAAAAAAAGTTGTCAGACAATATTATTATGAAGCAGACTTCGCGAAATGTTATAATTTGTTTCTAACTATAAATTAAGGTAAATCAATGACGGAAATGTAGCTTGCGTTTAAATTTATACTGTTATGATGACAGGGATTTTTAATCAATTAATATATTTATGAATTGAAGTATAATATCGATATGAAAATATCATCATTTTGTATTTACAAAAGGCTTAACATTTTCTGTATTTTCAGACGTACAGAAGGTGTGAGAAAACACCCCAACTAAACAAAATAAAAGCATATTGGCCTTGGGAAATGTTCGACATTATTCCCAGTTAAATACTTGTATGATTATTATGGATAGTAATTGTCGTTTGTTGATGTGGTTCACAAGTGTTTCTCGTTTCTTACATAGATTAGACCGTTGGTTTTCCCGTTTGAATGATTTACACTAGTTATTTTTTGGGGTCCTTTATAGGTTGCTGTTCGGTGTGATCCAAGGCTCCGTGTTGAAGAAGTACTTTGACATATAATGGTTTATTTTCATAAATTGTGACTTGGATGTGGAGATTCATTGGCACTCATACCGCATCATCTTATATCTATCTGGGAAACGTTAGATGTTCCTCCCATGCAGTTAAGTCTTGTATGATTTATATAGACTATACATGCACCACTGACAGACGGGCAATGATTTATTTTGTATTTGTTATCCAAAAATCATGCATTCAGTTTTGATGTTGTATTTGTTTTACTGATATATAGATAGAATATTGTTAATTTTCTTATCCTTTGTAGTAGTAGTTCTAACTTTTTTAATTTCTATTCGTGTTGACCAATAACCTATCCTTGTAAAAAACTTTAAAAGTTGCAGAAACGCGAAATTAAGCTAATGGAAGAACGACTTTTCTGATGGGAAATACCGAGGTGAGACCAGAAAACAGAAATCAGTTAGAAGGTTTAATGAATGATGTTGGCCAAACACAGAATCAATTGGAAGCAAACATCAGGAGATAACCATTGGTTCATCCTAGAAAACAGATCAAGGTCGGATGCTGGAATGTTAGAACAAAGTATGCATCTGGAAAGACATACCAGGTAGTAAATGAAATGAACAACTATGGAATTGATGTATTGGGTATTAGTGAATGTTGTTGGACCGGAACAGGAAAGATCAACCTCAGAGGTGGCGAGACTATGCTATACACAGGACAAACAGAAAGACATGAGTATGGATTAGCACTTATTATATCAAAAGCAAACAGCAAAACACTCATGGAATGACAACCTATTAATGAAAGAATAATAACAGCTCGATTTTTTTCTAGACATATAAAGTTGACCATAATACAGTGTTATGCACCAACGAATGACGCTTCTGATGAAGTAAAAGAGGAATTCTACCAAACCTTGAACGATGCAACAGCAAAAGTTCATAAACATGATATGATAATTGTAATGGGTGACATGAATGCAAAGATAGGATCAGATAATCTTGGATATGAAGATGTAATGGGGAAGAATGGGTATGGTGTTATCAATGAGAACGGAGATGTCGGGTGACATATATTGTGTGGTTCCGCTTCGCTGTTTTTATGTGTATACCTAGGTTGTATTACGTGTTTGTTTTTATTATGTGGTTAGTCACTCCTACCATGTTGACATGCATATCAATTATATGGTCATTTTTATAAATTAACTGTTTGCATAAAGTTAATATGATTTATTCTAAATACTAAGGATTTTCTTATCCCAGGCAAATAACCTTAGCCGTATTTGCACAACTTTTTGGAATTTGGGTCCTCAATGCTCATCATCTTTGTTTGACTTTCTTTACTATTTTGACCTGAGTGTCACTGATGATTCTAATTTAGACGAAACACGTGTCTGGCGTATAGTTATTATAAACTAGGTTGTACCTTTAAAAACTATTAGCATGTCGTAATGTTCTTTTGTATTGTTAATTTGTGTATTTCTCTGTCCTGAATATTCTTCCATTTTTTTTGTAATGTAGTCCTGTCATATCATGTTGTCAATTTAGTGTTATATTTAACATTTCCATAAAAGCGGGAGATTTGGCTAGCCGCAAAAGTAGGTTCAACCCACAATTTTTTTCTCAAAATGTCCTGTACCAAGTCAGGAAAATGGCAATTGTTATCTTATAGTTCGAATCTGTGTGTGTCGCATTGTTGTTTAGTTTTTTGTTGCACTTGAGTTTTTCTGTTATTTCGTTGTTTTCCTCTTGAGGCCCCTCATGGGGGGGTCCTAGTAATCACATAATCACCATTTTTTTGCCAATATAATCACATAATCATTAAATATTTGCTTATCTTTAGTAATCAAATAATCATAAACTAAAAATACAGTCCTAGGTAATCAAATAATCATGAAATATTTGGCTTAATAATCAAATAATCATTAAAAAAACGGCCAAGTAATCACATAATCAAAAACCCCATGAGGGCCCTCCCTCTTATATTTGTTTTCTTCAGTTTTAGTTTGGTACCCAGATTTGTATTCTCTAAATCGATTTACATTGATGTACTACTATTGCCTTTATTTGTTAAACAGTGTATAGAATAATATCATTGATACAGTCATACAGTAGTGACGAAACAAACAAAATCGTTTCTAAAACCAATAAATATTGATTCCGATTTCTAACGCACTTCACGATTAGTGCCTTTTAAACTTTTCAAGAAAGTTTGTTTGTACTTTAGATACACTTTGTTTTAAGTGGCCCCTTTTATAATAAAAATGGGTTATGGAGGTGGATGAAATAAGCGAAACCGAAAGTAAAATATATTAACCTATAACTAGAAAATATTTAAGGTAGCAGCCAATGTAATTGTAGAATATTAAGGAATACTTAGTATAGTTAATTCTTAAAAAAATTACCTTGTCTAAATAGAGCAGCATCTATAGAAGATTTCCAGAAACTATTTCCTCATAAATATTACCATGTTTACATACATGTCATAAAATTTATAAAATCTGTGCTTTCAGTTAAATATGGAACGCCGTTCTTGTCAACTATGTCATGTATAAAGCAATGTTACTATGAAGATCATTAACAAATATAAAATTACTTTTTCTAAACTGAGTAGTATTGATTTCCAGAAACTATTTCTTATTACATATTACCATGTTGACATGTCATAAAATTTATATAATCTGTGCTTTCAGTTAAATATGGAACTCCGTTCTTGTCAACGATGTCATGTATGTAAAGCAATGTTAATACTACAAATGAAAGTTTTTATTTATATGTATATAATAACACCACAGAGCTCTTCTAGATTTTTCTTTGACAGTCCAAGATGTGAAAGCCAAGGATGTATTAGATCTAAAAGCGCGAAGAACGGAGCTGTAAGACAAAAGCAGACCTTAGAAAATAAAGGTAACGTGTTTAAACTAGCACTAGGAAATTTCAGTATACGGATGTGGATAGTAAACTGTACATAGAAAACGAAGAAATAGTGGTGCCATCGTTGATTACGTTTATAAAGTAATACAAAAAGACAGGAAATACCGAAAAAAAAAACAAAAAAACAATCATTATAGTCTGGTCAAAATAAAACATTTGCATTTAGAGCAATATGACCAAAAGGCAATTCTAAATAGCCAAATCGTTTTAAGATCATCTCTGTCGTTCTGTTTGTGAAAATTGTTACATGAAGAAAAAGCACATAGAAAAGAAAGTAAACATCCTATTTTTTTTAATTTGTTTATCGTTTTAGACATAAGTCATGGCGTTAGTTTTCTAGTTTGAATTGTTTTACATTATTTTTTTAATTTGGGGTACTGCTATAGCTTATATTTTGCTAAGGGTTTTGCTCATTGTTAAAGACCATACGGTGATCAGTGTTGCTAACTTCTACGTTATTTGGTCTCTGGTTGAAAGTTGTCTTATTGGCATAGCTGCGTGGTAGGGTATGGTTAAGGTTATTGACCTACATGGTCAAACGAATATTTCTTTACTATATATTGTTGTTTATCATATCAATTTGAATGCTATTTTGTTACCATTCTAAATTCCTAAAAAGACATCTGATCATTTTCTAAAAATATGCTTCCGTTTTATTATTTCGATATTTCAAGCACCGTAAAGAAGTTATATAAATGTGTTTTTACGAACAGAATGATATATTGGTCTTAAACAATTTTTTTAAATTGTAATTATTTTGATTTATCATTAATTGCATTTCGTTTATTTTTGATATATTTTCCTCTTAAAAAGTTTGTGTTTGTTTTAGTCTTAGATACGTGATTTTGTTATTAAAATTTAGTATTATCGGATTTGAACTAGCTTCATGCAGTAACTGTGAGTAATCTCAGAATTCTATCTTGTGTCTTCGGTGTTTTCTTAGTTGCTTTGTGCTCTGTATTGTTCTGATGATATAAACATGTTACACACTTTTCAACTGATTTTTATGGTTTGTTCTTATGTTGTGCTGTCACATCACTGTCACGAGTAAGGTGGAGGATCAATCGCCCGCAAACATGCTTTACAGTATGCGCCTGTCCAAATGTAATAGCCTTAATTAAGTGGTTGTCATTTGTTGCTGTACATCATATTTATTGTTTGTTTATTGTTTTATACATAAGTCATGCCATGTCATAGTTTTTTCGTTTGAATTGATTTACATTTGTCAATTTGGGGTTTGCCTGCTTTGTGGTATGGGTTTGTTCATTTTTAAAGGCCGTGCGGTGACCAAAGTAGCTAACCTCTACGTTACTTGGTAACTAATTGAGAGTAGTCTCATTGGCATAGCTGCATGGTAGGGTATGGACGAAGTTAAAATGATCAAATGACTCATTTGTTTTACATTTATACATGTACTTTTTGTTATTCATCTGCCTGATTATATATTTTTGCGCAAATGTTTTCCCTTCGTCTTGTTTTGCCTAATTTGCTTGAAATGTCTCCATAAATGCAGAAAGTACAAAACATAAAAAAGGGGTATCGTAGTCTGCACTTTTTTTCGATTAAGCAACAGTTTGAAGATTATCAAAAAGTGCGTTTTTTTCGAAGTTTTCATTTATAAGTAGGATTTCTTACTTAATACATAAAACATGTAGAATGGCATTTTTTAATATAAGATAAGCATTAGATAGGAAAAGTATAAAATAAAATAAAAATGAAAATAGGACTGTCACAAAATAACGAAAGCAAACAATAAACAATGAACAATAAAAAACATTTAACATTGAAATACAAATTCTAATGAAAACAAATGATATAGGGTATCGATTCATGACACAAAATCATTAGATGCACAGCAAAAACACACAAAAAGCAAAATAACAGCACTTTTATTGCAGTTCTTTATCTTAAAGTCACAGTGAGGCTTACAACACTGACAAAAAAATCTCACTTCACTGCAAGTTTGAGACGGCCCCTAGCACCGGGTTGAGCGGAATTCTTTGCAAAAATAATTCGGATAGACTTTGTAAGATGTAAAAGAGGGACGAAAGATACCAAAGGGACAGTCAAACTCATAAATCTAAAACAAACTGACAACTCCATGGCTAAAAATGAAAAAGACAAACAGAAAAACAATAGTACACACGACACAACATAGAAAACTAAAGAATAAACAACACGAACCCCACCAAAAACTAGGGGTGATCTCAGGTGCTCCGGAAGGGTAAGCAGATCCTGCTCCACATGTGGCACCCGTCGTGTTGCTTATGTGATTACAAATCCGGTAAATAGTCTAATTCGGTAGGTCATATTCATGAAAGGGAAGGGGATTGTAGTTACGACGTAAGGAACATATCCGATATCATTTGTGAAACGGTTATTCCATAACGGTCAACCAACTCGTGATGGCGTCCGTAAAATTTACGAAGGGATGATTTCAACTTCACTATTTGGAACTCTTGGTTTAATAGCTTCCTTGTGAGCAGCAAACCTCTATCAAGAAAATCATGATAGGAAATGCAAGCACGGGAATATCGTATCAATTGGGAGATATATACCCCGTATGCAGGTGCTGCTGGAATGTTGCTACTTAGAAATGGAAAGTTCACAATTGGAAAGCTGAAATCATCTCTTTTGTCGTAAAATTTTGTTTTCAACCGACCCTCATTGTCAATTTCTAGATGTAAGTCAAGATATGAAGCCGACTTAATTGTATCTGTAGTATCCTTTATCTCTAGTTCGATTGGATAGATGCGTTCCACGTAGTCACCAAATTTTGAATTGTTTAGTGAAAGAACATCATCTATATAGCGGAAAGTAGAGTTAAAGGATATTGCTAACTTCTTGTCTTTCTTCCTAAGAAGTTCCTGCATGAAGTCAGCCTCATAATAATAAAGAAACAAGTCGGCGAGTAGAGGGGCACAGTTTGTTCCCATTGGAATGCCGACAGTCTGTTGAAAAACACGTCCTCCGAACGTAACAAATATGTTGTCAATCAAGAAATCAAGCATCTTGATAATATCAGTTTCAGAGAATTTTTTGTTTGAATCAGAGTGATTCTTTACAAAGTAGGATTTATCCCTCCCTAAGACAAGATACTTGTATCTACGTTGGCCATTCTTTTTTATGAAGCAAAGTAATACCAACTCTTTCAATTTGTCTTTTAGTTTGGAATGTGGAATACTTGTGTACAGAGTAGAAAAGTCAAATGTTTTAATACTGTTACAAGATGAAAGAGAGTTAGATTGTATGTACTCTAAAAGATCTTTTGAATTTTTAAGTATCCACATCTGATTCACGCCACCTCTAGAATAGGCAGTTTCACAATAACTTTGAAGCCCGTCTTTGATTGCTGATAAAATAGATGTTAATAATTTAGAAAGAGGTTTCGTGGAGCACTTGGAAGACCCAGCAATATACCGTTGTTTGTAAGGACACTTATGTAGTTTAGGTATCCAATACAGTGATGGAAGATCCAGTTCTTCATCGTTGGTTGAAATTCCAAAGGAACATAGAACAGACCTATGATTATCCAGGATTTCCTCTTTGGTAAGTGTCGTGAGGGTATATGTTGAGTTTCCAAGTGAATTGTCAATACCTAATTCGTTTATCAAGCAGTTGATGTAGTGACTTTTACACACAAAAACGATGTTATTTGGGGCTTTATCTGCGGGGACAACAACATATTTGTCATGGAGGTCGGATAGGTGTTTTGCAACATTTGGGTCTTTAAAGATTGACGTAGCATGGGCATTGATGGACCCATTCAGTTTCTTAATTCTGATTTGTATCAACGACCTCACTGCCTTAATCCATTCGGAAAGAGTGTCTACGTCTTCCTTCTCGCGCTTAGCCCATTGCCTGCCATAATCCTCGACTGAATCCATCAAAATTTTAAAGTTGTATTTCCAATTGATGGATTTAGGCTCACGATATTTGGGACCTTTCGATAACACATTTCGTAGAGAAGTGTTATTAACAATGTTAAGGTCACCGGTAATAACGTGGCCAGCAGGATTATATGTGAATTTGGAACTAGCACAAGTGCAATCAGGAGGTTTAGACTTGAAGTCGTCAATATCGAGATCCTGCAAAACGCGTAAACTGTAAAACCACACAAACTGGCCTTTATAAAAAGGATATACTGTAAAGTAGTACATATTAAAAAAAAATAGTTTCTACGCATAGATGTTAATATCAAACTATGTAGAACATATTTAGTAATTTAGGTAACCAGTATCTGATATTTTTGAATAATACACAAATGTATGAATTAATTCTGAAATTGAGGACATATATTGCATGTTTCTCAGATATGATGTATCTGGTAATGTAAGTTGGTTTCTTGATTTTCTTTTTTTCAAATGCATCCCAACATGCCTCTCATAAAATCAGTCAGCGAAAGAATTGTTGTTTACCTCAATTTTTTTTAATATTGATATAGTTTACTGGTTTTTTTTAAAAAAAACCTAAAAAAAAAACCCGCGTAGAAACCGATTCAACCATAGTTAAATATTAAGCTCTTGCACAATTGTACTGTTGTTTCTATAATTATAATTCTCACTTATGCCATTAGAAAAAAAATCATCAATGTGCCCGCAAGTTAAAAAATTCATTTGTTTCATTACTCCTTGAAATAAAGCAAGGAAAAATATCAATAACTTCATTTAATATTTTCATTTTAGAGTTGACAAAGGGAGAATATCAAGAAAAACGTCATGGAAATGGGTAATTTACTCTTTATTTAAGTTAATTTGTTCTAAATGATGGCCATAAAAATATTCTTAGAATAGATCTTGAATTAAACTGGTCACCACATTACTTAATGTTTTAAAAATGGCTGGTAATTATTCTAACGATTTGAATATTTCCTCTGTTGGACAGTTGCGTTATTCAAGCTCCTGAAAGCACCTAGTTTTATCTTTTATTTATGGTGTTTTAAAAGGGTTAAATTTTAATTTTGGAGATAAAATGGTTACTGGTAAAATATTCCCATGCTGAATAGTTTTTTTAAAAAAGTCTCACGAAAAAAAGTAACACGAATGATCTTTAGACTGGATTATGATACTTTGATTGTAGTCATTTACAATACTGATGAGTTAAACATTATGAGCCATGCTAATGATCATACAATCAAATTTTCCCATACACATGATACATAATCTAATGTATTTGAATGAGGGAAAAATAATTACATCCTTTATAAAATCAGATGGGTACACATATCAATATTTTAAGTAATTATCTCGTTTACTTGATTAATAAAAAATATGTATGAATGACTTTATTTCTCATTAAACTACGTTACATATTTATAGATGACATGTTAAAACATAAAAATATGGTTAACTTATTACAAACATACATTTACCAGAATAAAAAAATTATTATAATTATAAAATGTAACTCCAACTTTTATTGTCAAACTGTTGTAATTAATATGAATGTTTTCTATTAATTATCATAATGGTTTTTGTCTTTTGTGCTTTTGTGTTTTGTTCCCTTTCATGCATCTAAAAAGTAAAATAACAAAAATACGGAACTCGGAGGAAAGTCCCTAAGCAAATGACATAACCAAAAGCTCAAACTCATCAAACGAATGGATAACAACTGTCATATTCCTGCCTTGGTACAGGCGTTTTCCTATGTAGAACATACTGCATTAAACCTGGTTTTATAGCTTGCTCATCCTTTCACTTGTATGACAGTCGCATAAAATTCCATTACATTGACAAAAATGTGTGAACAAAACAATGGTAAACATGTCAAAAATAGGGGTACAGCAGTCAACATTGTGTTATAATCCTAATAACTATAAAAACAAACAAATATTTCAACAAAGAAAAACAAAAAAGCATATGAGGCCCCTCATGGGGGGTCCTAGTAATCACATAATCACCATTTTTTTGCCAATATAATCACATAATCATTAAATATTTGTTTATCTTTAGTAATCAAATAATCATAAACTAAAAATACAGTCCTAGGTAATCAAATAATCATGAAATATTTGGCTTAATAATCAAATAATCATTAAAAAAACGGCCAAGTAATCACATAATCAAAAACACCATGAGGGCCCTCGCATATAGACAAAGCACATTAGCAAAAACAAAAGACAACAATACAAAAAATTACTATAGCATAATAACAAAATGACGGGATGTATAAGTAACGAGCCATGTCAAATGGATATTACCAAAAATATACAGTAAAAGCAATTATCTTACCTCCCATACATTTCTAGGAATATGATTGATTAAAAGCGTCCTCGTGGAAACCGTGTATATTTAATATTAGGTTAGTTGGGAGGCGGGGCTTATTTCATACACGGTTAGTAGTGGAGTTACGTCCCTTTATATTCCATATACGGTAATAAGGAGGCGGAGCTTATTTCATACACGGTTAGTAGTGGTGTTACGTCCCTTTAGAAAAACAAAACAGTACTGAGAAAAAAATCTTAAAGGTTTCAACAGACAAAGAAAATGATGATAAAGTGAAATAAATTCATAAAACACATTTAAATCTAACAAGTTGTCATTGTTGGCAGCTGTTTTTGTAGGATCAAAGGAAGTAGTTTCTTAATCATGTTAATGCTAACTGTATTGAAGACTTGCTCATTTTGATAGGTCACTAAATTTTACACGTTAAGATAGTCGGTAAGATAAATTCTTTACATAGTGTGCTAGTGACGTAATACGGTATATATGGGGTCAGTAAATTCCATATGGGGATTCGAGCTTCGCTCTGACCACATATGGAATGTACTGACCCCATATGTACCGTATTAGGTCACTAGCACACTATGTAACTAATATTATTTACAAAGACAAATAAAGGAATACTATTACACGTTATACAAATGATGAACAACGTCAGTACCTAGAATCTATAATTCAAGACCATCGTGCATTATTTGTGAAGTTGATACGGAATTTTTATCAACAAAGTCTTGGTCTATCCCGATGAACCATTTCAGAAAAAGGACGAGAGATTCTTTGACATACATATTGTGTATACTTTAATTTACAAAATGTAAAAAATGTAACTTCAATTAATATATTGTCAGTTAAAAGTGAAAAGTGATTAACAAAAACACCGAACTTATCAAATGGCAAAATCAAAAGTATATACACATCAAAACCATGGAAAACAACTGTCATATTCCTGGCTTGTCACAGGCATTTCATTATACATGATATCATTACATTGAATAAAATATAAACATGAATTCTATCAAATTATTTTCATAATGGTTTTTGTCTCTTATTCTTTTTAAATTTTTCAGATGTCATAACAGTAATAATTTTATATAGTTCAATAAAACTAAGTGAACATTGAATTCAATTTGACCAAAATAAAATAATTGATCCAAAGTGCCAAAAGTTGACAGCATAACATTTAACCACGACTTTTTTGGTGAAAACCACCAAAATATTCCTACACCAACATATCACGGTTGCTTCTGGTTGCGCACACCTGTTTGGAAAAATGGGATTTTATGCATTTTTTAAAGAAACATTGAAGGCAAAAGTATTATATGTTGATTTTTGAAGTCTTATATATATTTGCCGGTATCATAGCAAAAATACCAGTTGAGAGAACCGGGTCTAGGAGACACTGGCATTTTTAAATTGATTTAGGGAGGACACATCAACAATCTTTAAATACAATTATCCACCACATAACCAAAAACGCGGATGAAAACAACACAAGGCTTTTTATTTGAATGTCATTCTGCAAAATAAGGTCCTCCCTTTATATGAATTCAGAGGCAGTTTCCTTCATTCTGTTTTTCACAATTTCTCAGTTCAAAATGTATAGTTGATAAGCGATTAACAAAGTCACTTCATTTTTTAATAGGGAGTTTTATAATCAAATGGCGCAATCAATAATAATTATAAAAGACAACACGAAGGACCAACCACTGTTACAAAACTATACACAGAAAGCTACTGGTTGAGCAACAAGAACCAATCAGAAGCCACGGATGAAGACATTTAAAAACAAATGTCCAATATGTCAGGTTTTTGTCTGTGTCTCAACTCACTATCGACATGGTATATCACATCGGTATCACAATAGTTGTCTGTTTTGTAAATTTACCGATATTGACTACCATGTCGACACACCTGTTTCCGACTATTTTGGAGATAATGCAGTTCCGCCATTTTCTATTGGTTTTACTTGATTTTTAGCTTCCTAATGAGTTTACCTAATATTGCCTTCAAATGTTTGCCAGAACTGAATTAATTCGAATGGGATTTCCCAAGATTTACTTAGCACAGCTTTTTTAAGATTGACTTTTACTGCTTTTCTTATACGGAAACATAAGACCGTCTTTGCTTTATGAATTTATAAGAAATTAAAATTAGTCAACTAAAACCATCTACTTTTTATTCTAAAATCAAATGATATTTGAAAGATTTACTTTATAATACTTGCAGATATGCTTGAAATTTTTCATTGTCTGACATATTGGTTTCGAACAAATTAATAAAACAAAGATGTTGTCATCTCTGTACATATACATGTTTTTCGACAGAATATCACACAAATATTGACAAAAAAATGTTTGAACAATGAATAAATATATAAAGGTACGCCGTGGGCGTATTCTATTCTAAAAACTATTCCTATTTCCGTAAACATTATTCAAATAATAGATATAATCTATCATTCTATGAAAATTGTATGTTTTGCTCAAAGCCATTATTAATAAGATGAAATAACTTCTTAATACTACACTTATTCTAGTTATAATAATATGTTTACGTTTATATAGATGAGGTCGTCTATTTACCGTCTTTAGTCTTTACCGTCTTCATAAATTATGATTATATTTGTTACATTTATAAATAACAATGTTTGTCTGCAACGAAATTTGCTATTAATGATAAATTGATTGCACACAAAACTTCTGCAAATGATTGAAATTACCGATAATAGATCTTTTATTTTTTGAAGGAAACGATAATTGAATATTTGTGAATGACTTTAAATATATTTTTCCATGATATCCTTCTTAGTCGCGTTTATCGAAATCAGAATGCCAACGGAGGAGACGTTTTAAGATTTGAACCATTTGCTATCTAAATACACAAACAAGCTAAGCACAGTTTAGCATTTTAAATAAAAGTTCCAGTCATGGGCAACTGATTTGAACAAAAGTTGACGTTCAGCAACGAGTTCACATTTGCTTGTATTAGCATTGAAATTGACTCCATAACAGGCATCATTATTTAAACATTCCAAAAGACAGCTAATTCTTGAAGGCTGCATTCCAATAGTCAGCAATGTCATATCACCATATATTCCAGGCTCGCCACAATAGTGTCCAGTAAACACAGCTAAAATGATAAAGATTACATGGTTTACTGGAAATTCACTGGGATATGGGCACATATTTCCTGTCAGTGTTTTATGTGTCAGGAGACGCCAGGCGAAGGGGATATAGGGTTTTGACAGGATATATGAGCACATATCCCCTTGTGAAGCCCGAATAACAATTATATTATACTACAATATCCTAATTTCAACACTAATTACCTTTTTTACCTTGGTTTTCTTTCACATGGGATATAGGTCTATATCCGTGTTTAGGTAACCAATTGCAGGACTAACCACCGGATATTTTACCCCAGTTTAACATATGTAAGTTATTAAATTTAAAAGATTTTATAAACATATTTGAAAAAAAAAAACATTTCGTATATGATTTATTTTACTTAGAAGATATTGAAGCTTTGATACTTTTATGTTGGCAGAAGTAATAATATAAGTCTAGTAAATGACGACTCAAGCAAGTTTAATTGTCTTTTGCAGTTATAAATGATATATACTTAGCTTTATAGTACGTATATGGGGTTTGCTTATGGGCAAAGGCGAACTCCGCACGTGACATGTGCGTTCGACTCCAATCTTAATTAACAAGGATTGTCAGTTTTTCTGGTTGTTGGTTTTCTCCGGGCACTCCAGTTTCCTCCACTAATAAAGACTGATAGTCACAAAATAACCATCAAAGTGGCGTTATACATAAACTAGAAGCTCTAAAAAGCCTCTGTCGCTCAACCTTGGTCTATATGCATAGTCAACAATGGACACTCTCCAACATTGTAGACAAAATTAGAATTCATGGCAAAAATCTTTTTTGTTGATCTTGTACTGCTGATTATTTTGTCTGTATAGTTTCTCTCTATCTTCTTAAGGTGGCTCGGGCGTATTCGAAGTTTCTATCAGAAGTGCCGTTTTTTTGGTTATTTTATTCTTTAAAGAAAATGAATCAAATTGGTCGAAAAAAAATAGGGGGTCACGGACCATTTAAGCTCAAAATTTTACTTTTAAACAGGTATGTAAAAGGGACCTTTTTTCAATGAAATGATAGGGGAAATAGAGGTGTTGACATATTTTTTTTCGGAATATAAAAAAACGTTCTATGACAATTGTTCCAAATCTGTAATATGAAAAGCTGGAATACAGCTTCAAAGAATGAGCCAATAAAAAACATAGGTCACCGATAAGGAAAAAAAAATATTTTGCCTTACAACCCAAATATTGGCGGGAAAATAATAAAAATGGGTGAAATGTCATTTTGACCCTTTAAAAAATACCGATAATAACGAAAATATTCTATTAGTCACATAACTACAATGATTTAATATTTCTAATCAATCAAAATATTAAAAAAAATTACGACAAATACTTTTGTAATTCATGCGTGAAATTATGCGCAGTCGAATAGTCCCGAGCCACCTTAAGTATTTGCTCAAAACACAAAGAGGGTAAAACAAATCCTCATTGAAGGACAATCACTCCTATAAAGAGTGACAGTCTACTAATAATATCAATAAAAATTGACTTGTTAATAGATCTTGCCTTGTTGATCATTTTTGTTATATAAAGTGTCTATTTATGTTTTATAATTTTTATCATATCAAGCAAAACAAAGATTCACTGACGGTCTTTTGTGTAGATCTTGTCTTGCTGATCATTTTTGCTTATTCAAGTTTCTATTTATCTATTATAATTTTTAAGATATGAGACAAAAACGCAAAAATTATAAAAATCGTCATCAAAGGTTTATCACTCTAATAATGAGTCGTGTGACGACTTCGACCATGCAGACTGATTTATCGAACTTGTTTTGCTGATCAGTTTTGCAATTGAAGTCCCTCTCTATCTCTCTCTACTATAGTTTTCAAAATAATAGGCAAAAATGATAATAGAAAAAAAAAAGATAACGGTAAAAAAAACGGTATCATTTAAGGGCAATAACTCCTATAAGAAGTCGTCTGACAGTTTTGACGTATCTGAACAATTGGTAAAACTCAACATTCACAACACCTGTGGACCAGGTAAGCTTAAAATCAAGCAATCAATCATTGTTTAAATCCTACTGTGACATATACTTGCTTACTTTCACGTTTTTTGGTCTCTAAAGGATATTTGTATCATATAAAATTATGCCACATTTCTTCTTATTTATTATTTCATTTGAATATTTATGTGATGTTTTTAAAAAATATAAGTGATTTTTCGCTCCTGAAGGTTTATAAATGATTGCATAGACAATGATCTTGTAGAATAATAAGCTATCGTCGCTATACTTCTAGTAATCAATACAAAATCCTTGTCTGGGTTTGCCTTTCTTTTTTAGTGCCCTTTCTGATTGATCAGCTTATCGACGTTTGTATCAAACTTCGTTAATAAACTGATCATAGATACCAGGCTAATATTTTTTTCGCCAGATGCGAGTTTTGTTTTCAAGTCTCATCAGTGACGCTCGAATCAAAAAATTAAACATGCCAAATAAAGAACGTTTTTGTGGAGCATTTAGAACCAAAAATTTCGAAAGAGTTTGCCAAAATTGTTAAGGTAATATATTCCTGTGGTAGAAAATCCTTAGTCTTTTCGAAAAATGGAATGTTTTATAAGCAGTTAATTTACAATTATTTTTATATCAACGATAATTGATGCAACACATAAGTTCTGACTACTTTGCTTGTGATACCCGCGGGGAAGATATAACCGCAACATGTTAATAATCTGTTAGAATTCTGGTCGTCAAATGTAAGTTAGAAATTCACAGCTCTTCTTGAATTTTCTTTAACAGACCATATTAATTTGCATCATTTACTCTCTCTAACCATAAGTCTAAGATAAAATGACCTCAGATTTCTGGAAGGGTGGGTAAATCCTGCTTTACTATTGACACCCGTCATGTTGCTCGTGGTAATTACACAATGTACAAATTAAGTAATGTCACAATCGGGGAAAGGAAAACGAGATTGTGGTTCAAATTTTTTATTGTAAAGACACTATGATATGAAGTGCATGCTCTGCATATTGTTTAACTTGGAGATGTATACTCTCGGCAAGCGCGGCATGAATGCTATTTTATATAAATATATAATTGTCACATATACAGTGTAACCTGTGTTATCCCACACACTGGGGGACCATAAAAAAATGTCTGATTAAGCAGGGTGTCAGAATACTCAGGTTTTTTCTGCAAGGATAGGCATATTTTGTGACCAGAAAAATGTGTCGATTAAAGCAGGATGTTGGAATACTCAGATGTCGGATTAGGCATGTTCCACTGTATATGACTAACCACGGCATTTCCAGGCTTATGTAGGTACCTCGAATAACATTGACTTATGCTTATCCAGAATATACTGAGAGAAATAGTCCTGTCACATTGATATAACAGAATTGTTGAAAACAGTATAATGCCTCTATTTGCATATTGACATAAAGAGTATTCGATCGCAACTTTTTGATTTCCGAATTCATTAATTTAGACATGTATTTAAAATTTTCAAATTTATTTATCATAAAAAATCAAAACAAACAGCTCTTTGACATATTTTCATTTCTTCAAAAAATTTGATCTAAAGTTGCAATAGAATTTGTATCACAGTTATTACTGTATTTGTCTTTTAAGTTTAACAGTGTAATGGTGCGTGTCTCTACCACACATATGATGCGAAGCGTAAATTAGAAATGACATCTCACATATTAAATTGACCATAATGATGCATATTTAATGATACTAACTATGAAAAATCTACAGAGCACAGATCCTTTAATTTCAAATACATTAAAAACTTGTTAATTATTTATGTACGAACAGGAAGTTTCCACTCTAAACAAAAAAATAAAGCTTCTTCAGCATTTATGTATTTGCCATCACAAAATTGAAAACAAAGTGGAGTGTTATACCTTCTTCAAATATACTTCGAAACAACAATGAATCATCATGCATTTCAATCTAGAGAGAATTATTTGAACCATCTAAAAACAATTTATAATTTGTAAAGGTTTTGATTTACTTTCAATTCACATATATTTTTTTTAACAAGTTTCAACTTATTTAAGAAATAACATTGTAAATTTATCATGCAAACGTATCTTACGACATAATAAATGTTAAATATTGTATCCAATATTATTGTTTACTTATTATGGATTGTTTACGGATTTGAATTACAAATAATACATCATACATGTCATATATCTTCACCATTGTTCACGTCTATCGACTTTTTTTTTACAATTACATCTTCCACTTAAAACACTGATCCTCTTGAAGACATTTGAATTCTTATTGTATCTTAACGTTTTTACATATTTTTGTAGGCAACATTGATAAAAATATGTATAATGGGAGACAGTTCAGTCCTATGTTGAGCTGTGAAAACTTAGCAAAACTCACGTTAAGCTTTTGAGAATATCAACTGTTAAAGTTCTTACTGAATGCAGTTTGATTTTATAATTTTACAACACAATACTGTGGTATTCTTTAATATGTATGAGATTTAAGAACTGTAAAGACCCGCTTATATTGTTAATTAGTAACCTTTTCTCATTGACATTTAGTTATTGAGTGTCTTATTTTGTCTAGTTCGTTCTTCATTTCAGGCAAGTTTGGTTACCTTTTTGTTTACTTAGACGAGTAAGTTTTCAATTTAAGATAGCACTACAGTAAAATTCGTGGCATTTATATTTTAAAACTAATTTTATCATTTAAAACATATTAAGACTATATTTCTAATATCAATGCATATCGTTTTTTTTTTAATTCTATTTATAGTTGAGTTCCTCACTTTGAGGCGCATAAGGGATTTTGACCCATATGTGTACTATTGCGATTCCTCCAATTCACGCACTAAATCGTTTTTGTCTGCCTTGTATAAGCACCAGCTACAGATATCACATATATTCTGTAATATTCTAATGTGAACATAATCAGGGCAGATATTAACAGTAGAAACAACATTTGAGAATCATAAAGTAGTATAGTTTAGCAAACAAAAAAAAAAAATGAAAGACATTTGGAAAAAAAAGATTCTTTACTCAAATTTAATATATCAAAATATACAGATTTTCTTAACTTCATACTGCTGTTTATGATTAGTTTCGTAGATTAAGAATTACATTTAAGATATATTTTATATGTTTAATGCTAAAAAGCATCCGGGCTATAAATTCAGTATAGAAATAATCTTGACAATCATACCATACTTTCTTATTTTATATTGTATGTGCCAACATTTGACGTTGAAAGTTTACGGCGCTTTTCTCACAATGACGTTATTACCCAATTAGCCTAGAAATACCGTGGCGGGTCACACATGTAGTCGATGAATAGATAAAGCATCTTGATGATATTTTTTTGGGAGAATGTTTTGTTGGAATCAGTTTGGTTCTTTACAAAGAATGATTTATCACATCATAAAACTGGATATTTGTACCCTCTTTTGACATTTATTTAATGAAACAAAGTTGGACTATTTTTTCAATTTGTCTGTAAGTTATGAATCAGTAATATCAGTGTTAAGGGTACAGAAGTCCGATTCTGTTATGCTATTGCAAGAGGAAAGAGCTTTATATTGTATGTAGTCTAACAGATCTTTGGAATGTTTTTAGTATCCACATCTGATTTATAACTCCCTAAAATAGGTAGTCAGGTAGTCTCGCAATAACTCTGAAGCCCGACTTTCATAAACTGATCATGACAATATTTGATGTTAATAGTTTGGAAAGGTTTCTTTAAGCACTTGGCTGATCTAATGATATAATGTTGTTTGACGTTTATAAAGTTTTGGTATCTAGTTTATTGAAGGAAGATCCAATTCATCATCTTTGAAGCGCTGGTGGAGAGGTGACTCATTGGCAATCATACCACATGTTTTTATCTTTAAACAAAATGATTGTTCGGGGTTTTCTCCTTTGTAATTTCGATGGAGTATGTATTGAAGTTCCAAGTGCTTTATTTATATGAATCCGTTATTAGGCAGATTCAGTAATGTGATTAAAACACACAAAGGACCTAGTTAGGGGCTTTATCTTGTGCAGACTACAACATATTCGTCACAGAGGTATTACAGGTTCTTATCAATATTCTGGTCTTTTAAGATGAAGCATGAGTGTCCTTAGATTCATTCCAATTTTTAAGGTAATAAATACTACGAAGGAAATCATAACCTATACTAAATTATAGAAATGTTCCCATTCAAATGTTGATATTGTGTATAAGGGAGAAAAATAGAACATGCCATATGAATCCAAACGTCTTCATTCTGTCGTTGATTCAAAATGTATTCTACCTTCTCTACATCCTAATTTATTTATAGTGTATGCATGTTCGTGAAATCAACAATATTAAGTACTTTTTTTTACTTAATTTTTCTTATATTTATAAAAACAAACAGACGGAAAGACGGAAGAACAGACGGTCAAGGGTAATACTTATAGACCGTGCAACGAACTTGCGGAGGGTATTAGGTTTTTAGCAGTCCGTTCGTCCGTTATCACCTTATTATCGTCAGGATTGTCATTTACTTTTTGAAATTGTTTGTGACATTTGTTCGAAAGAAGAGCTAGGAAAATCATATTGAGATATTGAGATCAGACGTGGCACGGTACTTGTCTACTAGTATCCCAAATTCATGTATTTGGTTTTCATGTTATATTTGTTATTCTCGTGGTGTTTTGTCTGATGCTTGGTCCATTTCTGTGTGTGTTACGTTTCGGTGTTATGTCGTTGTTCTCCTCTTATATTTAATGCGTTTCCCTCGGTTTTAGTTTGTTACCCCGATTTTGTTTTTTGTCCCTGGATTTATGAGTTTTGAACAGCGGTATACTACTGTTGCCTTTATATACCGCCATTTAATTACCATGTAATATTAACCCCATAAATCATATGTTTAAAATGCAAGTACATATGCAAGTTATAAGATAATGACATTTCAATAAAACATTCCTTCAAAAATATTGAGGCTTTCTTTCATCGTTTTTGATTCGCAACATCAATTTCTGTTTTACATACAATATAATAAAATTGAGAATGGAAACGGGGAATGTGTCAAAGAGAAAACAACCCGACCAAAGAGCGGAAAACGGTCTAATGTTACCACTGGGTCTTCATCTCATGAGAAAATCCCGCAGCCGGAGGCGGGCTTCATCTGCTCTCTTTACAAAAATGTGTACTAGTTCAGTGAAAATGGACGTCACACTAAAATCTGAAACCCATAAATGAATCAAAATTAAAAAAAAAAAGCATACAAGACTAATAAAAGCCAGACGTTACCGACCTGGGACAGGCGCAAAAATGCGGCGGGGTTAAACATGTTTTGCGAATTCTCGACCTCTCTCTATGCCTCTAGCCAATGTAACATAAACAAATACACATCAATACGCACAGTAAAACTCAGTTTAACGGAAGTCCGAGTCCGATGTTAGAAGACGTAACAGACGAAACTAAGCAAAATGACAATTAACAAAGGACTACTACCAGTTACTGGCATGTCAGGATCAGACCAGATAATGGTAAGGATGTCCACATTAAGCCCGATAACAAATTTTAGGAAACTGTTATTTATTTTCCCTGGAAAAAAGTTTTGCAAAAACTTCATACATGGTCATTATATGTTGGAAAATATAAGTATTTGATAAAAATGGTAAACAAGAAGCTCACAAGTAATGAATATGAAAATGCATCAAGCAGTATAGACTGCTCACATTAAATCTGATCCCAAATGTCAGAAAGCTCTTATTTGTAGTCGATAAGAAAGATGAGACGGACATTTCATAGAACGGACGGACATGTAGATAGACAGGAGTAAACATAATGTATCCCCTCCGTCGGACCGGGGATAATAAGAATATTATTAAAAAAAAATAGAAACAATATGCCAGCAGGTCATTTAAGATCTCGAAATGTCATCAATTTCTGGCCTTGAATGAAATTGAACGAGGAAGGGCATAGTGACAGGTTTTATATATAGTCAGCTGCAGTATTCCTTACATAACACGAACTTTGAAAAGATGCTTCCATTTTCAGTGACTATTTATTGATCTGATATATTGTATACTTTATACAATGAAAAAAAGACTACAAAGAAAAATCTACAAACATTTTTTTGGCATGCCTTAAACAGACCATATCTGCATTTATTCATACTTAATTAAACTTTTACTTACAATTGTGTTTCAAAATCCAAATTCCTTCGGCTCCCCATGCCGTCATAACACCCACTCCCTGTATTGGTAAGGGTGTAGGATCAGTCCAATCTATGATTACTTTAGTTTCATTGTCTGTATCTTTAGTAAGGATAATTCTTCCGACTACTGTCCAACTAAGTGTAAAGGTCACGTGCGCTGCACAATTTATTATTTCAGGAATATACGGCGCTAGAGTTTCACCAGTATTATACTTCCGACGAAGAAAGGTTTGAGAGGATCTATATCCACAGCCCAAACATATTTCGTAGAAGTCGGGAGAATTCAAATCAACTGCAGCAGAAAGGAGAATAAAAGCGTCATGACATGCTTTTACGCTAAATCTGATGGATCTGTTTTGAGCAGGAAATAGATGGTAGCTTGACAGGCTGGTATAATAATCATATACATTTTGGCTTCTTAAGGCATCAACCGTTCCACTGTCTTTGGTTTTTATCCATATTTCTACCAATAGTTGACCTGCAACTATAAAGATTAAATCATCAGAATTTTGGGATAGAGTATTAACAGAAATTAAAGTCTTTAAAGGGAGGCGGAAATTACAGAAAGTTCCCAGGTCGAAGAGATACTGACTAAACAATGCCAAAAACATGAAAAACAATAATAATAAAAAAAGCACGTGTCGACAAAACATCACACAGAATGAGCTTACTCAATTATGTTGACGGTAGATAAGGTTTGGATGCATAGTTGATGTTTTGTGGTGATTTTTCTACATATTTATTGAAATTCTAAATATTTGCTTATGTACGTTCTAACGACGCTTACTCCATAATTATTCATTTATTTCATAGTTCGATAGCTATGTTAATTTCTGATAATTTTAGTACATAGATGGAATTGGACACACAGTTTAATGCCGTCTTTGCTTTTTAACCTTCTATATTTTGGTAATTTCCTCAACATTTTGTCTTAAACGTAACTGTAGTTTGTAAATACATTTGGTATGAGATATATTACCATGATTATTAGAAACTGCTAGTTTATGTTGTTAACGTTTTCCTACTTTCTATCAACAAAACTTTGCATTTTTTGAAATATAAGGATGTTTTTATCACAGACGTAGATTACCATAGCTGTAGTTGGCCAAACCTTTCGGAATTTTGAGTCATCAATGCTCCTCAACCTCGTTATTTATTTCGCCTTTTTTTAATTATTTTTTTATTCGAGTGTCAGTAATGAGCATTTTTTTAACGAATGAGCGTTTGGTGTACATAGATTTAATCCTGGTATCTATGATATGTTTATTAGTATTCGTTGTCATCAACTTGTAATCAAATTATTTTCAAATAAATATTTATATATATAATTTTAAACTATTAAATAAATCTGATGTGTTTTTTTACACGTGTGTAATTAACCATGATATCAATTATGAAATGTCACGAATCTTACCTAAACCAATAGTGACAACCACCAGAAAACTTGTTGCCATTTTCATTTTACACGTCCGTATTCAATCGTTTTACTATAGCAAGTCATATAATTATTTGGAAACAACACAAAATATCAGCCAACCAAAATTTTCATAATAACTCTTAATTGAAAAAGTAACCCAGTTATGGAATATTTCAATAAGATCAATATAAGTTTCCGATAATTTCTCAATTGATCTAGCATAAGTCCGCCCAGTTTTTCTTCTATGATATGACAGGAGTTTCTAGTTGCTGTCCATATATGGACTAAGTTTCCGCGTAATAACTTCTTAGACTAGAAATTTAAGACAAATATTTTTATTGATTTCAAGGTTTTTGGAAAAAAGTCACAAAAAAATGTTACAAATGTATATATTTTAAATTACGTCGTCAAACCAGACATATATACCTTTCATGGTAAATAGAATTAAATATTTCATTTATTCACATGCCACAGCCATCCTGTGATAAGATAAGGTAGCAATATTTACAATTGTACATAAGATATATTTACCTTAATTTTGATCAGCTGATTTTAGTAAATTGATACAGATGTATGATACCAGAGGTTGACGCGTAACTAAGCTTATCTAGTGATATAACATGATCCCCGAGATTTTATTGAATACAAATTAAAATCTTAAAATTTAAAAAAATCACAACAATATTTAAATAATGACTGCAACACTCTATCAAGAAGTCATTTAGAGTTTTATTTTTACAGCATGACTGCACTTTTAATCTCCCTCCCTCCCCAACAAATAAATTAAAAATTAAAACACCAAACGCTGCCCCGCTTTCTGTTTCTTCGTCAAATTTTCAATATGATAGCAATTGTCAATTTCATTATTCATAAAATTTAGTATTACGTTTCTCTGTATGATACAACACACACCAATTATAAATAAAGATCGTCTCATCTGAATTCAAAGTAATTAGTTGTTTTATAATATGACATATTTGTTTTACTTATACACTCAAAAGAAGCGTAATAACTAAAGGTGTTGCTTTCGTTTTTTGACCAGCGTTTAAACTATATTGTCAAAGCGTTCGCGAGGTAGTTATAACGTTTAATCCGAGAATATTGCTTGGACTTTTAGCTTACAGAATAGTAAGTAGATTGAATCCTATATGATAAATTTAAAATTCAACTCATTTTGGGAAGGTTTTCCTACCCTTATAAGATTAAAAAAATGTATAATATATATTTGAAATTAATAAGAGAACAAGTACATCATTTACTGTCCTTTCAAGATGTTCACTGTATAGATACTGAAAATAGTGTTGCAAGTTTATTTAAAAAACAGTTAAAATAATATATTAATCTAAATAGATCCGTACATTTAGAGAAAAACTTGTACAGGCAACATTACATTACATATTTCGTTTTGGATAATGATAACATGTATTGTTCAAATTATTATCGTTTCTGAAATAGTTAGGGTGCCAGCATACTTTCAACGAAGAAAAGCTCTCATTTGGATTGCTTAGCAGCTCTATCTTACGTCAAGTTCTACTCCTTTGCGATACCACGTGGGAAAAAAGTTAGGTTATACCGCTCGGGAAATTCAAAATATTTTTTATTCAAATTAATATAAAGTATTCTGGACAAGTTCAATTAAGCTATATGTATCGTACACAGAATGTGTATGCACATGTCCCTATGGTGACTTATGTTTGTCAAAGATATGCACCTAGATCAGGCATCGTAATTTAGCGACAAAGTGTGCTTATTTTTCTGAGAACACACTATCATTTAATGAAATACAATGTAGTATGATTGCCAGTGAGACAACTCTCAACCAGTGACCAAATGACGTACAAGGTTAACAATGACCAATGTAAAACAAATCAGACGGGAAAACAATTGGATGTATGTGCAAAATAGTAAACGAAGAACAAATATGATATACAGTAACAAGAGAAAAGAAATAAAATAAACTCCAAGAATATTCCCTTATCCAATGGCAAAATCAAAAGCTCCAACACATCAAACGAATAGAAAACAATTGTCAGAGAGACTAAAGATACTAAAGGGACATTCAACAAACGACAACCACTGAATTTGTGCGTTCCTCTGTGATGAGTGTTCTTGCATGTGTTTGTGCTGTATTTCTTCCACGAAGTGTTGTCATTTTACTGATATTTTTTTTAACATTGCCATATAATAGGGATATTTGGCTAGTCATAAATCCAGGTTCAACCCAACATTTTTTCTTAAAATGTCCTGTACCAAGTCAGTAATATGGCAGTTGTTATCAAATAGTTCGTTTCTATATATGTTGGCGTTTGCTTTTGATGCACTTCAGTGTTTCTGTTGCTCCTTTGTTTTCCTCTTATAGTTGATGTGTTTCCCTCGGTTTCAGTTTGTTACCCGAATTCGTCTTCTCAATCGATTTATGACCTTTGAACAACGATATACTACTGTTATTTA
Organism: Mytilus galloprovincialis; assembly: GCF_965363235.1. NCBI lineage: Eukaryota > Metazoa > Mollusca > Bivalvia > Mytilida > Mytilidae > Mytilus > Mytilus galloprovincialis. The sequence continues at coordinate 62,153,000 of NC_134842.1, read as the reverse complement.
TAGGATCCTGACATGGGACACACACACACATATGGTGGCGGGGTTAAACATGTTGCATGTTATTGTGTATGTTACTTCTATGCAAGACACATGTGTGTGTGAGTTTTTTTGTGTACTTAATTTATGACATCACAATCAGTTTACGTGTTAGTTTGTAGTGTTCAAAGCTTTAAATCGCATTTTTGATTGCATTTAATATTTCTTGTCTCCTAAATTATATGTGCAGTTGATATTTCCTATTCCTCCTCATGCAGTTGTGGATGATTGGTATAGTTTTTACTGTCTGTTATTTCATGCTCGCTTTAAGTCAGAGATTTGATGGCCTTTGTATTACTTGATTGAGCCCTGTAACGTCAGAGTGCAATTCATATACATGATATAGAAAACATGGCAATTGTCTATCCAGTATTGGAGTGAAAAGTTTCTATCTCGAAATCGTATAAGACCAATTCTCGTGTTAACTAATCATTCATTATTAAGGTCTTTCCTTTTTCAAAAGGAAAGATCTTACTGTATTTCTTCTGTTTATTATTATTCTTTTTCCGCCAAACTTTGACAAATTTATCCGCATTAACCATAAGATGTGTCGCTTTCATGTTCACACTTTGTATCCGTGTCATGAATACCTATCCGGAACTAACCCGGTGAGTCGAAATATTTTGTCGGTTCGGAGTAATCCCTCCGAAACCCAAAAACCTTGTTATCGTTCCAACACCGTAACCGTAACAGGTAGAAAAAAAAACGAAGGGTGAAATTTGTTCAGGACCACATTTGGATCGAAAGAATTCAACGACTCATTGGTAGGGTTATGCCCCTATGAAAATTAATCGGTGTTGGTTGGCCACCAAAACTCAGAAACCGTAAGTTGTAGACACCTAGGATCTTCACCATTCATCATCAATTCATGTGACTTTGAAAAATACCTCAAGGTCAAATGTGTATGTTGACCTTGACCTTTGACCTAACACCTTGTTAGCGGATAATCTCAGACACCATTATACTTACAGAAGTTTTGAATAGTGGAAAATGTTTGGGTCATTAAGGCGCAACTTTGTTACATTTTGACCGAAGAGATTTGACCTTTCTGTAAGGGGCATAACCCCTGATTTAGGTTTCTGAAAAGAGAAAGTCAGCTTTTACTATATAACCAAAGGTCCTAGACCCATGGGGTCTTCAGCAATGGCATTGGGGGCTAATGACCTTGACAAAGGTCACAAGGTCAAACGTCAAGGTCATGTCCCAGATAGCGAATTATGTGTTTTTGACCTTATTTTAAGGATTTTTAGTGTGTTTAAAATGTTTTTAAGGTTGACCTTGACCTTTGACCTTTCAACTTTTTAGTCGATATCTCACAAACGGTTAATCTTACAGAAATAGTAAACAGTGAAAAAATGTTAAGGTGACTGAGGCACAACTTTTTTACATTTTGACCGAAAGTATTTGGCATATTCTTAAGGGCATAACCCCCGTTAACGGTTTCTGAAAAGGTAAAATTAGCTTTAACTCTTGAACGAAAAGTCCTAGACCCATTGGGTCTTTTACAATGACATTGTGGACCAATGACCTTCACAAAGGTTACAAGGTCAAAAGTCAAGGTCATGTCCAAATTATTGAATTTGTTGTTTTTGTCATTTTTTTAACGGTTTTGTGTGTGTTTAAGAGCTTTTCAATGCATTCTATGCCTATTGGAACATGTGCTTTACATTTCGAAAAGGAAAGACCTCTCAATTGTTCAAGAACAACTGACATTTTAATTCTATTCCTTATTCATTTTACTCCACGAAAATGTAAAGTTTATTTTTACTGAACAGTAATATACCATTGTCACCCTCGTATTGATTATACATTTCTCAAGTTATATTCATGAGCATGCAACTGCTACTCAGACATTGTAAAATGTCATGTGTGTCTGAGCAAAAAATTATTACGCCACGGTTTCGTCTTTTTCTATCTGAAAGAACCAAGACCTACACGTGTAATAGATACATATTCATTGTTTACTTCGTAAATAATACAAGATGGTCTTGAGTTATATATTCTAGGTGCTAAAGTTGTGTATATGTTTGTTTAATTCAAATAACTTTTCATTATATTGTACGTGTTCTTGTTGGTCGCGCGACTGTATGACTCCTGTTGTGAATCGGTATTCCCGCATCCATCTACCGGTTTTTGGCTTTTGAAAATCTTCGTGCAGATTTGTCCAGAGTTGCGATTCATACGCAAGAGGTTTAAATAGTGTTTTCATTTGTTTACCCTTGTATTTATATTTTATTTAATTTGTAATTTGTACTCTATCGGGAAGCAGGATATAAGTACGGCATTATGTTTTTATTTACTGTATGTACTTTGTCAGATTTACTATCAACTTAAAAAAAAAATGTTGGCGTCTTTGTCATATCTATTTTTATGTGTGTTCGAATGTATTAGTCAAAAGTTTTGTATATTTGTGATGTATAAAAAGTAAAATAACAAAAATACCGAAATCCAAGGAAAATTTAAATCGGAAAGTCCCTTATCAAATGGCAAAAGCTCAAACACATCAAACGAATAGAAAACAACTGTCATATTCCTGACAAAGCACATAAGCAAAAACAAAAGACAAGAATACAAAAATGACCACAGTACAATAACACAATAGCGGGATGTATAACTACCGATCCACGCAAAAAGGATATTGCCATAAATGGCTATTGGTACTTTACGGAACGGAACGGAACGGAACGGAACGGAAAAGAATTTCATTTAAGGTATCCAAAGGGGGCATTTATCAAAATTTCGAAAAATCTTTAAAACAAAACAAACTTTAAAATTTCTGTGTTTTACGGTTTTCCATATACAAATAACACAAATGTATACTAAATCTCATCTTCACAGGTGAAATGTGTAATAATGTATAACATCGGGAAATACTCTGTAGATGAATATGTCGGATTGTCCTGATAAATTATCATGAAATTAACGCATTTGCAAGTCATGCATTATGATATCTAGACTGACCTCACGTCGTCCTTGATTAGAGACAGTGATCAAGTTGAATCTGATTTAAACTTATTAATTTATTTTTCCGTTCCGTTCCGTTCCGCAAAGTACCAATTGCTCTGAGGAATTGGTATTTAACGGAAAAAACGGAAACAGACATCTTTAATGTAATTAAAGCTGTATGATAACAAAAATTGTCTGACACCTCTTTTTGCATGAGTGGTATGTGTTTTAGATAGCATTTTCGACTTGATCAATAATAAAAAATTTAACACAAAGGCAGGTTACACAAAAAGTCTTTCTCCTTCCATCGGTAATTATATTTTAAAAAAGAGGCCTTCAACAGCCCGTTCCGACGATGATTAGAGACAGTGATCAAGTTGAATCTTTATTAAATCTTTTAATTTATTTTTCCGTTCCGTTCCGTTCCGCAAAGTACCAATTGCTCTGAGGAATTGGTATTTAACGGAAAAAACGGAAACAGACATCTTTAATGTAATAAAAGCAGTATGATAACAAAAATTGTCTGACACTCTTTTTGCATGAGTGGTATGTGTTTTAGATAGCATTTTCGACTTGATCAATAATAAAAAATTTAACACAGAGGCAGGTTACACAAAAAGTCTTTCTCCTTCCATCGGTAATTATATTTTAAAAAAGAGGCCTTCAACAGCCCGTTCCGACGATGATTAGAGACAGTGATCAAGTTGAATCTGATTTAAACTTTTTAATTTATTTTTCCGTTCCGTTCCGTTCCGCAAAGTACCAATTGCTCTGAGGAATTGGTATTTAACGGAAAAAACGGAAACAGACATCTTTAATGTAATTAAAGCAGTATGATAACAAAAATTGTCTGACACCTCTTTTTGCATGAGTGGTATGTGTTTTAGATAGCATTTTCGACTTGATCAATAATACAAAATTTAACACAAAGGCAGGTTACACAAAAAGTCTTTCTCCTTCCATCGGTAATTATATTTTAAATAAGAGGCCTTCAACAGCCCGTTCCGACGATGATTAGAGACAGTGATCAAGTTGAATCTTTATTAAATCTTTTAATTTATTTTTCCGTTCCGTTCCGTTCCGCAAAGTACCAATTGCTCTGAGGAATTGGTATTTAACGGAAAAAACGGAAACAGACATCTTTAATGTAATAAAAGCAGTATGATAACAAAAATTGTCTGACACTCTTTTTGCATGAGTGGTATGTGTTTTAGATAGCATTTTCGACTTGATCAATAATAAAAAATTTAACACAGAGGCAGGTTACACAAAAAGTCTTTCTCCTTCCATCGGTAATTATATTTTAAAAAAGAGGCCTTCAACAGCCCGTTCCGACGATGATTAGAGACAGTGATCAAGTTGAATCTGATTTAAACTTTTTAATTTATTTTTCCGTTCCGTTCCGTTCCGCAAAGTACCAATTGCTCTGAGGAATTGGTATTTAACGGAAAAAACGGAAACAGACATCTTTAATGTAATTAAAGCAGTATGATAACAAAAATTGTCTGACACCTCTTTTTGCATGAGTGGTATGTGTTTTAGATAGCATTTTCGACTTGATCAATAATACAAAATTTAACACAAAGGCAGGTTACACAAAAAGTCTTTCTCCTTCCATCGGTAATTATATTTTAAATAAGAGGCCTTCAACAGCCCGTTCCGACGATGATTAGAGACAGTGATCAAGTTGAATCTGATTTAAACTTTTTAATTTATTTTTCCGTTCCGTTCCGTTCCGCAAAGTACCAATTGCTCTGAGGAATTGGTATTTAACGGAAAAAACGGAAACAGACATCTTTAATGTAATTAAAGCAGTATGATAAAATAAAATGTCTGACACCTCTTTTTGCATGAGTGGTATGTGTTTTAGATAGCATTTTCGACTTGATCAATAATAAAAAAAATTAACACAAAGGCAGGTTACACAAAAAGTCTTTCTCCTTCCATCGGTAATTATATTTTAAAAAAGAGGCCTTCAACAGCCCGTTCCGACGATGATTAGAGACAGTGATCAAGTTGAATCTGATTTAAACTTTTAAATTTATTTTTCCGTTCCGTTCCGTTCCGCAAAGTACCAATTGCTCTGAGGAATTGGTATTTAACGGAATCAACGGAAACAGACATCTTTAATGTAATTAAAGCAGTATGATAACAAAAATTGTCTGACACCTCTTTTTGCATGAGTGGTATGTGTTTTAGATAGCATTTTCGACTTGATCAATAATACAAAATTTAACACAAAGGCAGGTTACACAAAAAGTCTTTCTCCTTCCATCGGTAATTATATTTTAAAAAAGAGGCCTTCAACAGCCCGTTCCGACGATGATTAGAGACAGTGATCAAGTTGAATCTGATTTAAACTTTTTAATTTATTTTTCCGTTCCGTTCGTTCCGCAAAGTACCAATTGCTCTGAGGAATTGGTATTTAACGGAAAAAACGGAAACAGATAAACGGAAACAGATGTCTTTAATGTAATTAAAGCAGTATGATAAAAAAAAATGTCTGACACCTCTTTTTGCATGAGTGGTATGTGTTTTAGATAGCATTTTCGACTTGATCAATAATAAAAAATTTAACACAAAGGCAGGTTACACAAAAAGTCTTTCTCCTTCCATCGGTAATTATATTTTAAAAAAGAGGCCTTTAACAGCCCGTTCCGACGATGATTAGAGACAGTGATCAAGTTGAATCTGATTTAAACTTTTTAATTTATTTTTCCGTTCCGTTCCGTTCCGCAAAGTACCAATTGCTCTGAGGAATTGGTATTTAACGGAATCAACGGAAACAGACATCTATAATGTAATAAAAGCAGTATGATAAAAAAATGTCAGACCCTTCTTTTTTGAATGAGTGGTAAGTGTTTTAGATAGCATTTCGACTGGATCAATATTTAAATAAACAGCTGCGCCATGAGCGCATGATACGCCCGTCGTCTTGTGAAAAAACATTTTAATGTAAGTGCGGTTCTACCCACACATCAACCTATCTTAGAATGAAAATGACCTTTATTTTACACATGAGGAATGTCAGGGAATGAAACTGTACGTGTATTGCTTGGCCGCTCAAGTCCTCTTGATTTATAACGGATTAAGAAACAAATTGAAAACATGTAAGATTATTTGCAAAAGTAATTGCATACATTTAATTCACTGTCCGTGTCACTGCTAGTCATGATAGCCCTACGATACAAACATTTCACTAGATTTTTTCGGGACAAACTAACATGTAAATCAAAGAATTTCAAAGAAAACGTTGTCGGATAAGTCCGAAAATTAATAAGTGCGCTTAGACTAAGAATGTTTTAAGGGTTTTATCAAACGAAGTTATGGGAAAGAAAAGAACGAAAATAGAATGCTTTTTGATACACTCTTAAAAGGACCCTTAATGCATTCTTTGTGTAATCGTAAACTATGACTTACGAAGACTTTAAGAGAAGTTTCTTGTTACCGCGGGCCCCTGTATCATGAAAACCTATCTTAAGTTTCATTTAAGAGAAAACGCTTTACAAGAAGATTACGATGGTGATAAGAGAGTATCTGCAATCCCCTCGTGGGTTATCTTAACAATTTAACGGCTATCTTAGTATACACTTACGATAACTAGTTAAGATAGCCCTATTATCGACTTCGAAGTAACCGTCTTTGATTTCTAAGAGAATATTAGTATTTGCGGCAAAATCGGTATTAAAACTAAAGTCGTCTACTGTATGTGTTTAAAAGAATGCTAAAAATATACTATGATTCGTTTTTTGTTGCAGACTCTACATCCACTGTCAAGTAAAGCCCTGTTTAATGCTCCTTTCTGGCATAGATAATAAACGAATATTCAAGTTAATAAATTCTATTCTTCAAAAACACATCTACATGGAATGGTAACAATAAATCAAGAGAACAAATCAACTAACATATCATACAAATACGGAATGCAATCCGCAATACGAAAAACCCCATAACTGGTTAAGGCGAGATAACTCTCTTAAAAGGATGTTATCTTTACCAAACGTCTTGACCATACCAAACTGACATATAACACCTGTTTATTGATAATTTGTATTATTCTATGTATTTTTTGTGATTTTGTCCCATGTACATTTTACTTCATAACTCTTTATTAACATACTGTTTGTAGATTTTTTTTACTGATATGTAATAATACGTATCAGTATTACCACCGTAGGTATAGTGTCCGGTTGAGATCGGGTTTTTTCGAGAGCGTCCATTTTTTTTCGAGAGATTATGACTAAAAATGTAAACAAACAGACATGTTTTCCTGTAACACGTAAAATAAATGCTTAAACTAAATTTACAAGATCAAACAAGTTAAGTAAGTATTTGTGATGAAAGGATGTTGCCAACCATACATACTTTGCAGTTAAAAAAGTTTGATTTGGCCTAATAATGCTTTTATGCCAAAATATAGAAAAAAGCAATTTCTATACACATACCAATGCAAATTTCAAAGAGCATGCACACATGATGTCTTTATATCCTTACATTTACATATGCTATAACAAAAGTTTTAGTTATTGTAATTAAAAGGCAATTTTAAGGGTATATTCATTTCCATCTGTTCAAGTTTTTTTCGAGAGCAGTTCGGGTTTTTTCGAGAACAGTTCAGGTTTTTTCGAGAGATAAACCAATTTCTTACGGTTTAAAATGTGCTATTTAAGTACATTTGAGTTTAAAAACGAATGAAAAGTCATCGGTTCTTTCAAAGTTTATAACTAATGCATTACAGCAGTTTGATAATGTTGCATAAGCACATACATTTCATAAAAAAAACATAATTTATTTCTATATATTGTTGTATTGCATTATGAATTGCATGGGCACCGGTATGCTTTATACCTATATTATTTGGATTAATCAAATCTACCTATGTCTATAGAAAAAAATGTTCACATCATGCATGATCACTGTATTCAAAGGACACTGGTTAACGTATGGTTAGATCAATCAAACATATTGCCATCCATGTTATTGAAATGACGGAACTAAGCTAGTGTACTGACTCGTCCGTAATTATTTCATGATGTTTCCGAAAGTTGACTTACATTTACTATCTTCTTTGTTACTTTCCCCTCCTTTGTAATTTCCCCTTATTTACATGCTCACGTTGATGATTCAGCATCATTTATTGATATATCTGCCAGATTCCGGCACAGTGTACGTTTATAGCATATTGACAATTTGAAGAACTGTTTATTGTAAACATATATAACATGTATTGTGTTTTGATGACGTATAAAACGTTGGATAAATGACAATGATGACAAATATGCCACTTCACCAGATTATTTGTTTTATTGTTTCACAACCGTTTGTTATTACTTGTAAACACACAGATACAACATTTACACTATAAAAATGTTCTATAAACATTCAAATACCCTTTTTGGTAATTTTTGTATGATTCATAGCACCCCCCTCATTTCGTTATTTTTAAAGTATGGAAAGCAATTCGTGTCATAATTTGCATACATAATGTTTGATACTTGTCGAGTTTTCAACACATTAAAAGCTGAACACACCAGTTTTGACTCACAGTTATGTTACAAACTTGATATATTGTTAATACTTGTATTTTTTATGTGAATGTATGGAACACAATTAGTGTCATAAGCCAACTTTGTATTTTTGTATGTTTTGGCAAATCTTTTTGATTGATAGGTTTTATATTGAGTTTTTATTTGTTCTTTCAGCTTTTTACCGTTTGATGTTCACGTTCAGTTTGGAGTTATACTTACCTGTCATCATTTGTAATCATTCATTGAACACCAGCATACCTTTGTTATTCATGCTACATTGTGTTAATAGAGTGGATTATATGACAATAAATAAAACGGTTATCGTTAATGAAGTCCATTATTTAATGCCCGCAAAGAATAGATGGAAGTCATTACAGCTAGCATGCTGATGTCCAGATAAACATATTGCATAGATCCAAATATACGTATATCGATATGGAATTTATGTGATTTAAAAAATCTACATTTTAGAGTGCCATGGATTTTAAGCTGAAACTATTCGTAATTTGAACAATCGTTTTGTGGGCACGGTCAAATTTGATTGTTATTTAAGTACGCATTGCTTTTGCGCCAATTCTTAAAAGTTGTAGTTTTTCATTTGCGCCAAAAAATAAATATTGCTTCTGCGCCATTGTGCAGGTAAACTAATTAAAAAGTGAAAATATAGAAAATTTAAACAATATCTACGGACACACCAGCTGTCATCAGGAGATAGGAGAAAAAAAACCAGATTCAGTGGCGGATCCAGGGGGGGGGGGGGGTTCCGGGGGTGTGCACCCCCCCTTTATTTTTGCCGATCAATGCATTTGTATCGGGACATATGTTTTGCACCTCCCCCTTTGCCCTGGGTTACCTGGGTTAGCACCCCCTCTTTCGAAAATTCCTGCATCCGCCCCTGCAGATTAAATACGGAATGCACCTCTAGAACCGAAATTTCCCGCTGATATTATAGTAAGACCTTTGCCTATAGGTTTTGTAACAGAACAGACTTTTAGTTTTTATAAATACTTTGATTAACAGCAGTTATTATTGTGGTTTTATGACTTTTAAGGAGTTACCATTTTTTATAGTGCTTTGATAAATCCGAAAATGTTTTAACAATTTGCAAACATTTTTTTATTATAGTGTAAACCAGTGTTTAGTGCTCATATTTTTATGAAGATATATTTTAAACATATGTTTTAATATTTATGAGACCTTGTTTCTAATATAAAATTGAGAATGGAAATGGGGATCACTGTTTCTTATCATCTTCGGAAGGCCCCTTTTTAATTTATAATTACCAATGGAAGTAGAAAGACCTTTTGTCTAACCTGTCTTTGTGTTATTTTTTATACGTCCGTCAATTTTGACGGGACGTATTATGGTATACAAATGTCCAGTGTCCGTCCGTCCGTCCGTCCGTCCGTCTGTCCGTCTGTCTGTTGTAAACATGTCGCACCGTAACTTGAGAACGACTTATCCAAATTTTTTGAAACTTAATTTAGTTGTTTCTTATGATGGTCAAATGATCTGTATACTTTTTTGTGAAAATAAGATTACAACTTTTTGAGTTATGGCACTTTGTAACTTAAACAGGGGTGTGTTTTTTCACATGTTGCACCGTATCTCAAAAACGATTCTTGATTATGGCTTAAAACTTCAAAGGCTTCTTAGTTATATTAATCTTAATATATCTGTATACTTTTTGGTGATGATTCAAAATGTCATTTTTGAGTTATTGAGTATTTTGTAAAAAAAAAAAAGGGGGGGGGGTTTACATGTCGCACCATATCTCAAAAACGATTTATGATTATTGCTTAAAACTTTACACACTTCTTTGTTATATTAATCTAAAGATCTGTATACTTTTTGGTGATGATTCATTTTTATATTTTCGAGTTATTGAGATTTTGTAAAAAAAGAGGTTTTTTTTTCACATGTTGCGCTGTATCTCTATTGCTTAAAACTTAACAGGCTAATGTTGCGTCGGGTTTCCAAATACATCTTGTACAATCTTCCTATTGAGCGGGAATAAGGAATGAGTCAGGATATACTAAGCATGACATCCTGTACAACCCTGTGTTATTCAAAAAAGATTTATGTTTTTTCACAAGACGACGGGCGTATCATGCGCTCATGGCGCAGCTGTTTATTTAAATATTGATCCAGTCGAAATGCTATCTAAAACACTTACCACTCATTCAAAAAAGAAGGGTCTGACTTGTTTTTATCATACTGCTTTTATTACATTATAGATGTCTGTTTCCGTTGATTCCGTTAAATACCAATTCCTCAGAGCAATTGGTACTTTGCGGAACGGAACGGAACGGAAAAATAAATTTAAAAGTTTAAATCAGATTCAACTTGATCACTGTCTCTAATCATCGTCGGAACGGGCTGTTGAATGCCTCTTTTTTAAAATATAATTACCGATGGAAGGAGAAAGACTTTTTGTGTAACCTGCCTTTGTGTTAATTTTTTTATTATTGATCAAGTCGAAAATGCTATCTAAAACACATACCACTCATGCAAAAAGAGTGTCAGACAATTTTTGTTATCATACTGCTTTAATTACATTAAAGATGTCTGTTTCCGTTTTTTCCGTTAAATACCAATTCCTCAGAGCAATTGGTACTTTGCGGAACGGAACGGAACGGAAAAATAAATTTAAAAGTTTAAATCAGATTCAACTTGATCACTGTCTCTAATCATCGTCGGAACGGGCTGTTGAAGGCCTCTTTTTTAAAATATGATTACCGATGATAGGAGAAAGACTTTTTGTGTAACCTGCCTCTGTGTTAAATTTTTTATTATTAATCAAGTCGAAAATGCTATCTAAAACACATACCACTCATGCAAAAAGAGTGTCAGACAATTTTTGTTATCATACTGCTTTTATTACATTAAAGATGTCTGTTTCCGTTTTTTCCGTTAAATACCAATTCCTCAGAGCAATTGGTACTTTGCGGAACGGAACGGAACGGAAAAATAAATTAAAAGATTTAATAAAGATTCAACTTGATCACTGTCTCTAATCATCGTCGGAACGGGCTGTTGAAGGCCTCTTTTTTAAAATATAATTACCGATGGAAGGAGAAAGACTTTTTGTGTAACCTGCCTTTGTGTTAAATTTTGTATTATTGATCAAGTCGAAAATGCTATCTAAAACACATACCACTCATGCAAAAAGAGGTGTCAGACAATTTTTGTTATTATACTGCTTTTAATTACATTAAAGATGTCTGTTTCCGTTTTTTCCGTTAAATACCAATTCCTCAGAGCAATTGGTACTTTGCGGAACGGAACGGAACGGAAAAATAAATTAAAAAGTTTAAATCAGATTCAACTTGATCACTGTCTCTAATCATCGTCGGAACGGGCTGTTGAAGGCCTCTTTTTTAAAATATAATTACCGATGGAAGGAGAAAGACTTTTTGTGTAACCTGCCTTTGTGTTAAATTTTGTATTATTGATCAAGTCGAAAATGCTATCTAAAACACATACCACTCATGCAAAAAGAGGTGTCAGACAATTTTTGTTATCATACTGCTTTAATTACATTAAAGATGTCTGTTTCCGTTTTTTCCGTTAAATACCAATTCCTCAGAGCAATTGGTACTTTGCGGAACGGAACGGAACGGAAAAATAAATTAAAAGATTTAATAAAGATTCAACTTGATCACTGTCTCTAATCATCGTCGGAACGGGCTGTTGAAGGCCTCTTTTTTAAAATATAATTACCGATGGAAGGAGAAAGACTTTTTGTGTAACCTGCCTCTGTGTTAAATTTTTTATTATTGATCAAGTCGAAAATGCTATCTAAAACACATACCACTCATGCAAAAAGAGTGTCAGACAATTTTTGTTATCATACTGCTTTTATTACATTAAAGATGTCTGTTTCCGTTTTTTCCGTTAAATACCAATTCCTCAGAGCAATTGGTACTTTGCGGAACGGAACGGAACGGAAAAATAAATTAAAAAGTTTAAATCAGATTCAACTTGATCACTGTCTCTAATCATCGTCGGAACGGGCTGTTGAAGGCCTCTTTTTTAAAATATAATTACCGATGGAAGGAGAAAGACTTTTTGTGTAACCTGCCTTTGTGTTAAATTTTGTATTATTGATCAAGTCGAAAATGCTATCTAAAACACATACCACTCATGCAAAAAGAGGTGTCAGACAATTTTTGTTATCATACTGCTTTAATTACATTAAAGATGTCTGTTTCCGTTTTTTCCGTTAAATACCAATTCCTCAGAGCAATTGGTACTTTGCGGAACGGAACGGAACGGAAAAATAAATTAAAAGATTTAATAAAGATTCAACTTGATCACTGTCTCTAATCATCGTCGGAACGGGCTGTTGAAGGCCTCTTTTTTAAAATATAATTACCGATGGAAGGAGAAAGACTTTTTGTGTAACCTGCCTCTGTGTTAAATTTTTTATTATTGATCAAGTCGAAAATGCTATCTAAAACACATACCACTCATGCAAAAAGAGTGTCAGACAATTTTTGTTATCATACTGCTTTTATTACATTAAAGATGTCTGTTTCCGTTTTTTCCGTTAAATACCAATTCCTCAGAGCAATTGGTACTTTGCAGAACGGAACGGAACGGAAAAATAAATTAAAAGATTTAATAAAGATTCAACTTGATCACTGTCTCTAATCATCGTCGGAACGGGCTGTTGAAGGCCTCTTTTTTTAAATATAATTACCGATGGAAGGAGAAAGACTTTTTGTGTAACCTGCCTTTGTGTTAAATTTTTTATTATTGATCAAGTCGAAAATGCTATCTAAAACACATACCACTCATGCAAAAAGAGGTGTCAGACAATTTTTGTTATCATACAGCTTTAATTACATTAAAGAAGTCTGTTTCCGTTTTTTCCGTTAAATACCAATTCCTCAGAGCAATTGGTACTTTGCGGAACGGAACGGAACGGAAAAATAAATTAATAAGTTTAAATCAGATTCAACTTGATCACTGTCTCTAATCAAGGACGACGTGAGGTCAGTCTAGATATCATAATGCATGACTTGCAAATGCGTTAATTTCATGATAATTTATCAGGACAATCCGACATATTCATCTACAGAATATTTTCCGATGTTATACATTATTACACATTTCACCTGTGAAGATGAGATTAAGTATACATTTGTGTTATTTGTATATGGAAAACCGTAAAACACAGAAATTTTAAAGTTTGTTTTGTTTTAAAGATTTTTCGAAATTTTGATAAATGCCCCCTTTGGATACCTTAAATGAAATTCTTTTCCGTTCCGTTCCGTTCCGTTCCGTTCCGTAAAGTACCAATAGCCCCATAAATGGATTAAACAGTAAGGGTTAATAATTTACAAAGACAAATAAAAGTACACTTTAACATGTAATCATGGTAATTACGATGAACAACAACGTCAGTACCTAGAATCTATACTTCAAGACCATCATGTATTATTTGAGAAGTTGTTATGGAATATTTATCAAGAATGTCTTGGTATTTTCTGATGATTTTATTTTGACATAATATAAAAAAGAAGATGTGGCATAATTGCCAATGAGACAACTATCCACAAAAGACCAAAATGACAGACATTAACAACTATAGGTCACCGTACGGCCTTCAACAATGAGCAAAGCCCATACCGCATAGTTAGCTATAAAAGGCCCCGATAAGTCAATGTAAAACAATTCAAACGAGAAAACTAACGGCTATATTTATATATAAAAAAAATGAACGAATAACAAATATGTAACACATAAACAAACGACAACCACTGAATTACAGGCTCCTGACTTAGGACAGGCACATACATAAATAATGTGGCGGGGTTAAACATGTTAGCGGGATCCCAACCCTCCCCCTAACCTGGGACAGTGGTATAACAGTACAACATAACCCTGGTTCATCAACATGACGTTTTATAAAGTCTGAGTAGCAGCTGCAAGCTCTTGCGTAACGAATGTGTCAACACAGTTTTTGCTGCTGGATCCCAATTATTGTCAAATTAACCAATTTTATTCATTGCTCACCCAATTGTGTTACTATAACGGAATTATAAACAACTGTCATATAAGTGGGATGTTGAGCTAGTTATATAAAAGCAGTTTTAAATGACCGTTTCTTCCGAAAATGCTTGTACCAACCGTTGGTTGATATAGTTAAACTTTTTATTTTGTGAGGTCTTATTGACTTCCCCATTTTTGAATTTACCTTGGAACTTGGTATTTTGTTGATACGTTTTGTCGACAAATAATGTCTTTTCAGTCATGCTGGAGAACAACATATTTAAAAGCCCAGACTATAAAACAAACTGAAAGGGCTGATTAAACCAAAACGGAGCAAAAGTTAATCCAAATCAGCACATGGAGCCAGAGTAATGTGTGAGGGAGATAAATTCTTATTAAAAAATTCAAATTTCATTAACAGTAAATCTTAATAAAAAAAAATCGTATCAGTATTTTCTTGCCTGTTCCGAAGAACTGGCTTCTGGGCATGTGATACCCTCGGGGAATAACGGTCAACCAGTAAAGGTTCGACCCAGCTGTAATGCCTAATAACTAACAAATGTTTCTTGTATTTCTTTTATTCACTACAAACTTCCCAGGAGAAGGTAAAAAGCTACAACAAAAATAAACAATCATAAGTAATTGTTCCTAAATGGTTTCTAAACATAAATTGTATTAAACATCATACAAGTAAAGCAAAACAATGAATACATCCCTTATTATGCTATAAATGTTCAAAACAAACAAGAAAAATATATTTCTCAAATTATCGATTTGCTCCTAAATGAACCTTTGTGACCAGGTGAGCAGAATTTGTAGTTGCAACATGTTCGGTTCACAACAAGGCCAAAGTAAAAGATAACATCAACAATAACAAAGTTATTCACAGTCTAATAATAAGTCCTAAGCGGGTTGTCAGTTGACATAGACTAATTTATACTATATCCTAGGCCTAGATAATAATAAATGTACTATTCCAAGTCTCAAAATACTAAAATGTGCACGGATGCATGAAAGTTACGAGAAGAATTTTCTCGGTTCAATTAGCCATTTCTTTACTAAGAAAAGTTCCAAATACACAGTATCGAAAAATGTACATGATATGTGCCTAATCCTAATATCTTAACCAATATGAAAAATATCTAACAATACACAAATGTACGAAAAATAGCAAATTATTTTAGCAAAATGCATATCAAAAATGCAGATGACCAAGTGGCTTATAAATTGCCACAAAACCTTAATAATAATAAAAATTCATAACACAAAACATATCTACATACAAATAAATGATTTTATCAAGCAGGTAATAAACTTACTCTGTGGGGGACCACTAGATTCCAAATATTGAATAATAATACCAAAATGCGTTTGCGGCCATGTGCCATTTTTCTTTCTATCTCTCTCGGCCCTTATCGATACATGTAATCTAGGGAAGTGAAACATACCGAAAATTAACCAAAAATGAAATGTGGGTAAAGGAAGATAACTCTATAAATAAATGTGACAGAACATTCCCCGCCTGATTTTACCTACAAGTAAAATCACTTCTTTCAAAAAATAATCCTTAAAAATTTGAAAAATTAATCAATAAAGGCATGTTTTAACAAACTTTAAGACGAATAAATCAAAGTACTCAAATTAACCCTTATAATGCAATTGTCATATCTAAATGTAAATTTAATCTGACATCAAATGTACAAGCTGTGTTACTGGACGGCTATAAGTTACTGGTTCCCCGTTCTTTATCACACGCACTGATACTTTGCGCACTAATCCATCTTTACTAGGAAATACTTCATCAATAATTCCGGTTGGCCATTGATTGCGCGGTAAACTAACGTCAATCATGAGCACAAAATCACCAATTTGTAACATATCCAACTATCTCCGTCATCACGTGACTTTTACACTTCTGTTGTATATCATTAATGGCCGATAGATTATCAATGAAAGTGAACGGGGTACATAGATAAAACGGTCATAACTTTTTTGTTATAAAGTATATTTTTCCTTCCAACCCCGCGTTTTACAGTTTATAAATTTTTACAATTAAATATGTTTTAAGTTTCAGTTCAGAAATATGATTTCGTGCTTCGAAATAAGTTTGAAAATTGAGGTGACATAGCCACACAGCCTCCGTTGACATCTTCGTTAAAACTCGACAAAATTGCAATGGGACCTTTTTGTAAAATCAATTTTCTCAATTAATTTATTGTTACTTATATCCTTCCAACCTCTAAAAAGATCGACAACATATTTATTTAAAGTAAATGGCAAACCATATCAGTTCAGGTATTAAACTTTTTGCTTCGAAATTTGTTTGAAAAGTTCATATTTTGGCAGTCTTCAGCAATATTTTCAAAATGGCGGACACTGTTGAAGGTTCATAACGACACGACATGCCGGTATTCATTTAGTTATAAATCAAAAAATAATATTTCTAATATTTATCAAAGTGTGTCTTTTTGTACTTAAGAAATTTCTTTTTTCACATGTTCTTCAATATATTTATTAGAAACAGTCTCTCACACTAAAAATAAAGATTTACATGCACCGATCATGCAGTTTAGAACATTGATAGCGTGGGGCGACATGGACATATATATTTTTGAAGATTTGTACGATGAAAATCGTAAAATTGTTAGATGCATGTCTTTTCAATAATTGTCTTACCTTAATGCAGCATATAATTAAACACTATTTCCCTGTGTGAAAGTGGATACATGCTATTTGTTTTGATAAAATTTCGAAGTTACATATAACAAAATGGCGACCAAATAATTTCAAACGTAGAGGATGTTCGACACTTAGTTTACACATGCAAATAATTCAATAAGATTTAACTGTTTGTATTGCAATTAAATATGACACGTTATTGTAACTCGTATGATAATTAAGGATAAAGCAAGATTGTGGAGATATTAATTAAGTCATCAACGTGATCAAACAAAACAAACATGGCAACGTGACCTAATCACGATGTAAATTTTGACAAGACTTAATATATATATTAGTATTATACGATTGTTTATGAAATCATTTTTGATAATATTTTATATCAACGAAAGGAAACCACGGATGGGTTGAAACAAAGATGCAATATCTATATATATATATTTTGCAATTATTACTTGGGTAACCAGTACATTTTACATAACCATAATTAAACCAGTCACATACAGAGTTATCGAACCTAATTATGACTGGAATAGTTGCATATGGTTGCGATTTTCACTTGGCCATTTTGATCGAGTTTGAAGGTTATGTAAGTATTGTAGGTTCCATTGCTTCCAAAATTGATTTGCTAAAACTTGTACATGCTTCCACTGTGATTTGTACATATCCTTCACAGAAAAATTGAAATGATACGGTTCTATGTCACTATTAATTTTTTGTGTCAATAGAGTGTTTGGTGACAAAATAGTAGGTGATTCAGGATCATTTGACACAGCAATTATCGGTCTACTATTGACGATACAACAAACTTCTGTCATTAATGTGCATAAAACTTCATGAGTGAGTTGCTTTCCTTGAATATCTGTTAGCATTGAATCGAGAATTCTTCTTGCTAGTCCAATCATGCGTTCCCATGCACCGTTCATGTGTGAGGCATGGGGTGGATTGAATGTCCATACAATTTGTTTTTTAGACAGATATCCCTGAATATTTTCATCATTATATAGTAGTGACAATTCATTTACTGCTCCTACAAAGTTGGTACCTTGATCAGATCTAAATTCTCTTACGGGTCCTCTTATTCCTGTAAATCGACGCAAAGCATTAATGAATGAGGATGAAGTCATTTCCTCTATGACCTCAATGTGGATGGCACGAGTAACAAGGCATGAAAACATTATTGCCCATCGTTTAGAATTAGCGGCACCTCCACGTGTTCGCCTTGTGGCTACAGACCATGGTCTAAATGTATCAACACCTACGTATGAAAACGGAGGACTTGGTGTAAGACGATCTGATGGCAGATCTGCCATTTTCTGGTGTTCTACTTTTCCTCTTAGTTTCCTACATTGTACGCACTTGTGCAAAATAGAATTAATAAGGCGTTTTCCTCCAGTTATCCAGAAACCATTTGAGCGTACAGCACCTTCTGTGTAGTGGCGTCCCTGATGGTGCACTGACTCATGAAAGTGTGTTATTAACAATGAAGCAATATGGCTTCCACCTGGTATGATTAGAGGCATCTTTTCTCCAGTTTCTAATTTAGAATGTTTTAGTCTTCCGCCTAATCTTAACAGTCCTTCTGAATCAAGTATTGGAGAAAGTGCAATAATATTGCTGTTTTTAGGCAATTGTTTACCACTCTTTAAACAATCTGTTTCATTAGAATAATACTGTAACTGAGTTTCTCTCAAAACAAGTGTTTCAGCCTCTTTTCTGATATCTACACAAGTCCTTGTATCCTTAGTATCTACTTTACTCCTATAACTAGACACAATCTTTCTTTTCAACAAAGATATAGCTCTTACTAAACTTGACCATTTTGAGAATCTCTCAAACCGATCAACTCCTAAGGTTTGAATAGGTGATATCAATGTTTTCATAGACTCTACTGCTATAGGACAAACTTCCTGGTCTTCATCAGGTGACACAATATCAAATGAAGTGCATTCGGATTTGTGAAAAGTATCTATATATGATTTTGGTCCTAATAACCACTTTGAGTCTCCTACATGTTTTGCTTCTAACGGCCGTGTGCCATGATCAGCAGGATTTAACTCTGTTGGTACATAGCTCCATTGTGATTTCACAGAACCTTTCAAAATTTTGCTAACACGGTTGCTGACATACACATAAAACCTTCTTTTCTCATTGTATATATACCCCAGTACTACCTGACTATCGGTATAAAAGTGTGTGGAACTTAATGGCAATTTCAGTTCATTCTGAATGAATGTAGCTAACTCAGTTGACAGAACAGCTCCACATAATTCGAGCCTCGGTATGGTATGTCCATGACACGGAGCCAGTTTGGACTTTCCTACTAAAAAACCTAGTTCTGAATCTCCTTTCTTGTCAAATGTACGGATATAGGCAACAGACGAAATCGCCTCCTTAGATGCGTCCGAGAAGATGTGTAATTCACATTCAGTACTGTCGTTCAATGATTGACTAGTGAAAGGCCTCCCTATCTCTAATGTTTCAAGATCCTGTAAGGACTGTTTCCATCTCTGCCAGTCAGAGAGTAAATCATCAGGCAACGGATCATCCCAATCTAATGAATTGTTTTGTACTGCTTCTCTCATAATTAACCTTCCGCCAAGGATTACAGGAGCTATGAACCCTAACGGATCAAATATTCCATTAATTACTGATAGCAGCCCTCTTTTTGTAAAGGGTTTCTCCTCTTTAGATAACTGATAGGTGAAAATGTCTTTTACAACATTCCAACATAAACCTAAACTTCTCTGTAGACATGTAGACTCTGAATTAAAGTCAATCTCGGTAATGCTTTCAGCTAAATCCTTTGTTTCAAAACTCTTGACTACCTCACTATTATTCGATACTATCTTATGCAGTCTAATTTTACCTCCTGTTATTAATCTTTCTTGAGTCCTTTTAATGAGACTTACAATTTCTTCAGGGCTGTCGCCTGACACTAAACCATCATCTACATAAAAATTGTTGTTTACATAATGACATACATCATCACATGTGTCTAAATCTGTGTGATCGCAAACAGCTTTGCGTAAACCATAATTAGCTACAGCTGGGGAAGGTGAATTCCCAAACACGTGAACTTTCATTCGATATTCAGTCAGTGGTTCTGTTACAGTGTTGTCCTTAAACCATACAAATCTTAAGTAGTTCCTGTGTTCTTCATTAACCTCAAAATTGAAAAACATTTGTTCAACATCTGCAATTGCGGCAACTTTTCCCTTCCTAAACTTCAATAGTACACCAACCAAGTTGTTTGTTAAGTCTGGTCCCTTCATAAGAATATCATTCAGACAAAGTCCATTATATTTAGCTGCTGAGTCGAATACTACTCTGATTTTTGATTGCTTCTTTGCGTGATAAACTCCAAAGATTGGGAGATACCAAACTTCCTCTCCCTTTCTAGCCGGAGTGACTGCTTCTGCGTGATTATTTACAAATATCTTTTTCATAAATTCTACAAAATGCTGTTGTTTAGTGGAGTCTCGTTTGAAGCTTCTACTAAGATTCTCTGCTCTTTGTCTTGCCTGATAATAGTTGTTTTGAAGTTTTGGTCTATCTCTCCGAAACGGTAAAGGTGCTGATAAACGACCATTTTCTGACGTGTGAAATTCTTTATCCATAACGATTAGAAATTCTTTGTCCTCTTGAGATAATCCTAAAGTATCATCTTCTCTAGTTTGTTTGAAAACAGTACTACCAATATCTGGTTCCTTGTCTTTCACTCTGAAACCATATTCACATGGTTTGAGATTTGTCTCTCTGCCGTTTGGAAGAACTGTTGTTTTGTTAACTGTGATTGTATCTGATGTGTGCACTAAACCTAAGCATGTTTCGCCAATTATTGCCCATCCTAGACGAAGACGTTGTGCATACGGTTCGTTGTCCTTGCCAATTCTTTGATCTAAAATGTGATGAGCGGCGGTCACATCCCGTCCTATAAGAAGCATAACTTCGGCATTCCTATCAAGTTCTGGTATGAACTGTTCTATATCCTGTAGATGTTTGTAGTGCCTAGCTATGGCAGGAGTAGCTATTTCTCGCTTTGAGATCGGAATTTCGTTGCATTCAATCAGAGATGGACACTTCAGTTGTGTAGTGCCATCCAAAGATTCTAGTATGTACCCTGTAGTACGACGACCATGTTGAACAGTTTTTCCCGAGCAATATGCTAGTGAGTATTCAACTGGCTCTGTGGTTTCATTGAAATAATCTATGAATGTTGAACAGGCTAAAGACCTATTACTCTGATCATCAATGATCGCATAAGTAGTAACACTGACTTCTGGTTTGCCTTCCGGATACACCTTGACTAGTAATGTCTTTGCACAAGACTTTCCTTGGAAAGTAGTTTCTCCCGAGTCCTTACAAATTTCAGTACATTTTGTACTTACTTGGTCTTGCGGTATATTGTCAATTTGTCTTTCCCCGCCATTATTTTGTAGGGTTTCACGTTCAAAGTGAAAGGCTGTACAGTGTGCCGTTTTTCCACATTTCTCACACTTGATGTTAGCTTTGCAATCTTTGGCTAGATGCTTCCCATTTAGGCATTTGAAACAAATCCCATTTTTCCGTATTAATTGTCTTTTTTCTTCTAACGGTTTCTCAACAAATACTTTACAGTCAGCAAGGTTGTGTTTGCCATTTTCATGAATAATACATTTTAAGTTCAGATTAGCCGAAGTGTTTTGTTTTTCAATAGTTGTTTTCAAAACAGTCTGACCAGGAGTCCTTTTTCCAGCATATTTCCGTTCCACTTTTTTGTCTCGTCCACTATCTGATTGTTGGATTTTGAGGCTAGGGTCATTCATTCGCACTGCCATGCTGTGTAAGAATTCTACAAACGTTGAAAAAGGCGGATACATCACAGAATGTTGTGTTTTGTACCTACTAGCACGATCCATCCATTTTGTTTGAATAAAGTTTGGTAATTTCCCTACGATGGCATTCACCCCATACGATGAATCATAGAATGATAGGACTGTCCTGTATATATCATTTTCTTTAATTGATTCTACCTCAGCCAATAAGTCATATAATTCATAAAGTTTGTCATATTCTGTATTGTTGATTTTATTGAATTTATCCAGTCGATCTTTAAGTGCTGCTGCTATACTTTCTGGTGCCCCATATCTTTCATCCAACCTTTGCCAAATCTTAACAACAGCTTGATTTTCGTTGTGGGAGTTAGCAACTCTCAGACTTGCTGCATGTCGTTTTGACTGTGGGCCTAAGTATCTGTTTAAAAGATCTAACTGTTCTGAATCTGTTGCATCCAGTTCTCTTAGTATGTTGTTAAAGCTATTTTTCCAACTGCAATATCGTTCAGGTTTGTCATCGAAAGTCGATAATCTTGAAATTAAAAGATCTTTCTTCATTATATATTTCGTGAGGTCAATTATTCCTGGTGATTCAGACAAGTGCACATTCTGTTGTGGTTGAAATGTTTTGAATTCCCTTTGCAATATTGTTGACGGCACAAATTCTGGTACACGAGGGTTTAAATTTGTTGCCTCAACTGGTTCATAAACTTTCGGTCGCTGATTGGTAACATAGGATTTTACTATTTCAGAAGCACTTGATTCAGGAAGGTTCATACCTCTGTCCTTCCAATTGCTATCTATTGCATTTTCCTCATCTAAAATTTCCTTAACTGCTGTTAATTCTGCCTCGGCTTCTGCAATCTCTCTTTTATGTTTCAAAATGTTTAAGTTTGATTTAAGTTCTGATCTTTGTTTTTGGACTTCTAATTCTAACTCATTTTGTTTTCTTACTAATTTCTCTTCCTCTTCTATGAATTTAAGTTTTGCCTTAGCAGCTTCAGCTCTAGCTGTTTTGTCTAGAAGAATTGACTTGCTCGAGCGACTTCCCTGACTAGAATGACTGTGAGTGTAATTTGAAGAACGACCTCCATCACTACCTTTAGCTTTATGACTAGAACTAGAATGTGACTTATGTCCTTGGATCTTATGACTAGAATTGCCTTGATCATGTAAAGAACCATGAAGACTAGAATGATGAACTGGACTCTCTTTCCTAATTGTTAATTGAGGCTCATCCTCTTTGACTAGATGTGCTGTTGAGCTATTCTCTGTTTCGATCTTGGTACTATGACTTGTTTGCTCATCAATGAATTTAATTGCTAGATCTACTTCTTTAGCTATTGTTTGAAACACAGATTTTTGTACTAATAATTCACTATTACTTTGTTCCGTATTTTGAGGTGACAAGTATTCACAGAATTCTTTGCAAAGTTCATAATAATGGTTAAGTACTTCCACAAGAGTTTCTCTAACCTGTCCTAGAATTTGTATATCTCCTGTTTGTTCCTCCAGATAGGCTAATGATGCCTCAACTGCTTGTCTCTTTTCTAATAGTTTAGCATGATATGCTTTAACCTTTTCTTTATAGTTTTCCATTGCCCTAACTGTAAGTGTTCTCAGCCGTTTTGTTTCTACTTCATCTGGCGTGTCCATAATGAATTGGTCCAATCGTCAGACTTTTTACTGTAATGCCTAATAACTAACAAATGTTTCTTGTATTTCTTTTATTCACTACAAACTTCCCAGGAGAAGGTAAAAAGCTACAACAAAAATAAACAATCATAAGTAATTGTTCCTAAATGGTTTCTAAACATAAATTGTATTAAACATCATACAAGTAAAGCAAAACAATGAATAAATCCCTTATTATGCTATAAATGTTCAAAACAAACAAGAAAAATATATTTCTCAAATTATCGATTTGCTCCTAAATGAACCTTTGTGACCAGGTGAGCAGAATTTGTAGTTGCAACATGTTCGGTTCACAACAAGGCCAAAGTAAAAGATAACATCAACAATAACAAAGTTATTCACACTAATAATAAGTCCTAAGCGGGTTGTCAGTTGACATAGACTAATTTATACTATATCCTAGGCCTAGATAATAATAAATGTACTATTCCAAGTCTCAAAATACTAAAATGTGCACGGATGCATGAAAGTTACGAGAAGAATTTTCTCGGTTCAATTAGCCATTTCTTTACTAAGAAAAGTTCCAAATACACAGTATCGAAAAATGTACATGATATGTGCCTAATCCTAATATCTTAACCAATATGAAAAATATCTAACAATACACAAATGTACGAAAAAATAGCAAATTATTTTAGCAAAATGCATATCAAAAATGCAGATGACCAAGTGGCTTATAAATTGCCACAAAACCTTAATAATAATAAAAATTCATAACACAAAACATATCTACATACAAATAAATGATTTTATCAAGCAGGTAATAAACTTACTCTGTGGGGGACCACTAGATTCCAAATATTGAATAATAATACCAAAATGCGTTTGCGGCCATGTGCCATTTTTCTTTCTATCTCTCTCGGCCCTTATCGATACATGTAATCTAGGGAAGTGAAACATACCGAAAATTAACCAAAAATGAAATGTGGGTAAAGGAAGATAACTCTATAAATAAATGTGACAGAACACCAGCGATAGTAATAACAATAACGCTTCCGAAAAAAGTATAACAGAAATACTGAACACCAAGGCAAATTCAAAAAGGGGAAGTCAACAAAAACTGACAAATGTATTGTTGTCCATCTGATGAGTTAAGCCTTTTTCAACTGATTTTTATAGTTCGTTCTTATGTTGTACTATTATACTTCTGTCCAAGGTAAGGGGGAGGGTTGGGATCCCGCTAACATGTTTAACCCCGCCACATTATTTATGTATGTGCCTGTCCCAAGTCAGGAGCCTGTAATTCAGTTGTTGTCGTTTGTTTATGTGTTACATATTTGTTGTTTGTCCTTTTTTAAAAATAAATAAGGCCGTTAGTTTTCTCGTTTGAATTGTTTTACATTGTCTTATCGGGGCCTTTTATAGCTGACTATGCGGTATGGGCTTTGCTCATTGTTGAAGGCCGTACGGTGACCTATAGTTGTTAATGTCTGTGTCATTTTGGTCTTTTGTGGATAGTTGTCTCATTGGCAATAATACCACATCTTCTTTTTTATAAAATCATACGCAATCAATCAATGCAACGGAACAAATGAAACAAACAAATGTCATAGACCTACATTGCGTACAGGAATTTCAACTGCACAAGGTGACACACACTTTCTCTTCAATAATGATCGAGGCCAAAATATTTAAAAGTTCATACCCTAAAAATTCAAACGTTGAGGAGATGATAAAACAAAACAGGAACAAAAGCAAATATAAATCAAGACAAAAAATCAGAGCTTTGGGTGTATAAATTAGTTCCCTTGATAACAAGTGCTGTCATGAAATAAAACGAGATGGCAATTTACTGTGCAAAATGAACATATGTCGGTGAAATGATGGATTAATGGAAATAAAGCTTTCGTTAGTGTGTGAATAAAAGACACGTATTTGTGGAGTAAAATGAATTTGGAAATGAATGATTATGATTTATCTTTGATCTTTCATAATTTTGAGAACGTACTTTGTCGCTGCAAGTTTTGGTCGGCAATGGTCATGATTTCAATATGGACTGCTCTCTGACATCCCGCGACCCCAGCAAGTTCATTAAAACAGCCAGCAGACGTGTGATCAATCGCTGACTCTCTCCATTAGCAGAAGATGTTAACCTTAATGTCACAATATATACAGAACAAAGAACACTAACAAAACACCTAAAGCTTATTAAAAAAAAAACAACAAAAAAAACAGAGATATATCTATAACATTATAAAGGAATGCAGTACAGTTAGTGCGACATTTGCGATTGTACTTAAGGGGGCTCCTGGGTATAAATCAAAATTTGTTTCTAATATAGGATTTCTCTATATTTTTTTATAAATCAACTTTATCATATACTTAAAAGAAAAATGAAATAAAAAAAATGGGGTCACCGTTCATTTAAGCTCACAATCTGCCTCCGAAAGAAGCATATATTTTTGTTTATGTCCCTTTTTCTGTTGAACTAATAGGAGAAATAAAGGTAATATCGAAATAAAAGAATAACCTAATTACAGAAATCGCTTAAATTTTACAATTATTTAGTTTATGTAGAGCTTATTTGATAACAATAATAAAAAATATAGGTCACCGTTGAGTTAAAAAAGATATTTCAAATTTAATGCCAAAAAATGGCATTTTTGCACCAAAGGGAGATAATTTGGAGCTTTTTCAATGATATAAATATTTTAAAAGTCATCTGGAGCCAAACCGAATCAAATTTTTTGGGTTGATTTTTGTACCATATCATAAAGTAATAACTAATAGTGTAATGAATAAAACTTGTAATGAAAAAATAAAGGTTTAATTTTTTGCTGAAATTTTTGTACCCACGAGCCACCTTAACGAATGACGCGAAGAACTTTATGAGGTAAATCCTCTTAACTGAGAGTGCAATTAAAAGTAAATACTTACAAAAATAATTTGAAACACAAATATTTAAAGTTATTAGTTTGAAACACAAATATTTAAAGTTATTAGGTTTGAAACACAAATATTTAAAGTTATTAGTTTGAAACACAAATATTTAAAGAATTATAAATTTGAAACAAAAAACAAAATCCTATTAAAAGTTTGTAAACGTAGTTACAGTGCTTTTTGTATAAGATAAATATAATCTTTAAATGGATAATTTGGTTTTTGCATATTTCGTATTTGGTTTATTGACTATACAGATGCGTTTAAAAAATCTATTCCTACAGATGAGTCTGAAAACTATCACCATTACATCTTCTGAATTCCATAAATATCATCCTAGTGAGTTTATAAGATTTTATTGGGAATTGATCTTCTATAATGAGAGTGCAAGCACAGATTAGCTCAATGGTCATAACCAAAATGACACCAAACACATGACATAGCGTATTTACCTGACGATATCGGGATGTTGGTATTTAGTCAAATCTTAACCGGAAAATGTGATTATATTAAAATTCCGACACGGATGAAAATATAAACAATGTCAAAATGTTTAGGCTTTAAATTAATCTTTATTTTGGTAATTTGATGCAAGCATACGATCTATATTTTGTCTTATACTATGAGATGTATATGATGTTTAACAACACTATTATATCAATGTTTAAACACGTTAATCATGAGCTATGAAAATCAAGTAGTTCGTGCACTTTTCTGAGTAGGTTTAAACCATGTAAACACATTTCAAACAAATATATTTCGCTGTGGGTTAGCATTCATAAGCTGTCAATATCCTATAGATTTACAACTGTTGGTTATATTGATAATTTAGAATCGTCATTAAAGCTGGAGCACAATTTTGTGTCATTTAATTCGATTGTTGTGTCTTTTGTTTACAAGAGTGATATCAATTTGTAGTATGTTCAATTCCAAAAAGTCAATGTGATGATTGTCTCCATCAAACCGGACCATAACTTCATCTTAACGTATAGTTATTTTATTGAATTTTAAATCATTACAAAATCTATAAATTTATTACACTACTGGACGAAAAAACAAATGTTCATACCAGTAACAGTCATTGTACAACTGTTTTACTTTGTGGAAGACTGAAGAAGACTGTCAAATCAACCTTATTTCGTTGTTACAGTTAAATTATGTCTGTCCCAACATTTTTATGGGTTGTGAAAAACGTTAATTGCTTTTAACAGTCATTTTAGGACTGTTGCAGATGTTTAAATACTATTCATAACAATTTTTCTAAAAGTTGTGGCAGTTGTATAATGTTTGTCCCAACCTCTTTATAGTTGGGACTGTTGAAATTTGCTTGTGTCAACTTTTCACACGTTGATGCAGTCACAAAATGTTTGTTACAATGCTTTTAGAATTTAATAGTCGTCAAATGTTTGTTACAACTTTTAAAAGGTTGCCACAGTCATGAAATGTTGAAAACAAACATTTCATGGGTTGTTACAGTCGATAACTGTTTAATGCACATATTTTAGTGTGACGGCTGCGAATGTTAAAACAATGTGTACACGTCTCACGTGCACCTTCTCAAGATTTGATACAGGATAAATGGATAAATTTATTTTATTTAAGTGTCACGTATTGATGATACAGTTGTAAAATTACCCATAATTTATATGTTCATCTTCTGTTGTTGTTTTTTTTATTTTATTGTTTTGCGATCTTTTGTCGTATTCTGTTTAAGCATTGTCTGTTCATTTGTGGCGGACTTGTGTGTTTGACTTTCCATTTTTATTTTTTATTCTGTCTATTCAAGAAACTTTTATAACTTGCTTTATACCAAAAGCCTTCGTTTAAAAAATAGAGTTTTAAATATTGTTGCAGAAGATTGCTTTAATTGTCTTAATTGTGAAGCCTATTATTTCATTGAAGATCATTGAAATTTATATTTGAAATTGTTTTGATAAATTATCATGTAGACATCTGTGTACCTAAAGTAAATTTAAAAGAATGTGACTAAGTTACATAGATTATACAGCATAATAAAGCTGATTTAATTTTAATTACTATCCATTAGGGACCTTTTCCGACGATAATCAATCAAATCTGTCAAGTTTTATTAAAAAGAGATATCAATTCTTCACCCGTAGAAGGAAAACTACATACAATATAACTGATGAGCTGGAAATTTCAATCGGTGAGTAGAAATGAACAATATTTTAAAGCATATCTATCAGAGTAATCATGGATCCAAGATTTTGAAGGGAAAATGTGCACATTTGAGCCTACCCTCATGCCTACAGGTATGAATCGACGTTCTAAATATATATTACCTCATTCGTGCATAGTACAAATATTTCTATATCTATATAGTAGCATGTTCCAAGGCGAAGTAAGAATTTTGGTTTGTAAAAATTATTCCTGGGATTGTAACCCCCCTTTTTTGGAAGATTAATGCATTTGAAAGGATACATTAAGTTTGAGCTCCCCTTTATCCTGGGTTGGGACCCCACTTTTATAAATGGCTGGATCCACCCCTTTTTATCGTCTTACTGTGTTGAACCCTACATGATGATGATGGCATTCACTATGGTTAAGTCTTGCGAGATAGCCTACGACAAGACCTATATTGTATTGATAACTGATTCATCCTAAATTTGTTTGAAATATTTCTTACTTGATTTAAAATTCAAGTTGAATATTACTTCAAAGAAAATATTTATGTGTAAAATGTGAAGTTGCATTTTCAGAATATTTTTCAAATAATTTCTGAGTCATGAATAACAAAACATGGATATATTTTAAAATTCTAAAGCATGTCTTATATTATCAATTAAAAGAACTATTAATCAAATCAGTGTGGCCTTAACTATTTATTTTCATGTGAACTCTGTAAGTTTTAATAAAATCACAGAGAGGGGCTAGCAAACAGTTTTTAATTATAGCTTAATTAACGTTAAAACAATTTTCCACTAAAAATGACTGTTACTTTATTCAAATATAAGGACATTGTTAGCTAAATCTACTAATTTTATTTGATATATATAAACTCATCATAGATACCAGGATTAAATTTTGTATATACGTCAGACGAATTTTTATGACAATAGATAAACATGCTACATGATGACATGTATGTTGAGACTTTATGCAGTTGTAAAAGTATTGTTTTTTTTATATTATTACATATGTTTACTCAAACATTTTTTTCGGAAATGTAACTTTTCTGTATGAAGCTCAAACTTTCATATGCTTTAAGATTGTTTAAGGAAGAAAAACATTTAGATTTTGATAATTATGACAAATTGACGTTTGTTTTTCAAAGTTAATTTTAAAAAATCCAGCATACGTTTTATGATGTGGACTCGTTATTGTCATACAAATGCACAGTTGCTCTATTCTGGTAATGTATTTCAAAAGATGATAGGATTTACTTACCATATTAGACACATTAATCAAAGCGGAATCACTCTGTCTGTTTCATGCCAATCACTTGGGAGAGTTTGAATGTTGGTCAAAACATAGTTCAACAATACATTTCAAAATTCAATTATACAACATTGGAGGTCAAGTGACCAACAATCATTCAATCAACTACACAATTACATCGTCCCACTCGAAGCTTTTGAAAACTTTAAATGATAGAAATGATGTTTGTAGTTGTATACCTATTCTAAGAGAATGTGTCCAAAATAACACTTAAGTGTCTCTATGGAAGGTTAAGATCATTACTTTATTTATTAAAAAGATATTTGAAATTTCATTTTGTAAACTCTGCTCACAATACTTTAATTTTACAAATGTAAGTAGTTCCAGAAAACATTTTGCATCCTTCAGGGACATTAATCACATTTATTTTTTAAAATACTTTTACACCAAGAGATATTGGAATAAAAGATATTTAAGTTTATATAAAAATTAGTGATTAGTGATTATTCCTTCGCTATTGAAATAAGAAGATATAAAAATTACTTTGTAATGATTGCAAAGTTCTGTAGTAAATCCCATTTCTTTTTATTGTGTAAATTAAAAATGATTTACGACATTTCTTGTTACTCAATACAAAAATTTATCTGTTATTGCGAATCCTATCATAGTTTCCACAGATTCACCAGCAAGTTACCTGTCCATTTAAACCTTTGTAAGTCGTATTGTCCCATCTAACAAATACAACAGCTATTGTTCTCTGTGTAGTTTATTCAATGGGACCTTTAAATTTCTTGCAAAAGAAATCTATCACTCACTGATTAATTTACCTGAACAAAAAATTGAACTGTCAATGATGGAAATACATGTACAAATAAGTAATTATGAAACTGCATGTGAAGTTGTATTTATTCAATTAATAACACATTTTCAATTTGATTGATGTAAACACTGATTTAAAGATTAAAAGTTGATTTCTGATCAAATTTCAACATTTTACCTATTAAAATTTGCTTTTTCTTAGTCTGTTCATCAGTAAAAACTTGAAATGATAAAGTTTAAATAGAGGTCTTCGTAAATGTATTCTTTATAACTGAACAACCACAAAAAAAAAACATGCAAATTCTTTAAAACATAAATGCATGCAGTAGTTAAAAAAAATCAGAAATAAACTTTTTATAATTAAATCAGTGCTTTTATTGAACAGATTGAAAATATATTATTGATATTGAATAAATACTGTATCACATGCAGTTTATGTGAGTTTATACATGTATTTCAGTGAACAAAGAAGATATCTTTTTTGGTCAGACAAATTAATCAATGAGTGATAGATTTCTCTTGGAATAAATTTAAAGGTCCCATCAAATAAACTATACAGAGAACAATACCTGTTGTATTTGTTCAATGGGACAATAGAACTTACAAAAGTTTAAATGGACAGGTAAAGGCGAATCTATGGAAAACTATGATAGGGTTCGCAATAATAAAATGTAATAAAATATTCTAAATCAGTAAAATAGTAAGTTAAATTTTTAGGCTCCTTTATTAAACAGTCTATATAGAGCTGGAGACAGTGGCACTTGAGGTCATGTGGTGTGTTATATTTTTGATAATATGTTTTATTTTTATATAAATCATTATATTATTGTTAGTACATGTAATTGGTATACCTTTTGTCCGCTTATGTGTGTAATTTGTGTTTGTTAAAATTGTATTAATAATCTAACCCAATATTTTATCTATATAAATACCGGTAGGTATTTGAAGTATTCATTTGACATTGCTCTAATATATCATTGTATATGAAGATTTGAAATATATAGTTTTGTTTGATCTATAACGTACAGTGTGTATGTAGAAATAAAGGTTTTGTAATTTGATATGTGGTAGTTGCATGGTACTGCTCCGATTATTCATTTTATGTGGGTGTATTTTTTTTTATCATATGCATTGTTTGATTATGAATTTCTAAATATAAATACAAGGCATATCCGCATAGATAAACTGCAATTGTTTTGCTTACTAGTATTAACACAATAAAAACACATTATCTTGCAAATTATCATTAAACGTATATTTGTTCGATGGTTTTAATTCACAGTACAAAAATCTGTCTATAGTATAATGTTATACTTCTGTTAGAAGGATATGATTGACCAGTCAGATAATGTCAGCAATGTCTTTTATTATCCGAATTATATAAATATTTTCGGTCAAACATACTTCAATAGCTATCAAAGGTACCAGGATTATAATTTAGTACGCCAGACGTCAATGTTAGATATAAATAGACTTCATAACTTATATGTGTTTATGCACCTACGAACGTTTTTTATGGGGGCATTATTTGTTTTTGTCTGTGCATTCTTCTGTTCATCCTGTTTCAGTTTAAAGTTTAGGTTTAATGTATTTTACCATGAAAGTTTTGATACTTGAAACTTAATACAAATAATTTAAGAGAGTTAATTGTTGCACGCACCAAATTTTATGGCCGGATATATGGAGGTTTTGGTGTTAAAAAAGTGCAAAATATTATATAAACAATCTGTATTTTGAGGGTCTTTAAGTCTCAATTGCCAGAACTGGTCAAATCCATATTTGGGTGTTACCATGTATTAATATTAATATTGTCTCATGTACATTTTCTCCATATCCCTTCATATTTTTGTTGGGTTTACGACAGACTAAAAAACTGCTTCATACTGCAACTAAAAATCAAGAAGCTTCTGGCAGTATAGCAAAGTATCTTCTTCGTTACAACTAACACATCTTTGACAAAAAAAATAATTTCAATATATTTGGTTGCAGTAAAATTGCAAAGTATTTTAAACCAAATGAATATTTCAGAGGTTTGAAAATCGCTTTCAGTTACTGACACATGTTACCTATAAAAACTACTGAGATCGTTTATGTTGATAGTAAAGGTATCTTTATTATGATTATTTTTCTAAATGATGAAAACTGTATATATAATAATCAAAATAGAATATAAAATAACTATTTTGAGAAAATAACGCAAACTATAAATCATTTCCCATGTTCCGACGACGAGTTGTTGTGAGAAATCTTCTTCTATTTATTTTAATTATTTCAATTACCTAAAATCTTTAATTTTCATATACCGCAGGAAAATAACAATGTAGATCCACAGCGCCGGGCCCATAAAGAATTATACGACAGCACTTATTGTACATTATCTAAAACACAGTGTGTGACGAGAACCGTTATTTATAGAAAAAACAAGTTCAAGATTATAAGATCGAAAATTACGTAGTGTTTGAAATGAATTTAGTATAATGTTTTATTTTTGTTAGCCGCTAAGTTTAGGACACAGTTAAGGTAGATCATAGGTATACATTTCTTAAGATAGAATTTTCTGATACTTTGCCAAAATGAAGATTTTACTATGTTTTTTTTTTAAATATAACAAAAAGCCGTCACCGTGCTATTTTCCAAGCTATGAGTTGTTGATAAGTAACCACATTTGGTTAGATTGTTCATGAAAAAACACATTTGTGTACATCTATGAATTAGAATAGTAAAAAATTGTTAAAAGCTAGGTTTTATAATATGTTTTAAGAAAATAAAAAGTGAAATGGTGTCACCGAACTTGTTTTCTTGCTACAAGTGAAAACATTTTAAAAATAAATCAGTCCAGTTTATATTTTTTGACTAAAAGAGTTTTCTTCCCTTAAATGGCTTATTTGAAGACAAAAATGATTTTAAAAGCACAAATTTTGATATTTGTTTAAATATTTTGAGTTATACAATAAATCACCAAGTTTTCTTTTTTTAAATAAACAGTCTAACCAATAAATTGAAAATTTGTCTCCAAATTTGAAGATTTGGGCAAATAACTAAACCCGTTTTGAACTGAGTTTGTTCAATCCAAGATAGCGGTATACCATAAATCTACCTAAAGCTGGACATCGCCTGGTAGTGAGATGAATCAATTACCTTGTGCGTCAAGAGTGCTTGTTCTTTACGTCCTATAATTTTAGCATCAAACTCTCAGTAATAATGCGAGTATGGCCCTCGTTGAGCCTCCCACAGAAAACATGCTCATAGCAAAATCTACGAACGTCTTTAACATTTTAGGGATTTTGATTTCCTCTTGGTCTGTCATTTTGTTTCAATGCAGGACAAGAATGACATGCACGAGAAACTAATAGTATACCGACAAGAAACATGGAAAATAAATAAGGGGGAAACACGGAAAAGATATGGGGAAAACACGAAGCACGCACATCAAACCAAACACGAGAAAAACGAGAAATAACGTCAAAACACAAACATACGTGAAGTTTAAATGCCGAAAACGTTGCACGAAAATTTTTTTTTCACTCTCTAAACAAGAATAGTAATCTCTGCATAATGTCAGAAATATGACTGATGTTATCAATTTGTATGATGTGTTCGAGATTTAAATTTTTGTCGTTTGATAAGAGACTTCCGTTTTGACTTTTCTTCGGAGATCGGTATTTGTTGTTTCCGACTACCTTACCTTACTTTGATTATGTTCCTGTCCAAAGTACGGAGCCTGTAGTTCAATGGTTGTTATTAGTTAATTTTCATATTTGTTTTTCGTTAATTGTTTTGTTATAAATTAGTCCGTGAGTTTCTCAATTGAATTGTTTCATATTTTTTTTTTATATCGGTGCCTTCCATAGCCGACTATATGGTATGCATTTTTTCTCATCGTTGAAGGAAGTAGGATTGCATATATTTGCTTACATCAAATTCATTTGAACGTTGATGGATAGCTGTCTCATTGGCAATCATACCACATCTTCTTATGTGTATATCGACTAAGTAGCGTTCTAGTGGTAGCTTTTGACTTTTTTTTTGTTTTTTGGATAGATGACGTTTTTCAAACGATGTAGACAAATGGCTACGATAATGATACAAACTGGCTCGACGTTAAAATATTTATGTCCACTTCGCTTTTATTGTTAAATGAAATGATTAACACAAAATATTCATTTGAATGATAATAATTTAGTTATTTCAAACAAAAAAATACAGTCATGCATCAGGCAAACTCAATGACACAAATATAAAACTTGCATATGATAGATACTACGTGTGAGGAAATCAACTTTCTTATCTCCCATTTAAAGACTTCTAAGGATTAAACGCATTATCAAAGGAACTTATTTGTGAATAAAGTGGACTTCATGTAAGTCACTCACAAACATATATAAAAAATCCTCCTTTATCACAGGTAGTAACCTCGTCATATCGAGGAGCGTTTAGTACAGTGATTTTGTCATAGTTTGAATAAGTTTGACATGACGGTGTTAAGTGTTTTTTTTATGACAATCAATGCCAAAATGTAAACATTGGGATATTTTGTAAAAGGAACTTCTGATCATAAATTCAAGCTGGTAAGTATCTTTGTATGTAGTTAGTATGTTAGTACATACAAATTTGTATCATATAGTTGTTAATCTAACACAGAACAATGCTTGCGTATGTCAAATTTTAAAAGTTGCTGTTTGGTTTATCGTTCATAAAAAAAACCACATTATTTGCTTACCGTCCTTTATATCACATATCTCTTTGTTATATGAAACTGCCGTCAAGTATTCCGAAAAATACCTACTTTTGCACACAATTCAAACTTACTGAAAAAAACTGTGTCATGGTTTAGCTCATGTTCGATCAGGTTCGACATGGTTCAGTTATGTGATTCATGTCGTGTATAATGAAGAGTAACGACCAAAATAAACAGTCATTTTACAAAAATCGTTTCATTTGTAACACTAAAGGACATTCGAACGCACATGCAATGTAGTAATATGTTATAGGTAGATGATATCGGATATGTTCCTTATGTCGTAACCACAATACCGTTCCCTTTTCACGAATGTGACCTACCGAATTAGACTATTTACTTGATCTGTAATAACATAAGCA
Source organism: Mytilus galloprovincialis (assembly GCF_965363235.1). Classification (NCBI taxonomy): domain Eukaryota; kingdom Metazoa; phylum Mollusca; class Bivalvia; order Mytilida; family Mytilidae; genus Mytilus; species Mytilus galloprovincialis. The sequence continues at coordinate 62,117,101 of NC_134842.1, read as the reverse complement.
ACACGATGGGTGCCACATGTGGAGCAGGATATGCTTACCCTTCCGGAGCACCTGAAATCACCCCCAGTTTTTTGTGGGGTTCGTGTTGCTTAGTCTTTAGTTTTCTATGTTGTGTCTTCTGTACTATTCTTCGACTGTTTGCTTTTTTATTTTTAGCCATGGCGTTGTCAGTTTTTTTTTCAATCTATGAGTTAGACTGTCCTTCTTGTATCTTTCGTCCCTCCTTCATAGGTAGATGAAATATGATTGCTAATGAGATAAATATCCATCCGAGATCAAATAACGTAGATGTAAGCAACTATATGTTAACATAAAGCCTTCAACAATGAGCAAAACCATACCTCTTATCAAGTTATAAAAGGCTGCGACAAAATTAAATGTAGAAGAATTCAAATGAGAAAACCAACAGCCTGATTTCTGTTCAAAACAATAAGCAAAATATGATATACAGTTAAAGTATTTTGCGGGCTCCCCAGTCCCTTCTTTTCCTTAACCATGTCAGACGTGTAATAGTACAACAATGGGTTTAAAACTTCATGAAAGGACTTGGTAATCAAATCTTAATATGGAAAATAATGCAAAACGAGGAAAACTTTATCCTGAAGATTCAAAATTAAATTTAGTTTTTCCTAGCAAAGCAAGCCAACAGTTCTGCCAAAATCAATTCAACCTGCAATTATCACAAGAATTACTCTTTGACTAGCAGCTACGTTTTGCAACTTTAAGTAGAAGTCTTTACAACTATTACAAACGATGATTTCTTGTCTAGCCAGGTCAAAAATTAGGTCGTACACAGTTTAAATGTACATGTACCAGACACCATAACTGTGATTTGTTTCATTGAATTTCAATTCTTTTTTTTTCCAATCACATTCAATGATGTACCACTTCATACTTAATACTAGATTACAGAAGCTTTTTCAGATATTATCGAAACTTTGTTGCAAAAAAGTAAAATATTTGAAAGGATTAAGTGAAATTACACCGTGCATTTATACAATATTACAAAACATAATCATTTTGTTCATTCCTAATTATTATTGATAAACATTAACATTATGTCGGCTTCAATCCAAATGGAAATTGTGATCTTTCATATTTCAAATTCGATACTTTGTAAGTATTTTTTATAGTAATTTCACATATAGTCTATAAAAGCAATACGTTTTAACTGTTGTCCATGTCACGCGTTAAAATTCGGTTTCATAAATGGTTGAAGACTTATATATGCTGTCCTCTTAATATCATTTTGTTAGTTTTGTAGTTGGGTTACTGTATCATAGGCATATTACAAACCTCCCAACCCCACCCCACATCTCCTTTTAATCATCATAAACTGGTTTAAAATTTAAAATAAATAAAAACAAACAAATGTAAAGATTTCTAGAAAAAAATGTAAAAACAAGAATTACTTTTTGTCTAGCTGCTCCGTTTTAGCCCCAGTCCCACTAGACCACGATCGCACCACGCTCACCGCGATCTAAAATAAATTCAGATCGTGGTGAGATCGCAATATGAGCGCATGAAAATGTAAATTTTGGTTCCAATCACGATGCTACTACGTCCTCATTACGCTTCTACAACGATCCCGCTAAGATTATACCACTTTCTCACCATGCTTGTTCTGCGACCTCACTACGATTATCATGATCTTTCTACGCTCAGCACGTCCTCACTACGACCATACCACGATTGATGCAATGGCAACACGATCTTATCACGCATCTACTGCGATTATAGGACGCTATTACCACGATCATACTACGATCATAACACGTTCTTACCGCGATCTTACTAAACTCCCAGCAATAACGTCAATATCATGTTGCAAATACATACTGAAACATTCCGTCTACTTTTCATTCATACGAAGAGTTTCTCGGAAACAACGCACTCATGCTACCAAAATCTACGTAAGGGTTAGAGTAGAGGTAGAGGGAAATCTGATAGTAACGAATCTTGATCCAAAAGATATATGTCGGACGGACCAATCCAACCTGAATGACAACTTATTGCTAGTCCATCAAGATCGAATGGCGATGCTTTATTGAACGATAGTAGGGATGACACAGATGTGTCAAGAATAATTGAGCCGTTGGCGATAAAGGACAAGAGGTCCAAATTACATAAAGACAAACAAAAGCTGGAGAACTTTTATAAATTTTATATGACAATGACAATATATGAGCATGATGATCGTAATATGAACGTAAGAACAGCGTAATGATGACGGCATGGGCGTACTAACATCGTACTATGATTTTGAACAGCGTGGTATAAGCGTGGTATAAACGTGATATAGTCGTCGTGGAAGCGTGTTTGGGTCGCGATAGGAACGTGATGGTCGTAGCGAGGTAGTGGTAAAGTCGCTGTGAGATCGTAGCGCAGTCTCTCCGACTAGAATCGCGCTTTCGCTACGCTGTCGCTACGATGGTATAGCGACCTTTGCGATCTTACCACGACCTTACTGCGCTCTAACTACGCTTCTACAACGACCTGATTTCGCAACGACAGCACCACAATTGATCATGAAGACTTCACCACGACCGTACTAAGACCTTACTGCGAAATGCACGATCGCACTACGATCGTCATGATCGTTAAAATTTTCATTTTTTTCACAGATCGTAGTGCGACTGCGGCATTTGCAACTTTCGGTAAAGTCTTTAGCTATTTGACCAGTGATGCCGCTCACGATATCCCCGGTAGATTCAAGCATGGACATTCGGAGAAAAGATTCTATGTAAAACAGAAGCAACGCTTTGCAATTGTTTTTTTGTATAATTATATCAAAAGCTAGTTTAAAAGAGCAGTGACTTTTAAAATTATATCGTAGGAAACTTACGAAAAGTAATCCGACATGTTTAATTTACCGATTACACCCACCAAATTTGGTTTAAAATGTTTTTTTTTCTTCTTAGGCAGTTGATATATTGTGTAACTCGTTTAATAACAAGCCATCAAAAACATTATCAGTATTGAGGTGAAACACATATATATTAATTGTGATCTAAACCATGACAAACTTGACCAAAATCATGACGAATTTCTAGACACTTAACCGAACCATGTCAACATCTTAACCAAACCATAGCAAAACCGATATCGTGCTTATTCTGCATTAATTTCGTGAAACATCAATTCCAATGTAGATTGTTTGACTTCCAATACAGGTTCCAACATTTTTTTTATTTGCTTTTTATTGGCTCGTTTGAATAGAACTAAGGCAATTGTTTTGGGAAGTAACATAAATTACCCATGTCAATCTTAGCCAAACTATGACATAATCACTGTACTAAACGCTCCGCGATATGACGAGGTTATAACCCGTGCTTATACTTAATACACATTGATTATCGGAAATATCTACAGAGTGATTATGACATTGTTTCTGATATTTGATTATGCAGCGTCTACGTTAAGAATAGCTTACCGATAAAAAAGGTGTTTATCTTAATTCAGTAAACACTGACTATCAATCTGTGTGACCATCAGTTGAGATAAGAGTGGAGTACAACATATTATGTAATATGTTTTTCATTTTATGGATCTTTTTCTGCTTTTTAGTTGCTGAAAGTGGTACGTTATTTTTTATTTAGTTTATGTTGTAATCCGTCAGTATAAATTTAAAGGCATCATCTTATTAATGAAAGTAAATGATTTTTTGGGGTAACAATTATGGTGCTTTTTATCAAATATTATTCATTTGAATTGTTGAACTTCCAAGGTACATATGTTCTGAGTTAAAATACTAAATATAATTGCGACTTCATTGCATTAGAGACTCAGAGCGGTACACAAGATATTAAAAAAGTTCAAAACAAGATATTTAAAACCATAAGAACAAAGTTTAACTTTATGTAAGCAAGTGTCAACATATGCTTAGGAACCATATAATTCACAGATTTAATTATTCATACAATAAATGATTGATGTAAGATTTATCATTACAATCTTTCTTTGCTGAAATAAGTTTGTGTTATTTTTGTTGTTTCTGGAAGTTTAGAGTTATAATACAATCCTTCGTATGTCCATAACGTTTCACCGTGTAATAACTGTCCTATATCGGTTTGTTCTCAAAATTTTAAACGGATATGTTTTGAACCATCAGTGCTGAACCAGGAAGTTTTATTGGAAGTCGTTTTTATCTCGTAGCATTTAATTTTTTTTATCAACTACATCCTTAAGGACAGAGTAATTATCATAACAAAACGAGTAAGATGTAAGAACAGGGGGCACCCTCAGTAATCATCATAACAAAACGAGTAAGGTGTAAGGACAAAGGGCGCCCTCAGTAACCACCAGACATGACTGCCAAGACAAATGGAACTATATATAATTGCAGCAACCGTTAAATAATGAAAGTAATAGCTTACCGCATTCATTTTAGAAAATTAAGTTTCTAATCCATCCTTTTATTTATCCTCAGCTGACAACATTTTTTCATCTCACCATTTTACTCAAAACGTTCTGATTCTGTATTTTTTGAATGCGTGATAGATAATAAGTATATGGATACATTCAATCGTGTTACAATGAATATAACTCTGCTCTTAATCGTTAATTTTCCCGTTTAATGTGAAATTTTCGCAAGCCTTACGTAACAACACCTGCTAATTAAATAAGGTTTGTCGCGTATGCTCATGATGAAAGTTTAGCATGAATACATCCATTTGATTGATATGTAATTGTTGGTTATTAAACGTCGAAATGTAAAAAAACATCAAAGCACCAAAAACTAAAAGAGTTTTTTAGAATAACCTCATCTTGATCCAAGAGTAACTTTTCTGTAATGAATTGCAACTTTAACATTCTCTTAAATAATGACCTCAAAATTTGCTTAATAAATGTATATGCTTTAAAAAATATCATAACAAAACGAGTAATGTGTAAGGACAGACTAATTATCATAACAAAACGAGTAAGAAGTAAGGACAGAGGGCACCCTCAGTAATCATCATAACAAAACGAGTAAGGTGTAAGAACAGAGGGCACCCTATGTAACCACCAGACATGACTTCACTTTTAAACAATATTTAACAAAAAACTTGATTGTTATTATGTTTGACATATAAACACATGCAACTGTATTTGTATAAATACTAAACCACGAGGTGTCAAAAATTCATCGCTGAAAACATACACTATTGATTCGCAATAAACATAATTATATAAACTTAATTTTAACTTTATTTCCATTAGCATGGTCAAATAAATTAGTTTGAAACCATTTATCAAAGGAATAATTGAATTTCAGGTACTCATGTTTCCTGTAAGAAAAGTAAACACCGGTACGGGCTTTGCACATTGTTAAAGGCTGTACGGTGACCTATAGTTGTTAATTTCTGTGTCATTTTAGTTTCTGGTGGACATTTGTCTCATCGGGAATCATACCACATCTTTTTTTTTTAAACTTAATAACCATAAAACATTACGGTTCAGATTCGTTATTTTTTCCTATTTGAAGGGTAATCTAAATACATTGGTTAACATCATAAAGTGCATTGCAGATTATTTAATTGTGTAAAATAAAATTTGATTGGACATCGAAGGATATTGTGTGAAATATAAATGAAATATTAACTTTAATATTTCACCCAAATTTCGATGCTAATAAATCTGTTACTTATTGTATGAACTTTCAAAAACCGTGAACACTGAATTTTATAAATTTATGCGAATTTGGTCTTTTTTCATTGCATCTTCCTAAGACTCTTTTTTGATTAAATTTGCAGGAGACTATTGTTTTAAATTAAAGATAAACATTTATCTTTTGTACTTCCAAAGGTACGTTTTCTATTAGTTTGTAATGTAAAAGGGATATCACAACTAATATACTAAGTAGTACATGTATAACAATTTCATTGCAATAACTCATTTTCTCCTATAAGCTTAAGATATAAAAAAAGAGATGTGGTATAAATGCTAGTGAGACAACTGATTCCAATGGACTATGTCAGGTCACTGAAAAGGCTCCTTGAAAAAATATCAGTGTTTGAAATTTGCCAAAATTTATAAGTGAACTTTTTTGTCAAGCCATATACTATTTTCAACCGAAATTTTCTTAAAATAACCTTTATCGAGTCAGACATATGGCAGTTGTAATCAAATTATTTGTTTCTATGTATGTTGGCGTTTGTTTTTGTTGCAGTTCAGAGTTTCTGTTGTTCCATTGTTTTCCTCTTATAGTTGAATGTTTCCATCTAGTACGGTGACAATTCAGGTAAATTTGAAAATTTAATGGACCGAAATACCTCACGGCTAATTTTGGTCTTATTTTGTAGAAAAATATAATATCCTTTGATAAAGACATGACGTAGAGTGTCAAAGTGGTGCAGATTTTTGAAAAGTCTTTCATGTTAAATGATATTTTTTTCGATAAACGCATGCACTAGGAATGCTTCACAAAAACAGTCATATTTATGTCTGATTACCAGATATTAGTGATACATACCCTGGTTTGCAAGATGTAAGATTATGAAACAAATATCTTTATCTACGGAAATTATCGACAAAAAAATATATGATATAGATTTAGCTATGCAATAATATATGGCCACCTATAAAGATATTTTGGTAAAGTTTTGTTAAAATGCCATAAAGAACAGAGGAGAAATAAGAACTGTAAAGTTTACACCCGGTCCATGATGTTATGAAAAAAAAATGATGAATTCTTATATCTGCCTCTTCACTCACTTACAGATCCTACATAAAATTGCTTCACAGTCTATAGATTTTGAAAAGATCAAGCTAGAAATATTTCGTCATGTTCTTGTAAATCAAATCTTTGTAGTGCGATAGTGCATAGTTACAATGTATCTACAAATCTTATCAACCCATGTTTATTTTCAGGTGCACAAAGACATTTCTTATAATGTCTAATTGATCTGCTTTAAGTGACATGAAGAACAATTTGGATCTACCACCATTTGAAATAAACCTTATTTTCCCTTTGACGCCGTAAATAGTTGACTAAATGTTATGGGATTTGCTCATTGTTGAAGTTCGTGCGGTACCCTGTAGTTGTAAATATCTGTGTCATTTGGTCTCTTGTGAAGAGTTGTTCCATTGGCAATCATACTCCATCTTCTTTTTATATACACCAATGTCCGATGTAAGGGGAGGATTGGGCGCCCGCTGAAATCTTTAACCTCGCCACATTCTGTATGTGGCTGTCCCAAGTCAGGAGCCTGTTATTCATTTTTTGTCATTTTTTGCTGCTACATTTTTGTTGTTCGTGTGTTATTTTGTACATTAATTATATCGTTGAATTTCTCGTTTGAATTGTTTTACAGTTGTCAATTCGGGCCATTCGTTGCTGACGATGCGGTTAGGGTTTTGTTGAAGGCCGTAAGGTTACCTATAGTTAAATATACATGTATGTGTAATATTTGGTCTTTTGTGAAGATTTGTCTAATTGGAAATCATACAACCCACTTTTTTATTATCGTTTTAATGCAGTTATTGGCAAAATCTCAATAGCTGTTGTACCTTTTTACATAAAGACTTTGGACAATTCCAATATCGTTTATCTGATCAGGGGTGTACTGGTTTTTTATAAAGGAATATCACACACTCAGTTAAAGTATACATTTCCGTTCAGTATCAAGTGAGAGTGCATTGTTATCATTATCCGTTTGAAAATATTTGTATCTTCTAACCAGGCAAAATATTTATGAGAGAGTTTGGAATACATTGTAAAGATTGAAATAATTTGAAATTTCGAACGATCGTAAACAGCTTTTCCCCATTTTTTTTTTACAAAATTCAATATCTGTAAACAATTGTAACTGGCAAACCATACGACAACGAAAAGTTTTTTTTCTTTCTTTTGCAAACAAATCACCATGTAGTCTTTCTATTAGTATTTGAAAAGCGACACATCATCAAGTAGTTAACAATGCATGCTGAAAGTTGAAGCGTCATAACTTGGTACTTGAAGTTATTTATGAAGAGTAAACTCATCACTGGATGGCCTGCCTGATAATTTGCGTCATGATTAAATTAAATATTTTGTGTAATAAATTAGTTCTACATGCATTTTATCAAGCGGATAATCAGATTTCACTTGTCAAGCCCCTTAATGTTTTATTGAATTTATTTTCATTCAACTTCAAGCAATTATTGAAAGAACCAATTTTCGGCAAACATTTTCGTCATTAAGGCATCTATGGCATCATGAACAACATTTGAATACACATTCTGACTGTCTTAAATTATAAAAAGACCTCATATAAAATGCAATCAATAGGTAGGTGTAGTAGTATCATTCGACAGGAATGACGGTCAGGGAAATTGGAATTGCACCTCTGAAATGATATGGGTATATTGAACTATTTTACATGTACATTTTTCTTTCCAACTTGTCATATACGGAGCCCACAAAAATTGTTGCAAGGATTCTTAAAGTTCAGTGCATGACAGTCTTTCTACATAAGGCATGGAAATAACGTCAACATACTGAAGGCAGATGGCTGTATACTGATATATCCGCACAAAAACTACAAACCAGAAGAAAACCAAAGAAAGCGCATTTATATTCCCAAGTTACCTTTGGGGAATACAACATAGGAATGCACAAGCTATCTGACATTGAAACAATACAGCCAAACTTGAACAAATTCATGTTGAGAGGAAACACAAAAATAGAAATTGGAAAGATACAGCAACTGCACAAGAGATGCAGAAATAAGAAAATTAAAACAATTATGGTTTTTGAACAGCGGTATACTACTGTTGCCTTTATATGTGGCTATTAAGACAACTATCCATAGACCAACTGACCAAAGAATAAACACGTGCACACGTGATCACCAAAGGGCCTTCATCAATTCATATGTCTTGTCCAAGTTGAAAAAAAGAAGGAAAACCTTCCGAAAATAGGAGAGGCAAAAGTAAACAGGAAATCAAGTTCAACCCATTAAATGTTAAGAAAGAATTAAAAAAAGAAGCATTGTGTTAAAATTTGTATTGAGGAAAAAAAACTGAAAATATTAAAGCTTCTGTTTACAAAAAGTATTTTAGCCCTCTGCCGTTTGGTATGTTTATAGCTTGTAAATAAACAGTGTCTTCCAAATGAAGAGACATTCTAAAATTCTGTACTAGATATCACAGTCAATCAACAAAAAAATATCTGTATTTGTCGAGTGATTGACGTGTATGGTATTCGTTTTTCCGTTTTGGCCGAGTTATGTCATATTATCCGAGTTGACACTTATGTATTTGTATAGGTATATTACATAATAGTTATTCCAATGGCATACTAGAACTAGTTAATTAATACTGTATTTTATTTTATATACATATAATATACATAGATACATTGGAAGTTGCAAGAAACAAACCAACCAAGCAGTTAACAAATTCAGGCGTTTACTACAGACCATCTTATAATGCTGTGGATGGAAATTTAGTACAGTGGATGACATCGTCAGCCTCTTCTTGTACATCTTCAATTTCTGGAGATGAACCATCGTGGTGGGCAGTAGATCTTGGTGCCATTTATGACATCAGTCACGTGATTATCTTTGGCAGAAATGACTGTTGTGGTAGGTTTTACATATCGTAAGAGTCTAAAAGACATCTAGCTTTATTCACAGAATTAGTGGTCTTTTGCACAATTCATTTCTTTTTATGATTACAAATGTTTTAAGAAGCAAATATAATACAATTCCATAAATTGAAGCACTGTTTATTCAAATATAGTAAACAGATAATAATTTATTTTGATTTTAGACATAAAGCGGTGTAGAGAAAACACTAATCAATCAACCAATATAACAAAGCCATTGTTTTTGTAACATTTCTTACTTCAGATCAAATTGTAGTATAATGTGTTTTTTTTAGAAAGCGCAACGTTTTGACCTGTCTACGAACTATTAGCAGATTGTCAGACCTTGAACTTAATCAAATATTTAATATTTTGGTGGTAATTGAATGCATTGGTTATTTCTGTCAGGCTTGATAAACATTTTTTAGTTTTCCAACTTTTCTTGTTGATATTTTCAAATTCAGTTCTCATTTTTTTCAGTTTGGAAACTTTCGAATTTCGACATTGAGGTGATTAAACCGTGTAGAAACAAAACCAATTGGTTTGAGGACGGTGTCATCCAGTTGTGTTATCATCAGCAAGCACCAACTACATATCTAAATGCTACATGCTATAAGAGGATGATTGGACAGTATGTTCGCATACGGCTCAATGATCTAAATATATTATCACTATGTGAAGTTGAAGTGCATGGAACATTTATTCGATATCTACGTTCAGGTAATTCTTCAAGAAGCTTTTCTTCATGTAGTCATTTGTAATGATAGAACCATCCAATACCTCACATTTGTTTAACGTTTTATTTTTTACATTGTTTTAAGATGTGTTTTTATCACCTTTATTCATTATCATTCGACTTAGATCAACTGACCACTGATGCCCACTGATTTTTAATGATAGAACCATTCAATACATCACATTTGTTAAACGTTTTAATTCAACATTGTATTTATGGATTTTTTTAGAGCCATTCAATAAAACACTGGAAGTAACTGTATTGGTCCTTTTTATATCATTTGTCTAAGGTTAACAACATGTAAATCGACAAAGCTCGAAAAACTATTTTAACCCTGGACATTTTAGAAAATTGCATATTGTACAATCGAAAAATATGTAAATGTTTTTCAAAGCCCACACTCTGAAAGTATCAAAAATAAAGATGATTTTTGTATCAGATTTATTCATTACCATTTTTAGTTCAAATAAGATCAACTGACGACTGATGGCAAGCACAACGCATTCATAAACAAAAGAAGATCTCTTTTTAGGTTAATTTTGCCACACTTACACGTGGAAATATGATCAATGTAGGTTTTCGTTTTTTTAATTGGATGTAAGCTGTCAAATTCATGATTGATCTCATTCAAATTCACATATTGGATTTATAACATACCAGAACGTATATTCAAATTTAGAAAAAATATACAAACAGTAAACAATGCTGGTACTGTTTATAATCTATCAATGTTTCGTGTGTGTTAAGAAAGACACAATAGATAAGCAATCATGTTCGTTCGTACAATAACGATTTCTAAAGTTATATTTTATTTCATACGGTAGATTTGATGTAGAAAAAAAGAAGCATGATGATTATTTTTCTGGCCGGATTAGTACTCAATTATTACTTCTAGTATTCAGTTTTCAATGTTGACATTATTTTATTTAAAAAAAAATAAACTTCATGTTGCACTTAAGAAAAATAAAGGTAACATAAATACGGATTCAAATGCGGGTGAAATATTGACTTTCAAGTCACTCATACTTCGGTCATCTTTATTTAAATCATTTTGACGAAATTGCCGCAAACTGACTGGTAACACCGCATTACTATTCATACATTTCACTTCCATAAATGTTGAAAAATATAGTTTAATGTTTCGTTGTATCTGAATCTTAACTAATACCCCTTTAAAAATAACAACAGGAATAACAATATGTAGTATACAATTAATTTACCTGTTTATTTATCCATTAGTTACGATTCCTTATACCTGTGGATTTCAAGGTCATAGTTATACAGGACATAATGTGACCCTTAGCAGCACCATTGTGAAAAGTGGCATTTATTGTACCTACAAATGTGCCTTCATGAAAGGATGTTATGTTGCAGACTTCAACAAGAAGACCTCCAATTGCACATTACTGGAAAAGAAAACTGAATCCAATTTCGTAGCTAATTCTGATCACAACGTTTATATTATCAGCTAAACATTTTCTTTTTGTCGAGGCTGATGATTAATGTAATTCTGAAAATTCTCAAAGTTCAAGAAGAAGTCTTTTCTTTTTCCTAGATATAACAAAAAAAAACCAGAATCCAGCGTAGTAAAGATATAATTATATTTCAGAAGGTGGAAAAGGTAGATTTATATCTTGTAAACAGCGGCTTAGATTTTTGTCGGTATTTGACTGTTACCTAAACCTTATTTTCAAGGTTTTCCGAAAGCTTAAAAAACAGTATAGCTTTTGTCCAGTAATTGTGTCGCTACCATGTTGATACCCGGAGATATAAAAAAAAAACAACAACCCAGGAACAGTGCTATCGAGCAACTGCTAATGAATGAATAATACTTCATTAGTTTTGACCGTCCAATGTACTTATTTTCATGAAATTTGGCTTTTATTTCAATGTAAGAAAATGTAGATCTGGTATTATTATGATGTACATTGACAATCACAAGTTCATATCTCTAAGCGGTGTTTACCGTTTTATTCAACTTCAAAAACGCATTTTTATGTAACGGAAAAGTAAGGAAATACTATGAAAACATTCAAATATTAAAGGCCAGACAATGTCATACCAGGAAAACAATAAACAAAAAAGGAAAAGAATTACAAAACAAAAACAACAATAAAACAAAACAAGGACTAGACCCTGGTGTTATCTTATTATTCACATAATTGTTATTGGAAAGGAGGTTATACTTGTCTTCTAGCTTTTTTTCCAATCACATATTGAAGGGAAATTTGCTACGTTTGACTTGAACGTGTTCATTATCACCTAAGTTACTCTTTTACAAGGTCTTATCACAATATATGCGGTAATAAATCAGAAAATCAATAGCTAGGAATTTTACTATTGTGTTCTACCTGTTGTATGTGAGGTAAATGCCTACTATTACATGCCAGTATTCTAAGTACAATTATTTGAAGTCTTGTTCGAAAGTCATATAAAATTATACATTTAAACGCGGTAATGACTTATTTTGATAGTTAGTTACCATCCAATAGTAAGAAAAAAAATCTCCGAAAAATTATACAATTTTTTAAATTCATGACATGAAATTTTCTATGTAAACCGTATATATTTCTTTTTAATCAAAGAATCAAGTTTTTGAAACTTTTACATATCTGGCTACACGAGTGGCTAGTGCAATGTAATGATTACGAGTCATGTGACGTTGATTGGCGGGAAACGAGAACCGGATCCTAATGATGCAGTAATCATTTCTATTTAACTAAATTGGTTTATCTTATAAATGAGATAAACCGTGTGAATCAAAGAATCAAGTTTCAGGCAAAAACATAATAAACAAATAACTAATGTGGAAATAACGGTCACAGTTAACTTAGATTGACGAGGTCTGACATGATTACAGAATGCCGACATGATTGATTTAACTGAAAAATCTGTGCACCATTGGTAGCAATGGATGCTCAAGTTCCTCAAGGTTCAGCCTAAAGAGAACGAGGGTTATGATCCCCAAATACGTCGGGTCTTGTTCGCATCACGCCCTGGTGTCAGGGGAGTAACGATTAACAGTTTCTATATCATAAAACTCTATATGCACGCTGAATACATATGCCATACTATGTATCATAGAACAGTACGGCTCGAACTGGTACCAATTTAGAACCGGCCACTCAGTGTAGACATGAGATGGTCTTAACAGAACTTACTGCGGTACCGCAGGAAAGTAAAAACCTAATATGATCCGACGTACAATTACGGGAAACGATCATAACCCCTTCATCTTGCCACTTGAGTGTGTCTATACACACTAATCAGAATCCCCCCTTTTTTCCACAACCTAAAGGTCCATTTAAGTGAACTAGCTAAGAAGGCATTAGTCTTTATTAATACGTTTGAATCTTGGACAATTATATTTTTCCTTTTGTAATAGCTTTGTTACCATGGGGCTGTTCTCCTTCCGTGATATCCCCTAAGCAAGATTTGTTTTGGACGATATCACTTCTTTTGTTGTATTATCCATGTTATATATATATTTAAATCATCATAAAAACGCAATATTTTAGCAGTAATACACCCACTGATAAACTGATCATGAATTATCAATAGGTTTACTAAAAGAGTTATCTCGCCTTAACCGGCTTAGTTGAACAAATTTATTCTAAAGCACATATGTTTGGTACTTGTTAAAATATTTTTAATATATATAATGCGATAAATCAGGAAGTTTTCTTCATAGAGATAAACATTCTTATCAATAAAATTGAACATATGATCTGTGTACAAATTCGGGGATTTGGGTAACAACTAGACTGATTGGTCACTGCAAAAGTACAATGCAAGATGGTGGTATACCATGAATCTACATAATTGCTTTGCTAATCTGTAATATGCACTAATACTAGTTTTCCATTCTCAATTTTATTATCCTGTACAAAGTTTACGAAAATACCTTACCCGTATATATAATTTATGCTATTCTAGGCACCCCTTCGACGTCGTGTACATTTGTATATATTTTTATTTTCCACAAGTAACTTGACCAATATTTAAAAACCATGGGTATATAACGTACACTTTTAAAAATTAATTTATACGTATCAATCAATATATAGAAAGTACCACACGTCCTGAACTAAATCGGCAACCACATGCATTCCTAGTAGTACTTAAAATTCGGATACAGCTAAGCAGTCTGTGCAGCTTTTTGGAAAGTTCAAACTTGAATAGTTTTACGTCGAATATATTTCGTGACCTAAACGAACTAGGTGCTAGAGCGAAATTCCATGTGGGTGTATATAGATGCATTGTTGATTGATTCGGACTAGAATTAAAAAGATTGTGTCTATCAGCTCTGTATATAGATAAGAATGCTAAATGTTCCTTTTAATAGAAGGAAATAGATCAAGAGTATTTGAAATCAATTTAAAAATTCATTGAGTCTCCCGTCTGGATAATATGCGTGTTTGTCTGTAAAAGTCCTTAACAGTAACTTATATACCACATATTTGTTTTGTTTCTAAAAATAGTTGCGGGAAAGCACATAGTTCGTGCTGACATGTAAAAAGAAATGTGATAGTAAACTACATACAAAGGTATCCTCAATGTTCACAAATTATCCGTGTTAGGTGATGATGACAATCAAAAATATTATAAACAATATATGTTGTTCAGTGTGAGCCAAGGCTCCGTGTTGAAGGCCGTACATTGACCTATAATGGTTTACTTTTTTAAAATTGTTATTTGGATGGAGGGTTGTCTCATTGGCACTCACACCACATCTTCCTATATCTATATATACAAATAACATTATCGCACATCAAAGTAAAGAGGATATTGTGTACCATACTCTGTCTGCTGCTTCGTGAGTTTACAAAGTAATTTTGATAAATGTGTGAGAAGTGCACATAATTCCCTTATTTGCTCTAAGTTGACTTGATAAACTAAAAGTCCTGTCCATAAGCTTTAGTGAGCTATCTGAATAACCTATACCAAATAGTAATAACATATCATATGTTGAGGTTGAAAATATCAACTCAGCTTTGCTTGTATAACTATATTGCTTATATAACTATATTAACTCTATTTGCATACGTCAGAAAATTTAGGGTCGGGCATGATATGTATGATTCAACAACGTAAACATGACCTCTGTAGATCTCTCAAGTTCAACTGACTTGATATTTAATATAAAAATCAAATATCAAATTATAAGCATATTATACAACAAGAACACATGCATAATATAAATAGTTAGGCAAACATGCATAAATTAAAGCAAGCAAGCTTACAAAAAAAGAAACGCAAACTCACTCAGGTAAAAAAAATTGGTATGAGTCAATAAGACAACTCTTCAAAGTAGACCAAAAGGCAAAGAAATCAATAACAATAAGTAATCGTACTGCCTTCGACAATGAGCAGGGCCCAAACCGCATTAATAACAATAAGTCATTTAACTGCCTTCAACAATGAGCAGAGCCCATGCACATTAATAACAATAAGTCACTTTACTGCCTTCAACAATGAGCAGGGCCCATACTGCATTAACAACCATAAGTCATTGTACTGCCTTCAACAATGAGCAGAGCCCATACCGCATTAGTGAGTAATTAAAAACTCCAAAAGAAAAATGTTGAACATGTTAAACGAATTTTAATCAAACGAGAAAACTGTAGGCATAAAATTTATGTCTTTTTTGTTTTTTTTTTTTTGTTTTTTTTTGGTTGTTTTTTTTTGTTGTTTTTGTTGTTGTTTTTTTTGTTTGTTTTTTTTTAGTAATGCCGATTATAGTGTATCAAACAGTATTAGGAAATATTTAAGACTGTTCAAAGAATTTGCACGTGTAAATAGTTTAATCGAAGCCATCGACTCTGATTGGATTTATTCTAAAGCTACAGCGTCATCCGCCACAAAAGTTTGTCAATTTGTCTTCTAACTTTCACATAGTGTATTTCATTTAAACGTCAGCTGATCCATCTAACACATAGTGTAGAATTGTGTATAATTAGTGGTATGATGTTATTAATTGAGATAAAAGTTGACGAATTTGCACTTATTGCCCTCGTGTGTATCTTGTGTGTAATAGCGCTAGGTGTGTCTTCCAAACGACTGCATGTTTTATATATAACATATTGTACATTAAAGCAGAGACAAGTAAAAAAGGCCACAGTGCGATCATATTGCTCATGTGAAATTCATGACATCAAATTATAATATTAATAATAAATAATCCTTTCAGTAATTCTTATCTTTATCACTATCATATTAACCTTATTCATTAAGAGATAAATATCAATTAGAATAATTATATGCCACAAAACATCAACTTTTTTATAAATTCAACATACCAAGATTAAAGTTTGACGAAATCTGCAAACCGCTGGAACCAGGTAATTAATTCTTTGGATCAGTGGTTCTCCTTCTTTTGAATCGTGTTCCCTTATGAAAATTAAAATGTTGCTGCAGCATTGCCGCAGCGTTGCGGCTTTAAAGCTGCAACCTAATCAGGTTGCCAGAGGATTGTTGCCGGAGTAGTGCCGGATGATGCTGCTAGCGGCATTGTTCTGGCATCATTGCGACACTAATTCCTTTCAAAATTAATGAGCACCACAATATAGCCAGAAAATTTGATGATGTCATTTCCTGCGTTTTTAGCTATTCCCTGTACTTGTGTGTTAGAAATCCACCATGTTGCTTGTGATTATAATCAGGGGCGGATCCAGGATTTTGTAAAGGGGGGGCGAAGATTATAAATGTCGCCGAGCGAAGCGAGGCGAAAAATTTTTGGGACCTTTTTTCGGCTAAAAACATAAAATAAGTGTAATATGCACAATTTAAACGGTTCCTGGCTTGGGGCATGTATATTTTATAGTTGCTGTATTAAAAGTGTAAGGGTTGGACATTTTTTTATGGACATGGACATTCGATGAAATTTACAATACGACCAACACGAGTTAAAAAAGACAAACAAGCAGTTTTTATCAAAATGTTTGATTGATATATGTTTCACCCAACATAACTTAGAGAACGGAAGTGAGGGGTTCCAAATCCCCCAAAGATTACGAAAGTGTCTGAAATGACAACGAATTTAGACTGATGGTCGACAAATGGAGACATAAAGGTCACACCCAGTAGGCAGGTTACAAAGTATTCAATATATATAAGTCCGGCGAAACAGACATTCAAGTCAGACACGCAAACCCCGGCCCCAAAAAAACTACGCCCGTTTTTTTCATCATGATCATTTCATGCTAAATAATTTTGTTGGAAATTTTCGTTTTTAATAGCAAAACACTTGACAAGACTATTGTTTTTAATCCAGATACGGTTCAGAATTTTTGTTTAAGGCAAGAATCAGAGTCAATTTTTCTCTCTCAAATATCTAAGACTGTCTCCTCAAATCAAATGGTTCGTACCTGAGACTTGAAATTCTTATAGAGCTTATACTAAAATTGAGAATGGAAATGGGGAATGTGTCAAAGAGACAACAACCCGACCACAAAAAAACAACAGCAGAAGGTCACGAACAGGTGTTCAATGTAGCGAGAAATTTCCGCACCTGGAGGCGTCCTTCAGCTGGTCCCTTAGGGAGCTACCATTTGATTTTTATGGGGGGGCTAGGATGAAATTTGAAAAAAATAGGCAGGACAGGAGTTTTGAGTAAAAAAAAAAGGCAGGATGAGACACTTTGCAAAAAAAAAGGCAGGATGACAATTTAGGTAAAAAAAGTCAGGATAAACTAATAAAAAAAAGGCAGGACCGAATATAGTGAAAAATAAAAAGGCAGGACAGAGATTACAACTAAAAAAAAAATGCAGGACAAAATTTTTCATCTTAGCCCCCCATAAAAATTAAATGGTAGCTCCCTTAACAAATATAGTTCAGTGATAATGAACGCCATACTAATTTCCAAATTGTACACAAGAAACTAAAAATAAAATAATACAAGACTTACAAAGTCTAGAGGCTCCTGACTTGGAACAAGCGCAAAAATGAGGCGGGGTGACAGGGGTTCTTTATTCAATTTGTTATTTATAAAATAAGCTGGTGCATTTGGGGTTAAACATGTTTTCGTAGGTAAATAATATTGTGGAATTTCTTTTTCTTGAGGGTGCAATAGTCTATAGAGTATTTACTATTACTTTCTGTTTGGTGGAATAGTGAAATAGAAGTCAATACGTTCTTGCTCAATCCTGTGTTGCTTTGAAGGTTTCCTGATTGTCATGACATCCTCAGCCTAAGCAATGTTTATTACTGTAATTTTAATTTCAAAATGACCGTCGTGTGCCGTTTTTTCAACGCACTGGTCAACTCCACCATAGCAAATCACATGACTTTGACAATCAGTAAATACCACCGAAAAATATCTTTATATTAAGTAAAGAATTGTCGTATAAAAATTAAATACTCGGGAAATGGCAAAGTTCACGAAGTCTAGTCTGATAAAATAATTTTACAAAAAAAAAAAAAAAAAATTCCGAGCAAAGGGGGGGGCGTACGCCCTCTACGCCCCCCCACTGAATCCGCCACTGCAAATGACATATCACTTCACGAATAAGTTTGATCTATGACTCAATGTAAATACAAAATAAAACAATGGGGTTACAGTCAAACAATATCAGAATGACAATCATAACCTTGAACAAAATTCAGGACTGATAACGGGCAGAGAAACGGACGGACAGAGAGACAGATTATTTCAGCTTTACAGGTAGGGCACTAATAACATATTCATTTTATTAATATAGGGCATGGTTTACTAGATGCTCGATGCATGCTATTAATAGCCTCTTATTTTGAACATGCTCTCAATTCACACACGACTGCTAGCTGATAAATTCATAAAAGATACCAGGATTGAAATTTTGTATTTGCGCCAGACGAGCGTTTCGTCTACAAAAGACTCATTAATGACGCTCGAATGAAAAACAAAAAATGCCTCGGTTATCTGACTGACAGCGGTGTAACAATATCCGATTGTAATGTTTAACTGAGGTATGGTTGATAGATATAGTAAAGATATAGTAAAGATATGTCATGTTTACACCATCTACAGAAAAAAACTTCACTTGTAGAGACTTATGTAAGTATACGTCAAACTACCAAAGTTTATGATAAACCCTTATGTTAGATATAGACATCAAAAGATGCAAAAAAGTAAAGTATCTGAAAAACCTGACATATAAACAAAATTTATTTAAGACAAAGCGTAGAGACAGGTTGACAAATGTAAATCTAGATGGACTTTTAATTAACATGATCAGTCCATATATATTACGGAAGCCTGGAGCTGCCTTGTATTATTGTTTATAACTAAACCATATATGATAATCATCGCGATAATATTTTGTATATTGCAATACGACGCCTTATTTATCGCAATATTTCGCTATATTTAACAACAAGGCACTTTATTTAGCGCAATGATTTTTTATATTTAACAGTAAGAAGACTTAATTATCGCAAGAATTTGCTTTATGTAATAAGACGACTTATTTATCGCAATAGTTTCGCTATATCTAACAACAAGGCACCATATTTAGAGCAATGCATTGCTATAATTAAAACGAAGAAGCCTTATTTATAGTTATTATTTGCTATAAATAACAATACGCCTTATTTATCGCAATATTTCGCTATATCTAACAACAAGACGTCTTAGTTATCGCAATGATTTGCTCTAGACGCCTTAGTTATCGCAAGATTTTGATTTTAATATATATTCCCACACTTCAGACTGTGAAAGATGGCAGACGTAAGTTTTAAACACAGGCACTTCAGAGTCGATGATGACTGTATTGGGTCGAGACAACGCCAAATTCCCAAGACAGCTACAATGTATCCGTGGCCAAGTACAGCTTGTCCAAGGACATAATATGTAGCCAATATAAAAACAATATATATGCGCACCCTTTTATTAACAATGCAGCTGTTTATAATGAAGATTTAAGAGTGAGACTGTACTTAAAAAAATATTGCAGACAATTTGATTGACGGGAGCAAAAATCAACAGAATTAAAATGTGATCCTTTTAATATTTTACACAACTGGTTAATTAGACTGATTCGAATGCCAAAAATACATGATTTCGACTTTTGCGTGAAATCATGTTGTCATGAACTCGACTACTTGTATTTATCTGTTAAAAGAGCCGTGGTGAAGTGGTTCAGTAGTGCATCGGACTACTAACACAAAGGTTCCTGGTTCGATTCCCGTCTGGGATGAAAATTTCAGGGACTTAATTTCCGGCTCTCCCTTGACACCATTTGCGAGTATGGTCTTGAGGAAACGATGATAGTCCGTCGGACGGGGACGATAAATGGTTGACCCGTGTTAAGAGAGAGCCATATCTCTTGCACGATAAAGACACCCTTGTAGATTTCGAAAAAGAGTAGGCTAATGCCGCTACAAGACAGCACTCGCACCCGCAAAGTGGAAAGAGATTAATATAAGTTGCAAAACTTGCTTCCCAATCCACTATAATTGCAATAGATGTATGTTTCATTATAATACGTTACTCTGATTGGCTAACTGCACATCACATGTTATTCCGTAAGCAATTGCATTAGACAATACAATTTATCATTCATGATAATACGAGGTCCCACAATAAAGTACACAGGTGAATTAAATAAAACTGGATAAAAATCGTGTTTTCATGATCCTAGCTAAATTGAATGCTTCTTTTTGTAACTTTATAGGGTTGTAAAAGCGTTGACCGTGCGTACATTTTTAGCGTACATCATACAAAATGTACTTCGGTCAACGCTTTTACACCCCAATAAATTTACAAAAAGAAGCATTCAATTCTTAAATTAATAAATAAATGAATAAATAAATAATTATGTTTTTAAATTAAAGTATCTGTTAAGAGGGCTGTCATATGAAAATTATAAATGGAGGGCTAGGATGAAAAATTGTGTCCTTCATTTTATGTTTTGTTGTAATCTCGATCTGTCCTGCCTTTTTATTTTCAATTTTTTTGGTCATGCGGTTTTTTAATAGTTTATTCTAACCTCTTTTTTTTACATAAATCGTCATCCTGCCTTTTTTGTTTGTGCATAGTGTCTCATCCTGCCTGTTTTAACTCAAAACTTCTGTCCTGCCCAATTTTTTTTTTTTCAAATTACATTCTAGTCCAACCTTAAAAAAAGGTAATGGTAGCTCCCTAATGCTATCAAACCAATAACACTAGTTCAGATTGTCACACATACACTCACACAACAAGTACTTGAGATTTGAGTTTTTTTCAATTGCAAGATATCAAAGACATCCTAGAAAAAAAAACTATTGTCTCTCAAGTCATTATGTCTAAGCATAGATCCTTCCATTAGTGAGGAGTACTTTAGAAAATACATTTATTTAAATTATAAAGACCGGAATTGTCACATTTACATGAACAGATTGACCACCTAGTACATTTAAACAAGTTACTGACAGGTTCTCAGTCTCTCTTTTGATAAAGATTACATCAACGCTTCAAATTACTATTTCAAAGAGTTGGGCAAAATACTCAAAAGTTTTACATGTCTTACCCAAAAAGTAACAATATTACCTTTCATTTTAGGCAACTAGTTAGTTTAACCATATTCTATTTGCAAAAGTAGCAAAAGGGATTCGGGACACAAGTTATAACAACATTAGTGACGTCCTCTCTTAATATAAATACAAACACATTGTACATTAGATAATGACAAAAACACATAGTAGGAATGCTTGTAATACATACTCCAAACGAAAATAAAATAAAAAAAATACGATATAATAAGGAATAATACTAAAAAAAACTGGACTGGAGTGAAGAGTTGGAAAGTAGTAATTTAGAATGTTAATTGATTGTTTTAAATCTTTAATTGTGTTATTCTGATATAAGATTGTACAGACTCAAACATTTCTTTGTTTTGCTGAAAAGAAAGTTCACCGTCACCAGCCAATATAAAGCTTGAGATGGATATAGCGTATTTCTCCAATTTTGAAAACAGTATTTCTCTTGCTTCGTTGTGAAAAGCGCACTCTAAAATATAGTGTATACTATCCTCAACAGGGTGGCCACAGCTGTAATGCATGCGGGACTGGCCCCTTTAATATTAACACGATGTAAATCTGAATACAAAGAACTGCACATATTTCTAAAACGTGTATGAATAATATTAAGTTTTCTATCCCCACAACTGAAAATAGGAAGGTGGCTGTATCAATTTGGACTTCATCTTTTGTTTAAAAATATCTATATTTTTAAACGTACGTATTTCGGGGTTAATTTTAAGGCTATTCCCGCATTCAATAGTAGTAGATGTAAAAAAAGGATTTTCTAGTTATGTCAAGTCTTTAACCGGGTACTACATAATTATCACTGTTTCGCAAATCGTAGTTAAGATATTTGACCAACAAGTGGGGGCATTAAATCACAGAGAACATTAGATGCCTTTCTTCCACTTGTTATTTATTGTATCATATAGCGCCGACTATAGATAAAGCTTGATTAACCCATCACCACACCAGGTTACGACGTTCCGGTAAAAATATTTAATTTAAATCGCGAACCGTTGAAGAAAATACATGAACCGATTATAGCAGATTGTCACTACATGTTGATATTGTAAAATATTAGGTGAAAGTCGTAGCTAGAATGAAACTTTTGTCAAGTGAGCGCAGCGAACGAGATAAAAAAAAACATTCATAGTGTATCGAACAGTTATCATTTCACTATATCAAGGATTTGTTAACTAAATCCTTGACTATATCAATATGCAAAAATATCATCGGTTAGCTTTTGCGTCTTTTTAAAGTGTTTTCCGTTTCAGTAGCAAACGGAAGATTTGATAAGTTCGTGTCATGACGTCGCTGATATATATATAAAATCTTTTAGGGTTATGGATTTTATTCACCTTCTATGGGCCCCCTTTCTAGGGTCGCCTCGATAGTTAACCGTATTTATAACCAGGGCCTTCCCAGTTTCTATACTAACTTAGAATAGAAGGTCCCTGGTATATCGAATAATTTATCGCACGCAGGACCTTTTCTGTTGCGTTTTGTTGAAAATGGACCGATCATCATTAACAGTAGACGTGACGCCATGATCCGTCATGGACCCTCGCACCCCCCATGAAATCTACTATAACCCCTGATCCATAGGAGCTAGGTTACCACGTGACGGCTTTGACCCAATCAAATCGTATTTACTTTTCGATCCATTTCGGTGATTTCTACACGTTCTTCTCTCTATTGACGTCATCCCCTAGAATTATTTCTGTTGATCGATCATCAGATCATGTCTAATTTGTTCGGGCAGGTAAGTACAGGCAAACCGGCGCTAATTCAGGGGAATACGACCCTAAGGGACCAGCCATTTAGCCTAAATTAAATAAAGGGGGTATAATTGACTTTTTTTCGTGCATAGCGCGGGAAAATATATTTATTTTTCAACGCGGCATTCCGATAATACTTTTTTTAAACGCACCAGCTCTTTCTCGAAAAGATTTTTACAGTGTAGTGTACTGCCAGTGAGACAAATAATATCAAAATTATAGAAACTTCTACCAGCTCTAACTCAAAATATTGACAATTACGTGTTAAGGGGGTGTAAAATTCAGTTTGACAGCTTCAGACATGATAAATTTTGACCTTTTAGAACTGGACCAATTCACTACTTCACATAAAGATTCATTTAAAATCAAGAAATAAATTGGGAAAGTGTATTAAATAAAACATGCAAGTTATACACTGTTTACACTAGGGAATAATATATATTCGTAACCAAAGGACGATAACTGTGTCCTTGGCCCTAATAGGACAGAAAGACTTGACCAATCTTTATAGATCTTTATAAAGCTTTGCATGACCTAAGCTTAGGCAATAATGAGATAGTTTGACAAGTTTCATGGCCATTTGTCATATAAGAGAAACTGGGGTCATTTTAGTATTGACATTTGGGTGTTTATTTTTGACCTATAATTTAAATATCTTCAATTGTCAAGATTTTGGCCTAAAAATTTCCTGTTTAAATGCTCTTGAATATTATATATTGAGTATTAATAGCATCTGCACACTCATTTTATTTATCAGAATGGATGTACTGTAATTATACCAAAGTCAAATTTATATGAGCATATATTTGAAAATAGAGATTTTCCAATTCAGGGAAGCCTTATATAAATATGCATTTTTCTCAGCCAATTTGAAGTTTTTGAAGTTTTTTTAAAAAGCCTAAATTATTCTTTCATATATATTAAATGTACTTTAAATGTAAAGAAAAGTTACAAAAAGTATACCACATGAGTATAAAATGGTCTTGGGCCATGTAGTACTGATAATTATTTAGAGTTGTACTGCAGAAAAGGGTGTCCCCTGGTCCCCTATCTAATTCTGTAAAGCAAAATTATATCCGGGTGAAATTTGATCCAGAGGAAAAAATGTCACAGTAGTTGTTGTTATTTTTTTATCCGGAGGAAAACATTTCCCTGATATATTTTTTCCTTTGCCGTGAAATTCTATCTGGGAAGTTAACTTATTGAATAGTTATTAGAAAAAACTTCTACTTTACAAATACTATGAAATAAAAATTGTGTATTTGAATTAAACCTGTCTTTTTTTAAAATGTATTGTAATGGGAATTATTTCACAAATTATCATTGAAAAAAAATCCTGAAAAAAATCAAGTAAATATCATTCTTTTAAAAAGAAAATTATCATTAAACATAAGAAAGAAAACCAGAAATAGTTTTAAAAATAATAATTGTGAAATAATATCATGATTAAATAAGGTAAGTGAAATACATGTAAAAGTGAGTTGTTTTCAGATCTTAGTACCACTGTGTATCATCGCCACCGGAAATTGGGTACTAACGAAGCGGAGATAAATAGAAAAAAAAGTAAACAAGTTAGGAATTCAGTCAATTTAAAGCATTTCCACTCATTTGATGAGGGTGCCGCTTAAGAAATGATTTTCTGATATATAATTCTTTAAATTATTAGGCAGATAAGTACAAAATTGATACAAGATTTTGTGTAATACTCCAAAACTTGCCACTTAGTACCGGAAAATTTCGAGGTCGATCGTCCTCTATCCCCCCATTCTCAAGATATTGAACTGTTTTTCATTATTTTTCCAGACACGTTTTTAGATTATTATAGTGTGGCATCATATCTACTGAAATTTGTTGTCAAAAAGATGTATTTTAAAGAATATAGACCATGAAAAATAAAGTCTAGTGTACGGCAACTTGCTCGTGTTGACAAATTTACTGTATGGCAACTTGTTTTTAACTGTATGGCAACTTGCTAATTTTAGAATAGTTATTTACCGTCCTTTCAAAGAAAATATTGTATTAAAAGTTCAAATATCTAAGGGGTGGGGGAGGGGGGGGTTCCCTTTTAAATTAAACTGTTTTTGTCTTTTTCAAGGTTTTAATTTGTTTAAAACTGTTATTTGACTGATAAATTTAAAAACCCTTAACTGCTCGACCCACTGTCTGTAATCTGTTTTGTTAAAATTTGCAATGTTGTTAACTGTTTATTTGAAATTGAGATTCCAGTTATCTGTTACTTAATACTTAAGTGTTCACATGTTTTTTTACATTATTTTCTCTGTTAACTAATCTTAACTGTAATTTACAAGAATCACATGCAAATTTGGTGTCCATTCCTTTTTTTACGTTGCTTCCGCAAAGTAAAAAATCTTTGAGTATGGTAAATCCTTGATAAAATTGAGAATGGAAATGAGGAAAATGTCGAAGAAACAGAAGCCCGACCAAATAGAAGAAACTACCCAACGCAATGAGAAGATTATTCACTAGGATGGGTGTCAATTCACAGATAGGAAAAAACTTAGAATTGACACTCATAATTTTTAAACACCCTCTTTCCCTTCCTTCCTAATAAATAAGGCTTACTATTTGAGTTATGCATGTGTATATTTATGGAAAGAGAATCGTCCATAGATTTGATTTCCAATAGTAATAATTGTGAAATATAATTTTTTTTTGTGTAACCATGGCAACAATCAGCATTTATTTGACACCAAATATTGCAAGATAGGGTTGAACATGTCACAAAGATCTCAAAAATTTGGTCCAAAGGAAAATGTCAATCAATAAGAGTGAAAGCTTTCCTGAAACCATAGACATATATCTATCAAAAGGTAAAAAAAAATATATGCATTTCTGCGTTTTTTTCCATAAAATTGAATTGAAAAGATCGAGCGTCAAATCTTTGTTGAAAAACAATACAATTTTTTTAAATCTATGGCGGTACGGATAGGAACATATGGACGTTCAAACTGTAAAATGGCTTCTAAAACATGTTAAAAACAATCTAAATGTACATATAAACCCACTAGGAAGGCTATATATTATTATTCAACTATCTAAAAATCAATTCAATTGTACAAAAACTTTCATATTTAGAAAATTCACCATGGCTATAATGCGAAACTAAACTTGTAACTGTGTATTGATACACCCGAAGCTGTCTCCTAAGTGATCATGATCAATCATTTAACTACAAAAAGCAGGCGCGGATCCAGCCATTTAAAAAAAGGGGGGTTCCCAACCCAGAGTAAAAGGGGGGGGGGTTCCAACTATATGCTCCCATTCAAATGCATTGATCGGCCAAAAAAAAGGGGGGGTTCCAACCCCCGGAACCCTATCTCCTCTGGGTCCGCCACTGAAAAGGGGGTAGAAGTTCAATGTTTGTTTCTTGAAACATATAAATGAACCAAAATTTAAAAAATGAAATAAATACAAGACTATATAAAAATGTAGCAAAGGTTACAGACTCAAGTTGGGTCATGCAGGTGCAACAAATGAGGCAGTGTTAAACATGTTTAGAGATATCTCGTACCCCTCTTTATACGTCTAACCAATGTAGTTATATCTGCCTTCTATTTGTTATATATCAAAAATGTTATAAGGAAAGGCCACTTCTTATCCAGCTAAAACCCTGGTCAGTCCTATGATGAAAATAATTCAGAAGTATGTGGAATGTTTGATAAGTTATATTGACCCTGAGTACCTGGACGGAATCGTGAAATATATAAAGTACCTTTACATTTTGCAATTCGTAAAATAACTGAACCGTGTGGCCTGGTAGAAGAGGCCGAACAATGATGACTTGGTTCTCAAATTGATGTCAAATTTGCTAGTCTAAGACTTCAGAAATGTAAAGATGGACCAAGGCTTTTTTATATCAGCTCAGAGTTCTTAATTGGGACTTGGAGATGAAAGAGCGCTTCAACTTGTGACACCTTACATGTTACTTTCTGATTTATACACTGGTTTTGATGATTTAAAATAAAAATGAGTAAACCTTCGTAATTCCTTTTAATAAAATCATGTAAGCAATGAGTCGTATGAATACCCTGACTGAGATGTAACCATAATTTAAAAGAGCTACCGCCATAAAAAAAAATAATGTTCACGCCCTATAGTATTCACTCATTCTAACTGTTTGTTACACTTTCCTACGTCATGACGATAACCCAAGTTTACTACGACTGATTGACATAAAACATTTACTCAGATTCAGATTCAGATTCAATAGTTTATTAAAGTCTCACCACATACATACAAGTATAAACACAATATAATATCAAGTAGACAATATAAAATTTAGAATGCATGTGCCATTCTTAAAAGAACTATGAGAGACTGTTATATACAATTTTAAAACAACAGAATTAAAACATAAGTTTTGTTATTTATACAAAACATAAAAGTGCAATATCACCATGCACATCCAAGGATAAAACCTGATACATTTTGTACATGTACATAATAAAAATAACTGAAACAGTTTGATTTTTAACAGTATAAGATACTGTTTCGTCGTAATAAAATATTATTGCAGGTTTTGGCAACAGAACTACAAACATTTTCATTTTTGAACAAAAATATAAATTTTTCATCATCTGACAAAGTTAAAAACATATCA
This sequence comes from Mytilus galloprovincialis, assembly GCF_965363235.1. Lineage (NCBI taxonomy): Eukaryota > Metazoa > Mollusca > Bivalvia > Mytilida > Mytilidae > Mytilus > Mytilus galloprovincialis. The sequence continues at coordinate 62,088,935 of NC_134842.1, read as the reverse complement.
TTATGTTGAATTATATCAATAAATAAAGACTGCCTTAAATCTTCATATAATGGACATGTTAACAATACATGTTTTTCATCTTCTATATTATCACAATTGAAACATAATCTTTTATCTAAATCTAATCTTTCGTAACGACCAGTTTCAATTTTTAAAGGTGCTACTCCACATCTAAATTTCGCAAATGCACTGCGATAACGAATAGGTATATTTTGCAACAAATATTGTTCAGTAGAGTATGAAAATTTAAACAATTTATAAGTTCTTAACTTATTTCCTTGACCATACTCAACAATATACATAACCAGAAGAAGCCTCCCTTTTGCTGTTTGAAGCATTTTCGATTATTCATGACATAGTCCTTTTTCTTGGAGTCGATCACTCCGTCTGCTTTTCCATCCGTTCAATTGTCTGTCCATGTGTCAATAAAAAAAATATGGTACTTGCCACAGGCACTTGTCTCAGAAAAAAAATTTCCTATATACCTTAATATAGGAAATTTTTTTTCTGAGACAAGTGCCTGTGGTACTTGCGTGTGATGGATATTTATCTTATTTGCTATCATACCTCATCTCCACTGTTTTTATCTATAAAAAAAAAGAAGCTAGCACCAACAAAAGAGGAATGGACGGTTTATTTTATTGAACTTATACAATTCAACCTAACAACAAATAAGAAAACAGTCGTTAGTAGTATAACGATATATAAATGTATTTAGGATATCATAATATGGTTGAAAAAAACCTTTTTGTACAAAATCGAAAAGCGGTACGCAACGAGACCTTCTGAACTGAATTAACGGCATATATTTAATAATATTTGATAAGTAAGACATTTTGTATATTTGTAAGCCTGTAAAGCTTTGATATCAACAAAATATCGTCACTTGATATTATTTAAACAGTGATTAATTTACTCTTAAAATTATAATATATTGCAAGACGCCGTACAGACAAAAGTTGTTATTTTGCAATTCGCCGTACAACGTTCTGCAATTCGCCGTACAACAAACAAACAATGTTTTTGTTCATATTCTTTAAAAAACATGTTTTTGACAACAAATTTCAGTAAATATGATGCCACACTATAATAATCTAAAAACGTGTCTGGAAAAATAATGAAAAACAGTTCAATATCTTGAGAATGGGGCGACAGAGGTCGATCGACCTCGAAATTTTCCGGTACTAAGTGGCAAGTTTTGGAGTATTACACACAATCTTGTATTAATTTTGTACTTATCTGCCTAATAATTTAAAGAATTATATATCAGAAAATCATTTCTTAAGCGGCACCCTCATCCAATGAGTGGAAATGCTCTAAATTGAATGAATTCTTAACTTGTTTACTTTTTTTTCTATTTCTCTCCGCTTCGTTAGTACCCAATTTCCGGTGGCGATGATACACAGTGAGTACAAATATAATTAAAACGTAAAGGTAAAAATATAGTTGCATTACTACTGTTAACAGTAATGGAAGAATTTGATTATGATAATAAATTATTTGGGAACAAAGATGTTGTTGTTGATTATATGGAAATCAGATAAATTATAGCATAACAATATATTGGAACAAAAGCAACTTTAACAGCTGGATAGTATTTATCTGTGAAATGTTATCTGTCTTATTAAAAATTCATGTTGTAAGTCATCTTGTTATATAAATTAATATATATAAAAAATAAGATTCAAGGAAATATTTCACTATGAAATAGATTCAGGAATATATTATATTAATATCTTTAAAATATAAATTGCTCATAATTACCTCCCTTTGATAAATTATGCAAATTTGTTCTACCTTTGTGAAACCTTTTATAATTAAAGTCAGGTATATATTGATTGCGGGTAACTTAGTTACTAGTTAATGGGACTATATTTCACAAGGTTCTGTGAAATATGATACGGCAAATATATACCGGAACATTCTACCCGCATAACACATAGATTTTCACTCCTATGGAAAAATTCTACCTGTGAAATACCATGCCTGGAAAAAAATTACCGTGACAAATTATCCTCAGGATAAAACATCACAGAGGAAGAAATAAACCGTTACAATTCCACCTCTGCCCCGCTTCAGTTTTAAATTTTTTGTCATGGTAATTTTTGATCAAGTTGAATTTCAATCGACTTGAAACTTAGTCATGTTAGTAAACAAGTTCCCTAAGGTATTATTTTTCTAGTTTTAGTTCCAAATTATTAACTTTTACCCCATTTTCACGGTACACTGAACATAGATAGTGCGATTGAGTGGGGTATCCACTTTCTATATGCATGGACACTTTCTTTTCACTTAAAATTGACATTCTTTTTTTCTGGAAAATGTCCTCTTTCAAACTTTTTGTTCTCTTTCCATAAAATATGATATGTCTGATGAGCCTGGTAAAAAAACGTGTTACCTCTATCATTAAAGTAAATAGTTTGTAATTATCACTCCAAATTTTTCCAACCCCACTTATGCATAAATTTTTCTGCAGCCTTGTGTATAACTACATGTATATATCTGTAAAATATAAACAGGGAGATTTAACTAATAGCAACCTTTAATATTTATTATCCCTCTTTCTAATTCTAATTTATGACTTATTATGTCAAAAGGTATTTTAAACAAATTTTGTGTAGTCATTTTGTTGGTTTTGTGTCAAGTTGTAGTAAGTGGAGTTTGTTATTTATTTTAGGATGGTAGACTTAAGAGTCAGATTCCACTGAAAGTTTATTCTTCTAATAGAAGAACTCGAAAGCTATTAGGAGCAGATTCATACAACCAACTAATCATCAAATGTAAGTATATATTTATACCGTGGTCTATTAAGTGTTTTTCATTTGTCAACTTTTTCCTATCTAAATTAAGAAAACAAAAAAAAAGAGATATTATAACATATATGTAGATGCATACATACAGCATATCAATGGTAGCCCTTGAAGATCCTTCAAATTCAATATACATTGTAAGAACCATTATTTACTCTCTAACTTTTGTTCAAAAAAGTTACTAGGAAAAGATGAAAATGACCTTGTGACCTTTCAAAAGGTCAACACATCCTGATGGAGTTGAATTGTGGTAGTCCAATGTATCTGTGACTTCCAGTTCTCAAGCATGTCAAATTGAGAATTGCATTTTATTTTCAAATATATCCATTGGCATTGTGCACATAATGAGTGAGGAAAATTGCCTGATTCCATGTTGGTGAATTGAAAACAAAACATCTTACAATTTACAGATAGCTGTTACCATTTTGGAGATATTTAGTTTTGATAAATTGAGAGTAATTAAGGCATCTTACAGTATACATTATACATTCTTTAAAAACTGTCAGGTTTAGTAGTTAGACATGTCAGATGTTAACTTATCATGGTATTTTGTCTGATCAATATTGTTTTAACTTTGACAAGACAAATTTTACACAATAAATATTACCAGAACTAGTGTTTGATGGTTTAAAAGCAACTTTTCAAATGAACCTAAATATCAGGACACTATATTTTTGCGCATTTTACTTCTGGTTAATTTGATTTGTGTGTTTTATTTTTTAATACAAATTTCAAATCTGTGTAGTTTTTTTTTAAGACCGCAAAACAAATTTTCGTCCGTAAAATGGTATGATGTTGTTGTCTGCGTTGTTGTCTGGAGACTTATTTTGTTTCCAGACAATAACTTTAGTTAAAGTGAATGGATCTCTATGAAATTGTATAAAAAGGTCCAATACCCTAAATGGAAGGTTGGGATTGAAATTTGGGCTGATGGTCCTTACTGTTTTGGAATTGCGGGCTCTAAAGGGGCAAAAAACAAGCATTTTTTTACTTTCAGGATATCAACTTATGTATAAGCATTTCAATTGCTCTGAAATTGTACCACAATGTTTAATTCCACAGGTAGAAGGTTTAATTGATTATGGGGGTTATGGTCTCAAATGTGTAGGAATTTAGGGCCAAAAAAAGGGCCAAAATAAGCATTTTTTTGTCTCGCCTTGACGAGGTCAAAAATCGAGACATAGGTATGCTGTTTCCAGCGTTGGCGGTGATGGCGTCAACAATCAATGTATTAGCTTGTGATTAAGTCTAGTTTATGGTGAACCACAAGTGGTAGGTCTATCATATTTGGTATGCAGTTGAATAAGTATTGGCACATCTCAAATTTGTTGGGACAGCCTCTTCAATTATGGTCTATTGACTTTAAAACTTTTGCTTTTTAGCTCACCTGGCCCAAAGGGCCAATGAGCTTTTTTCACCACTTGGCATCCTTCGTCCATCGTCGTCGTTAACTTTTTACATTTTAAACTTCTTCTAAAGAACCATGCACTGAATGGAATGACACCAAACATGGCATGAATGTTCCTTATTAGGTGCTGACCAAGTGTTGTTACTTTGTCGTCGATCCATCATCCAAGATGGCCGCCAGCGGGGGACTTGGTTTAACATAGGACCCTATAGAAAATGCGTACAAATGACTTCTTTTAGAGAACCACTGAATGGAATGAAACCAAACATGGCATGAATGTTCCTTATGAGGTGCTGACCAAATGTTGTTTCTTTGTAGCTGATCCATCATCCACGTTGGCCGCCAGCGGGGGACTTACTTTAACATAGAACCCTATGGGAAATGCATACAAATGTCTTCTTTTAGAGAACCACTGAATGGAATGAAACCACAAACATGGCATGAATGTTCCTTATGATGTGCTGACCAAGTGTTGTTACTTTGTAGCCCATCCAACATCCAAGATGGCTGCCAGCATTGGGGACTTAGTTTAACATAGGACCCTATGGGAAATGCATTCAAATGACTCCTTTTAAAGAACCACTGAATGGAAAAATACAAAACATAGCATAAACATTCCTCATGAGGTGCTGACCAAGTGCTGTTAATTTGTAGCGAATCCATCATCCAAGATGGCTGCCAGTGGGGGACTTTTGAATGATATCAAACATAGCCTGAATGTTCCAATCCTTATGAGGTTGTGTTGTTACTTTTAGCCATATTTTAATTTTTTGTATATGCTATCAAAAATCCAAGTAGAATCAGGTGATTGATACAGGCTCTTGAGAGCCTCTAGTTTTATATGAATTGAAAAACCCAGGTTGTTTCAGGTGAGCGATACAGGCTCTTGAGAGCCTCTAGTTTTACATGTATTAGTTGTAGGTCAATGATATTTGGTATGTAGTTGTATATTAGCATTAGCACATCTCATTTCCATGGAGATTATTTGGCTTTGGCCCTTCAGTCATGGTCTATTGGCTTCGTAACTTTTGTTTATTTTACATGTATTAGTTCAACAACATAGTTTATAGCTCAGTAGCAAAAAAATGAATAATTTAAGATCATTAGAACACACATGCATTCATTCTGTGTCAGGAACCTATGACGTGTCAACTACTTAATCACAATCCAAATTCAGAGATGTATCAAGCTTAAATGTTGTGTTCATACTTGCCCCAACTGTTTAGGGTTCGACCACTGTGGTTGTATAAAGCTGTGTCTGTGTTTTTCTTAAATTGAAATCTCATTTACATAATATGCTCTTCTGTAATACAATTTTCTGATTTCTAACAGGCAGGGAAAAGTTCAACCTTCATGACTATGAAGAAGATAATATAAAGGTCGTTCTATATGATGATGGTATGGAAGTGGATTCAGATAGCTTTCTTTTCTTAGATCCAAATACCAGCATCATGATATTACAAGGAAATGAGATATGGTCACCACAACTACCTCCATTAAATGGTAAGTTTACATATATATCGTCCACATTTTTTATTTGGCTACACATATTTGTTGACGTAAATTGGTATAGCACTTGTCAGCTTCTGTCCACAATTACCATCATGATCCATATATTATACTGACCCATATGTATGGTATTTTAAAAGTCACCAGCACACCATATAACAAATTTATCTAACCGACTATCTTCATGAGTAGTATTTAGACTAGCATGTCTTCAATACTTAGTATCAAGATCCTACTTTCATAAATGTCTATACAAAATCAAATGCCAAGATGAACACTTTGTTAGATTTAAATGTGTTTTATAAAATTATTTCTAACGTTCAACAATAATTTCTTCTTTTTTGTAAATAGAATGGCTGTGTAGGAACATGCATATAATGGGTATCTATACGTGCAAATAAATATGTATCAAAAACTATTGTGTGAACTGTTACATAATGTAAGTCTCATGTTACTGAGGAATGACAAATCAGAAATATTCAAAATCAAATAATTACATTAGATGTATGTTTCATTATAATATTTTATTTTGATTGGCTAACTGCATATTACGTGTCATTCCGTAGGCAATTGCATCACTCAATAACACTTTTCATTCATGATAGCACGTGGTCCCACAAAAAAGTGCACAGGTGAATAAAATACAAAATTTATAAAATTCGTGTTTTCATGATATCATAGCTAAAAAAATGTAATTATAAGTATTGAATGCTTCTTTTTGTAATTCTATAGGGGTGTAAAAGCGTTGACCGTGCACACATTTTTAGTATGAAGCGCTTCCGCGCTTCATACAAAATGTACTTCGGTCAACGCTTTTACACCCCAATAAATTTAAAAAAAGAAGCATTCAATTCTTAATTGATACTGTTACAGATGACCATATAAGCGATGTAAACATAAATAACAATATGAATAGATTAAACCAACACGTGCTATTGGATTTTTATAGGTATGTTTGATTTTATCTTATAGATTAAAAATTTATGTTTATCATTGTTTTTAACCGTATAAGAATGATTTTATATAGATCGAATCAGTAATCAAATGATTTACCGTAGTTTCACTTTCATTGTTGACAATGATTCTTTTTCTTTAAATAACCTGTACACGTATAATGCATGCGTTGTCAATCTCTAGCTAGGTGTTAAATTGAAGTTCACATGAATACTGATTTTCTGAGGTCGGCTAATTCACTTGCAAGTGAATGAGTAATTATCAATGTTTCTTCGCTTAATTTGACAAAATTGAACCATTTTGGCTGCTAAAAGCGAATTATTATTTCACTTTTTCACTTTCATTATTGATTGAACAAAAAATATCTTACTGAAGATTTTAGTGAGATTTTTTATATATCTCGTAGCTAGTGCCCCTCTAAAACCTGTTATAAATTTTATCATCTTTCCTATAAACCATTTGCAAACCAAATGAATAGAGATTTGTTATCAAGTTTTGAAATATTTGTATTTCTAACAAATATTTTGATAAGAAGGAGATTTCTAAAATTGACCAGAAGAGTCCAGACTCGATCATTTTCACATATGTATGTGTTATTAACCAAAGCTTTGTAGATTAAAAAAATTCAAAGTTTTGTAAACAGGAAATTTATAAAAATGACCACATGATTGATATTCATGTCAACGCCGAAATGTTGACTACTGAGCTGGTGATACCCTCAGGGACGAAACGTCCACCGGCACTGGCATCGACCCAGTAGTTTAAATACTATTTTATCAAAAGTATTAGGATTATCATTTAGTACGCCAGACGTATTTCAATAAAAAGTGATTAAAGTACGATGACTGTTTATAGATTCTTATGGTATGTTGGTATCTCCTCCGAAAACTGATATATTTATTACAAAAAATAACCAAGGGTTAAAATTCTGTTGTTCAACATGATTTAAACCCTGGTGATTTGATAGCATATATATTATTACTGTGGTCTCTCTTCCACACTTGATACACGCAGATGTCCGTTGTTGTGTTGCGATTCATATTTTACAGAAGAAATAGCTTACTTTGACCTAAAATTATATACTGGCTTCTTTAAATCTATATATCGAATTTATTTATATGTGTAATTGCTCATTTTGTATGTGTTTTTATTTAGTTCCAGTATAACGCGCCAAATGTAACGTTACATGTTCTTGTTTATGAATAACTTGTGTATTACGTCACACATAGTATAAAATATGGAACACATGTTCCGACGTTGAGCTTCTCTCCAACAACCTACATGCAGTTAGCTGTAAAATAAGTCTCTTTTAAATGCAGTGCACCAAGTAGATTTGCTTTGGTGATAGTTTTTAGATGCAGTGCACCAAGTAGATTTGCTTTGGTGATAGTTTTTAGATGCCGTGCACCAAGTAGATTTGCTTTGGTGATAGTTTTTAGATGCCATGCACCAAGTAGATTTGCTTTGGTGATAGTTTTTAGATGCCGTGCACCAAGTAGATTTGCTTTGGTGATAGTTTTTAGATGCCGTGCACCAAGTAGATTTGCTTTGGTGATAGTTTTTAGATGCTGTGCACCAAGTAGATTTGCTTTGGTGATAATTTTTAGATGCAGTGCACCAAGTAGATTTGCATGCACCCAGTATGCTGAGAATTCAAGTTGAATGCATGTGCACTAAGTAGATTTGCTGCACCCAGTACGCTGAGTATTTGAATACTGTGCACCAAGTAGATCTTCTTGCACCGAGCAATTGTTTTATTAAACTTGGTGCAAGTAATGCACCTTGCCGTATTGCTAATTATATTATTAAAGTATTTTGCATCATGAACCTGACTGTATTAATTTGATGTATTATTTAAATAGAAATAATACAATTAACGAACTTCCATTATGATTTTTATTATAACTTCCTTCACCAGAGGCCCACATAAGTAACTACTGGTGTATAGCCTGACAAGAAAACCCTAGAACATTACAATACCATAGATTACCTTAGCTGTATTTGGCATAACTTTTAGTATGATGAGTTTATTTGGTATCTCTAAATGACGCCACCATATAATTTGAAAATCAGAAGGAAGTTTTCTTCTATCAATCCCAATGTTTTGTTAAGATGTTGAGGCAATTTTGAGTTTTTGTAGGATGTGTTCATGGACAAACTTTAGTATACCATAATACATTTGTGTAATATGTCCCATTTAAGACAGGCTTATAATACTAGTGTTACACTTATGACATGTATGAGTTAATGCAGCAAGACAAATAGTCCCCTTCTCATAAACATCAACATAAATTACATATTATTACTTAAAAGAAAAGTATAAAACAATGAAGCACTCCAACCCTTTTGGAAAGCTAAAAATTGTAAGTAATTTAAACTTGAAAACTTCGGACAATTGTTTGTGAGTGAAGTGGTCGAGTTAATACACCAATAAATTCCTTTAAGGAGGCTTGCTGGTACAAATGTATAAGATTTTCAGAAAAAAAATTAAAACATTTATTTTTCATTACAAATTTTATTGATTACCTTAAGAAGCTGTTACTTTATCATGTGGTACAAACATCATTCCAAAAAATCAATTCGTGTTGGCCCAGGTGAATTTTAAAATGTAAATATCATTGTAAAATCTCCAAATTATCTCCCTTTGGTGCTAAAATGCCATTTTTTGGCATTAAAATTGAAATATCTTTAAAACTCATAGGTGACCTATATTTTTTAATGTTGTTTTCGAATAAGCTGTGCATAAACTAAATAATTGTGAAAGTTTCTGTAATTTATTTATTTTTTCCTATTAGTTCAACAGAAAAAAAGGACATTAACAAAAACGTATGCTTCTTTCGAAGGCAGATTGTGAGCGTAAATGAACGGTGACCCCATTTTTTTTCATATCTTTTCTACTCAGTATATGATAAAAGTTCATTTATAGAAAAATATGGCAAAATCCTATATTAAATAAAAAATTTGATTTAGACCCGTGAGCGCCCTTAAAAAGGTGTTTGATCCTATAGTAATTCCAATTTCAAATATAAGTCTGTTTTATGTTGATGTTTCATGATTTTGCAGATGTTGCTAATTCAAACCAAGCTACAGCTAGTACAAGTAGTGAAAATCCAAGTGAGTATGAAGCTATTTACACATACAAATATTGCTCATGTAAAAAATTTCATTAAAATGTGCGATTCATCTCAAATAAGCTTACTGGAGGAGTAAATATGGTCCCGTTGAGGAATTTGCCCGTTATACGTTTTTCCCTAGGGAATCAAGTCAATGTCTGTACTTTTACTAGGAATATTAAAGGCCAAAAGGAAAAGTTTACCAGGAAAGTAAGTCCACGGCTGGTGAAATATATCTGGCCTTTATTATCCTGGGAGAATTGTCCAAAGACTTGTTTTTCTATTACTTTTTAGCTCACCTGGTCCGAAAGGCCAAGTGAGCTTTTCTCACCACTTGGCGTCTGTCGTCGTCTTCGTTAACTTTTTACATTTTGAACTTCTTCTAGAGAACCACTGAACAGAATGAAACCAAACATGGCATGAATGTTCCTCAAGTGTTGTTACTTTGTAGCCGATCCATCATCGAAGATGGCCGCCAGCGGGGGACTTAGTTTAACTTAGGACCCTATGGGAAATACATACAAATGACTTCTTTTAGAGAACCACTGAACAGAATGAAACCAAACATAGCATGAATGTTCCTAATATGAGCTGCTGACCAAGTGTTGTTACTTTGTAGCCGATCCATCATCCAAGATGGCCACCAGCGGGGACTTAGTTTAACATTGGACCCTATGGGAAATACATACAAATGACTTCTTTTAGAGGACAACTGGATGGAATGAAGACATACATGGCATGAATGTTTCTTATGATGTGCTGACCAAGTGTTGTTACTTTGTAGCAGATCCATCATCCAAGTTGGCCGCCAGCGGGGGACTTAGTTTAATATAGGACTCAATGGGAAATGCATACAAATGACTTCTTTTTAAGAAACACCGAACAGAATGAAACCAAACATGGCATGAATGTTCCTTATGAGGTGCTGACCAAGTATTGTTACTTTGTAGCCAATCCATCATCCAAGATGGCCGCCAGCGGGGGACTAAGTTTAACATAGGACCCTATGGGAAATACATACAAATGTCTGCTTTTAGAGAACCACTGAATGGAATGAAACCAAACATAGCATGAATGTTTCTTATCTGGTGCTGACTAAGTGTTGTTACTTTGTAGCCAAATTTTATCTTTTTTATATGAATTCAAAAACCCAAATAGAGTCAGGTGAGCGATACCGGCTCTTGAGAGCCTCTAGTTATCAGCTCACCTGATCCGAAGGGCCAAGTGAGCTTTTCTCATCACTTGGCTTTAGTCATCTGTCGTCATTAACTTTTACAAAAATTTTCTCCTCTGCGACTACTGGGCAAAATTAAAGCAAACTAAATGGCCACAATCATCATCTAGTTGAAAAAAATGTGACCGGGCCAAACAACCAAGGTGGCCACCATGGCTACAAATAGAGCATAGGGGTTTTGGGGTTATATTTCAAATACCAAAGCATTTAGAGCAAATCTGACAGGAATAATATTGTTAATCAGGTCAAGATCTATCTGCCCTGAAAATAATTTTCAGATGAATCTGACAACCCATTGTTAGGTTGCTGCCCCTGAATTAGTAATTTTATGGAAATATTGCCGTTTTTGGTTATTATCTTGAATATTATATTATATTATGTTCAGCAAAGTAAGATTAACAAAGAAATCAACATGATCAAAATGGTCAGTTGACCCCTTAAGGAGTTAATGTCCTTTATAGTCAATTTTTAACAATTTTTCGTAAATCTTAGTAATCTTTTGCAAAAATCTTGGTTTCCATAACTATAGGGCAAAATTTAACTAGACTTGGCCACAATCATCATTGGGGTATCAAGTTTAAAAAGTGTGCCTGATGACCCGGCCAACCAACCAAGATGGCCACCATGCTAAGGGGTTTATTGACCATTTTTGTTGCATATAAGTTGCACATTAGATGTTCACGTAAGAAACTTAAACATGATTGCACATGAGGTTTTTAACATGCAAATTAGGTGAGCATTTGGTGAGCAAAAAATTGCACATATGAAACTAACATAATTTGCATGATAAAAACCTCATGTGCAACTGCTCATATGAGCTTTGCTTCACATGTGCATTTTATTAGATTGCTCATATGAGTACCGGGTAGTTGCTCACATGTTGCACACATGAATGTTATAGTTGACCAAAACAAAATGGCTGCTTCAAAATGGGAATATTTTTCAAATTTAAATGAAAATCTTAAATAATTCAGTTGAAAATAAAATAACTGATACATCCTGTTAAAAGAGTTATTCTTTAATTATTGTCAGTTAATTATGGTTCTCATATCATTTGGTCTTTTTTTTATTTAAACAATAGTCAGGGTAATGACTAAAAACATAACATTACATAATAAAACTAATAGAGGGACTTGCAAGTTTAGTACATAATGATTAATAAGTACTGTATTTAAAAACTTTAAAAAGGAAAAATCTATATGCATGTAGTACTTATTTTGAAGCATTGTTACCTGCATATTTATTTCCATAAAGGACTTAAAATTGTAATATATTTCAAAATCTGACACAAAAATGAACATAATGAAATAGAAATGATAACTTACAAATAAATAACAACAGCCACACTGGTTTTATCAGATTTCAACAATGCTATTTTCTTCAAATAGCACATAGGGCTTAACATTTTTCATATCCATCTCCCTCCAATTAATGCATGTATTGCGTGCTTTGAATTTGAATTTACAGGAAGTACATGACTGGGCATGTCATTTTGAAAAAGCTCATATGAGCAATGATGTAGGTTAGTTTTGAATGGTTAGAAGAATGGAAAAACTTTTCAAAGTATAAAACTAACCTAAAACTAATATGGATGATAAAAGCTCACCTGAGGTTTGAATTGCACACCTGAGCATTATGTTAGATTTTTGTGGGCACATATGAACTACCAATCTGCACATATGAGCAACCTGATTTGCATACAATTCCTACTTGCATCTCATGTGCTTCACATGTGAAACTTATGTGCTTTTGTTAGCAATTTCTGTACGGGAGGCTCTTTAGAGCCTCTAGTTAATTTATTCTTGACCTGATAATGCATGATATATTTTACCAGTGTTGGGATCTGCGTTAACAAATACATATTTTCTTTTATTAAAAAAATATCCTGTAAAAAATTGTGACCAAGAGTGCTATTCTAAAATTTTCATTTAATGACCTGTCAAGGGGGAAACCCCCCACAAGTTGTGACAGTCAGCAGGTATACTTCATTTTTTTTTTCTTCTAAAAATTAATGTGATTTTTTTAATATGATGACTTAATGAATCCATTTCCTATTAATGTCAGTTATGTCAGATGCTTATACATAATGTTAGTTTTCACAAAATGATGAATTTAAAAACATGTATAAATTCTTTATTTTAGATCCACAACAGTTACTCAGTTTTATAGAAAACTTAAAAGTTGCAAAAAGAAAAGCTGTAAGTTATTGATAATACTAGTAAGGCTTGATTTTTTATGCCCCACCTACGATAGTAGAGGGGGATTATGTTTTCTGGTCTGTGCGTCCGTTCGTCTGTTTGTTTGTCTGTCCGTCTGTTCGTTCATCCGTCTGTCCCGCTTCAGGTTAAAGTTTTTGGTCAAGGTAGTTTTTGATGAAGTTGAAGTTCAATCAACTTGAAACTTAGTATACATGTGCCCTATGATATGATCTTTCTAATTTTAATGCCAAATTAGAGTTTTTACCCCAATTTTACGGTTCACTGAACATAGAAGATGATAGTGCAAATTTCAGGTTAAAGTTTTTGGTCAAGGTAGTTTTTGATAAATTTAAAGTCCAATCAACTTGAAACTTTGTATACATGTTCCCTTTGATAAGATCATTCTAATTTTAATGCCAAATTAGATAATTTATTCGAATTTCAGTCCACTAAACATGGAAAATGATAGTGCGAGTGGGGCATCCGTGTACTGTGGACACATTCTTGTTCCTGGTGTTCTCTTATTGTTACTTCAAAAATTTATGATACATTGCAGACAAACTGATAGTGAAAGTGATTAATAATAAATGTTTAAAAATATAGGCAGTGATCAAATGCAAGGATCTGGAAAATTGTTCACCTAATTTTGGTCATTTATTTGAGATAAATTAAAAGTTGGTGGTTTTTTCAGTAGAAGATTGTCAAAATAACATTTTAAAAATGAGTATGCATCAGTGAACTTGTTTTATCAGTACAATGTATCCGGTCATATCCGGCCTTAAGTTGATCTGACTCAAAGTCAATCGGTACCAAGTCAATTTGGCCCTTTGTCAATCCGGCCCCATGATATGAATAAAAGTTATTGACTGGGGGATTTTGTGACAAATTTTAATAGTTTTAATGAAATCACTGAATTCAATCAAAATCAAAATTGATTAAAATATGTAATTAACAGTTAAATAATAAATATATAGTAAACTCAAATAAATATCTGAAAAATAAGACTTAATAAACACAAATTATAATGATAACCTAAATTTAGTGCAGTGTTACAGAAACACAACTGTGATGATCTGGGACTCACAACCTGAATGACTTTCTGTCTCCTTTTTAGCTCACCTGGCCAAAAGGCCAAGTGAGCTTTTCTCATCACTTGGTGTCCGTCGTCCGTCGTCGTTAATTTTTACAAAAATCTTCTCCTCTGAAACTACTGAACCAATTCGTACCAAACTTCATCTGATTGATTCCTAGGGTATCTAGAATAAACATGGCCGCCATGGCTAAAAATAGAACATAGGGGTAAAATGCAGTTTTTGGCTTATAACTCAAAAACCAAAGCATTTAGAGCAAAATTGTTTATCAGGTTTTTGGGGTAAAATTGTTTATCAGGTCTAGATCTATCTGCCCTGAAATTTTCAGATGAATCAGACAACCCATTGTTGGGTTGCTGCCCCTAAATTGGTAATTTTAAGGAAATTTTGCTGTTTTTGGTTATTATCTTGAATATTATTATAGATGGATATAAACTGTAAACAGCAATAATGTTCAGCAAAGTAAGATTTACAAATAAGTCAACATGACCAAAATGGTCAGTTGACCTCTTTAGGAGTTATTGCCCTTTATAGTCAACTTTTAACCATTTTTCGTAAATCTTCATGATCTTTAACAAAAATCTTCTCCTCTGAAACTACTGAACCAATTCAAACCAAACTTCATTTGATTGATTCCTAGGGTATCTAGAATAAAGTTTGTGTTTTAATTCCCATTTCAGAACAGAAAATGAAAATGAATGGGTTTTTTTGTGCATAACTACATATTATGAACTGAAATCAATGTCAAATTGGGTGGGGTTTTTTGGTCATGTTTTCACCACTGCCTGATTCTTAGGCAGTCTGGCACTTAATCACTATCCAATATTTCCCTGAGGCATTAATATAGCTATAAGAAGTGCAGATAGATATCAGATGAGCTATTATATTCTGCTAGGAGCCTCTAGTTCCTGTGCATGATCATTATAGTAAATTATCATATTTGCAATAAGATAGAAACACAAGTTGATACGATAATACAGAGTGAAATTTAAGTGTAGATAGCTTCTAATTTAAATAAAAATAAATAAATTTTGTGTATTTACTGTCTTCTGATTGGTTAAAATTATTAGTTTTATTTTCAATGTTGTCAATTTTTATGGCGACACGCCCACTCTGACGTTGTGTATTCATATGCCAACATGTGTGCACGTTGTTATTGTCAAAATATTAATATTAAACGTTTCACATTTTACATAATCCGCTTAGCGGATTATTCAATGTGAAGAGTCAACAATTAGTTTTATGGTTAAAAAAATTCAAATTAAATAATAGCCCTTCATTAAATATATGTGATGTCTTGTATCTTTACAGGTAACATCTGTTTCTGAATCAAGGAATAGTTCTAAAAAGTCTAAAATGCCCCAATTTGTGAGTGTCTCTACAGGATGGATGCATTATGATTATGCTGACAGAAAATTCAAGCAAGTCAGAAGCAGCACAACTCAACAGTTGCCAAGATCGGACTTGACTATACCATCAAGTTCGAATTATGGTGAAACACTGAAAATAATGGAGAATCTCTACTTCCATCATGGAAAAAACTTCAGGGGAAGAGTGTCATCCATGGTAACACAGTTGGGTAATAGCCATGGGGAGGAAATACCAAACTTTACCAATATATTTGAGTATGGAGTAAGATGTTCCACCCAAAAGTCAAGGATTTATCTTTTAACCAGGAAGAAGGTAGGTCTGTAAGAAACAAGAATGATTATTTGTCTAAACCTACATCATCTTCACATGTTTTTTCAGTTTATCAAAAGTTAATTAATTAATCCCAAGTAAAGTGGAAAGAAGTTGCTTGGAAGTTTCTTAGCCTTCCCAGCTCACATATGTAGTAGTTTATGTTGCCTGGCAGTTCTTAACCATTCAAAATTAACCAGTTACTTCATATACAAAAATTAGCAGTTTTTCTAATCCTTCACAGTTATTCTGGCAGTCTATTGGCAGTTATTTTTGTAAAATATTTGAATTAGGTACTAAAAACTGCTAAAAACTGCTAAGGAAAATGTAAATATGGTCATGATATTGTGCATTATTCATACTAGTAGCTGTTTAAAAAGTAACAATAACATAGAATAATTATCAAAAACAAAAATATATGTTCTATGTCATCCAAGTTCATGGTTAATATGTTAAGCTTTTATGTATTACAATTAAATATAATGATGTCAGAGGTGCAACATGTTATTTAGTATCAATTTAGTCATCTGATATATTTAAGAAGGAAATGGAAATCAAGATTCATGCAATTTTTGGATTATATACAAGGACATATATACTTAGAATTAATAACAAATGTACTTGTTATATTACTTGATTAGTAATCAAAATAGACAAAATATATTCTAGATACAAATTTTTGCCAACAACATGTTGGTAAAGTCTGTGGTTGAAGTTTTTAAAAACAACATTGACTTCATTAAACCTTTCCTTTGTGGAAATTTAATGAAGCATTTAAGAAATGTTTTAAATTTTGAACAGGTGATTTAGAAGCAGATGTTTTAGAGAGCAGGACATCCGTTTTTGCACACATTGTCCAGTTTAAAGATACATGTACCATCATTCCAAAATTTGCATAATTTTATTTCAGATTGCTGATGTATTTTGTGTGACAGATTCTTCATCTGCAGATGAAGGAAATGATCCAGGTCTTGTAGCATCAACAAGTTCTAGTCCTTATACAGTTAATGCTGGTAGATGTTCACCAACAGCTATGACTCCACAAAATCAAATGCAGACTTCCTGGACAAACTTTAATAATTCTCCTCAATCCCAAATGGATACAAGAACTCCTCAGACACAAACAGCAACTTGGACAGACTCCATTATGCATGTGCCTGCTGGCACACCTACTGTAAGTATTTGTTTAGACATCTGCAACTCAACACAGGATACCTATCACTTATAATTCATTATAACAGAGCTCTTGTCTGTTGGATGTCAAAATAACTAGTAGCAACAAACCTAAAAATCGCAAATGACAAAAAAGTAAATAGCTGAGACCTTACAAGCTTTAGTGAAAAATAGGAGTGTGAGGCTTGCTGAGAATTTTTTACCTGTTATGGGACAGTAAAAATGAATTAAAAATTTTCTGACAATATAGGGTCACTATTGCTATGGAATGTAGGGTACTACTGTCAAGAAGATACTTCACTGCTAGTATCAGAAATATGCAGAGCTATATAAATTAGCATGTATTTATTATGTCCCCCATCATAGTTGTGAGATTTATAGATATTTCTCATGAATGACTGGAGTCGGTTGACAATTTTTTTCTACTGTTTCTTTTGCATTATGTTGCCCCAGACAAAGTGGGAACAACCTATTATTTATGTTTGTTTCTGTGATATTATTTTTATCAACGGTTTTCCAGACAATAACTTGGAAATGCTAATCTCTCTGAAACTTGCCACAGAAATAGGTGTGCAATCAACTTTTGTAATTATCAAAATTGCTACTATTGAATAATTTTAAAACCTTGAAACAAAATATTAGTTTCTGCATTCAATATTTCACAGTCTTAGGTGGAAACAGAGTAGACTGAGGTGGACAGCCCAACATGGACTGTGGAAATGACAAAATACACCAGAGCTGTAGTAAGTTTGTTTCATGATACATGTTTATTTCTAAAGTTAAAACCATTTATATTTATGTACCAGTCATTGTTGCAAATCTAGAGGATTCAGAATATAAATACTAGTAATTTGACAATAATTATATTTCAGGTTTTGGTGCCTGTTGATAGAAGGTGTTCCATTTGCTGTGATAGAGAAAGGAATGCTGTGATTGTTCCTTGTATTCACACTTTTTGTTTAGAGTGTGCCCTGCAAATAGAGGGCATGGGCCAGGATTGCCCGCAGTGCAGGGGAACAATAGAGGATGTCAAAGAAATGTTTCTGGATTAAAACACTGCTATTTTAGATATGTTGCAACTAATATTTATTTTCAAAATCAGCAATGAACAGTGCAGTTCTCAATTTTTTTTTGTTATGAACCTATTTTTATCTACTAAAGTGTAACATTTTTTCATTGTGAATGATTGTCAGAATGTAGTTAAAAGGACAGAACTACCAAAATTATGGTTTAAATCATGTTTTACTTGTTAGTTTTGGTTATGATATAGCAAAGTTGGATACAATATTCTAGTAGATTAACATAATGAAAATATTTTTATTTTGCTTATTAACTAAGTTTATAATTTTACCCAACTCTTTAAGAGTGGAGACTGTGCTGCATCTATACCTTGTTTTATACTTTCAACTTTCTATACTACTGTATAGAATGATATCACATTTAGTATGTTACATTGACATGATGATTTATACCTTGTTTTATATTGCCTGACCCCTGCTTTTTTGTTAGCAGAAGGTCATAAGATTTGTAATGTGTGAGTTTTTTTTATTCTATTTGTGAGCACTGAAGATTTGTGCAGCATATTATGATTTCTAAATGACCTTTAAAAGTTTGTTCTTTTTTATATATTTTGATTCTGTTTTATTTTTTACTGGAATCTATACATTGAAATTTTTTTTAAAAATGATGATGTTTTATTTAGAATTTTTCTCAGATGCTAGTATCTAAAACATACTGCGAATATAACATATTATTAACCAATTTATCTCATCAATTTTAAACAAAAAAGTTATGTTTTGTCTACATTTATAACTTGAACTATTTTGAAATCCACCAATAACATTTTTTTTAATCAGTTGACTCATTTTAGAGTAATTGCTTCTGAATCATTTTTCCATTTTTGTAATTTTTTTGGCTACTATTTAGAAGTTAATCAGAGATTGACCATGATATGCATGACAAAAATATTAAGCTTGACAAGGTTGATGTCCTTGTAAAACTAAAACAAAAAATAGTCAAATTTTATGAGGAATAATACCCTTGAAATGGCAAATTGGTGTTTCAGTAACTATTGTATTGAAAGCTTTATTTGATTAGGACGATCAAAGTAAGTTGCCACATCTTATTAGGAAGACAGTGTTTACAACCATGCAGAATATAGATGGGAAAGGACAAATTATATAGTTTGCCCCTGAAATGATGATTTTAAGACATTATTGGGAGTACAAAAGATATATGATTAATAACTGTCAAACAGCAAAGATACAAAGCAATACAATATCTACTTGTACCTGAAGGCAAATTCAACTGCAGCTCTGACAAATTATCCTTGAATTTCAATTTTGCTGTTTTTGGTAAATATACTGAAAGATGTAGCATCTGCCATTTTTTTTCTCACTCATCTGGGAACCTCGAATAGTGTTAATAGCATTATAGTATTTTTATACATATATTAATAAACTGCAGTCCATGGTTAAGAAAATAGTTTTTCAAATTTGTAAAGTACATATTTGACGCATTTATGTTTTGATACCAGTATATTATAAAAAAAATATTAGACTAATAAAATGTAGATAGTATGCCATTACTGCATGTTTTGTTTGATACTTGTCTTTTCCATGTTTTATATAGCCATAACAATACTTTTCTAGTCTTTATGTTTTGTTTGTTTATAGCTGAAACAAATGATTTCATATAAAAGAAATTGTACAAATATTTATCTTTTTTATACCTGCATTATGCTTGTAACCTGGATAGCACCTTCGTTTTTTTAAGGATTTCCTTTAAACTTGGATGAAATAGTATGACTGAACAGTTCAATGCATCATCGATGATCAAGTGTTAACATTACCAAGGCTTTTGGACAGTTTGCTTTAGCAATAATTTCTTAAGGCGTCGGCCTCAAATCGGAAGTGGTAAACTATCTCAAATGTTCTGCTCCAAGATAATATAGCACTAGTGTTTGAATACTGAATCTAGGAAGATGCATTTGAAATTTTGAGTTACTACTCTTTTTAACAAGGGTTCAGCTCCAATAAAAAAGAGAATGAATGTGCACCAACAATTCAGATGAATTTAACTTCATTTTGAAAATTAGAATCACAAACACTACTTTGAGGATCTGCCATGGGCTGAAGAGAAAAAAATTTAAAAAATCAAGAGAAGGGGTTTTATTTGTGAAATTTTATATGACCAACATGAAAAAAATGATTTTTGGTAATTCCTGAAGAGCCCTTGGTTAAGGTAGAAACAACAAAGCTGAGATTAGATATATATTTGAAATAATACACATCTATAGCCTATTGGAAGTAATACACATCTACAATTGCAAACTTTCCAGAAGTGCTATCCAGCACCATGATTAAGAAAGCCTTTAAATAAAAACAATTTACTTCACAAAATAAACGACTGTGGGAGGACCTAAAAGCCAGTCAAGGTCCATCATCGCAAAAAAATAAAACTATCTCTTCAATACAACTATAGGTCAAATATTTAAGTCTAATAACAGTGCAAACAGTAGTGAAGATTTCATAAAACGTAACAGGACGTTAAGAAAATCAAGGTTTTAAGTTACTCAAAGGATCAGAGACCATGTACACATAGTACATGTATGAAAGAGGATCATTACATACTAATAGGGTTGTATGTGTATAAGCAAGGACGTACAGCTAACAATATACGTCCTTGATATAAGTTTTTTTTCAGTAATGTTAGGTGGAATGTGAACATGACATTTCAAGAATCAGCTAATTGTAGTTTTTGCAAACTGGCTTGAAGTGCAGGGTAACTTTCAATGAAGTGGCCATCTACCAAGACTGCCACTGTTATTATGGATATAAAAAAGGAATTGTTCTAGAAGGTGTCTAGTGGATAAGGGGTAAATGAGTGCCAATTAAATTATGTTCATTGTGGATAGTGGTCTTGTCGTATGTCGTTGAATAGGGTCGCTTTTTATTGGCCTTTTATCATGCACATCTCCATAATGTCTTCTGGTGAAGAGTCCAAACAAATAAATCTGCACCTCTTCTGGAGATATTTTACGGAAGATCAGTTAAACAAACAATCAATTTGCCATCTGAAATTGTAGATTTGTGTTTTTAGGTGACGTATTAAAATGAAAGTACGTCCGGTAGGCATGCCTGAAAGTGCCGTTTAAGACATTTTCTGTGTGCTTTCCCGTCACTCAATTTTGTTAAACAAATCAGACTACTTGATGTGTTAATAACTATAATCTAAAACTGCCCGAGAATTCGTCAAAGTTTTTTTCTGGACTAGAGAAAAAGAGGACATCTTGTCTATCCAAATGTAATGGGGTCAAAGGTATAAAGTAACTAAATTGGATTATCGCTATTTTGTGGATTTTTCCTTTGGTCTTTTTTTTTTTGTGATAATTTTTCTTATCATATACTTAGACTAAATAACATATGATTTTTACCGTATGATAATAGCATTAAATAAAAGTATTTTCCATATTTTTCGAATTGGTGCTTAGCGGGCTGATATGAAAAGTTTATCACATGCTTCGATTGTTATCACATGCCTTTCCGTAACGTTATCACATGGCATTCCGGTGATACTCGGCAAATTCCGGAAAATACACCTCAATGCTACGTTTTCAGTGAAAAAACATTACAAAGTAGTGTACAAAACAATTATTTGAATACTGGAAGTATATTGCGTAAAATAATTAAATTGTATTAAAAAAAAAAATTTAAAAAAAAATTAAATAAATGCATTTGTTAATGCCCGCGTCACACTGTCCCGATTTTTATATACGATGGACACCCGAATGCGAAAATTGTAAGTTCGTACGAAGTTGGTCCAGATCTCGTTAAAATACCAAAAAGGGACCGAAGCAAGTACGATGAATAACGAAGTCTATACGATGGTGCCGAAATTATATACGATAGCAAAAGATGGACATACGAAGGTTAACCGAAGACGGGTATTTAAGCTTCATATCTCAGCCGAAGCCTACACGATGGATCACGAAGGCTACACGATGGATTACGGCGAAGGCTACACGATGGATTACGATGATGGCGCAATGGCCATACGATGTCTTAAAGACGTCGTGTACAGCTTACGATGCATTTAAATTATATTCCAGTTACTGAATGATTTGGTTGATTTCTAAAAAAACTAGTTTATGTATCAAATATGCATATTCAATTTACCATTTTCTGCATGTGTAATATACAAATATAGTGTCCATATTTGTCCCCAATATGCTACATACGAGGAGATGCCACGCTCGGCATTTCCTTGTTTGAAATGTAAAATGTGTGCACTAGTCTGAATAATCACCCATAATTATGCCCATGTTTACTGATCTATCTTAGTGGTAAGGTAATGGGTTTGTTGATCCCTTTTTATCAAAAAGAGCTCTTTCCAGGAGAATATCATAATAATATAGACAAAAAGAAGAATGTGGGGAAAGCAACAAATGCGGCAAAATATGACATATAGAAAACAAAATGGTTATTGAGTAAACATTCGTGTGTCAACAACTCAGACGATACATGAAAAATCAGAATAATGAAGAAAAAGTTGGTTTCCCTATATACGTGTACCTGCAGTGTTGGTTTACGAGGCGCGTTTATGATTTTTATTATGTTACTTGATATGAAAAATTGACAGAAAATAATATTTTACTTGTAAAAGTAAATCCTGCGCCTGTAATAGCTGCTCTTCTTGTTCCATTTGAATTAATAGAAAGAACACTGTCGCCTTTCTTGTTCTCATAGAATCATATGATATGAGCTCCATGTTTTGTGAACGTCTTTCTTAACTGTCGTATTAGACTGACCAGTGCATATCGCGCAAGGCACTTTAAATGTATTTCAGCGCGAAAATTAACTTACATTTAGCTGGATTTATTGCCGTCGTAGTTCCATCTTGTCGCCTTCGTACTTTTATTCGATGGCAACACGACGGGATTACGAGGTCTTTACGAAGTCGTGTTGCCATCGTAAGACCTTCGGGTAGCTTCGTGATTCATTCGTGTAGACATCGTAATGTCAAAACTGCCCGATGGAAACGATGGAAACACGAATGCAATACGATGTTCAAAGATGCATTCCCGGTGACATTACGATGGTGAGGATGGTGATACGAACTCAATACGAACCCTCAACATCGGACGCAACTTCGGGGATTTTTTAACATGTTAAAAAATTTAGAACCCACCCCGAAGTTGTCCCCGAAGGCTAGAAAAAGTGGGCGAGGGTTCTACGATGGTTAAAGATGGCACTACGAATAGCCCGATCTGGATACGATCAGTCCCGATTTTGAAAATTTCCATAATCGTGTTGCCATCGGCGTAAAAATCGGGACAGTGTGACACGGGCATAAGCTTTTCTGAAACTTTATTTAGAAAGTTACTTTAAAAAAGTTGACTTTTCCAAACAATGTTCATGATGTATGTTGTTGAATTATTTTTTTGTCGATTCGTCCATATTAAAATGTGGTTTTTTTTTCTCTGTTGAGGCATATGATAGAAAGATTTCATATTGACTATCAAATTTTGGGTCCGACGTCGGTGAACTTTTTACTCTTTCAACTTCTTTTCGGGAACCACGTAGAAGGATCAATATATGAATCTGTTATTTTTTTCTACTGTTGAAGCATATGATAAAAAGATCATAACATGTCATTTTTCATATCGCATGTATTATCAGCCCTCGGTCAATATCAGCCCTCGAGCCATGCGGCTCGGCTTGGGCTGATATTGAACCTAGGGCTGATAATACATGCGATATGAAAAATGCCATGTAATAATCTGATATTATCGGTCGTCCCACTGTGCTATATCACTCTGTTCAGCTCTTTAATATTATTCCGTATTATGTCTTTGTGACGTCAAATACGTTGACCCGGCCTTAATAACTTTAACCCGGACATATCATTGACGTCATAATGTTTGAACCGACGTTAATAACTTTGACCCGAACTTATCAAGTCATCTTTTGTGTGCTGGTGAAACAAAGAAAACACTTCTGGAACACGCAAATGTAGCTCGATAAATCGATTATCAGATTATCTGCATATTGATATTGTAAAATATCAGCTGCTTGACATTATATGAAGGCTTTTTGATCTCGTTCGCTACGCTCACTCGACAAAAAACTTCATAGTATATCTCGCATCTGATATTTTACGATATCAACATGCAGATAACCTGATAATCGGTACATATCGTGCTCCTCGCGGGAGATGGAAAATTATCGCTCGAAACTAAGGAGTCACATATGGTGTTGCCAAAGAAATTGACATGAAATTGACAACGTAATAGGTAAAATAGCGATAAACAGATTAGCATTGGCCATCTCAACGAAAATCTAATTATATTTGTGTACAGCAAAAATGTCGGAAATTTCTCCGATTCATTTTTCTCTAGTGGTCTCTGAAGATCATCTTTTGGTCCTAACTATTATTTCTATTACGAACTTTTCTCAAAAATAAACATATCTCTGTACATTAACCTCAATTTCAGGTATAGAGATATGGTCTGCAATGACATGTGCTTTTGACCATCCACAAGAATTTGCGATCATTCGAAGTTCAGTACTTCAATACTTTCATTAAAATCTTTCTTTGTATATTATGGATCTATATGCAAGTATACAACGTATACGAGACAATCCACTCTATATCTAAATTAGCAATATATCACATCTCTTTGTTTTTCAATTATAAATCTGACTTTCAAAGTCTTGTTTTCCAGAACAAGCATGACATATTTTTCACTGGGGGTTAAATTTTGCAACAAACAGTCAATCAAATTACACTTCTGTTAATAAAGAGGAAACCATTTTAAATTTATTCATTTGTTAGGTTGGGAGATAGGAGATTTCATATATGGTTGCCGTGTAAGAGCTGAAAAATAGACATAATTGGCGACATATTAGAATGAACAATAATGCCCTAGCTCTTCCCTTTCCCATGCTCCGAATTCATCTATGAATTTAAACCGACTATCACGAAATAGCACAATAGTGTTGAAAGTAGAGTTAAACACCATCAGTCATAATATCTTCCCTAGAATACTTCAACTGGTTGTGTACGTGTAGTTCTTATATTTATCCATCTTAACGTCGTACAGGGATGTCCTACTAAGGCTTTCATATCATAAAAAATATTTAAAAACACTGCTCACATTCTGGTATATCTGCATTCATAAATTTATTAATGTTATTTAGACTAAACTACACCATGTTTGTTATGTGCATCTGCCATCCAAACTAACTATAAACTAGAGGCTCTCAAGAGCCTGTGTCGCTCACCTTGGTCTATTTGCATATTAAACAATGGACACAGATAAATGCATGACAAAATTGTTGGTTTGGTGATGGTGATGTGTTTGTATAGATCTTACTTAACTGAACATTTGTGTTGCTACAATTATCTCTATCTATAATGAACTAGGCCCAGTATTACAGTGGAAGATATTTTGTAAAAAATTTACAAAAAATTATGAAAATTGATAAAAATTGACTATAAAGAGCAGAAAGAAATTTACCTGATAAACAATTCAACTCTGGTTTCAGAGATATAAGCCAAAATATACATTTTACCCCTAAGTTCTATTTTTATCCATGGCGGCCATCTTGGTTGTGTGGCCGGGTCATCGCACACATTTTTTAAACAAGATACCCTAATGATGATTGTGACCTAGTTTGGTTAAATTTGGCTTAGTAGTTTCAGAGGAGAAGATTTTTGTAAACGTTTTCGGACGACGGACGACGCCAAATGATAAGAAAAGCTCACTTGGCCCTTTGGGCCAGGTGAGCTAAAAAGGAAGAGGCGGAAGACATTTGTCTCCCCAGAACTGCTTGCAGCGAAGAGAACTAAAGAACGAAAAAAATATCAAGAATTCAAGAATAAAAGTATGTGGTTCCGCATGAATGCACACGGGTTTTAAGGGGATTATGAGAGGTGACCTTTGGTGACACCCTTCGCTCACAATCAAGATAAAAGTCTATTGGGGACGCTAGAAGTACATGTTTGCCTATACCACCCGGATATTCTACTAACACATTTATGCAGTCTGTATGTATGGTGTCTCTGACGGTTAAATACAGTCTGTATATATGGTGTCTGTGGTTATAAGATGTTGTCTGTGGTTGTTAGATGTAATCTATATATGCGTGTTGTTTGTGGTTGTAAGATGTAGTCTTCATATATATATATAATGCTGTCTGTGATATTTAGTTAAAGTCTGTATATATATATATATATGACATCTGTGGTTGTTAGATTAAGTCTTTACATATCTGTTGTTGTTAGATGTAGTCTATATATGGTGTCTGTGATTGTTAGATTTAGGTTTATATGGTGTCTGTGGTATTTAGATAAAGTCTGTATAGATATGGTGTCTGTGGTTAGATTTAGTTTTTATATGGTGTCTGTGGTATAATCATATTCAAAACAGTGTGGTCCTGGCCATTGATTGACGACCTAAATTGTCCCATTGACTGTGACAGATTAGGTGAACGTTTGTCTGTAACGACCATTGCTCACTTCTTACTTATTATAGAATTTAAACTGTGGGGTCACCAAGCTTAAGGTTCTTAACGCCTTTAATAATAAAATAATTCGAAAAATTATTCAGGAATAACCTTTATGTTTTGATTTATATTATTGATATAAATCAACACATCGTATTATTCCGGATTAGTTTTTCGAATTGCTTTATTTAGGCGTTGAGAACCTTTGGTGACCCCACAGATTCAGTGTCTTTAAAAAGTACATAGTGAGCAGTGATTGTTACCGACAAACGTTCACCTAATCTGTCCCAGTCAATGGGATAATTTAGGTCGCCAATCAATGGCCAGGACCACACTGTTTTGAATATGATTCTATGTAGATAAAGGTTGTATATACTAATATATGGTGTATGTGGTTGTTAAATGTAGTCTTTATATGTATCTGTTGTTGTTAGATGTATTCTATATATTGTATCTGTGGAAGTTAGATACAGTCTGTATATATATATATATTGTATCTGTGGTATGTAGATAAAGTTTTTATATGATATCTGTGGTAGTTAGAAGTCTGTGTATATATGGTGTCTGTGGTTATTAAATGTAGTCTTTATATGGTATCTGTGGTAGGTAGATGTAGTCTTTATATGGTATCTGTAGTAGGTAGATGTAGTCCGGGTGCGGGAATTTCTCGCTACATTGAAGACCTGTTGGTGACCTTCTGCTGTTGTTTTTTATTTTATTTGGTCGGGTTGTTGTCTCTTTGACACATTCCCCATTTCCATTCTCAATTTTATTTATATGGTATCTGTGGTAGGTAGATGTAGTTTTCATATGGTATCTGTGGTAGGTAGATGTAGTCTTTATATGGTATCTGTGGTAGGTAGATGTAGTCTTTATATGGTATCTTTGGTAGGTAGATGTAGTCTTTATATGGTGTCTGTGGTTATTATATGTAGTCTTTATATGGTATCTGTGGTAGGTAGATGTAGTCTTTATATGGTGTATGTGGTAGTAAGATAAAGTCTGTATATATATGGTGTCTGTGGTAGGTAGATGTTGTCTTTATATAGTGTCTGTGGTAGGTAGATGTAGTCTTTATATTGTGTCTGTGGTTATTATATGCAGTCTTTATATGGTGTCTGTGGTAGGTAGATACTGTCAACGTATAACAAAATAGAAGTTGTTTTATATGGTGTCTGTTTTTGTTAGATACAGTCTGTATATGGTGTCTTTGGTTATTAGATGAAGTCTGTATATGGTGAATGTGGTGTTAGATACGGCCTGTATAGGGTGTATATGGTTGTTAGGCACAGTCTCACTCTGTATTTTGTTTCTTGGGTTGCAAGATGCATTCCGTATATGATGTATGTGGTTGTTAGGCACAGTCTCACTCTGTATTTGGTTTCTTGGGTTGCAAGATGCATTCCGTATATGATGTATGTGGTTATTAGATAATGTCTACATATAACAAAATAAAAGTAGAACATGTGATGTGATTGCCAATGACACAAACTCTCAAGGGGGACCAAAACAATGAAGTGTTATAACTTTGAAATCGTATAAGGGTAAACGAGGAGGGTAAACGTAAGGCCACCCTTAAAAAATTGTTTGTTTGGCATTGCCGACCCACACTATCAGCAGGTGGGTAGGTAGGTAGGGATTTTTTTTTTTTTTTTTTACATTTAAAAGCTTTATACATATAAATCATGAAGTATCTAGATCAATGTTGTATAAAGCATTGCAGCATTGTTGTGTGTACATGCTGGTGGTTTATTTGAAAGGGGTCAACAGTCAATGTCACATTCTACATCATATGGATAATTTCATGTAAGACAGTAAGTTTTATTGGCAGAGTTAACCAAAGTACACAGAAAAAAAACACAGAACTGAGACAGGAAACTGACAAATTAACCATATAAAATGTATGACGTGAAAATTGAAGTTTTATTGTGGGACTGCCCATTGAACAGAGGCCTGATGTACATGTCACATCTTGAAGTTGTGGTCACAGTTTGGTAAAATTACTATAAGTTAAATGGCTCAACCACTACGGCTCCTTGTACAAATGGACAAAGATTTAAAACTTTGATTGTTTGCTTTGGTTTTATAAACATCACTTTCTACACCATATGAATAATTTCATGGCAGTCAGTTTTAGTGGTGTACTAAACCGTAGTACTTGAAGGAAAACGCCAACCTGCGGGAGGAAACTGACTAACCTTATCACATATGACATGAAAATCAAACCTTAATTTTGTAACTGCCCAACTAGGGCTCAAACCAATACCTAGAGGCTAGTAATCATACATGCAAGATGTGACGAACTACCATACAAACACGCCTACTGCCCCTGATAAGTTTTGAGGATAAAGGACCTGTACCAAATTAGGATAGCAAAATATTAAAAATTTGGAAGGTTGACACAAATAGACATGGTGATAATACAAGTGCAAGGTTTTTCAGGGCTAAGTTTAAAACGTATGATAAATTCAAAATGGAAATATGCTGCAGGACAGACAATTTTTGCAGATAAATAAATTATGGGTTGTAATGCCTGTTTGATTAACAGAAATCTGGACATGCATTACATGAATACAGATAAATTAATGAGCCCTTAGAATTGTGGAAAAGGAGGGGATTTTATTCATCACTAGTACACTAGATACATTTATAAATATGTTTCTGTCAGTATCTTTTATGTTTTAAGAATTATCTTCTTCATGTTAAGAAGAAAGGCAAGAAAAGGGGGAAGTACTTCAATTGACAGAAGATGCTAGTCTTTAAAATATGTATGTTTTGTACCAGGCTAGCATCTACTGGTACAAAACTACTATAAACCTGTAAATCTGGGACCATTTTGGTCTTTAAGCTTTGGTGCTTACAGCCATAATTATCTTGAATGCATCATTGTGGTTCTGACTATAGTAGATACTTTGTTCTCTGGTTCAAGGGAAAATTTGTCAATAATAAATTTCAAATATTTAATAAGTTCAACAAATGTAAGAGCCACGCATGTTTGTTCTGTGATGTCCCGGAGAAAAACTTCTATCTCATGAAGCGACAAAGTTAAGCAGAAATCATCTGTTTCTGCTTTACAAAAGATAGAATTTAAGTCCTCTTCAAGGTCTCTCAGAACGTTTCTTTCAAAGAATAGCTGAAAATTTGATTTTTTATAAAATCCATCTCCATTAACCAATGCATTGCAGTATAGGGAGATGCTTTCCCCTGCCGGCCTCTTTGACATTACTTTTGGCAGACTTTTTCTATTCCATGTCATTTAAATGTTTGCTCCCAATACGGTGTAAGGCAAGCGCTTTTAAGATCGTGATTTGAAATAAGTAAAGTCAGGAACAAACTCGGCGGATACGATCAAATTCCGGCACAATTTCGATTTTTTTTAAATAAAAAAAAAATAATTTCTGAAACGCAAATAAAATTATTTGGGCGGCAAGTTTTTCAGTGGGTCGGGCGGCAATGCCAAACAAATGAAATTTTATTTTAGGCCTAATAGTAAATGTATGTTTCCAATTATTTAGTGACAAGGATTGACTTTTAAAGGTATGCAAAGGAAAGTTATTGCTTTTCATATGTTTATCATTTGCTATCAAGTCTATACGATATGGCAGCGAACACAATCATGATCATGATGTGATGTGATTTAAACCCACTAAAATTAAGCAACACTGATCTTTATTTTTAACTTGATACTCCGAAAGGTTTTCGTGCAGAAGGACCGTGGCACAGGTCAACATACCAAGTCCCATTAACTAGTACGATTGGGCTGACCAGTATTTTTCCTATTGAACAATTATTTGCTTTGAATCGAATGTTTATCCATAGTACGAACATATAATATGATAATTGCATGTCTTTTGCTGGACTTCTGATGCACGTAGTTTTACATTTATGTCAAGGTAGCACTGTACAGTTAGAAAAACATTAATTAAAATTGAACCACAAAATGTTTCATCATCCTCTATTCCTATTTTTCAAATACATTAACCTAACTGTTTGTGTTATACACGTTCAAATGTATCTTTCATAGATTTTATTTTCAAAAGTTAAAAGAGTGAAATATAATTCCTGTTTTGTGTATCCATGGGAACATTTTGCACTAATTTTCGTATTAAATTGCAAAAAGAAGGGTGAAAATGTCACATATTCCCCCAAAATTTGAATCAAACTAGAAGTTTAATGCCTTTGAGTGATACCTTTTCAGAAACTATTGACAATAATCTACCCAATGATCAAATAAAAAATTGGGTGTCTCTCGCCCCATTTTTGTCGCAAAATTAATCACAAAGTTCGTGCAACAAAAAGTTGTAAAAAATATTACAATAATTGACAAACCATTGCCTGGTTTTGATATACAAAGACAGACTTTCATACAGAAAACAGCCATATTTCATACATTAAATACTCTTGATGCTCACTATGAAGGCCTTTTTAATCATCTTATCATCAGCTATCCAAAAATGAATCTTATTGAACACTACCTCTTATATTTGAAAAAGTGACCAAAATGCGAATCTACACACCGAACGGTGGAGTGCTACCTAAATCATAGTTGTGGTTTAAATAGGAAGAACTAATGTACATGAAAGTCGTGTATTTTCAGTACTTAGTATATCACTGTATTGATCATGTGTTCTTTCTGTAAATGTATTAGTAAAGTGCGTTGCTTTAAGCTTAGTCCATTATTATGCAAATGTATTTTTTTTAAACAAAATTTGACAAACTCAGTGGCAGATCCAGAATTTTTCATGAATGGGGGCCAATTGAATGCCTAAGTGGGGGCCCGCTCCGGTCATAATTCATTCATTTCCTGTATAAGCAAATAAAATTTCTCCCAAAAATAGTTCATGCATGTAGGTTCTCAGATACTATCAGATACCATCTCGTAAATTTAAACCATATCATTCTGAAAAGCACCTAATGTGTTACTCTCCTCCTTTTTGTTTTTGTTTTAAGTGGCATTTAATTTCAGTTATTTTATAAGAATCATTTGGTAATGCATGCAATTAGCGTCTCCTACGTGACAGTCTTTAACAGTATAACTTACTATTAGAAACAAAAACACACTAATACATTTTAGTGTTTGGTACAGGTAAAATTGAGAAAGGAATGGGGAATGTGTCAAAGCGTTAACAACCCGACCATAGAGCAGACACCAGCCGAAGGCCATCAATTTGTCTTCAATGTAGCGAGAAACTCCCACACCTGTAGGCGTCCTTCAGCTGGCCCCTTAGAAAATATGTATACAAGTACAGTGATAATGGACGTCATACTAAACTCCAAATTATACACAAGAAACTAAAATTAAAAATCATACAAGACTAACAAAGGCCAAAGGTAGAGTGTCGCTTTGCTACAGTTGAACATAGAACAGTTTAATGCTGAATAAAGGAGAGAACTCTTTTTCTCAGAAAACATAGGTAAACATTTAAACAATCTATCCACTCTGAACTGTGTCCACACTTGTTTCCCTAGTAAAACATGACATGTTTTCTTTAATAAGTCTATAGATGGCTGCTTGAAGACGTAATATGCAGGTTGAAAAAAACATAAAGAGTAAAAACGGCTTAAACAGACAAATCTATGTAACAATAAAGCAACATTAAGTAATATGACTCTAGGCATTTCATTTGCCAGGTTATTTCTATACCAGCTTTTATCTACTGTGTAACTACAATAACATGCCCTAGATACCTTGGAATCGAAAGTGGAAAATGGCAAAATCTAACGATTTGTTAGACTACATACAACCAAAGTATGTTTTATTGTGCAGTAGCATAAAAGAATTGACACGAATATTCACCATTCCAATGTTAAGGAAACATTTGAATAATTGGTCTTGCACTGATCTACCAGCAGACATAAAACAACATAGATTCAAAGACGTTGAATTAACGAGGGATAAATCGTACTTTAGAAAAATGAAAACCCACTCAAATCACAAATGAACATTATATATCTTAAATTGATGCTATAAAGGTTTCTTAACTTTTGTTACGTTCGAAAGATGTGTTTTTCAATACTGCAGTAACCAATCGGCATTGTAATGAGAAACAAACGTGTTTCTCTTCTTCTCGACTTGTTCATGCATTTACCTGTTTACATTAGCTTCTAAAGACGAACGAAAAGCAGCTATACAGATATTTGTATATCACTTAATAAGTCAAAGTTTGGTGACTATGTTACGTTGAACGCATTGATCCCATCGATCAGGAAATAAATGGATAAAACATATACACAATTAAGTCTGTCTTATATCATAACTAACATCTTTAATTTACAATGAGGGTCGGTTAAAAACAAATCTGTTGATTTTTACTGGTTTTGTATATGTTCAGCAATGTTAAATGACGTGTATTGTATCAAATCATATAAATACCCCGAAAAATACCAAGGGTTTAGACTCAAAGAAAACAAGTAAGATTTCCACAGTATTTTTGTTGAATACTAGTAGGTGCAATTTTGGTACTCGGTGCAATTTGGGTACTGTGACGTTATATACCTTCCAAATATCGTGGTTTATGTGAAACCATGCCCCCTTTTATACTCAGTGACGGGAGCGACAGACATACTATATCATACATTGTGTTTCTCTTTAATTTAGCTACACTCTGTCCAGTTCATTTCGAATGAAACGGATTGGTTGAGTTGACAGCAATTGCCAAATAAGATTTGATTGTACTTAATATTTTGTTAATGTATGACACGTTAAACTCGATGGTCATTTTTATGGAAAAGTGTTTGGTTTTTGTAACAGATATGAAAAATGACTGAATGATACTCAGCTACATCATGAAGGAATAGACCAATATGGCATATTTAAATGTGTCGAACTGTTATCAATTTAATGATGACTCGGGCATAGGAAAGACTTGGTAAAAGAAACAGTCTTGGCATTTATTCTTTACTATTTATATAATACTAAATACAACAGAACATTTTCTTTCAATATTTACATCGATTCTGACATAAAAGAAGCATAATCAACGAAAAACAAGAAAATTAGTATGTACACATTATGCACTCTAATGTTGTTCTTTGCATCAACAGATCAAACATCTTATGCGCGTATATATTCGGGTCCATATATTCGACAACATGGTGACATAACAGATAATTATCATGAATAATAAATGAGCTGCGTCGGATAGAAATCGACCGTATGCAAATCAACATCAATGTATCTGTTAACCTATTTAGGTTTGAAAATGAATTCAACGGAAGGTCTGCAACTGTTTGTAAGGTGAATGTGTAAACGAATGCTACAAAATGGATAAAACTTCATCTTTTGTTTTATTGTTTTTCGTAAATGAATGCTCCAAAAATAAATCAGAGTATTGAACATGTACATATTTGCCTTAACATGCATAAGGTCGATTTCTATCCGACGCAGCTCAAATGTTAAATCTGTAAATGTCTATCGATTTAACAAATGTTGTGATATTACGCCTGATAACAAGTTGAACAATTCTTTGGCCTGTGTTGGAGTTTCAATGACATCGAATTCTCCGATATCTAAAAACGTGAGAGTATTTATTAATTGTCTAAATTCTTCTTTAGTGCCTCTAGGTAGAACAGCATCCGTGTATATATCAGTTAAGTAATCCAATACAACTATGTCGCACGGCAGTTCATAAGAGCAGTCATATTTATCGTAAATAAAAGGTTGGTAGAACATAACGTCAGGTATACCATGTGGACATTCAACATTTCTTTGAGATCTTATTCTGTGTGAATTCCATGATTGTAGAAACATGTCTAATTGTCTCTGAATAAGTGGTAGGAAACAAAACCGTATGCATTCAAGATGCACAGGGTCGGCATTGTTAAGTATACCTTCATCTACCATATCTTTAAAAAAATTCCTCCAAAATGTTGTGAAATTTCGCATCAGAAAACTCCATAGCATTTCGATCTTTTGGTTGGCCGTTGATCTTCCTATTGAAACACTTCTATGTCCTGCCATGCTATCAGTATGAAATGATCTCAAAGCTATTTGAATACGTTCAACTATAACATTTTCAGTTCCTGCATCCATGCGTACTACCCTTGGAACCCTCTTGCTTGTCTTCAAATACTCAAGAAAATGTCCTGCAACTATACGGGGATTTTTATTTGAACTTGTAGATTTCAGCCAAAGTATCTTTCTTGAAAAACCGTCGATTCCACCATGGACAGATATTCCAAACGGCTTTAACTTATCATATCCATCGACGTGGATGCAAAAGCTCGGTCCGTTACTTGTGTATCGTCTTCTTGTAAGCCTATGTCTTTGTCTCATTAAAACGCCGTCTCCGTCAATAGCTTTCAAAACTAGTCTAACCGTGTGTTGTGAAGCTCTTACGCCTAGGCTGCGAACTACATTCCATAAAGATCGATAACCTATATTGGTATATCCTGCATTTCTTAACTGTAGAATTTTTGTAACAATATCAGCAATAGCACTTTCAACTCCTCTTTTTTGCAATCTCAAACGTTTTTTAATTCTATAAAATGATCTTTCGCTCAGCATTATATGATGTATGTTTAGTAAAAACCCGAGTACTTCTTTTGTTGTAAATGAAAAACTTGTATAGTATACAACTAGTTCGTCTAATGATGCATCTATGTCTGGATATGGAATAGCACTGGCCTTGCAGAACAGGAGAAGAGCAAGTACCA
Organism: Mytilus galloprovincialis; assembly: GCF_965363235.1. Classification (NCBI taxonomy): domain Eukaryota; kingdom Metazoa; phylum Mollusca; class Bivalvia; order Mytilida; family Mytilidae; genus Mytilus; species Mytilus galloprovincialis. The sequence continues at coordinate 62,053,601 of NC_134842.1, read as the reverse complement.
TCTGAAACATAAAAGTGTACAACATTAGACTATTATTTTATTGCATTTGTTCCATTGAAATGGTCTTATCCGATGTATAGTAAACTTGGGGAAGATGTTCAGATAGCCTTAAAGATTGGATCAAAATGAATGTATGCAAAGATATTTATCAGTAGATAACTGTATTATATTTTAAGCTGCGACGGCAGCAATTCGCGATTGGATGATTGCAAATTATTTTTACTGGCAACGCGTTGGCAGAGCCAGTAAACGGGTATTTGCGATCTTCAAATCACCAATTGATGCCGTGGAGCTTAAAATAAATATTGTTATCTTCATTCTTATGAAACTGAGAGAAAACTCAAATCATCAATTTAAAATCTGCCATGCATCGTATGCACTTGTGTGTACATTATCACAACATCATTTGTCAATTGATGCCATGAAAATTAATGACGTTATCCTATCAAATGGAACTAAAATACAGAACTCCGATGAAAATTCAAGACGGAAAGTCCCTTATCAAATGGCAAAGTCAAATGACAAAACACATCAAACGGATGGACAACGACTGCCATATTCCTGACTTGGTACAGGCATTTTCAAATGAAGAAAATGTAGGATTGAACCTGGTTTTATAGCGCTAAACCTCTCACTTGTATGACAGTCGTATCAAATTCCATTATATATAAAACGATGTACATGTATGAACAAAACAGACATAATAGGTCAAATAGTCACAATATTGGTATAGCAGTCATACTTGTGTCACAATCTCAAAACAAACAAATATTTAACAAACAGTCACCTATCAAATTAAAAACCCGCAAAGGGTTGCTAGCGAACTCGTACGAGCTTTCTAAAAACTTTTTTTTCTTCAATGCCAATTTTATAGGTCTTATTTTGAGGTTAATGTTGGATTATCTCAGATGGTGCCATTAAAACAAAATACATATATGGTTTGGCGATATCTGGCCACAGCTTTTATTCATAATATGATAGATTCATATAATATATAATATATATATATATAGATAGATAGACCATAGATGTATATGTATATGTAGATAGATCTATGGTCGGTTACCCGAAGATAATATGGCAACCAGATAGATAGATAGATAGATATATATGAAAATGTAAAGATGCACCGTGGGATACACTGGTGCTTTAAATTTAGAAAACACCGTGGGATACACAAGTGTAGTCTGTATTATCCAAAAACCTAAAATTTCATAGTTAACATTAAGATTCTATGCAGCGAATTCTGTTCTGCCATTAACGGGAATATATTAATGATGCTCAAAGTTCATATTAAAGTCACTTTTCTCAACAGCAAACAAGTTAACATCATTAGTCAAATCTGTACCACCACTGTCACCGACACAAACCTGAAAAATAAATACAAAAGACCAGTATCTTGTACAATAAAAAGGAGTGGGAGGGCGGGTTTTCAAGTTTACCGCTTACGAAATTTAAACAGCTTGCTTGCTGCGATGAAATTCTGAAAAGGACTAAATGACGTCACAGAATAAAACGTCACTCATGTTGGGTAAATCTAAAACATGAAACACAATCTGTGAGTGGCCCCGGCGATAACTGAATTTAAGTATATTAACTTAAATTCCATTATCTCAGATGGTGCCATTAAAACAAAATACATATATGGTTTGGCGATATCTGGCCACAGCTTTTATTCATAATATGATAGATTCATATAATATATAATATATATATATATAGATAGATAGACCATAGATGTATATGTATATGTAGATAGATCTATGGTCGGTTACCCGAAGATAATATGGCAACCAGATAGATAGATAGATAGATATATATGAAAATGTAAAGATGCACCGTGGGATACACTGGTGCTTTAAATTTAGAAAACACCGTGGGATACACAAGTGTAGTCTGTATTATCCAAAAACCTAAAATTTCATAGTTAACATTAAGATTCTATGCAGCGAATTCTGCCACATTGACGGAGGAAAACAGAGACTCTGTCAACCGCCATAAAAAGGGCGGTTCGCTGCAAAGCTGTGAACCAGATATGAGATAACTACAGATAGATAGATAGATAGATATTTTTATTTAATGTACAACTTGGTACATATATATATATTAAATAATCTAGATAGATAGATATTTTATTTAACGTACAACTTGGTACATATATATATTAAATAATCTAGATAGATAGATAGATATTTTATTTAACGTACAACTTGGTACATATATAAGATCAATATTCTAGATAGATAGATATTTATATTTAAAGTACAACTTGGTACATATATATGTTAAATAATCTAGATGATGTTTTGTGAACAACTGTTCAAAACATATTTACCTACACAGATAAAAAAACTTACCAAAACTACAGCAAACCATAAGATAGTTGATTGTATTTGTATATCATAAAATATAGTATATTATAGTATATCAACAAATAATATTAAAGATGTTTAAGAATTCATTTCATAATCAGGTTAAGGGTGACAAGTGAAAAAAATCCAGTTGAAAAATTTCTGGTCTGATCGAAAATCATAATATTTTATGTAGCAACCCTGACAGCTAATTATAAAGACAATAAATAGTTGTAAATTCTATAGCAGCACCGTCCATGTTTGCATTGGTCAAATTTGAGACCATCCTTACTTAAGAATGATGAATCTCACAATCCATCTGATCATGTTCTTCATCTCATTGTGCAAAGACCCACTCTAGAACTACCTGTGTCATTACCTGCTACAAGTTTATTAAAAATATGTTGGATCCTTATAGTTTCATTATATATTCTGAGTTAACTTTTTAACATGCGACAAATATGCCACCACAAAAATGCATTTCTGTGGCTAGACCTAAGTCAACCCAATCTGGAGGATGTCAGTCTGCTACAAAAACATACTTACTATTGAGGATTCTACTATTCAAACATCAAACATTAAAGCTAATAGGATCTCCTACAATTCTTGTACGGCAAATAGCTACATGGAAGTACATGTATAGTTACATAGTAATACGAATACAATTTAAAGCATAATAAATCAAGAAAAATAATAATTCTCTGTTAAACCCTGTATTAAGTGTCAGTATTGGATCTCCAACCCTTTTAATAATCGTCCAAAAACAATTTGAAAGGACAGCTTCAAATACACTGAATTCATACCAAGTATAACCAACACAAGATAAGAAAATATTGCTAGACTCCAGCATGACTCTGGTTGTGGTAAATGTAAAGGCCTGGAGTGTTTAATACCTTCTTAAAAACTCAAACCTCAATTTTGACACATCATTAAATTACTAAAAAAATATCCAATCCTAGTAAATTAGTAATGTCACAATTTTTGTTGAGAGAGATACAAAATGTACAAGTAAGCAATACCTTAACCATTCATAAAGAGATAGGAAATGTATTCAATAAATCAACTAGAGAACCGAACTCATGAAAAAAGGAAAGACTGTCCTCTCTGATACATCTGTATGTACTGGGTGGTGTGGAACTTACAAATAAACGGTTACAAAAGGTCTGAAATAACAGTAATAAATTCACTTGGGGTAATAGCAGGATAAACATCTGCAGTTGGGACCAAGCATCTGAAGCAATCCCTCTAAAAACCAGAAATGGCTTCAGCCATAATGCAAAATTTGTACCAGATCAGTGATAATGAATGTCATACTAAACTCTAATCTAAAATAAAAGTTCATACCAAACTTACATAGGCCAGAGGCCCCAGATTTGGAACAGATACTAAAATGCCAAGGGGTTAAACAAGTTTTTAAAATGTCAACCAAATGAAGAAGAAACAAACGCACACCAATACGCACAGTAAAAATCACACAGTTTAAAGAAGTCCAGTGGCGGATCCAGAACTTTTCCTAAGGGGGGGGGGGGGGCCGCTCCAGTCATGCTTCAATGATTCATAATCAACCAAATTTTTCCCCACTGGAATCGCCTATGAAGTCAGAGTCAAATATCAGAATAGGTAACAAATCAAACAAAACAAAAATTGAAAATGACGATATTACATAAATCAACAACGGACTACTAACAGTTACCGACATGCCAGCTCCAGACCTCAATTTAACTGTTCGAAAAACTATGTCTTCAATATACGAAATATCTAGCACCATCCCGTCATGGGGGTTTAATATCATATCATCATAAAATATATTAGAGAAACATAACTCTTATCATACCTGCAACTGGTTTAAAAATAAAAGAGTTTAGTCCGATGCAAAGATGTGCAAGTGAATCAATATTGAAGCCAAAATAAGCCGTATATATGCAGGCAACAGTATCCCTACTTTATATAAGTTTGCTTTTATGTTTCGTTAGTTTTTGAGGTAAATGCTGACATTTGTCCGTTGTAAAGTGTAATACCGTAAAAGATTGGATGGTCAATACCTGAATGTGTAAGATGTCTATGTAGAGGTGAAATTCTTATAATGTAAACGCCCATAAATACAAAGCAAGAATAACTGGATCAACTCAGGCAAACAGAAATTAAAAGAATGACTATGAGAACCCTATACTAGAGTCTAAATCCATGTACATGTAAGCAGAAACAAACATTTAGTATAACCACAGCAACCACTCTTTCTCTCTCTCGTCTTGGGTTTGAACCAGGTTGCCCAAAAAAACACTTATTTCCATTAAAGGACTAAGTGATTTGAACTTGAATATCACAAGAAGGCCTAGATTATGCAAAGTAAACACAAAAAAAAAAAAAACAAAAAAAAAAAAACAAAAAAAAAAAAAAAACAAAAAAAAAACACAAACAAGTGCTTAACAACATCTAGATACCCTCATAATTAAAGGCATAACATTTCAAATAGTCCCAGCGTTCATGCTAACTGAAATTCAACCTGTACTATAATTTTCATTAATAAATAACAACCATAATTTAGAATCAACTGTTGCCAAGCAACCAGCAGGGCCAATGATTTTATGAAAATGAAAAGTTCCTCATAATGCTTCCAGCCTAAAATAACAAACTGACACCTAAACATACAGTGTACGATACTCATAAATTGCGCAACTCCTAGAATCTCCCAGGATGAAGATTACCATACATTCTAGTATATATATAAATTAAAGCTGAACATTGTCGACACCTAAATACTAACGATTTTTAACGGTGGAGCAGACGCAAGACAAGCTGTAAATAATTACTTAGTTTGTACTAGATTTGCTAATATTACATGTACATACATGTATATATCCGTTTAACTGCGACGACAAATTTAAATTACACAAAACTTGTAAGTCTCATTTTAAAAGTTGGTTACAAGATAAAACCATTTGGCCCCTTTTTTCCCTTAATATATATATAAAAAAATCAATAATAATTAAAAACCAATTGTTCAGAGAACCATTGATGGTCTTTCCACCAGAAAGGATCTTTTTTTATATGAAAATATTAAAAATTTGGTTTTAAATGTCAATTGAACCGTCAAATGACAGCTTATTGAACGTTGATTCCAAAAATGTATGGTTTCTATGGAAAAAGATATAGATAAGGGAGATAATTGTTAACTTCCGGTTCAAACGACGTAATTTCCGGTATAGTTTGATAGATTAATTGACACTGATTCCAAAAATATATGGTTCTATATACTTTTACATTTATTTAGAACAAAAAATAGCTACTTCCGGTAAACAAAAGGTCACTTCCGGTTGGCTTTTACAAGGTCACATTGCTTGCAACCTATTGCAAAAAGTCCCATGTCTTTATCATGTATACATATGAGGTAAAAGCAAAGGTCAAAATCTAGAACGTTAATTTTGCCAATGACCTTGAGCTCAATTTCAAGGTCATCAACCAAGGACCTCAAATCAAAAGACTTTAGTCCTCTACTTTATATTGTTTATGAGTTATATTACCATACATATGATATTAGATATAAAAAGGGGGAAAACTCACGTCAAATGTCTACGTACCCTTTCGACTAAAATTTATGTGTTACTACATGTCGTAACTAACAATTTTATGAAAATATTTTGTCAATATCTTTTATGATTTCTGAAAATAAGAGATAACAAGCCAAAATCAAAATTTTGATCATGACCTTGACCTTTGACCTTGACCTCATTTTCAATTTTTTGGACCAAGGACCTCAAAACAAAAGACCCTAGGCCTCTAACACTTATGGTTTTCCAGTTAAAAATGCATATCACTTATATCAAATATAAAAGGGGAAATAACTCTCATATGGAGTCTCCGGATAGCTTCGGTCAAAACAAATCAAATCATCCTGAGGATATAACTAGCAATTTGGTAAAATAAATTTGTCGGTTTCTTATACGGTTGCGAATATTAAGCGATCACAAGAAAAACAGTGTTCGGGGAGATAACTCTTACATTGAAAAGATTTTGGTTATGCGGTGTCAGTTTCAAAAGCATATTAATTGCTCGATATCATATATCATATATCTAAGCGACATCTTGCGAAACAAAAAAATTGCGAAGGAACAAAAAGTTGGCGGAAGAAAAAAAATAATAATTAAAAACCAATTGTTCAAAGAACAATTGAAGGTCTTTCAACTAATAAAGATCTATTTTGATATGAAAATATTAAAATTCAGTTGAAAATGTCAGTTCCTATGGCTTAATGATGGATAAATATGAATTTCAAGCAAAGGTCAAATCTAGAACGTCCAATTAACCTATGACCTTGACCTCAATTTCAAGGTCATAGACTAAACATCTCAAACAAAAAGACACTAGTTCCTTAATATGTATGGTTCATGAGTAAAATCACTTTACGCATAATTCTTAATATAAGAGGAACGAAAACTCCCTTTTATTGTTTACGCACCCTCGCAACCAAAATTTATAAGTTACGACATGTCGCAACTAACAATTTAGTAAAAAAAAATTGTTGATATGTTATAAGGTTAATGAAAAAAGGTGAAAATAAGCCAAAATCAAAATTTAGAATTTGACCTTGACCTTTGACCTTGACCTAATTTTCTTTTTTTTGGACCAAGGATCTTAAATCAAAAGACCCTAGGTCTCTATCACTTATAGTTTACCAGTTAGAAATGCATATCACTGATATCATATATAAAAGGGGGGATAACTCTCATATGGAGTCTCCGGATAGCTTCCGTTGAAATGAAACAGAACATCCTAAGGATATAACGAGCAATTTGGAAAAATAAATTTGTCGGTTTCTTATACGGTTGCGAAACCTTAGAGATAACAAGAAAAACAGTGTTCGGGGAGATAACTCTTACAAGGTAAAGTTTTTTGTTACGCGGTGTCAGTTTCAGAAGCGTATTAACTGTTCGATATCATATGCCATATATCTAAGCGACATCTTGGGAAACAAAAAAACAGCGAAGGAAAAAAAAGTTGGCGGAAGAAAAAAAATAATAATTAAAAACCAATTGTTCAAAGAACAATTGAAGGTCTTTCAACCAATAAGGATGTATTTTGATATGAAAATATAAAGATTCAGTTGAAAATGTCAGTTCCTATGGCTTTATGATGTTTAAAAATGAATTTCGACCAAAGGTCAAAATCTAGAACGTCCAATTTACCTATGAACTTGACCTCAATTTCAAGGTCAAAAACATAGGATCCCAAATCAAAAGACCCTAGGTCTGTATTATGTATGGTTCATGAGTAATATCACTTTACGCATAATTCTAAATATAAGAGGGGCGAAAACTCCCATTTATTGTTTACGCACCCTTGTAACCAAAATTTATAAGTAACGACATGTCGCAACTAACAATTTAGTAAAAATAATTTGTCGAAATCTTATTAAGTAATTGAAAATAAGTGAAAATAAGCAAAAATCAAAATTTAAAATTTGACCTTGACCTTTGACCTTGACCTAATTTTCATTTTTTTGGACCAAGGATCTAAAATCAAAAGACCCTAGGTCTCTATCACTTATGGTTTACCAGTTAGAAATGCATATCACTTATATCATATATAAAAGGGGGGATAACTCTCATATGGAGTCTCTGTATAGCTTCGGTCAAAATGAAACAGAACATCCTGAGGATATAACGAGCAATTTGGAAAAATAAATTTGTCGGTTTCTTATACGGTTGCGAAGCCTTAGTGGCCACAAGAAAAACAGTGTTCGGGAGATAACTCTTACAAGGTAAAGGTTTTTGTTACGCGGTGTCAGTTTCAGAAGCGCATTAACTGTTCGATATAATATACCAAATATCTAAGCGACATCTTGTGAAACAAAAAAACAGCGAAGGAAAAAAAAGTTGGCGGAAGAAAAAAAATAAAAATAATAATAATAATAATAATTAAAAACCAATTGTTCAAAGAACAATTGAAGGTCTTTCAACTAATAAGGATCTATTTTGATATGAAAATATTAAGATTCAGTTGAAAATATCAGTTCCTATGGCTTTATGATATAAAAATATGAATTTCAGGCAAAGGTCAAAATCTAGAACGTCCAATTAACCTATGACCTTGACCTCAATTTCAAGGTCATACACCAAGGATCCCAAATCAAAAGACCCTAGGTCTGTATTATGTATGGTTCATGAGTTATATCACTTTACGCAAAATTCTAAATATAAGAGGGGCAAACACTCCCATTTATTGTCTACGCACCCTTCCAATCTAAATTTATAAGTTACGACATGTCGCAACTAACAATTAAGTAAAGATAATTTGTCGAAAACTTATAAAGTTAATGAAAATAAGTGATAATAAGCCAAAATCAAAATTTAGAATTTGACCTTGACCTTTGACCTTGACCTAATTTTCATTTTTTTGGACCAATGATCTTAAATCTAAAGACCCTAGGTCTCTATCACTTATGGTTTACCAGTTAGATATGCATATCACTTATATCATATAAAAAGGGGGGATAACTCTCATATGGAGTCTCTGGATAGCTTCGGTCAAAATAAAACAGAACATCCTGAGGACTTAACGAGCAATTTGGAAAAATAAATTTGTCGGTTTTTTATACGGTTGCAAAGCCTTAGAGGACACAAGAAAAACAGTGTTCGGGGAGATAACTCTTACAAGGTAAAGTTTTTTGTTACGCGGTGTCAGTTTCAGAAGCGTATTAACTGTTAGATATCATATACCATATATCTAAGCGACATCTTGTGAAACAAAAAAACAGCGAAGAAAAAAAAGTTGGCGGAAGAAAAAAAAAAAAAAAAATAATAATAATAATAATCAGAACGAATTCAATAGGTCTTTCAACAGAAAGGTTGAAAGACCTAATAATAATCAGAACAAATACAATAGGTCTTTCAACAGAAAGGTTGAAAGACCTAATAATAATAATAATAATAATAATAATAATAATAATAATAATAATAATAATCAGAACAAATACAATAGGTCTTTCACCTGAAAGGTTGAAAGACCTAATAATAATAATAATAATAATCAGAAGAAAACCAATAGGTCTTTCCACGGAAAAGTGGAAAGACCTAATGAAAAGTTCCCACACACCTAAGACTGGTTGGTAGGGTTTGTGGCAAACAGAAATATTTGCAGTCTGTCCTAAAATGGTGATCAATAAATATAGACTTCTATAAATTTTGTGCTTTAAATTGTGGTACTTTATGCAGTACATGCATATCTGATTTTTAATATTCAGATTATTAAACAAGATAAATATTATAATGTTATATAAATCGGTAGCGTCCTCCATTCAAAATGTGATAATATATACCAAACAACATTTAAAAGTTTCACATGTAATATATTTATATAACAATTATATATAATTGTAACCTCATATTTACGAATGTTTTTTATTTCAAACACATGATGCAGCATCCCATCATGTTATGGCCATATAAATTTGTAAAAGTAACACATTCATCAATATTTTATGGATTTTAAGTTTAGAAACTGAGATATAAACGTTGCACAAATCTTTTCAATCTAACCCATAAGATTAGAAAAAGTTGTCTTAATCTTTATAAATATGTTGTTATATGTTGGAATCACATGTACATTTTGTACATGAGGGGTTTAACTTAAAAGTAAATACTGCTTTTAACTAGTAAATCTGACGATTACCTAATAAATTCTCAACTGGATCATACTAATGCAGAGCTCTAGGGGTTTGCATAAATAACGTCTGATGATGATCCAATGTACAAATGTATGTGACCAAAAGGAGTTGAGTTAGTGGCGTGATGAGTCGTGAATCCAGTCCAGTCTGGTGACCCATCTGTAAAAACTGGTGTGTCCTTGTTGTCTAAGTCTCTGGTCCAACTGTTACAACCCTTGGCCGTGTTCTGTGGCCGAGCAAGGTCTCTAACTGATCTTCCCAACATTGTGCTACAACTCAACAAAAAGTAAATATTAGTTCCACAATGCTACATAGCATTGACATAACAAAACCAAATGACTGTACAAAGAAACAATAACAATAAAAAATTATGTATACTCATACATGTAGTTGTGTCGATAATAGTTACAATAATTTAAAAAAAAATAATAATTCAAAATTAGTATATTACAGATTTATATATTTATTAAACTTAAATCCATAGTCAGTTGATAGTAACATAGTGTAATATTTGTATATATTTATTATAATTGAGTTATTACAATAATTCAAGCTGTGGCCTGTTGACATACATTGTATGGCTAAATTCTTGATTTAACGGTACTATTCATACCACATCGACCTAGTCTAGGCTAGAGAGTAGTAGCAACTAAAAAAATGTATACATGTCACTGCGATGAACGACTCTTGACAGTTTTTAGTACACAAATGTGTAGGTACACGCAAAATTTATAGCCGGATATATACAGATGATAATGTTTGCTTAAATCCACCAGCAAGCTAACATTTAGCAATGATTTCTTTTGGCTACTGCTTCTTAACTCCGGGTATGGTCTCTCTTCAAGATTTCCAAGATTTTTGTTTATTTGTATCGAAAGTTGAACTTCCTGTTGCGAACATGGGTCCTTCGCCCCAAAGAGTACGTCCCTTTTACGTTCATATCCTGTCATGGCATATTTGCTGTATATGTGCTATGAAAGACCTAGATACACAATTCCCGATGTATTACTTTTGATTCGGAAGTTTTCGGGAATTCATTAGATAACACCTGCCCCACAACACATAATCATTAAAGACACGTTACTAACCTGCATGATCTGTTACAGCGCAAAATACAATTAGTTAGGCTTACCCATAGGCATAGGCACTAGACGATCTGTCAATACTCAATTTCAATAGTATAAGATATGGGAAAAAAGTAATATATAAAAAATCTAAAATAAAAACAAATTAAACTCGTCGTCACGATATAAATATATCATGATAATTATACACACGAATACATGCATCTAATTCTATGTAGAAATATACAATGACGCATGGTATTAACATTATTATAATCAGCAAATCTTAGGACAATGTTGCATCTAATTACTCACACTTGTAAAAAATAAATAATTATAAAAATGAAAACGACATTCATGGGACCAATTTCTCATTCAGTCTTTGCATGTGCTCTCCACGTGGCGATGAAATAATAAATCAAATATGGTTAAAAAATGACGATCGATAAAACGAATTCTTTCTAAGATTACTTCTATTATTAGAAGCATGAGGCAGGTTATAACCATACAAATTCTAACACTAGTCTACTTTACAATTTCAATTTTCAATTTTCAAGTTTACCGCTTACGAAATTTAAACAGCTTGCTTGCTGCGATGAAATTCTGAAAAAAAAAAAAGCAGATTATGTGTATGAATGTTGAAATATTGAAATGACTTAAGGTTAATTTTGTTCTACCAAACAGATCATATTGAAATTCTATCACGATGTTAATGTTGATTAAAGAAAGGTTTGTGTGGAAAATTTTGATTGTACTTTCCACCGTTTCTTAATCACAGTTACCTTGTTGACCAGACTAACATTCGCCCCTTTTTATTTTTGCTTATTTCTAACTTCCTCTGTGGTAGGTTTTTTGACATAAAACATTAGACTATTATTTTATTGCATTTGTTCCATTGAAATGGTCTTATCCGATGTATAGTAAACTTGGGGAAGATGTTCAGATAGCCTTAAAGATTGGATCAAAATGAATGTATGCAAAGATATTTATCAGTAGATAACTGTATTATATTTTAAGCTGCGACGGCAGCAATTCGCGATTGGATGATTGCAAATTATTTTTACTGGCAACGCGTTGGCAGAGCCAGTAAACGGGTATTTGCGATCTTCAAATCACCAATTGATGCCGTGGAGCTTAAAATAAATATTGTTATCTTCATTCTTATGAAACTGAGAGAAAACTCAAATCATCAATTTAAAATCTGCCATGCATCGTATGCACTTGTGTGTACATTATCACAACATCATTTGTCAATTGATGCCATGAAAATTAATGACGTTATCCTATCAAATGGAACTAAAATACTGAACTCCGATGAAAATTCAAGACGGAAAGTCCCTTATCAAATGGCAAAGTCAAATGACAAAACACATCAAACGGATGGACAACGACTGCCATATTCCTGACTTGGTACAGGCATTTTCAAATGAAGAAAATGTAGGATTGAACCTGGTTTTATAGCGCTAAACCTCTCACTTGTATGACAGTCGTATCAAATTCCATTATATATAAAACGATGTACATGTATGAACAAAACAGACATAATAGGTCAAATAGTCACAATATTGGTATAGCAGTCATACTTGTGTCACAATCTCAAAACAAACAAATATTTAACAAACAGTCACCTATCAAATTAAAAACCCGCAAAGGGTTGCTAGCGAACTCGTACGAGCTTTCTAAAAACTTTTTTTTCTTCAATGCCAATTTTATAGGTCTTATTTTGAGGTTAATGTTGGATTATGTGTATGAATGTTGAAATATTGAAATGACTTAAGGTTAATTTTGTTCTACCAAACAGATCATATTGAAATTCTATCACGATGTTAATGTTGATTAAAGAAAGGTTTGTGTGGAAAATTTTGATTGTACTTTCCACCGTTTCTTAATCACAGTTACCTTGTTGACCAGACTAACATTCGCCCCTTTTTATTTTTGCTTATTTCTAACTTCCTCTGTGGTAGGTTTTTTGACATAAAAGTAATAATTTAAAACATTTTAAATTAAACCACGGAAAGTCATGAGCAGTACAAATCTATTTCAAATAATTCATGCTCTTAGTAGTTCAAATGTAAAGAAACTGTATTTTTGCTCATTTTGATATGCATGCAAGGTGTAAAAACTAAAGTTGATTATTTTCCTTTCTTCCTTTCAGGCTGAATCGGAACCAAACAATTTATTTAATCTATTTCCCTTTGGATCAGAAAGCATGCACTACTCAAAATTATTTTTTGATGACACATGTAAAATTGTATATGATTTGATATGATTAACCATATATGCCTGTTATAAACAGGTCGGGAACTCTAGATTTTCTGACGTGAAAATATTTTGCATAAATATGGCCTTAAAGTACTGACCAATCGACTCAATGAACTACAATGCATTGTAGGCTACTTCGAGTTTACTATGACTCGGAAACACGTGAAATAAGTAGGAAAACTGTCCACTATTATAGTTTCTCGGACTCTCATAATAGATGGTGTTGTTCTGTGAATATGTCTAATGTAAAATACATAACATAATATTCAATTGGCATGTTCAGATTAAAATAAAAATTGTTTACTGGCTTCACGATTCTATTTTCCTTTTCGCCTTGTAAAAGTAGTTGAACTGTTTTTTATACGCCTGTCAAAATTTTGACGGACCTATTATGGTATATAATTGTCGTCTGTCCGTCCGTTTTGTTCAGTAGTTTAGGTTGATCTTGCAGTTGCGAATAAGAAATGAATACCCGTTGATAAGGGATGGCAAAGTCCATGTTTTGCTATGGAAAACCCCAAAAAATATAAATTTCAATCAATATATGAAATAAAAGGAGCACAGAGGCATTATATTATAAAGAATTTGTGAAAGTTTTATTAAGTTTTGTTCAATGGACAAGGAGGATCTCGGAGTTGCAGATAAAAGATTAGTACCTCCTGCATGACTTCCATAACGGACGGAAAGACGGACGGGGGTAACGATTACTATATCATGACCCCCACGTTTCAAGTGGGTGGTATAAAAAGAACAAACAGTAGCTATTATGTTGATACAATGAAATATTTACCTACCAAAAGCATTGTTCAGAATGAGGGGTAGCTTTCTTTGAATTTAGGTCCACTTAGTCTTCTCTAGTCAAATGAAGAAATTATTAAACAAATGATTCATACGGGAGAAAATGGTCTGGTTGATCGGGTGTTGATCATAACGAAAATGGCCGTTGAATGGCTGCTCACGCTACATATGTAAATTGAAATGTGCTATCGCAATAATTATGATGACTTAGCTTTAACTTCCGAAATTTAAAGCGAAAAAAATTGTAAATCGCGTTAAATAAGTGGTACTGTTTTTACACAATAAAATCATCGCAATAACTAAGACGTCTTGTTGTTAGATATAACGAAATATTGCCATAAATAAGGCGACTTGTGGTATATATATAGCAAATATTGCGATAATTAAGTCTTCTTAGTGATAAATTTAACAAATCATTGCGCTAAATAAAGTGCCTTGTTGTTAGATACAGCGAATTATTGTGATAAATAAGGCGTCATTTTGCAATATACAAAACATTATCGCAATAATTATCAAATATGGTTTAGTTATAAACAATAACACAAGGCAGCTCCAGGCTTCCGTAATATATATATACATATGAAAAGTAATCTTAGATAAAATTAAACGTTGCTTAAACACGTTAAATGCAACTTTAACTTGTTAAATGCAACTTTAACGCGTTAAATGTAACTTTAACGCGTTAAATACAACTTTAACTCATGAAATGCAACTTTAACGCGTTAAAGATGCATTTAACGCGTTAAAGTTGCATTTAACGCGTTAAAGTTGCAATTAACGCGTTAAAGATGCTTTTAACGCGTTAAAGATGGCATTGCTTTAAACGCCTTAAAGATGCTTTAAACGCGTTAAAGTTGCATTTAACGCGTAAAAGTTACATTTAACGCGTTAAAGATGCATTTAACGCGTTAAAGATGCATTTAACGCATTAAAGATGCATTTAACGCGTTAACGATGAATTTAACGCGTTAAAGTTGCATTTAACGCGTTAAAGTTGCATTTAATGCGTTAAAGATGTTTTTAACGCGTTAAAGATGCTTTTAACGCGTTAAAGTTGCATTTAACGCGTTAAAGTTTTAAAGATGCTTTTAACGCGTTAAAGTTGCATTTAACACGTTAAAGTTTTAAAGATGCTTTTAACGCGTTAAAGTTACTTTTAACGCGTAAAAGATACATTTAACGCGTAAAAGTTGCATTTAACGAGTTTAAGTTGCATTTAACGCGTTAAAGATGCATTTAACGCGTTAAAGTTGCATTTAACGCGTAAAAGATACATTTAACGCGTTAAAGTTTTAAAGTTGCATTTAATGCGTTTAAGTTGCATTTAACGCGTTAAAGATGCTTTTAACGCGTTACAGATGCTTTTAACGCGTAAAAGATGCATTTAACGCGTAAAAGATGCATTTAACGCGTAAAAGTTGCATTTAACGAGTTTAAGTTGCATTTAACGCGTTAAAGATGCATTTAACGCGTAAAAGATACATTTAACGCGTTAAAGTTGTATTTTTACTATCTTTTTACTCGGTAACCTTCTTTTAATGCGTTACACTTTCTTTTATCACGTTAAACCTTTATGAAAGGTCGATCATGTCAAAAACATGGCTGTAAATGTATCTAAAACGAAAGCTATATGCATTGGATCTAAACAAAAGCTTTCCGTTACATCAAATGAAAACATTAATCTTGCTTTAAATGGACAACAAATTATAGAAAGTACATGTTCTAGGTGTTTTTATTGATGCATCTCTATCTTGGTCTTCTCATATCGATTATATAATCAAAAAAGTTAACTCTTCTTTAGCTTTACTAAAAAGGATAAAGAAATATTTAAATCATAAAGCTAGACAAATGTACTATAACGCTTACGTTTTACCTCACTTAGATTATTGTTGTTCAATATGGGGAAACTGTAATAACTTTCTATTAGATAGTTTACTAAAACTGCAAAAAAGGGCAGCAAGAATAATTTTAGACGAACTTGATTACACCAAACCTTCAAGAGAATTATTTCACGAATGTAACATTGTGCCAATCACACAAAGAATACTTTATCACAAATCATTACTAATGTATAAGGCAAAACATGGCTTAGCTCCAGAATATATGTCCAGTCTCATTGTATCAGCTTCTGCAAACCAAAAATATAATACGAGATTTTCATCCTCAGATAATTTTATTATTCCAAAACCAAATACAGAGTTGTATAAGTCTAGTTTCTCGTACAATGGACCAAAAGTGTGGAATGCTCTTCCTAATTCAATAAAAAAATCAAATACAATATCCGAATTTAAACATAAATACAAATCTATGTACTTTTAACATTACCATCATATTTTTACTGTAATGCCATATCATAAATGTTTATTGTATTTTAAATTGTACATAATCTTTATTTACCATTATTATTGATGCATTGTTTATTTGTTATGTAATTATTATTGTATTAAGAGAGCCTTATTGAAAATTGGTGTAATCCAAATGAGTTACTCTCTCTAAATAAAGATATTATTATTATTATTATTATTATTATTAAACCCGATGAAGTAACGCGTTAACATTTAACGCGATAAAATCACATTTAACGCGATAAATACAGTTTTGACGCGTTAAAACAAGATTTTACCGCGAAAAGAAATCAATATATTTAAGCGTTAAACTTTACAATTATCAAGTTTGGGATTTAACCCGTAGGTGAAAAAAGACGTTTATCGCGATAAAATACCCGTCGCACTGGCCACAAATGTCATAATGAATCACATTTGCGCGTTAAATTCAACACAATTACGTTGCTGCGATACATTACTTTAACGCGATAAAACATCGTTTGACGCGATAAAACATTGTAGGATGGAGTTATAGAATAATGTTACTAACAAAATACTATGATCTGTTCGCATTTTTTGGAGTATCGTGGTGTCCTGAACATTACAGACGAGAAGAATAATGAAGATATTACATGGCGTCTTCCTCTCACGATTAAACCATTCTCTTTAACTAACCAGATTTCAAAATAGCAAACACTGTTTGTTAACTGAAAACCATACAAGTTCTAATGTCCTATTTGTAACAGGTATCTTGAACAACATGGACTCTGAATGCATCGCTTTTCGCGATTTACTATCAAAAACAAGTGCTGCAAATGAAAACTTCCACCACAAACACATGAAAATGACACCAATGAAGACGATAATTTTTTAGCACACTCGGGAATGAATTACAGCCTTCAACGTGTAACCTTGGCTCACACTGATCAGCAAGGTATAAAGGGTTCCAAAAAAAAAAGATTAGAGTACAACAGAAAAGCCAACGTCTAATCTATATAAAAAAAATGAGAAACACTTATGAAGCACATCAACAAACGACAACCACGGTACCAGGTACCTGACTTAGGACAGGTGCTAACAAATGCAGCGGGTTTAAACGTTTTAATAGGCACCAACCTTAACATGCTTAATCCAACTTGAAACAATAGTGTTATATCACAACGTGGAAAGACACACTTTAAAATATCAACTGAAATGGCTTAACTCAATCAAATGACATATCACTTCACGAATAAGTTTGATCTATGACTCAATGTAAATACAAAATAAAACAATGGGGTTACAGTCAAACGATATCAGAATGACAATCATAACCTTGAACAAAATTCAGGACTGATAACGGGCAGAGAAACGGACGGACAGAGAGACAGATTATTTCAGCTTTACAGGTAGGGCACTAATAACATATTCATTTTATTAATATAGGGCATGGTTTACTAGATGCTCGATGCATGCTATTAATAGCTTCTTATTTTGAACATGTTCTCAATTCACACACGACTGCTAGCTGATAAATTCATAAAAGATACCAGGATTGAAATTTTGTATTTGCGCCAGACGAGCGTTTCGTCTACAAAAGACTCATTAATGACGCTCGAATGAAAAACAAAAAATGCCTCGGTTATCTGACTGACAGCGGTGTAACAATATCCGATTGTAATGTTTAACTGAGGTATGGTTGATAGATATAGTAAAGATATAGTAAAGATATGTCATGTTTACACCATCTACAGAAAAAAACTTCACTTGTAGAGACTTATGTAAGTATACGTCAAACTACCAAAGTTTATGATAAACCCTTATGTTAGATATAGACATCAAAAGATGCAAAAAAGTAAAGTATCTGAAAAACCTGACATATAAACAAAATTTATTTAAGACAAAGCGTAGAGACAGGTTGACAAATGTAAATCTAGATGGACTTTTAATTAACATGATCAGTCCATATATATATATACATATGAAAAGTAATCTTAGATAAAATTAAACGTTGCTTAAACACGTTAAATGCAACTTTAACTTGTTAAATGCAACTTTAACGCGTTAAATGCAACTTTAACGCGTTAAATACAACTTAAACTCGTGAAATGCAACTTTAACGCGTTAAAGATGCATTTAACGCGTTAAAGTTGCATTTAACGCGTTAAAGTTGCAATTAACGCGTTAAAGATGCTTTTAACGCGTTAAAGATGGCATTGCTTTAAACGCCTTAAAGATGCTTTAAACGCGTTAAAGTTGCATTTAACGCGTAAAAGTTACATTTAACGCGTTAAAGATGCATTTAACGCGTTAAAGATGCATTTAACGCATTAAAGATGCATTTAACGCGTTAACGATGAATTTAACGCGTTAAAGTTGCATTTAACGCGTTAAAGTTGCATTTAATGCGTTAAAGATGTTTTTAACGCGTTAAAGATGCTTTTAACGCGTTAAAGTTGCATTTAACGCGTTAAAGTTTTAAAGATGCTTTTAACGCGTTAAAGTTGCATTTAACGCGTTAAAGTTTTAAAGATGCTTTTAACGCGTTAAAGTTGCTTTTAACGCGTAAAAGATACATTTAACGCGTAAAAGTTGCATTTAACGAGTTTAAGTTGCATTTAACGCGTTAAAGATGCATTTAACGCGTTAAAGTTGCATTTAACGCGTAAAAGATACATTTAACGCGTTAAAGTTTTAAAGTTGCATTTAATGCGTTTAAGTTGCATTTAACGCGTTAAAGATGCTTTTAACGCATTACAGATGCTTTTAACGCGTAAAAGATGCATTTAACGCGTAAAAGTTGCATTTAACGAGTTTAAGTTGCATTTAACGCGTTAAAGATGCATTTAACGCGTAAAAGATACATTTAACGCGTTAAAGTTGTATTTTTACTATCTGTTTACTCGGTAACCTTCTTTTAATGCGTTACACTTTCTTTTATCACGTTAAACCTTTATGAAAGGTCGATCATGTCAAAAACATGGCTGTAAATGTATCTAAAACGAAAGCTATATGCATTGGATCTAAACAAAAGCTTTCCGTTACATCAAATGAAAACATTAATCTTGCTTTAAATGGACAACAAATTATAGAAAGTACATGTTCTAGGTGTTTTTATTGATGCATCTCTATCTTGGTCTTCTCATATCGATTATATAATCAAAAAAGTTAACTCTTCTTTAGCTTTACTAAAAAGGATAAAGAAATATTTAAATCATAAAGCTAGACAAATGTACTATAACGCTTACGTTTTACCTCACTTAGATTATTGTTGTTCAATATGGGGAAACTGTAATAACTTTCTATTAGATAGTTTACTAAAACTGCAAAAAAGGGCAGCAAGAATAATTTTAGACGAACATGATTACACCAAACCTTCAAGAGAATTATTTCACGAATGTAACATTGTGCCAATCACACAAAGAATACTTTATCACAAATCATTACTAATGTATAAGGCAAAACATGGCTTAGCTCCAGAATATATGTCCAGTCTCATTGTATCAGCTTCTGCAAACCAAAAATATAATACGAGATTTTCATCCTCAGATAATTTTATTATTCCAAAACCAAATACAGAGTTGTATAAGTCTAGTTTCTCGTACAATGGACCAAAAGTGTGGAATGCTCTTCCTAATTCAATAAAAAAATCAAATACAATATCCGAATTTAAACATAAATACAAATCTATGTACTTTTAACATTACCATCATATTTTTACTGTAATGCCATATCATAAATGTTTATTGTATTTTAAATTGTACATAATCTTTATTTACCATTATTATTGATGCATTGTTTATTTGTTATGTAATTATTATTGTATTAAGAGAGCCTTATTGAAAATTGGTGTAATCCAAATGAGTTACTCTCTCTAAATAAAGATATTATTATTATTATTATTATTATTATTATTAAACCCGATGAAGTAACGCGTTAACATTTAACGCGATAAAATCACATTTAACGCGATAAATACAGTTTTGACGCGTTAAAACAAGATTTTACCGCGGAAAGAAATCAATATATTTACGCGTTAAACTTCACAATTATCAAGTTTGGGATTTAACCCGTAGGTGAAAAAAGAAGTTTATCGCGATAAAATACCCGTCGCACTGGCCACAAATGTCATAATGAATCACATTTGCGCGTTAAATTCAACACAATTACGTTGCTGCGATACATTACTTTAACGCGATAAAACATCGTTTGACGCGATAAAACATTGTAGGATGGAGTTATAGAATAATGTTACTAACAAATACTATGATCTGTTCGCATTTTTTGGAGTATCGTGGTGTCCTGGACATTACAGACGAGAAGAATAATGAAGATATTACATGGCGTCTTCCTCTCACGATTAAACCATTCTCTTTAACTAACCAGATTTCAAAATAGCAAACACTGTTTGTTAACTGAAAACCATACAAGTTCTAATGTCCTATTTGTAACAGGTATCTTGAACAACATGGACTCTGAATGCATCGCTTTTCGCGATTTACTATCAAAAACAAGTGCTGCAAATGAAAACATACCACCACAAACACATGAAGATGACACCAATGAAGACGATAACATTTAAGCACACTCGGGAATCAATTACAGCCTTTAACGTGTAACCTTGGCTCACACTGATCAGCAAGGTATGAAGGGTTAAAAAAAAAAAAGATTAGTGTAAAACCATTCAAACAGAAAAGCCAACGTCTAATCTATATTAAAAAAATGAGAAACACTTATGAAGCACACCAACAAACGACAACCACGGTACAAGGTACCTGACGTAGGACAGGTGCAAACAAATGCAGCGGGTTTAAACGTTTTAATAGGCACCAAACTTAATCCAACTTGAAACAATAGTGTTATATCGCAACGTAGAAAGACATACTTTAAAATATCAACTTAAATGGCTTAACTCAATCAAATGACATATCACTTCACGAATAATTTTGATCTATGACTCAATGTAAATACAAAATAAAACAATAGGGTTACAGTCAAACAATATCAGAAAGACAATCATAACCTTGAACAAAATTCAGGACTGATAACGGGCAGAGAAACGGACGGACAGAAAGACAGATTATTTCAGCTTTACAGGTAGGGCACTAATAACGTTGAACAGATTCATTTTATTAATATAGGGCATGGTTTACTAGATGCTCGATGCATGCTATTAAGAGCCTCTTGTTTTGAACATGTTCTCAATTCACACACGATTGCAAGCTGATAAATTCATAATAGATACCAGGAATAAAATTTTGTATTTGCGCCAGACGAGCGTTTCGTCTACAAAAGACTCATTAATGACGCTCCAATGAAAAACAAAAAATGCCTCGGTTATCTGACTGACAGCGGTGTAACAATATCCGATTGTAATGTTTAACTGAGGTATGGTTGATAGATAAAGTAAAGATATGTCATGTTTACACCATCTACAGTAGATTAAATTAACGAGTTAAAGTTGCATTTAATGCGTTAAAGATGCATTTAACGCGTTAAAGTTGCATTTAACGCGTTAAAGTTGCATTTAACGCGTTAACGATGCTTTTAACGCGTTAACGATGCTTTTAACGCGTTAAAGTTGCATTTAACGCGTAAAAGTTACATTTAACGCGTTAAAAATGCATTTAACGTGTTAAAGTTGCATTTAACGCGTTAAAGTTGCATTTAACGCGTTAAAGATGCTTTTTCATCTCTTTCATAGAGGCTGATCTCGCAACCTTAATAGAAAATTTTAGAAGGAACAAAATAGACAGTTTAGAAATATTGAAAAGCTTAACTGAAGCCGAGTTAAAAAACTTAGGACTTCAAACAATTGGAGACCGGGTGAAATTGAGGGAGAAAGTCCGATCAGGTATGTCCCACATAATCCCACATGACATCGGCACATGGCCATGGGTCCTCAATGACTTGGTACTTTATTTGGCCTTTTCGACATATTTTATTCGAGCGCCATGCATGATGAGTTTATTATGCATGAAGAAGTGGACAGGGTATCCTGGATTCGACTTTTCAGGGTTTGACACTAACTAAATTTATGTACTAGCCTGCAGGGTCAGTTAAAATATGTAATATTAAATAGTGTAGCCCCTCCCCGAAAATGAGAAAAATCTTGTGTTCTGGGGCATTTTAATTGAACTTTTTTTGTTTCATTTAATTTCACTGGTTTTTCAGCCCCACCCTCCTTTTGTGGGAAAAAATTGGTTGATTATATGGGTTGGAATTACTGAAGCATGACTGGAGCGGCCCAACCCTGATGAAAAGCTCTGGATCCGCTTCTGATGTAACTAATATTATTTTGACATCAGACATGATGTTTTTCATGTGACACCTGTATTTCATAATTTCAAGGAGCTCCCTTTCAGACATCTAGCTCTGCTTCAACGACAAGCTTTAGATTTAATTTTAGTTGCCTGAGAAACTACAGTGACATTTGTAACAGCGGTGGATCGAGACATTTTCAGAAAAAAAGGGGGGGGCTGCTCTAGTCATGCTTCAGTGATTCCCTATAAAATCGACCAATATTTTCCCACAAAAGGCGGTCAGGCCCCTGAAAAACCCTTTCCAAATCCGCCTCTGTGAAATTTAATAGCCATTTCAAACAAGGTTCATACATGTACTAGTACTGTTCATACATGTCTTAGTCTTTAAGGGCGTCCTTGATTGACAATAAAAATATTGTATTGTTATAAAACTCCATCAGAAAAAAAAAATGAAAAAGAAAATAAATAAATAAATGTTTATAAACTATTAAAGTATTATCAAACATTTGCATTTTCACTTTGTCCCAAGATACTTGTAATGTTGCATTATTAGAACAAATTTAAATGGCACTTCCATCTTAGTCCATCAGCTGGTAAGGTAAAATTTCAGTTCTGTGTTACACCGCAAGGTACCGCAATTTTTTTGTATAAATCTAAAGAGTAATGTCTGAAGAATATTTTAAGAGGTGTTAGACTTTTGAAAAAGTGTCCTAAAGGGGTTAAAAGGGGTCTTATTTAAGAGTATATCAAAATCTTTGTTTAACCCATATATACAGAAAACAGAAAATGTAACCAAGTATTCGGTACTATTTCTCTTATCAAATTGAACAAATCATATCTTATTAATACGGAGGCTAATTTTTATTTAATTTTTAAATTGTATAGGACCAAGAAAAAAAGGGGGAGGGTAATATCCAAAATTCATGATTTTGAATGAAACAAAGCATACATACTAGTTTTCTTGATAAAAAAGGGTATATTTTTTACACTGAACATAGAGCATCAAGTAACTAAAGGCAGTTGAAAAAAAATTCAAAGGTAAGAAAGGGAGAAAAACATGGAATCAATGACAAACACAAACATAAGCAATGTATATCACAGTCATTAAAAACACACACAGCACTAAAAAAATAAAAGAACTGTCAGGGTTTCAAGATCTATATTAAAGTTCGTTTAACAACAGAATCACCACATTTTAATGTCATGAAGAAGGTCAATCCATAGAATCATCTTCATTTTCGTCAACGCCATCTACCGAATTATCATCACCATCATCTTCATCATCTTCGTCGTCATCGTCAGCCATATCAACGATTTGATTACTCTTGTTGCTACAAGCATTCGTACACTTGCAGCCATCTGTACAGGATAAACTTTGTCGAACACATGAACACCTTTTGGTGGCACAACCAGCTTTACATGAACAGCTTATCAGTATCAATAAAGCATCTAACACTGGCGGTTGGTCTAGTCAATAATTGATGCTGATCAAATCGTTCTTAACAATCTAACCATAGTTGTTTGGCGATGGAACAGTGTTGTGTTGAAGAGCAGATTTCCAAATCTTTGCCTGAAAGTTGGCTTGTTTGATGTGCTTTAACATTGCATCTTTTGTTGGGGGCAGTAGATGATAATTGCACATTTATTAATCTGCATTTGGAATAATAATATTAGAACTGATATAATTCTGAAAATAGCAGGCCAATACTTCCACATCCGTGTCAGACGATTTTATACCAATGGAATCGTAACCTTTGTCAGCTACGTGTTTTGCATGAAGAAACATCTTTGTGTCGGCTTCTTCCTGTATGCTTAGAAGCTCAATGCATTCTATACTTGTCACTATTTCATTTTCAACATATATTTTGTGGCACAGACTTCCATATGATACAAATAAACTGGGACTATTATACTAATAGTATTAGTCTTAGTCTACCAACTGACAAAAATTTCTTCAATTGCCGAGGACAAGATTGTTTTGATCTAGAAATTGTCGTAATGATTTGACCTCCAAAGGACCTGCGATCTCGTTCTCAATTTTTTATGGATATTGCGGGATACTGATCAGTGACAAAATCAATGCGGGGAGCTCTTTCTGAAACTAAAAGGGTGTTTTATTAAACAACAATTGCCAAATCAGAAAAAAAGTACTTGGTATCTTAGTAAAGGATTGAACTGCCGTACAATCAAATATCCACATGCTTTCCTCAGGAATGGCTTGCATTTGTTCAACGTCCATTTCTTAAAGACCACATAGGACAGATTTATTTGTCTTTACAGGTGTATCATTAACGTTTGCAAGAGACCATGAAAGAGGACATAATTCAAACTGGAGTACCTCTCGTCTATCCAGCTGTCTAGTCTGGGCTACGACATGCAGGCTACCAAAAAGATTTTTATCTGCTTTCAATATGATGCTGTTCTTATCACCCATTAACTGTTAACCTTTTATTTCCTTTGTTGAAAATGTAAGCAATGATTGTCTTTTGATTAGTTTGAGAATATTGGTTGACTTTTGAATAAGCCGTTCATTAATGACATTTTCTGATGCCGACTTTCCCTTTTCATACGCGTTTGGAAGGTCGCACCTTAATTCCGAAGAAGCAACAGTATCCGAGGAAAAGCCAGATAACTGCTTAGACGTTTCAAATGGATTTGTCTTCCTTTGCAGTGTCTGAACCAATTTTAATAGTCAGTTTCTTCTCGCTTCATTGAGTTTTTCAAGTTCTTTTTGTGCGGATGTTTAAGGGTTAACAATTCCTGCCAAATCTCAACATTTTAATGATATTGAAGCTCTTTCATGTGCATTTAACAACCAACATTTAGTAAAACTTTGATTTTCACTGAAACCAACAATGCCACCTCCTGTTTTTGTATCTCTGTTCAATGTTTGCTCTATTGTTTGGTCAACTGGAGATCTAGAAAATCCATGGGAGCTTCTCTGAACATAAAAACAACCAGATGAAAGATATTCATGCGTATCAGGATGGATATTTTGCATATGAAGCAAATAGACTGAGATGATAGTTTTGACAGTCATATGCAAAAAACTGACTGCAAACAAAGTAACAAAATCATTTTACAATATGTACAAAATTTAAAAAACAAGACTAAATTCATTGAACAGTGAAGCAATATATCCAAGCAAGAAGGAAAGAAAATGGGGAAAACACTATCAAATGAGGAACAATGTATACATTACGAAAAGCAAATAAATAGTAACCAGACGGTATGTAAAATCGACATAGTTGTGTGCCAAAGAAAGTAAAAAGTCTTAACAAATTCCCAAACTGACTATTTGACCTTCTTTTAAAACAATGTTTGTCGAATACATGACCCAACAATTTGAACTCAATCACGACAGAGCTAAAACACAAAATGTAAACAAGCACACCTTTATTAAGTTCGATAGAGTGCACCCTTTCAGAACGCAAAAAAAATAACTTTTATTTGTCATTTTTTCATAAATATTTTTTTACACATTTACTTTATAAAATAATTTGTCTCACAAAAACATCATACTCTTCAATTTAATGTTTGTTTTCAGTTGCAAATTAATATGTTTAAAGTGCTTATGTGTGCACTCAGGTATGAATATATTATCGACTGAATCGAAGACGGTAATGTGATGATTTCCGGTATTTCACGAGTATCTGCACGTACATATGTTTTATTGAATAATTCATATTTTAGACGATATACAAATACTGCAAATAGTTTAAACATTGCATACCGGTCAATTTTAAATTTTAATTCACAAAAACGGATAATTGCATTATGAATTTCTTTATGAAATGAGAAAATATGTCTTAATTTTAACCCAAAAAATCGGATTGTTTGTAATGTAAATAAACATTTTTTTTTAAACAAAAAATCTTCAGAGTTACATTAAATATGATAGTTTTATATCTGTTTTAGTTGTTTAAACCTATAATTTAATTTTTTCAGTCGCTTTATATTGAAAATTTTAATTAAAAATTACTTAGTCGTGATAGCTTAATGCGGGGATCATTGAAAGGAACGTTTTTAAACCTCTTTTGGACACTTTTCTTTTAGTCTAACACCTTGTATTTTATCAATAAGATAATGAAGTTGAATTCTATCAAAAAAAATCGCGGTACCCTGGGGTGTAACACAAACTCCTTAACTAGAGCGCTTTTGAAAACTAGGTGATGGACTATCTCAGCTGTTTATCAGATTGAAATTTATTGCTGGCTAGCTATAAATAACCAGATACAGTACTGTACTCATTAAATTAGGGATTTCCCTTATTTTCCCACCAAAATGTGTCCAGGATTTGTTTGTTGAACTACTACAGTTTGATTTGGATATAGCTAAATAGATATTCAATGGTAGGTACAGTCAAGCATTTGTATTTTATTAATTATAGAATGAATTGTATTCAATTGTTAATTTTCAACTTGAAGAAATGGTCATATGTATGATGTTTGACTTGTTCAACCATGCGAGACAATTAATGTAAATAATTGGAAATGGGTAAACCATGCATATTTGCGGTCTTGCTAATTAGTAACAAGAAGAATAATTTAGCAACAAGAACACTACTGTATTTAAGGGACAAGAAATTTAATATATCAATAAAAGTCAATTTAAAAAAAAAAGTCAATATCTATACATTTTAAATAGCAAAGCATCACATAATAATGTAACAAACTGCCGCCACAGGCCGAGTAATTGTGGAAGAGTTGGTTGACAAGTTTTGGGGCTCTCCTCAGGAATATTCTGCATCTTGGGGTTTCTCCTTTTTCTACCTATAAAGACGAATGGATGCCAGGCAATGCACTCATATTACTCCATAAACTATAAGTTCGAACATATATTATATTTATTATTACATGTTCATATATATACACGGACAAATGCAGACATCATGGACATGCAGACGCTTAATCAGTTATCAGTTTTCGGGTCATTTAGGTTACTCAGTGTGGTGGGGGATGACTGCCGCTATATTTACATTTCCTTAAAAATACTTCATCTTATATAAAATTTAAGCATATTAACCTGCTTGGCTTTTTTGTTGGACTAGGTCTGGTAAACAGGTAAAGATAAACTTTCAAACTATTAGGTTGTTAAGCTACTAGTTAGGCTTGAGATAACAAGTTATCCGCCGTTTCACTGAGTGGAACCTTATTTATATACTTTTCAGATCCCTGAAAGCCAATCGAAAATAAGGGATCTAGCCAGGGATCCCTGAGGGCCAATGAGAACCCTGTCAGGACTGACGGGAAAATGTCCGATAAGATAGGGGCTTGACAGGAAAACCTGCACATTTAAAAATCGCACGCAAAATGGACAGTAAAATGCCTGTTCTTTAATTTTTATACAAATGGGCCAAAGTCCTAACTTTTCCTTTATTTAAATTTAGCAAAAGAAGCTTAAAAATTCGTTACTAGACTTGTTTCCAATTTCTAGCCGTGCGTAGGACTAGCAGACGCTGGGAGTACTGATATTAAATTCCAGCGGTAAACTGGTTACAATTTAATCCCTAGAAACTAATCTTTAACAGATATAAATAATGGAGCCTTAATAAAACTATTGATGTACAGTCGGAAACCTGGTTGAAATAGAACAAAAGAATCGAAGCTCTTTGTTAGAGAAGGCGATAAATGTGTACTGTATTGTTTACTATAGTGACAAACATTTTAAAAGTTAATAGAAACAAACAAAGTTACAATTTTCTTCTCAATTACGAGATGTTTTATTTTAAAAACACCATTTGCATAAGTTTTCAATTTATCTAGTACCCAGTTAAGCAGAACAATTAGATTTCAAGTCGACGACATGGGTATCTTTCAAGTTGGATGAAGAAAATGCATAACCTCTGATTTTTTTGAAAAAATTACCACGGACGGAAAACATATCAATCTGTTAGTTCAAAAATTTTTGTTTCTGCCCTTCCATTATGTGACCCAAGAAAAAATTCCAAAAAATGGGTAACAGGTGTATCGAAAAGAGAAAATCGAGTGCACCGGGCCTTTTTATGTTAGGGCGTGTTTGAGTTGAATATTTTGTCTTGATATCGTACAAATTAAGATTATTTCATACATCGTCTCGCTTCAGATTCTATTATTTTTATATATCAAAGCTACAGATTGACTTTAAAACACAAAAAAAAAATAACAGTACTAAAAGATGAAATATATGGGTCAAGTGAAATACCTATCTAATGAGTCACAAAAACAGAGAAGGTGTGTTAGAATAGCTATTTTTTTACTGAAAGTACTTGACGACAGTCTTTCAAGTTGGATGATGAAAATGCATATCTTTGAAAAATATAATTTTTTGTGTTTGAAACTAGGGTTTATAGTCTTTAAAAATTTAGTCTGCCCTTCCACGAAATTTTTAATTAGAATTTTTTTAAATGTTTATGAATTTTCGAAAATTCCACCTGACAACCAATTAGACAATAGTTTTAATTTGAATCAATGCAGACAAGATCATTAACTGATGCTCATTAGCTAGTTGATACATTTGTCTTTTAAAATACAACTGACATATAAGGATCGTAATGGTGCAATGAGGATAAATTTATCGGTTTCCATGAAAAAAATTGGTAGCGCGTCATCCCTACAATGGCTTCCATTTCTACGATTGTGAAAATGAACTGGCATAATGGGGAGATAATTCTGACGAAGTAGAATCCTGACTGTGTAATGACTTATTTGTTACTCTAATAGAAAGAGATTTTAGATATACTAGAACACACCCGCGAAATCGCGGGCATGATATATACAGCTTGTGAACTGTTGTAGGATGATTTTTTGTAAAAAATATAATGTATGGAGAATTTCATAAAAGGTATCAAAAGCCCTCTCCCTTTTTCCAAAGTCCGATATTTTTTTTCCTCTGTTAAATTAAATTATTTTCGTGTTTCTGGCTTCAGACCACAATTATTTTTCTCCTTTGCTACAATGCATCTTTTGGTAAAAGTCAAATTAAATTAAAAATTTACACCGCTTCAAACATGAAATAAATGTAACTGCTTATAATAGACCATTATTAGTCTAATAAAATATGCTTCTATGACAATCCATCAGTACTTTTTCTTTTGAGGGCCTTATAAACATGCCAATGGTAGAATATGAATCTTGTATAAATGACTAAGACCGACTAAGGCTAATTTGAGGGGTAGTCGGAGAGGTCCTGATCCCGAAATTAAAACCATGAAGTCCCGAGATGCAGAATTTAAAGAAATTTATATCCCGAAATCGAAAAATCGAAAAATATATTCCCGGATCCGGTAAGGATCAATCCCCAAATCCCGAGCTTAAAAACACCCGACCCCGACGTCCCGAAAAAGGTTATGACTCCCTCTGATCTCTACCCTATTTTCATTTTTGCCAAATCACTACTTTCACCATCAACAATAAATATTTATGTCCCACTTATGGGCATTATGTGTTCGTTCGTTCGTTCGTTCATCCGTCCGTCCGTCCGTCCGTCCGTCCGTCTGTCCCAATTAAGGCTAAAGTTTTTGGTCGAGGTAGTTTTTGATGAAGGTGAAGTCCAATCAACTCGAAACTTAGTAAATATAGTGCCGATGTGGCATCCGTGTACTATATGGACACATTCTTGTTTCAACATGTTTTACTTATTTTAATATATATGCAACTGGTATGACCCTTTAAATAGTAAACATTTCAGTTCGCGAAAAATAATTGTCCTCTCTAAGGAGGTATAATAGTTGTGGTTCTTGCGATCTAAACACCATGATATGGAAAACGCTCTGATTGGCTTATTTATTTTTCATTTTTGTAATCAATCATACGATTGGTTGTACTTTACTTATTTTAATATATATGCAACTGGTATGACCCCTTAAATAGTAAAAATTTCAAAGAAAACAGTAGACAGAATACAGAGAGTCTCTATATATTAAAGTAGTATAATCGTAGTTCATATGTAGATAAACGCGAAAAATAATTGTCCTCTCTAAAGAGGTATAATACAGCCGGACAGCAAATCCCTGATTTGTCCGTTAAAAACCCGGATTTATTATTCGAGAATCAAGTGGAGATAATTTAAGAGAACGTCGTCAACAGATGTCGCTGCGTAGAAAAATAATTCCCCGCGGAAGACGACCCGGCAGGAAATCATGAATTTGTTAAATTATAAGAAACTAAACGTATCACGAGCGGTTTGCATGATATGATAATTTTAACAAGTATTTAAAAGATATGAGAAGTCAAATAATTTCATCGTTGAATCAGAAATTCAAGTCATTTATTTTCAGCCTTCGGAACCGCCATTTTTCAACATCGACTGTCATTGACAAATATTCAACTCTGGACGAATTGACACAAACCCGTTTTACTTAGTAAAAATAAATATGATAAGTTTATATTGATACACTGGAGCATGGAGAACAGAACTGGGGTAGTCACATGACGTTACCCTTCCTTGTTTACACACGAGCACAATTCCAGTACACATCACAAATTGGTAAGGCCCTGCGGGGACTGCCTTCTCTTTTTGATGAAACTGCTCTGCTCTTGACTAAAACAGCTCCGAAATATGACAGACTTGCCACTAATGAAAAGACAGTCAACATGTCATTTGAAATGAACAAAATCTGTTATTTTTTGTGTAATTTATTTCCCTTTTTCATGCCCCAGTACACAAAAATACTAAAAATGAACAAAATTTGTTTTACTTTCATATAAATCACATAAATGTTATGAATTCAGCGCATTAAACATGTAATAAAATGTACACAAACCTCCCAATAACATCCCTTTAGCAGTGGCGAGTGCATTATTTTTTGGGAAGTCCAGGTGTAAATTATTGTCACTTGTCAGGTTTTGTCCTGAATCAGTGAAAGAATGACATGTCCAGTGTAAACATTCTGAGATCAGATATATCATAGATAAATAACAGAGGAAAACAGTTTGAAGAGAGTCAGATCCTTATTTTGTAGCTTTCAGATGTAATTTCAAATGAATGAAGATGATATCACTTCATAATATAATATTGCTTGTGCTTGTTCCCTATTCATCTTCCAGGTTCTAGCAGTCATTCAATAATTGTTCCATAGATGATTGTTCAATCTGTATCCAGTTTACCTATTAGTAAATTAATCTCTATTAATGAATACTTAGTCTAGTTCATTCTTTTTTTACAATTGTTAAGCTGCATGCACCTGCATTTGATGATTGAGGATTTATATATCAGGTCAACATGGTATTTTTTTTTTAATTCTTCATTATTACACATATTTCAGTCTATATATATATGTTACCAGAAATGGTTATAAATCATATGTCTCATATGGTATATATTATTTGAGAACATTATGTCAATATATATTATACTATATATTATATGAATTATATAAAAAGGTTGTATTCATTATATAATTATTTTTCACACTCCATGGCTCAAGCTGTTGAATGTTGTGATTGGTTTTTTTTCAATTTGAGTACATGCATTACTATCCCAATGAATTACATATAATTAGCGAGAAAGCTATTTTCAGTTTTACTTTATTCTAGAAAAATATAAAATTTACTTTATCTTAAATGTTAAACAGACATGACTCAAGAGGACTGTATGGGTATCCATATTCTATGCTTAGATTTATATAATATCTCCTAAGCCAAATGATTTAAAAAAAAAAACAGAAAGTTTAAACTACTACATTTCAGAATTTATATTTTACAATATAACCCCTTTTCTAAAATGAGACAGCACACAACAAAACACATGACAGTGTCACTATCAGGCCAAATCTAAATATATAGTTAGAATGAAAAACCACTGCAGAGAACAAAGTTCAATATAAAATGCAATATTTTTATGACATCTATTTTTTCAGGAATAGATTTTACTTTTTTAATCAGTCTCTCAATACAAAATGAAATAAAGCCCTGATTTTGTTTTTATTATTTATTATTTTTTCTAAATTTTTATTACTTTGTAATATTGCTACTTACAAACACATAGAAATTACATTTTTGGTAAAGCCTTCTTATAGAGTACTTTGATTAATTCAATTTTTAATCAAAATTGTCAAGGGTATATATGATATCCTATCGCCAGTGACTAGAAGTTGTTACATTTCAGTGTTCATCATTAATAGGCCTCACATATTAAAATATTTACTTGCATAGATAAACATATTTAGAATGGAAATAAACATTTAATAATTTCACAGATATAACTGACATTGGGTCTTAACTTAACAGAAATTCTCTAAAAACATTATTCTAGAATAGAATATATAACAGCAAAATTGTACATTTTATACCCATAATCTTTATAAAATATATTTTTATGTAGATCTACTAAGAAACAATATGTTTCTGCATTACTGAATGCTGAATCAAAATGAAGAATTTATGTGTATTCAAGAAAAATAATTTATGATTCTTCTAAAAAGTATGCCATGAAATAATTATTTCCATCAAAGTATATATATATATATGACAAAATAGAGGTATACACATGCAATCAGGGAATATTCTGCAACATTCCCCCCTTTAAATGATGGAATTTTAACACCAAAGCTTTGGGCAAGTAATTTTTTTCTAACAATTTACTGGTCCAAAACCCCTCACTTTATGTAAAAAAATAACCATATAGAAAACTTTTTTTTATATTTCCTCTGAAGCTGTAGTAATATATTTTTTAAACTGAATATGTAATAATATTTGCAATTTCCCCGATTTCTAGATGATTATCAGATATTTTTATGCAATATGTAATTAAATAGTGATTTACCAAAGCAGACATACATTCTATTATACTTTCTCTCACTGTTTGGGTCTTGATACCTGACAGGTGCCCTCATTCCAATGATTAATTGTAATATCCAAGGTATTTTTCATATTTACACATTTTCCTTCGCACACTGATAAATTATTGGATATTTTACCCCAGAATGAACTCTTTCACTTACTAAAATTGAGCGAAATGGTTATTTTCTCTCGTTTCTGATCAGCCGTCCCTTCAACGACTTTTCATTCGAGTTATCTCCCTTTGGCTGGTCGCTAGTTTTGGGCCTGTTGAATTGACACAATGCCGTTTTACCTGGCGAGTTTTTGTATCAATAGGCATTTCATGTTCATAATATCAGGAGGTATCATCCCTATAAAGGAAAATACGTTACCATTCCGTGTGTCATTTCAATTTACATTTATTTACCGAGAAGTGTCACGGCCGCGGCACGTTTTTTCATCTTTCCCAATCAAATAATCAAGGAAATTCTATTTTTTCATTCTTAAATGAATAACGTAGTTAAAGTTTGAAACCTGCCGTATTTAATGATGTATTTGGTTAAGCATGCTAAATACACAAAATGGCTTTACGCCGTCGATTTCGTGGCGTCATTGCCGTTGCTTAAAAATGCCATTTTTTGAACTGAAAATCACGTGACCAGAATAATAAAATCGACGCCATTATGAGATTTGTTGTCCGGCTGATAGTTGTGGTTCTTGCGATCTAAACACCAGTTTATGGAGTACGCTCTGATTGGCTTATTTATTTTTCATTTTTGTTATTTATCATACGATTGGTTGTACTTGTGATGTTTCAAACCGGAAGTCTTGTCTATGACTAAAAGTCAGTCTGATGACGGAATCATTATCCGGACTCCTTTTTTGTCGTTTTTCTCCAAAAATAACTCAATCTGAATTATCATAAGAATGGATGACAAATGCGACTATGCATGTTACCTATAGAACACAGAGGCATGACGATTAATTTATCGTGGAAGGAAGAGAAGCGACACACAAAATGAGGTCTTCTCGTTTAATAGTATAGATAATGACAACGACAAAAATATTTCCTACTGCGGTCACATGACCTGTAAAATGGCTCTTCACGGAAAAACAACAAAACTGGTTTGGACAGATAGTAAAACTTAAATATTTCCTTACTGAGACACTTTCAGGAATTATAATGGGTTGAAATATAATTTCAGGCAGTGATATTGTTTTTTTCCAGAGTTCACGAAATCTTTTTTTCCCTGGTGGTCCTTGAAGAAAATCTACTGCTCCTCACTATCAATTCTATTGAAAAATACTAAAATTGTGTCAGTCCTATGCAAAATTTTGGTGGAAAAATCCTGAGGACTGACACTTTTCGTGAACTCTGTTTTTCATAACTACCTTTACCCTTTTTTATTTGGAAAATATGTGTCATTTTTATCAAATTCGGAAGTTTATAAGAAACTATGAATTTGACTGAAATTTAATTAACTGACCCCTTTCAAGAGTCAAACCCTGCTTTGAAATAAGACCCCTTATTGTCTGTGATGATACATCGCTAAGACAATCAAATCTGCACATATAGTCATTTTAGGCCTGAAAAATGTATAAATGAGTCTTTTCAGTTTGTATTCATGCACAATTACTACTGAGACTGCACTGTCATGACTGTTAGGGAAAATAGTTGTCTTTTTGGGAATAATTTTAAGCCATTTTATTTTTAAATTGGAATTTCTCTCCGGGGGAAAAAGCCTTTATTCTCTGGTAATTTAAAGCAAACAATATCACTCTCAGGTATATGCATATTTGTGCCAGACACCTTACAATCTATGAAAAATATGTTATCAAGTAAAACGAGTTAGGTAAACAAGTGGAAATGGTGGAAGGGGCACTTGTCAAACAAAATGCATAAAGTTAAAAAGTTGCAAATGTAACAGTATGTCCAATTCAAATAAATGTTCATAAATTAAAGTCAATAATATTTCTGTTGTAGGCCATCATCCAATAATTTTAGTTTACATCCATCTGTTGTCTACTTATTTCTTCTGTTGGCATAGTAAATTCCAGGTTGTAAAAATTATTAAATGTTATATTTGTTCCAGTTATTACAACATATATGTATTACAGTAAATATTACGTTTTCCCTGTCATGATATAATTTTCTCTTCTGTTTTAGAACAATTGTATACAGTACCATATTGCCTTAAAAAATTTTAAACACTCTATTGGGGGTCTCATTCGGGGGTGCTGAATCCTGGATCCCTCTTATTGTTTTGTCAGATTCACAAATCCTGCTTACACTATTTACGTAAGCAATTCTCAATTTTTTTTGTAATTTCCCGTTTTCACGGCTCAATAATTTGACTCACTTGTCACGCGTCAAAAAAAAATCAGCAGTCACGCATAGACCCCATTGAGACCCACTCTATATACTATATACTATAGTAGTTTTTACTATACAAATCCTTGAATAAACTGAAATCATTTAAATCAAACAAGAGGAAAAACGTAATTATAACGAAATATTTTACATAATTTCATTTTGTGTATTGCCTTTAGTTAAACCATATTTATCAGTTTATGCAGGACTGAAGATTAAAGGAAATTAAAGACAATGTTAGTTTTCAACAGGTGTTCACTATTTACAATGATTTATAATGCTTGTACAGTACACACAGAGAGGATGTAATCTCATACTCCCTACACTGAGTAAAAACTTGGTGTCACACCAGGAAACTCCAGCAACACTCTCCAAATCTTGGGAGAAAATTGGAGTAATTCCTCCCTAAAACTCCTTAATTAAGTCTCCAAAACAAAGTTTGGAGACTTATTGTTTTTGCTCAGTTCTTATTATTTTTGAGAAACATCTATTTTTATGCCCCACCTACAATAGTAGAGGGGCATTATGTTTTCTGGTCTGTGCCTCCGTTCGTCTGTTCATCCATTCTTCCGTTCGTTTGTCCCGCTTCAGGTTAATGTTTTTGGTCGAGGTAGTTTTTGATGAAGTTGAAGTCCAATCAATTTGAAACTTAGTACACATGTTCCCTATGATATGATCTTTCTAATTTTAATGTCAAATTAAAGTATTGACCCCAATTTTATGGTCCACTGAACAAAGAAGAAGATAGTGTGAAGCTCAGGTTAAAGTTTTTGGTCAAGGTAGTTTTTGATGAAGTTGAAGTCCAATCAACTTGAAACTTAGTACACATGTTAACTATGATATGATCTTTCTAATTTTAATGCCAAATTAAAGTATTGACCCCAATTTCACGGTCCAGTGAACATGTGAAATGATAGTGCGAGTGGGGCATCCGTGTACTATGGACACATTCTTGTTAATCTATAAAATCAAATCAAACAGACCTATCAAAATCCAGTTGCACTGTTGGTTTAATTCATTCATATCTTTATTTATGTTTACATTGCTTATATGGTAATCTGAGGTCAAATCGATAGCTAATTAGATGGCGTCTGGACTGAAATACATAGAAACGAACCTATATATTATCAACCCCATGCTCTGTAAACTGTTTATTTTAGACTTTTGATAGTTTGGATAAATGTTTTACATTGTTATAAATCAAATATGAGAATTTGAGTCAAATCGGTGACCATGAATTTGACAGCTAGTGCCCCTTTAAGGTGATAAGGAATAGTTATATTCTTGGCGCATAGGCGGATTCAGGGGCCCGCCCCCTTTTCGTAGGAAAAATTTGGTTGATTATATAAGGAATCACTGAAGCATGACTGGAGAGGGCCCTCCTTAGTTCAGTCAGTCCGCCCCCACTTATGAAAAGTTCTGGATCCGCCACTTACTTGGAATGTCAGTGTAAGATCACCCCAATCGTCGAATGGAATAACTTTTTTACATCCCAGCTGTTTTAGATTAGATGAAAAATCAGTTGCAATTCATAAAATCTAGTTAGAACGCCCAGAACCATTATAATATACTTTGTATATTTAATTGTACTATATATTACACTTTATGACCCTCGAACAGGATGTTTAAATATGAAACCATGTCAACTCGCCCCACTCTTGTTTACCAAATTGCCCCATTTATAATAAAGGGTAAAATCCAATTGAAAAATCATAGATAGATAGAGATAATTGTAAGCAGAAAGATTGTTCAGTAAAGTAAGATTCACAAACACATCACCTTCACTAAAACACAATTTTGTCTTGAATCCATGTGTGTTCTTGTGTATTCACATAGACCAAAATAAGACTAGATCTAGACACATGCTATTTTGAGCCTCTAGTTTTTAAGGCCTTAAGATTTTGAGCAGATTTAGTATATGTGAGACTACCATCTTGTTTGTGTCCGCATGCGTTGTTCAAATTGCAGATTTTTCAAATTTTTGGAACAGGGCCATTCGTGTCATTCTGACACATCTAGTTTTAATTTGGTAACATCTTTTGATTTGAAGTTTCACATTGTGTGTACATTTGGCATGTTTGGGTACTTGCATTATGTTTACTGGTCTTGTGTTCTTTCGTTTGTTTGTTCATTTGTCTCTCCAGCTTCAGGTTAAAGTTTTGATGATGTTGATTCATCCAATCAACTTGAAACTTAGTACACATGTTCCCTATGATCGATGACTCCCTGCCCTCAGTCTTAGTGACTTTTTAAAAAAGGATCCTAATTTGCATGTGTCCTGTTTTGTTTTATCAAAGAAACTACATCCTGGCAAACGTATGCAAAAAAGGATTGGTTCTAACCAACATGAAGCTTTTCAAGTAACATATTAGCCACTTTGACATTTTGTTTTCATAACAATAACTTGATCATTATTGATATAAATTGAATAAATTTTAATTACAATGTCTGAGGCGGATTTAGAGTGTTTTTTTCTGGGGGCCTGGGCCCCACTTTTTGGGGAAAAAATTGGTTGACTATATACATTTAAGGAATCACTATTACTGAAGCACTGGAGCGGGCTCCCTCTCAGGCTGTCAGTCGGCCCCCTTATGAAAATTTCTGGATTCACCACTGACAGTTGCTTTATATATATATATAATATTTCAAGAAAAACATCAAAAATATCTTGAAAATTAGTGTTTTCTTATTCAAAGAAATATATATATATTCAAAACCGAATTGTGACATTTTGTACATGACTTTTTGTCCTGTGATTTTTATGTCCTACATTTGTTTTTATACCTTCTTTTTTTTGACATGTTATGGTACACTTTTGTCTGTATGACTGAATTGAATTGCTTTTTTTTTATTAAAATAAAACATCCATTATTAATTAATTTCAGTAAGTGATAAAGGACAAGATCATCTGTTTGAAAGAAATATATTATTTCAACCATCAAGATCTGGGTCCAACACATCACAATCAAGAAAAGTTAGTGGGAAAAAAAAGAAACATAACAATGAGAGGACATGGACAGGAACCTTTGTTTGCTTATCAGATAAAGATACTGAAAGGGTCCCCACTGCTGTAGAAACAAATGAACTCGTCAAAGCTGGTTTGGGACCAAAACGTGTACAATTTGAGGTACATGAAGAGGAGGAGACAGTAAAAGACAAGTTACTTATTGCTTTTCCCAAATTGTGTGAAGCCAGTGGTTTCGAGCTGCTAAGATGTCAGAGTAACTGTAGGCAGTTGCAGCCTATTAATGGCCGGCGAGATGCTGAAAACTTAAAAACCATGATAGGTCAGGCTAAAGTTTTCATTAGACCCATTCAAAAAAACCTATCAACAAAACCATTGGATGAAGTTTCTGAAAATAATACAGGCATTCATAAAAAATGTTACCAATGTGAACATTTCTTTGCTGTGTGTAGCCTAAGAGAACATTTAAAAACATGTGAAGGAAACACAATCAATGGTGTTGATGCAAATGATTCAGAATCAACAGATCACAATGCAGTAGGTGTACTGTTTAACACGCCAACAGTTGACAATAGTTATGACAACAATAATGGTCCTCAACCAAATGCAGAGCAGAATATACGTACTTCCAATAACACACAGAATAATTTAGTTGACGTGCTAAGTGATGAAAGCTTACCAGTTGTCAGTTTCCTTTCTCAGCTCTCAGCCGAAACAGAAAGCACAATACTCATTCAAGATGTAATCTATTCTGAAGAACAAAAACACATGCATCTGAAACTGTTGTAACTGCCAATAACGGCAATATGTCAACTGACATGTTGCGCAGTATGCAATTAGAAGAAATCCTTAAGTATGCCATAAGGTATTGTAATGAAAACAACATGGAAAACCCAGTTGATGTATTTAAAAGATACATAAAGTGCATTCTTGTACAGGGCCGTCCATTGGATATTGAGGCAATAGACTCGACAATAGAGGGGGAAACTAACTATGTGGTGATTTATAGACATAACATACTGGAAAGTAGTTTTGAAGAAATTAGGGCATTAACAAACCCGAGACTTACATTGGAGGTTCAGTTTTATGAAGAAGTAAGTAAATATGTTATATAATGAAACATATAAGATTTTGTTAACTCAACAAAAATATATTTTAAATTATCTACTATAGATCTGACAAAAGAAATATATATATATAATGTTCACCAAGTTGAGATTTACAAGTAATTTATTATAATTATCAAAGCATGATATTAAAGTCAAAATAGAAAGTGGACAGATAAGATATTCAAGTACACACTCCAAAAATGTGCTAATGTCTGTGAACATAGAAATATGAAGATGTGGTGTGAGTGCCAACATGGCCAATGAGACAACTCTCCATCCAAATAGCAATTTACGGTCTTCAACATGGCGCCTTGGCTGAGACACAGTGACACCGAACAACAAGCTTTAAAGGGCCCCAAATAAGTGTAAAACCATAATCAAACGGGAAAACCAACGGTCTAATCAGTAATCTATATAAAAAACCGAGAAACGCGTATAAATTACATAAACAAACCACAACTACTGTACATCAGATTCCTGACTTAGAACAGATGCAAACATTTGCAGCGGGATTAAACGTTTTAATTGTAGCAAACCTTCTCCCTTTTTCTTAAACAATAGTATCACATCACAACAGAAAAACACATGATAAAATATCAGTTGGAATACATGTATGCAAAAATGAATGAATGAACTGGAAAGAA
The DNA here is from genome assembly GCF_965363235.1 of Mytilus galloprovincialis. Classification (NCBI taxonomy): domain Eukaryota; kingdom Metazoa; phylum Mollusca; class Bivalvia; order Mytilida; family Mytilidae; genus Mytilus; species Mytilus galloprovincialis. The sequence continues at coordinate 62,013,069 of NC_134842.1, read as the reverse complement.
ATATGGTTACGTCTTTATCAATGTTAATTTCTATTATTTTTTTCAAAAATATGTCATTCCTTTTTAAACAACCGCAAAAATGAAAATTAATTTGGTCGTATATTCATTTTGTTCCTGATATTAGTATCACGTCATCATCAGAAGTGTCGTCCAAAGACTGATGGTCTGCAGATAATAACTTAGGTATCAGAAGAAAAAAAATTCTATAAAATTTTAATACAATGCTTATAACCTCAAAAGAAACGTTGGGATTGATTTTGATGTGTATGGTCCCAAAGGTTTTGGAATTAGGGGCCAAAAAAAGGGGCCCAAATAAGCATTTTTGTAGTTTCCAGTCAATGACTAGTGTTTAAGTGTATAAATCTCTCTGAAATTATACCACAGGTTTCCAGACTACAAAGGGATGGTTCAAGGAGGGGAAGGGGGTATGGCTGAAATCATTTAGCAATAATGGCTATAAAGGGGGGGATGTTTTTCTGGTAAAAAGGAACAATTTAGACAATTTAAAAGCAGTGTAAGGGAGCTAATCCAATTCCATTTAAGAAAACTGTTATATATGTTTTATTGCCTCTCTTGCACTGCTTGAAAATTATGTATTAAGAAATGATGATTGTCAAATATTTCAGCCCATATTAAATTTTTAAGTTTTTTTGCGTGTCAGAAACCTATATTATGTAAAAAATTTGATCACAATCAAAATTCAGACAGTATCAACATAATCAATCTTGAATATTGTGTCCAAACTTGCACCACCTGTTCAGGTTCGACCACTGTGGTGGTATCATGCTGCGCCCAGCGAAGCATTTTATTATACATTTACAGTATGCATATAATTGACAATATTAAATGTCATGATCAAGGTTCAATTAAACACATACATGAAGGGTGGGACACTTATTGGAATTTTTATATAGTCCTCAGGTTCCTCTTTAATGCCAATTATAATCATGAAAATTGACAAATTGACATACCTTGTTTATACATAACATGGCAGACCACTCAATACACAAACTTTGACCCCATTAGTATCTTACATAATTTGATCTATACATAGGTCAGTGTCTGTCTTCATTTTTAATTGAAACTAACAAATACTAAAGAAAGAAGGAGTTACGACCCCTGTCTATGGTAACGGGTTTGTAAACTGTCCGCAAAATATACGAAGTTTACTTGATTTAACCGGTAAAACAGATGTAAATTGTGTTGGATAAGATCCTTTATAGATTTCACATCACACACAACTTAAAATTTTGTTAATTTAACAAAATATTTCGAAGTAAAAGATAAACAATGACAAAATCAAATACTCAAGAACCACCCAATATGGCGTCTTATGCTGACGCATTCAAAAACGGACCCAAGTCCGACGAATCTGATTTCATCTCATCAGTTAAACCTGTATTCTCTCAGGAATCCGATCTATTTGGTAGTATCACAAATCCTATGAAAAGTCTATACCTGACTACGAACGAAATGTTTGAAGCTATTGATAAAGTAGTGCCAAAACGTAGCATCAAAGGCCTACAACGAATCCGTGGACTTTGGCGGATATATTTAGACAACGAAAAAGAGAGGGAACTCTTAGTGTCTAATGGCTTAGAACTTCGTGGTAGGTCAGTATTAGTCTACTCAAGAAATCCAAGAGTTAGGTCATATGAAAACTCAACAGATATCAAGATTCGTGTCAAAGATATACCTCTCTCAGCAGATGATGGACAGATTCTAAGAGTGCTGGAGAGGTACAAATGTGTCATACTTAAACATTTCAGAGAACGACTTCGATATGACAACATGATTACTGACTGTCAAACTGGAGACCGCATTGTGATATGTCAAGGTCCGTTAGAGGAACCGATCCCAAAAAACATACCTATCGGTAAATATAGAGGAACCGTCCTATATAGAGGTCAAAATGACAGCATTGCAAAATGTAGCAAATGCATGGAATTGGGTCATCGCGCTTCGCAATGCCAAAATGACTGGAAATGTCGAAATTGTGGTGAATCTGGACACAAACAGATAGATTGTACGAAAATTGATTCAGCTGAAGGCGAAAGCATACCGCACAACACTGAATATAATGAAGATGATACTAGTTATTATCCATCGCATCAGTCAAACGCAGAGTCAGATAACAATGACGATATAAACGACGATGAGACGCAACATACATTAGGTGATGCACAACCAGATGACTTGCTAAACTGCACTATAGAACAATCGCAGTCAATCCTAACAACTGCCAATGCAGACAAAACAAATGCAGCGTCACAAAAAAATGATCCACCAGCAGTTAGACCTAAAGTTTTTCCAACACGTAAATCAGGCCCAACAAACAAACAAGCTAATCCTGATCATGTCAAACAAAGCAGGAATACGGGTCAACCGCAAATGACGCAATTTATGCAAGTCACAAATCAGGAATCTCGTTCAACTAGAAAAAATGAAAATAAACAAGTCAATACGCCAGAAAGGAAAATCAACATCAGGCCGTGGCATCGAAAAGTCACCAGTGACACCAACTGAGCAATTACACGATGGAACCCGTAATAATGCAAACAAAAGATCAAAAACCGCTTCCTAGACGTCATGCCAGAGATAAAGACCAGAATACTATGTAGACTTATTCTTTTTAATATAAAATCAAAAAAAAACTATAAAAAAAAACATGAATTTGTACATATCTATTTTTAGTTTTTTCATAAGTTTATATGTAAATTTGGACAGCATCTTCTCATACTGTTTGTTATCTTCCATAAAGATAAATACTCAAAGTCATTCAACTACTTGTCACTGGAATGGTCACACCATTCATCATCAAATAATATCAAACCTAAAAGAGAGAGAAAAATTCTATTTCAAACAAAGCTTAAAAGCAAAACAAATCCAGTCTGACTATGTTCATAATTTTCTTGACAGGTACAGAATTTACTGTCTTTTTGTCATTTATTGTCAGATCATTATTACAATAAATAGGAAAACAACTATTATTCACTACTGTAATATAGTACAGAATTTATTTTTAATTAAACAGCTAACTTATGTTATTGTATATACCTGTATATTTATTCTACACAACTTTTCGCCTTTGTACATTTGTATCTTTTTAAACTGTTATTACTGTAAATTTTATTGTTCAAACTTTGAATGTAAGTGCACATTGTATTGCATGTCAAAGTTTGTAAACAAAGTCACCATGATGACCCATATATTGACACATGAAATAATGTGTATATTCTTTTGTACCATTAGAGAATGTTGTGCAATTTTTGAATTGTTTAAGTACTCTTTATTAAATGAATGTCATGTACACGAATGCTTAAATATCGAACTGATCTGTAAAAGACCTACCACTTACAAGAATATATCCGACATCCACGTTGTAAATTATACACATATATACCACGTGATCGATTTCGATCTAGGTCAGAAACAGGTCATGATACCTGTCTATAAAAATAGAATGGAAATTCCCCAACTTTCCGAAAATAATATAAAACAAACTTACCAATCGTATGAAAATTTGGAATAATCTTCACATTTGTTCTATTAATTGCAAAGGACTACAAAAAGCTGAAAAAAGAAAAAGATTAATAGAATGGTCAAGGCAACAAAAATGTGATATCATATTAATGCAAGAAACTCACTTTGTAAATAATATGTCAACCCAATTAAAAAATGAATTTGAAGGACAAATTATATTAAGTAACGGAACAAGCAATTCACGAGGTGTTGCAATTTGGATAAAAAACCCACTAAATTTGAAATTAATTGATAGTTTTGAAGACGAAGAAGGTAGATTTCTACTTGTAAATATGGAAGTTAATGACAACATATTAACTTTAGTTAATTTATATGCACCTAATAACCCACACACTAGAAATAACTTTTTTAAAAACATTAAATTATTGGTGGATAAACATAGTATAGGACAAATAATCATGGGAGGTGATTTTAATGACATATTAGCTCAAATAGATTCAAAAAATAAATCTAAACAAATAAAAAATAAAAAACCAGTCTGTAATCTTAACAAATTAATCAAATCATTAAAAGTTATAGATGTTTGGAGAGAGAAAAACAAACATAAAACACAGTTCACTTGGTGTAGAAAAGATAGATCTGAAGCAACAAGAATTGACTATTTTTTAATAGGATCTGAAGTGTACAAAAACTCCATTTCATGTGATATAAGACCTATAGTTCTGCAACATACTGATCATAATTGTGTCTCACTAAAAATAGATTTAAATAGAGGTCCTAAAGGCAGAGGATACTGGAAATTGAATAGCAGTATATTAGAGAATGAAGATTATGTGAATACAATTTCTAATTTGATAACTAATTATAAAAAGAAAAGTATAAATTATCCCGATCTCGACCTACTATGGGATAACTTTAAAACTGAGGTAAGAGATATTTCAATCAATTTTTGCAAATCTAAAGCTAAGGAAAAAAGAGATAAGATAAATATTTTAGAAAAAGACTTACAAAGACTTAATATCTTAGCTGATACTGAAAACAATAATACAACCAAAACAAGTTTATTGCAAACAATAGAATATACAGAAGAAAAATTAGGAAAGCTTTACTATGAAAAAATAAAGGGTAACCAAATTAGAGCTAGAGCAAAATGGGTGGAAGAGGGTGAAAGAAATTCAGCTTATTTTCTAGGTCTTGAGAAATCTAGGCAAAGCAAAAAAACCATAACACAACTATATGATGAAAAAGGGGAGATAACTAGGGATCATGAAAAAATATTAAACCTTGAAGTAAAATATTATAAAGATTTATACACGTCAACAAATCCAAATTTACAAGAAACACAAAATTATTTAAATGATATTAAAAAACATAAAAAATTAACTGAATGTGAAAGTGATACTTGCGAAGGAGAAATAACTGAAGAAGAATGCACAGAAGCTATATTTAAAATGAAATTAAACCGTGCCCCAGGATTAGATGGACTAAATGTTGAATTTTACAGAAATTTTTGGGTAGAATTAAAAACTTTAATAGTATCAACATTTAACTATTGCTATTCTAAAGGACAATTGTCCAACACACAAAAAATAGGCGTTATATCACTTATTTATAAAAAAATTACCCATTGTCACTTGATAATTATCGACCTATAACACTTTTGAATTATGATGTTAAACTTCTAGCATATGCCTTGGCACAAAGACTTAAACCCCTACTTCATAAACTGGTACATTCTGATAAAAAAGGATATATATAAAATAGGTACATTGGTTTCAACATTAGACAGATACAAGATGCTATTGACTATTCAGAAAATCTCAAAATAGACGGAGCTGTCTTATTTCTAGATTTTAGCAAAGCTTTTGACTCTCTTGAGTGGATCTTTATGTTTGAAACACTAAAAAAGTTTGGTTTTAAAGAAAGTTTTTTAAAATGGATTCAACTAATGTATTCAGATATTAAGGGATGTATAACTAATAATGGCTGGGTTTCAAGTCGTTTTAAAGCATTCCGTGGTATTAAACAAGGCTGTCCGCTTTCTTCGTTACTTTTTGTTCTTGCCGTAGAAATAATGGCTATAAAAATTAGAGAAAACAAAAATATTAAAGGATTAGAAATTAAGCTAGAAAGCAGCACCAATACACTAAAAATATGTCAACTAGCAGACGATACCACTCTGTTCCTACATTCTAAACAGGACATTACAATTGCATTAAATTTAATTGAAACATTTGGTAACTTTTCTGGTCTTAAACTTAATAGAACTAAAACTGAAGGAATATGGCTTGGCAAATTAAAGCACTGCAAAGAAAAATATGAGAATATTAATTGGAGTGATAAACCTATCAAAAGTTTAGGAATTTATTTTGGACACAACAGATTAGAATGTCAAAATCTTAATATTGAAAAACAAATATTGAAATGTGAAAAAATAATAGCTAACTGGAAGAAAAGAAAACTAAGTATATTAGGAAGAATAGTAGTAACTAAATCTTTAATTCTACCAAACTTAACATATATAGCATCAAATACTGTAATACCAAAAGATTCGCTACAAAAATTTAAAACCCTCATATATAATTTTATATGGAATGGTAAAAGAGACAAAATTAAAAGATCAACTCTTTCTCAAAATGATAGACATCGATAATTTTATAAAATCCATACACATAGGCTGGATAACAAAATTATTTAATACTGAAACAGACAATTGGACAGTTATACCAAGATATTATTTAAATAAATTTGGTAATAACTTGATAATATTTCTAATGAATCTGAAAAATATAAATGATCTAGATAAATCAATTTTCAAGAGTGTTCCAGAATTTTACCAAGAATTAATTAAAACTTGGATTAGTGTTAAAGGAGGTGGGTCATCATACCCACATGACTTTCTACAAATAAGAAAACAATTTCTATGGGGAAATAACTTTCTCAGACTAAATGGAAAATGTTTATTCTTTGAAGAGTGGGTAAAAAGCAATTTGTATTTCATAAATGATATTATAGATGATAGAGGTCAAATTTCAGAAACATATATACTTTCTAAACTAAAAAACAAACAAGATTGGATCAGGCAGATATCTTGCATTAAAAAAGCTATACCAAATCAATGGCTTACAATAATAAATCAAGATAATTCAATTAAAACTAAAGTTAATATTCATAATACTATAAATAGTCTAAAAATCATGCTTAATCAAGAAATCAATTCTAAAATGAGTACAAAACAAATTTATAACATTATTATAAATGAAAACAAACTGGACAAACCTATAGGAGTTATAATGTGGGAAAAAATGTTTGCCAAAAACCTGTACTTCAAACTAGAAAATTGTTTCAACTTCATTTTTAACTACTTACCTGACAATAAATTGAAAATGTTTAGATGGAAATTAATTCACTTTATACTTCCATGCAATGATTTATTAGTTAAATGGAAAATTCTCACAAATAATAAATGTAATCATTGCAGTATAAAAGAAGATTATGAACATCTTTATTTTTCTTGCAGTTACAACAGCAATTTTTTATCAAAAATATTCAACCTTCTTAAATTTATAGGTTTCAATGAAAGTATTCTTAATATAGAAAATCTTGTAGTAGGATATAAAATAAATGATGAAGCTTACTATGAAATTAACTTTCTTTTGACTGTAATATTTTTTTCTATCTACAAATCATATTACATCTCTGACTCAAGAAAAACAAAAGTAGATATCTTTAAAATATTCAAGGCAGAAATAAAATCTATAGTTGAAATCAATAATATAATTAAAAGAAAAACCAGTAAATTGATTTTAAAAACCCTAAACTACATAAATGATCATAAATAATAACAAGGATTTGTACAAATATCCCTGAGATCACATGACCCAAGTATTAAGTCACATGACTTGAGCATGTCAGGTGACATTAATGTACTTTAATACCACGTGTTAAAAAAAAAGATAATAATGTATCATTCAATATTGTATAATACACACTTTTTTGTCTTCTTTTTTTACTTTATACCTTATGTGTTTATCTTTGACAACTATGTGTAGTGCACTCTGATGTCGTGTATAATCATGTTTACCCGAGTAGTTTAGATACATCAGTCTAAAATACAACAGGTTTCAAATAAGTTAACAGTTACACTTTTATTATGATTCAAAACATCACGAAAATTATGATCAACTTACCTTTTAAATTAGACAAACTGTCTAAGTATTCATGATTGTGAATTAAATTTATCCAAATCACAAAGATGATGATGGCAAAACGATGCACATTTATCTAATATTAAAAAACACTATCGGACGGAAGTGAAATATTCTCCGGTAAACATGAAATCATTTAAAATATTGTAACATTGTAATCATTAATGTAACATCAATTTACTTTTATTAGATATTCTCCCTGGATACCTAATAACTAATATATCAGGGATACTTAGTGCAATGCTGTACACTAAGTAAATTGTTAACAGCAATAGAGTGCAATAAAGTATATTATCCACGTTAAAAAAAAAAAAAAACAAAAAAACAAATACTAATTTTTAATGTAGATTTCGTTATAAAATTCAGTGTGAAATCCACTTACTGACCTAAAAAGGTTGGGATTCCAGTCATGACCAAGTTTTTATTTACTTAATCTTAGATAAAATACGTGTAATGTGGGGAACATTTTAACTGTTTTCTTTTATTACCCAATTTACCCTACATGTACATTTGTGTCACTGAATTTTTTGTTTTACAAAAATGCAATCATTTGGGTAAAGGCATTTTTATTCATCAAGATATACACTATTTTCATGATTTTGTTATTTTCAGAGTGCTGTGGACCTAGGTGGGCCAAGAAAAGAATTCTTTGGAACAATCATGAAGGCAATAGCAGATCACTACTTTGAGCCCATCCGACCTTGGTCAGATGATTATGAAACCATTGGTCAAATTATAGGTATATTGTTTGTGGTTTGAAACAGTCTTTATAGGTATATTGTTTGTGGATTGAAACAGTCAACGAAGTTGCTCACCTTTGTTTCACTTTCTATGCCATGTATGTTGACATTCTTTTCCTTTAAATGGACGACCACAATTCATGCATGTGTAACCAATCTCTAGCTAATGAATTGAACTGAAAGTCACATGAAAATGGATTTAATGAGGTCCATTTATTCACTTGCAAGTAAATATTCATTGGCAACATTAGTTACTTCTTAATACAGGTTTGATTATACATTATATAGTTTATACTTGTGTATAACTGTAAAAATTGCATCAAATAATTCTTGTCTGTAATACACAAACCTTTTTAATAATCTATCAAACAAATTGATATATACCATGTATACACTAGAACACACCTGTGCTACCGCTGGTCTGTGACTGAATTAAAGTATATAACTTTTTGTCAACACAGGCTTGCTCTGTTTGATGGGATGAAAGAATGACAAACAAACAAATATTTAAGAATTGAAAACTGTCATTTATTATTAAAATGACGAAGAAGCAACACAATGAAAAACATGTATAATGAAATCAATAAATCTTATTTATAAACAACATATTATATGGTTATAATGACAAAACCTTATTGACCCATCCCATCAAAGATGGGGTTACATTCGCCCATCAGAGATGGTGTTACATTCGAATATAAACACTGACATATTTTTTAACCAAATAAAACATGAATACACAATATTCATTATTAAACAAAATTAAAATATTTCAATTTAAATTGGTTCAAACATAATGAAAAAATCCGAATTAGCTATCCAGGGAGGGATGGTGGGTATTTTTTAGTTCCAAAATTTTCCTGCCACTTCTAACTGCAACTGAAGCGCCTTCTGAGATCATATAACATGATCAGGGGAAGGAATAACTTGGTATTTGCGTTTCTACCAAATAAGAAAAAAGAGTTATGCCGCTTTCCATAGTACCGCCTAGTTTGCCAAAAAATCAGTTTTAATAAAAATTAGCATTTTTGTCAACACAGGCTTGCTCTGTTTGATGGGATGATAGAATGACAAACAAACAAATATTTAAAAATTGAAAACTGTCATTTATTATTAGAATGACGAAGAAGCAACACAATGAAAAACATGTATAATGAAATCAATAAATCTTATTTATAAACAACATATAAACCAAGTTTCTTGTGAAGAAAAAAAAAACATTTAAAAACAACAAACACTGGACATGCTGAAAACCAACATCAAATGAACAGGTATTTTCAGATAAAAAACTTTTTAACCAAAACTGAAACTTTAACATAGTGTCATTATCCAATTTATGACATAAAATATGGTATAATTATTAAATACTGGAACACTTATAAACAAGGAATGTCATTATGACTAGAACTGTTTTAAAGAAACATATTCAGACATGTATGCTTCTTGACTAGAATGTTTTCATGAGTAGAGTATTTTCATCAGAAAAATGTAGATATTAAAGATTTATAAGACAATGTATAAAAGAGTGTATTTTTAATAAAAAAAAAAATAACCATTGAATCTTCCTCAATTGAAAAAAAAGGCAACTCGAAAAAAAAGTATTAAGACATTCGACTGTTTTCATATTTCTAACAATATTTAATTATGTGATAAGGTTATATTTTTGCCAGGCTTTAATGAAAACCTAAGAAATCTAAAGTTTGGGGTGAAATCTATAGCACCCCATTAAAAGTAAATGGTCTGTACTGAAATGTTTTTAATGCATAAAAAAAAATGGCAGCATAGCTCCTAAGGACATGTTTTAATTGAATTCACACAGGCCACACAGTTTGGGTATATTTAATATTGTAAGAAAGAGAGTAATTGCAATGAGTGGGGCAGCCCCCCTTATCCTAAAGGAGCATACTCATTGCAATCGAAGATAGATTTAATATAGAGAGAGTATATTTATTTTTCAAGCTAACCATTCATTTTCTCTACATCTTTGTGTAGTTAGGGTTGCTTCTTATTGATTTGGCATGATCTATATCCATTAACATTTCAAATGAGCCCTTCCTCCGTACAGGCGTGTTTACAGATATCCATGAAGATTTAAGTCACGGAGGAGTGGTTTCATCTTTGTCGTCTTCACAACGATTTGTAGAAAATATGCCATACTTCAAGCTGTTGTCGAATTATTTAACCACTGAAATTGGTTCCATAAAGTCAGGCTCCACAGATTCTGTACCCGATTTGTTTGAGACAGAATGGTTATCGTGTCAGTTATGAATATCCGCTGCATCATCGTCAATGATATCATCACACATCATTACATGTGCCTGAATCTGTATAAACAGTTTACTAATAAACTTTTTTGTTTGTTATTTGTCTTAAAATTGACATGAGACGACAGCGTAAAGTACTCCTCCGTGACTTCATGGATACCTGTAAACAATTTCCATGTGCTTTATCATTAAATGGTCACATGAACGCTTGATGGGAAGCTAAGAAAAACCGAACTTGAAATGCGTAATTGACCCAGACTTTAAATCATTTCCGGAAAGGACCCAAAGTTCCGGATCGCGTCAATAGAAGTATTAAAAAAAATTTCTTCAAATTTAAAGCAATAAAATTTTCACAGTCGGGAGGATTTTCAAGGGTCGGTCGGTAAACTGCAAACAAACAATATTTTAATTTAAGCCTAACAATATTTAATCATATGGGTCATTTTCAAAAAATGTCGAATTTTCAGTACACCCATACTAAAATTTTTATTTCTAATGGAAATTTCAGTTGTAATGGTTTAAATGAAAACTTGTCGGATTTGTGATTCAGATCATTAATAATAAACACACCTTAGATCTATTTTGATAGATTAAACTGCATTTAAGTCCGATTTGGGGGGTATTTGTGTGCGTACATTGTCAGAAAAACACATTTCAAATGATTTTTTTCCGATTTTCTGATCGCCTTGATATCTGCAAAAGGGACTTTTTAAGAACGTTAATTATATTTCTAACGAAAAATCGTAGCTTCTTTATCATTGTATGTAACAGATTATCTACAAACTAAATTCAATCAGCGTACAGGAGGTTCATGTCTATCCTGTTACCGCTACTTAAATCAGTCGTTAAATTATTCTCTCTATGAATATTGAATCAGTCAGTGTTGATTTCAAAAATGCAAAGTAATCTTTACATTTAAAACGCCTCGTTTCTTGAACGACAGTGTAGAGAAAAGAAATTTCAAGACATTTAGTGAAAAAAAATAGAGCGTACTTTTTTTCATGTCTATGCTGTTACCAACCATTTTGATTAATTACACTAACAGTATGGTTGTAAAAAGTGCAATAACGTGTTGGAAACCAAATTCACAATAGAAAACCATAATCACTTCACCAAAAGGAGTAGTTATTTCACAACAGCAATCAAAAACGAAGAAATTTGTCTATCCTGTTATGTCTATCCTGTAACTATGGTTGCTATGGTTACAGTAACAGGATAGACAATTATAGACAAAAACGTCGTTAAATTTTTGATCTTAACATGTAGGTGGAAAACGAATGAAATATTTCATTGTTTGAACTCATCTTAAGGTTATAACGTCTTAATCTTCCCAATTAAGCATTTGCAGGTGCAATACTGATATCGGTAACAGGATAGACAAAAAGGTTCATGTCTATCCTGTTACCGCTACTTAAATCAGTCGTTAAATTATTCTCTCTATGAATATTGAATCAGTCAGTGTTGATTTCAAAAATGCAAAGTAATCTTTACACTTAAAACGCCTCGTTTCTTGAACGACAGTGTAGAGAAAAGAAATTTCAAGACATTTAGTGAAAAACAATAGAGCGTACTTTTTTTCATGTCTATGCTGTTACCAACCATTTTGATTAATTACACTAACAGTATGGTTGTAAAAAATGCAATAACGTGTTGAAAACCAAATTCACAATAGAAAACCATAATCACTTCACCAAAGAAAGTTGTTATTTCACAACAGCAATCAAAAACGAATAATCTATTATTTTACAGAATGAATATATATAGAAGTTTATTCTCTTGAAAACCATCTAAATAGTAACGTAAAACAAGCTTAACATTTTATCTAAACCTTTTCTTAATAACCCAAAATTTCTTTTGAAAATGGTAACAGGATAGACAAAATATTGTACCACCGATCAAAAAATGTTTCAAGATATTCTTGCATGACATCATTAAGATTGCATCTTTTAATATGTTGTTCATAAAGTACTGTTTGTTTTGATTTGCTTGTGTAGAGGGTTGTTTGAATAAGCAACTTTTAATAAATTTTCGATTTCAAAATTCGACATTTTTTGAAAATGACCCATATGTGATAAGGTTATATTTTTGCCAGGCTTTAATGAAAACCAAAGAAATCTAAAGGTGGGGATGAAATCCATAGCACCCCATTAAAAGTAAATGGTCTGTACTGAAATGTTTTTAATGCATAAAAAAAATTGGCAGCATAGCTCCTAAGGACATGTTTTAATTGAATTCACACAGGCCACACAGTTTGGGTATATTTATTATTGTAAGAAAGAGAGTAATTGCAATGAGTGGGGCAGCCCCCTTTATCCTAAAGGAGCATACTCATTGCAATCGAAGATAGATTTAATATAGAGAGAGTATATTTATTTTTCAAGCCAACCATTCATTTTCTCTACATCTTTGTGTAGTTAGGGTTGCTTCTTATTGATTTGGCATGATCTATATCCATTAACATTTCAAATGAGCCCATTTCTCCGTACAGGCGTGTTTACAGATATCCATGAAGATTTAAGTCACGGAGGAGTGGTTTCATCTTTGTCGTCTTCACAACGATTTGTCGAAAATATGCCATACTTCAAGCTGCTGTCGAATTATTTAACCACTGAAATTGGTTCCATAAAGTCAGGCTCCACAGATTCTGTACCCGATTTGTTTGAGACAGAATGGTTATCGTGTCAGTTATGAATATCCGCTGCATCATCGTCATTGATATCATCACACATCATTACATGTGCCTGAATCTGTATAAACAGTTTACTAATAAACTTTTTTGTTTGTTATTTGTCTTAAAATTGACACGAGACGACAGCGTAAAGTACTCCTCCGTGACTTCATGGATACCTGTAAACAATTTCCATGTGCTTTATCATTAAATGGTCACATGAACGCTTGATTGGAAGCTAAGAAAAACCGAACTTGAAATGCGTAATTGACCCAGACTTTAAATCATTTCCGGAAAGGACCCAAAGTTCCGGATCGCGTCAATAGAAGTATTAAAAAAAATTTCTTCAAATTTAAAGCAATAAAATTTTCACAGTCCGGAGGATTTTCAAGGGTCGGTCGGTAAACTGCAAACAAACAATATTTTAATTTAAGCCTAACAATATTTAATCATATGGGTCATTTTCAAAAAATGTCGAATTTTCAGTACACCCATACTAAAATTTTTATTTCTAATGGGAATTTCAGTTGTAATGGTTTAAATGAAAACTTGTCGGATTTGTGATTCAGAACATTAATAATAAACACACCTTACATCTATTTTGATAAGATTAAACTGCATTTAAGTCCGATTTGGGGGGTATTTGTGTGCGTACATTGTCAGAAAAACACATTTCAAATGATTTTTTTCCGATTTTCTGATCGCCTTGATATCTGCAAAAGGGATTTTTTAAGAACGTTAATTATATTTCTAACGAAAAATCGTAGCTTCTTTATCATTGTATGTAACAGATTATCTACAAACTAAATTCAATCAGCGTACAGGAGGTTCATGTCTATCCTGTTACCGCTACTTAAATCAGTCGTTAAATTATTCTCTCTATGAATATTGAATCAGTCAGTGTTGATTTCAAAAATGCAAAGTAATCTTTACACTTAAAACGCCTCGTTTCTTGAACGACAGTGTAGAGAAAAGAAATTTCAAGACATTTAGTGAAAAAAAATAGAGCGTACTTTTTTTCATGTCTATGCTGTTACCAACCATTTTGATTAATTACACTAACAGTATGGTTGTAAAAAGTGCAATAACGTGTTGAAAACCAAATTCACAATAGAAAACCATAATCACTTCACCAAAGGGAGTAGTTATTTCACAACAGCAATCAAAAACGAAGAAATTTGTCTATCCTGTTATGTCTATCCTGTAACTATGGTTGCTATGGTTACAGTAACAGGATAGACAATTATAGACAAAAACGTCGTTAAATTTTTGATCTTAACATGTAGGTGAAAAACGAATGAAATATTTCATTGTTTGAACTCATCTTAAGGTTATAACGTCTTAATCTTCCCAATTAAGCATTTGCAGGTGCAATACTGATATCGGTAACAGGATAGACAAAAAGGTTCATGTATATCCTGTTACCGCTACTTAAATCAGTCGTTAAATTATTCTCTCTATGAATATTGAATCAGTCAGTGTTGATTTCAAAAATGCAAAGTAATCTTTACATTTAAAACGCCTCGTTTCTTGAACGACAGTGTAGAGAAAAGAAATTTCAAGACATTTAGTGAAAAACAATAGAGCGTACTTTTTTTCATGTCTATGCTGTTACCAACCATTTTGATTAATTACACTAACAGTATGGTTGTAAAAAGTGCAATAACGTGTTGAAAACCAAATTCACAATAGAAAACTATAATCACTTCACCAAAGAAAGTTGTTATTTCACAACAGCAATCAAAAACGAATAATCTATTATTTTACAGAATGAATATATATAGAAGTTTATTCTCTTGAAAACCATCTAATTAGTAACGTAAAACAAGCTTAACATTTTATCTAAACCTTTTCTTAATAACCCAAAATTTCTTTTGAAAATGGTAACAGGATAGACAAAATATTGTACCACCGATCAAAAAATGTTTCAAGATATTCTTGCATGACATCATTAAGATTGCATCTTTTAATATGTTGTTCATAAAGTACTGTTTGTTTTGATTTGCTTGTGTAGAGGGTTGTTTGAATAAGTAACTTTTAATAAATTTTCGATTTCAAAATTCGACATTTTTTTAAAATGACCCATATGTGATAAGGTTATATTTTTGCCAGGCTTTAATGAAAACCAACGAAATCTAAAGTTTGGGGTGAAATCCTTAGCACCCCATTAAAAGTAAATGGTCTGTACTGAAATGTTTTTAATGCATAAAAAAAAATTGGCAGCATAGCTCCTAAGGACATGTTTTAATTGAATTCACACAGGCCACACAGTTTGGGTATATTTAATATTGTAAGAAAGAGAGTAATTGCAATGAGTGGGGCAGCCCCCCTTATCCTAAAGGAGCATACTCATTGCAATCGAAGATAGATTTAATATAGAGAGAGTATATTTATTTTTCAAGCTAACCATTCATTTTCTCTACATCTTTGTGTAGTTAGGGTTGCTTCTTATTGATTTGGCATGATCTATATCCATTAACATTTCAAATGAGCCCATTTCTCCGTACAGGCGTGTTTACAGATATCCATGAAGATTTAAGTCACGGAGGAGTGGTTTCATCTTTGTCGTCTTCACAACGATTTGTCGAAAATATGCCATACTTCAAGCTGCTGTCGAATTATTTAACCACTGAAATTGGTTCCATAAAGTCAGGCTCCACAGATTCTGTACCCGATTTGTTTGAGACAGAATGGTTATCGTGTCAGTTATGAATATCCGCTGCATCATCGTCATTGATATCATCACACATCATTACATGTGCCTGAATCTGTATAAACAGTTTACTAATAAACTTTTTTGTTTGTTATTTGTCTTAAAATTGACACGAGACGACAGCGTAAAGTACTCCTCCGTGACTTCATGGATACCTGTAAACAATTTCCATGTGCTTTATCATTAAATGGTCACATGAACGCTTGATGGGAAGCTAAGAAAAACCGAACTTGAAATGCGTAATTGACCCAGACTTTAAATCATTTCCGGAAAGGACCCAAAGTTCCGGATCGCGTCAATAGAAGTATTAAAAAAAATTTCTTCAAATTTAAAGCAATAAAATTTTCACAGTCGGGAGGATTTTCAAGGGTCGGTCGGTAAACTGCAAACAAACAATATTTTAATTTAAGCCTAAACCAAGTTTCTTGTGAAGAAAAAAAAAACATTTTAAAACAACAAACACTGGACATGCTGAAAACCAACATCAAATGAACAGGTATTTTCAGATAAAAAACTTTTTATCCAAAAGTGAAACTTTAACATAGTGTCATTATCCAATTGATGACATAAAATATGGTATAATTATTAAATACTGGAACACTTATAAACAAGGAATGTCAATATGACTAGAACTGTTTTAAAGAAACATATTCAGACATGTATGCTTCTTGACTAGAATGTTTTCATGAGTAGAGTATTTTCATCAGAAAAATGTAGATATTAAAGATTTATAAGACAATGTATTAAAGAGTGTATTTTAAATAAAAAAAAAATAACCATTGAATCTTCCTCAATTGAAAAAAAGACAACTTGAAAAAAAAGTATTAAGACATTCGACTGTTTTCATATTTCTAACAATATTTAATTATATGGGTCATTTTCAAAACATGTCGAATTTTCAGTACACCCATACTAAAATTTTTATTTCTAATGGAAATTTCAGTTGTACATGTAATGGTTTGAATGAAAACTTGTCGGATTTGTGATTCAGAACATTAATAATAAACACACCTTACATCTATTTTGATAAGATTAAACTGCATTTAAGTCCGATTTGGGGGGTATTTGTGTGCGTACATTGTCAGAAAAACACATTTCAAATGATTTTTTTCCGATTTTCTGATCGCCTTGATATCTGCAAAAGGGACTTTTTAAGAACGTTAATTATAATTCTAACGAAAAATCGTAGCTTCTTTATCATTGTATGTAACAGATTATCTACAAACTAAATTCAATCAGCGTACAGGAGGTTCATGTCTATCCTGTTGCCGCTACTTAAATCAGTCGTTAAATTATTCTCTCTATGAATATTGAATCAGTCAGTGTTGATTTCAAAAATGCAAAGTAATCTTTACATTTAAAACGCCTCGTTTCTTGAACGACAGTGTAGAGAAAAGAAATTTCAAGACATTTAGTGAAAAAAAATAGAGCGTATTTTTTTTTCATGTCTATGCTGTTACCAACCATTTTGATTAATTACACTAACAGTAGGGTTGTAAAAAGTGCAATAACGTGTTGAAAACCAAATTCACAATAGAAAACCATAATCACTTCACCAAAGGGAGTAGTTATTTCACAACAGCAATCAAAAACGAAGAAATTTGTCTATCCTGTTATGTCTATCCTGTAACTATGGTTGCTATGGTTACAGTAACAGGATAGACAATTATAGACAAAAACGTCGTTAAATTTTTGATCTTAACATGAAGGTGGAAAACGAATGAAATATTTCATTGTTTGAACTCATCTTAAGGTTATAACGTCTTAATCTTCCCAATTAAGCATTTGCAGGTGCAATACTGAAATCGGTAACAGGATAGACTTTTATATAGTGATATATCAGAAACGTACGTTCCTGTTACTAACGAAATAAAGAGAAAAGTAAATCAACTTCTGAGGGATTTACTTGATGTTGGGTTTATTTGAAAGGGTGAAAAAAGTCCGAACAATATAAATTGCTATCTTAGACTTGCATTACTGGTGGTAATTTTTACAACCTTTGAAAACCAATTTTTAGAGCCATTTTTCAGTACAACCTAGAAAATTGGCAAATAATCTATTATTTTACAGAATGAATATATATAGAAGTTTATTCTCTTGAAAACCATCTAATTAGTAACGTAAAACAAGCTTAACATTTTATCTAAACCTTTTCTTAATAACCCAAAATTTCTTTTGAAAATGGTAACAGGATAGACAAAATATTGTACCACCGATCAAAAAATGTTTCAAGATATTCTTGCATGACATCATTAAGATTGCATCTTTTAATATGTTGTTCATAACTTACTGTTTGTTTTGATTTGCTTATGTAGAGGGTTGTTTGAATAAGTAACTTTTAATAAATTTTCGATTTCAAAATTCGACATTTTTTGAAAATGACCCATATGTGATAAGGTTATATTTTTGCCAGGCTTTAATGAAAACCAAAGAAATCTAAAGTTTGGGGTGAAATCCATAGCACCCCATTAAAAGTAAATGGTCTGTACTGAAATGTTTTTAATGCATCAAAAAAATTGGCAGCATAGCTCCTAAGGACATGTTTTAATTGAATTCACACAGGCCACACAGTTTGGGTATATTTAATATTGTAAGAAAGAGAGTAATTGCAATGAGTGGGGCAGCCCCCCTTATCCTAAAGGAGCATACTCATTGCAATCGAAGATAGATTTAATATAGAGAGAGTATATTTATTTTTCAAGCTAACCATTCATTTTCTCTACATCTTTGTGTAGTTAGGGTTGCTTCTTATTGATTTGGCATGATCTATATCCATTAACATTTCAAATGAGCCCATTTCTCCGTACAGGCGTGTTTACAGATATCCATGAAGATTTAAGTCACGGAGGAGTGGTTTCATCTTTGTCGTCTTCACAACGATTTGTAGAAAATATGCCATACTTCAAGCTGTTGTCGAATTATTTAACCACTGAAATTGGTTCCATAAAGTCAGGCTCCATAGATTCTGTACCCGATTTGTTTGAGACAGAATGGTTATCGTGTCAGTTATGAATATCCGCTGCATCATCGTCAATGATATCATCACACATCATTACATGTGCCTGAATCTGTATAAACAGTTTACTAATAAAAATTTTTGTTTGTTATTTGTCTTAAAATTGACACCAGACGACAGCGTAAAGTACTCCTCCGTGACGTCATGGATACCTGTAAACAATTTCCATGTGCTTTATCATTAAATGGTCACATGAACGCTTGATGGGAAGCTAAGAAAAACCGAACTTGAAATGCATAATTGACCCAGACTTTAAAACATTTCCGGAAAGGACCCAAAGTTCCGGATCGCGTCAATAGAAGTATTAAAAAAAATTTCTTCAAATTTAAAGCAATAAAATTTTCACAGTCGGGAGGATTTTCAAGGGTCGGTCGGTAAACTGCAAACAAACAATATTTTAATTTAAGCCTAACAATATTTAATTATATATGTGATAAGGTTATATTTTTGCCAGGCTTTAATGAAAACCAAAGAAATCTAAAGTTTGGGGTGAAATCCATAGCACCCCATTAAAAGTAAATGGTCTGTACTGAAATGTTTTTAATGCATAAAAAAAAATTGGCAGCATAGCTCCTAAGGACATGATTTAATTGAATTCACACAGGCCACACAGTTTGGGTATATTTAATATTGTAAGAAAGAGAGTAATTGCAATGAGTGGGGCAGCCCCCCTTATCCTAAAGGAGCATACTCATTGCAATCGAAGATAGATTTAATATAGAGAGAGTATATTTATTTTTCAAGCTAACCATTCATTTTCTCTACATCTTTGTGTAGTTAGGGTTGCTTCTTATTGATTTGGCATGATCTATATCCATTAACATTTCAAATGAGCCCATTTCTCCGTACAGGCGTGTTTACAGATATCCATGAAGATTGAAGTCACGGAGGAGTGGTTTCATCTTTGTCGTCTTCACAACGATTTGTAGAAAATATGCCATACTTCAAGCTGCTGTCGAATTATTTAACCACTGAAATTGGTTCCATAAAGTCAGGCTCCACAGATTCTGTACCCGATTTGTTTGAGACAGAATGGTTATCGTGTCAGTTATGAATATCCGCTGCATCATCGTCAATGATATCATCACACATCATTACATGTGCCTGAATCTGTATAAACAGTTTACTAATAAACTTTTTTGTTTGTTATTTGTCTTAAAATTGACACGAGACGACAGCGTAAAGTACTCCTCCGTGACTTCATGGATACCTGTAAACAATTTCCATGTGCTTTATCATTAAATGGTCACATGAACGCTTGATGGGAAGCTGAGAAAAACCGAACTTGAAATGCGTAATTTACCCAGACTTTAATCATTTCCGGAAAGGACCCAAAGTTCCGGATCGCGTCAATAGAAGTATTAAAAAAAATTTCTTCAAATTTAAAGCAATAAAATTTTCACAGTCGGGAGGATTTTCAAGGGTCGGTCGGTAAACTGCAAACAAACAATATTTTAATTTAAGCCCCAATTGAAAATAAAAATATCAGGTGAGCGACACAAGCTCCTTGGAGCCTCTAGTTTTGTTTTGAAAGTGAAGTAACTCTTTAATAACAACAACAAATTGTTACCTTTGAATGTGTTTTTAAATTTATGTCAATCTTTCATCTCCAATTTCTTCGTCTGTTGGAAACCTTTTACATTTTTCCTCAACTCTGTTGTTTTGATAAAGGCATGTACCATCTTTTTGATTTCAAAAGGGAAGTAACTCCTTACTAACCCCATATGGTAACTAACCATGTACTTTTTAGGACACACTATATCAAATATATATATATATGTGTGTTTTTGAATTAATTTGAATACTTTTATGGTATCAGTTTATCAGAAATTTAATTCAACATGTTCAATAACAATCTTTTCAGCTGTTACTTGGTATTCCCTGTCTGAAGTTTTTATTTTACCCGGGAACACCCAAACCAGTTACACTGAAAGCAGTAACTAATCTGTTTACTCCTGAGTTCAGCCCAGAAGGTTCAAACAGTAGAAGTCAGGAAACCAAAGTTTTTATGAGATTTATCAAGTATCTTCGTGAAGTAGCAGGTATGTATCAAGCATTGTGTTAGTAATTTAATCAAATAATTTTACAGTTCAGACTTGTCCATGATCATTTCATCCATATTATGCTAAGGGGAAAATCATTAAAACAGTGTATGGTGTGGGGTGTCTGCCAACAGTTTCCATTTAATAACTTAACATTTTGTGGATGGGTCAATATGGTTTCTTTACGACAAAATTTAGGTCAAGTTTGATTTTGACGACATTTGTCTTTTATCATTAATGATTTATGCCCTTCGATTGACTGAAAAATTGCAATTCCCTGCAATGATTTGAGCAATTAATAATGGATTCATTTCAAAACTTACTATACAAACTTTTATTACTTTTATGTCAAATTAGTAGTGAAGTTCATTTTGTACAAAATAATGGCTCTTGGCTCACTGATAATTTGCATTGTGTGAGCTTTCCATACAATAACTTGAGTAATGACTTATTCATCCATTTTAAAAGCTTCTTGGACAAAGTATCTACAATGTTGCTAATATCAAATACTGCATAGATTAATATTCTCCCTTTTTTCCTAAAATGCTTAATCAAGCTTTGATTATATTTCTTCTGTGTGTATTACCAATGTTTTTTCAACTGATCATGCAGAATGTTTTAATTTGCATAATAGGTCTGTCTGTCTGATAACGATGATTGCTGTTATAATTATTATTATTGATTTTTTAATCACCCATCATTATCACCTAACAAGTAAACAAACGAATTGTGTGTATGATATGGGACCCAAAGAATTAGTTTAAGATTTGTATTGTGTATAAAATTAAGAATGGAAATGGGGAATGTGTCAGAGACAACAACCTGACCAAAGAGCAGACAACAGCGGAAAGCCACCAATGGGTCTTCAATGTAGGGAGAAACTCACGCAACAGGGGGTATTCTTCAGCTGGCCTCTAAACAAAAATGTATACATACAGAAAGTAGTTCAGTGATAATGGACGTCATACTAAACTCCAAAAAATACAAAAGAAACTAAAATTAAAAATCATACAAAACTATAACAAAATAACCAAGGTCAGAGGCTCCTGACTTGGGACAGGAGCAAAAATGCAGTAGAGTTAAAACATGTTTTTTGAGATGTCAAATTTTTCAGGGTTGGACATCTGCGGTGGTATCCAGCTGCCTTTAGTGAAGCAATTTATTTATTTTCATATCCACATATTAATAAATGTGACAAATTTTACATTTGTTTCAAGAAAATAAACGATTGTGTCTCATTATTTATTTTGCGAATACACATATACTAAGTGTTTACATATCACAACTGGATGAATGACCATAACCATGATAACTGGACACTTCATTATTGAGTCTACTGTGAAACACCTATCTATCTATGGACTGGTCTATGATGAGCATACATGTTAAATTGCTCCCAGTCAAGTTAAATAAATCAAGTAATACAGTATACTGAACAAGACTTATATGATTGCCAATCAAACAAATATCCAACAGAGTGCAGACGATGTGGATTTAAGCAACTATAGCTGATGAAAGGGAGTCATTAGTTTTAGTCCACTACAAATCTCTACCTAGTTGATATTGACTGTTTTGATATCATATTTAAACATTAAAATGAGAGCTTCGATAAGATTTTACAAGCTGTTGAATTAAAAATATTAAGGATCATATTGAACATTTTGTAGGTGGGAGAAGTCACACTTAGGAAAATACTAGAGTTTGCTACTGGATCTGATGAGGAGCCAATCTTAGGATACAGAATCAAGCCATCTTTAGTATTTGTCACCAACAGTGTGCCATCATTCATTCCTATGTCCAATACATGTATCAACAGATTGACTCTTGTTAAAGCAAAAAATGGAGAAGGTTTGCCAACAGATGATGTTTTGTTTAATTTGTTTGACTATGCATTTTCAAACAATTATTTTTGACTGCAATAATGCACTAATTACTGAATAGTGGTTGCATTTGAAGTAAGAAGGATCAATATTATAGCAAGTTTGCAACAGATGTAAACAATATATGATAATTACAGAAAAACATATAAGGAAGCTTCTTGTGTGATTTGATTGGAATATTTTTTAGGGACAATTTAGTATACAAATGACTTTTTATTGCTGCCCTTTTGTTCCTGTTGTATGGTCTGCCTTGACCATAAGTCAAGATTATCACATAATTGATCTAAACAAATGAAGGAGTCATTTGAATGGAAAAATTTTAAATCTTCTTAGTGCTTGGCTTTCAACAAAAAATTGTAAATACATGATTATGCATAACATGCTAATTTCATTGATTTTTTTAACTAATACAAATACATGAAATATCAGAAATTGTTTCTGTGAAAATTGAAACAAAATTTGTGGTAAAAATCAGGTTTTTTTCCTTGCCATTTGTCACAAAATTAAGATGGAATAGGGATGAAAATCTAGCAATGGCAAAAATTCTGAATGAAGAATACTGATAGGCTTTATATCTTACATATAAATTTATAATGTTTTGATTTTGCTGTCTAGCATATATCCATTTTCATTGTTCAGACATAAAAATAACTATGGGTTATTGTTTGTCAATTGGTTTTTTTTTCTCAGTTATTATAGGATATCTATATGTGATCTATAGAATAATTGCAAGGTAAAAATGTCAGACAGGGTTCACTGGACGTTGACCTGATTTCATATAACTTTATATTGAATATATGCTGATGTGTGATGTTGTTTTCTTCTATAATTTAGCATAATTGCTATAACAGAAATCTGTTGGAAGATTTTTCATTTTTTGTTTTTTTGTGTTTTTATTGGCAAGCATTAAGAAATGTTATTAAATTGTATCTTCTATATATAAATATATATTCCCTTGCTTTGAAGTGCCTGTGAAAAATGTATTTATTCCACTTTTTACCTCACCGTTTAAATCCATCACTTAGCGTCTGTTGCGTCTGTCTGGTGTAAACTATTTCAAACATTTTCTCTGAAACTACTGAACCAATTCCTACGAAACTTAAGCTGCATAATCAGACAAAATAATCATTGATGAAAGATTTAAGCAATAATTACAGGTGAGCGATTTAGGCTCTTCGGAGCCTCTTGTTTAAGGTTTTTGCCTCATCATGCAAATAGCAAGGTGAGCATGTGCCATTACTTGGTGTCTTTGTTAACATTTTACATCTTGTCTTAAGCTACTGAGGGTTGTTTCATTAAACATACTCAAACCATAAAGAAGGGACTTCAATAATGTCATCTAAGGGTGGGTGTTTTTATTAGGTTTTCAAGAAATTTAAAAATAGCTTCTATTGATGGTGACACCATTTCAATTTCATTGCCCAGCATGGTTAGCACATGGGTTATAATGGAACAGCTCTGTGGCAACTTTAACCAAACATGGAATAAATGTTATATGAAATATCCTTTTTTTCGAGCCTGCAACTTTTGTTGCAGAAAGCTCGACATAGGGATAGAGATCCGGCGGCGTCGGCGGCGGCGGCGGCGGTGTTAGCTCACTTCTTAAAAGCTTTATATTTTGGAAGGTGGAAGACCTGGATGCTTCATACTTTGTATATAGATGCTTCATGTTACGAAGTTTCCGTCAGTTACATGTCCAATGTCCTTGACCTCATTTTCATGGTTCAGTGACCACTTAAAAAAAAAGTTCAAATTTTTTGTAATGTTGAATTCTCTGTTATAAGTAATAGGATAACTATATTTGATATGTGCGTACCTTGCAAGGTCCTCATGTCTGTCAGACAGTTTTCACTTGACCTCGACCTCATTTCATGGATCAGTGAACAAGGTTAAGTTTTGGTGGTCAAGTCCATATCTCAGATACTATAAGCAATAGGTCTAGTATATTCGGTGTATGGAAGGACTGTAAGGTGTACATGTCCAACTGGCAGGTGTCATCTGACCTTGACCTCATTTTCATGGTTCAGTGGTTATAGTTAAATTTTTGTGTTTTGGTCTGTTTTTCTCATACTAAATGCAATAGGTCTACTATATTTGTTGTATGGAATGATTGTTAGGTGTACATGTCTAGCGGGCAGATGTCATGTGACCTTGACCTCATTTTCGTGGTTCAGTGGTCAAAATTAAGTTTTTTAGTTTTGGACTTTTTATCTAATACTATATGCCATAGGTCAACTATATTTGGTGTATGGAAATATTTTATGATCTTTATGTCAGTCGCGCAGGTTTTATTTGACCGTGACCTCATTTTCATGGTTCATTGCACAGTGTTAAGTTTTTGTGTTTTGGTCTATTTTTCTTAAACTATAAGTAATGGGTCAACTATATATGTTGTATAGACTCATTGTTAGCTGTACATGTCTGCCTGGCATGGTTCATCTGACCTTGACCTCATTTTCAAGGTTCATTGGTCTTTGTTTAGTTATCTTGGTTAATGTTAAGTTTATGTGACAGTTGTAATAAAGCTTAGCTTTATACTTAGGATTATCAACATGATATCAATGATTAGTATAGAAGGCGAGACATTTCAGTGTGTGCACTCTTGTTATAAAAGTAACTACTTTTGCAAATGACAAGTTTTGTACCAATATAGCGACCCAAAATAAAAATAAACTAAACGCAATAAATTGGTAATCAAACATCAGAATACTTTATTGAATATTTCGGTTGGTGTAAAATGTTAATATCTTGATTTTAACAAAAAATAATTCTGTGGGAAATTGTTGATGTTATTTCATTATTTGTTGTTCATTTGCAGACATTAAAAGATGTTGATGAATCATATTATGGTTATTTTTTGTCTGACATTTAGCAAAACACTGAATGTTAGATGTGATCACAAATTATTGTTCTTCCCTCTGTGGGATTCAGGCACATGCTTCTGTGACTTTGGGGCAACACCAATCAGCCAACAAGCTTATATATAAATAAATAGCTTTTATTATTCTAGTAATGCTTTAACTAGTTGTTTTGATCCAGGGTTGTAAAACAGTTACAAAGTTTCTGTCTATCATATGATCATTGTCCTACAGTACAAGTTTTTCACATGAAATACTTGGTTCATATGAATAATATGATATTTGACATACTTGTATTGGATTCTTGCAAGGCCTTACATGTCCACTAGACTGAAACAGGGTCACCTAAATTGTCTTATTTTATCCCATTTAATGAATCAGTGATCAAGGTCTATATGAGGTGTACCAAATGATTGTAAGGGTTCGTGTTTGGCAATTTTCACATGAGCTTGACCTCATCTTCATGGATATAGGAAGATGTGGTGTGAGTGCCAATGAGACAACTCTTCATCCAAATAACAATTTAAAAAAAAGTAAACCATTATAGGTCAATGTACGGCCTTCAACACGGAGCCTTGGCTCACACCGAACAACAAGCTATAAAGGGCCCCTAAATTACTATCTGGTGCAAGAAAATTGGTACCGTTAATGTTATTACTAGACTAAGTGTAAAACCATTCAAACGGGGAAACCAACGGTCTAATCTATATAAAAAAATGAGAAATGAGAAACGAGAAACGAGAAACACGTATAAATTGCATAAACAAGCGACAACTACTGTACATTAGATTCCTGGACAGGTGCAAACATTTGCAGCGGGATTAAACGTTTTAATGGATCCAAAACTTCTCCCTTTTTCTGAAACAATAGCATAATATCACAACATAGAAAAACACACGATAAAATATCAATTGGCAGACTTAACTCAATCAAAACGTGTAAATTAATACACAATGAACAAATAAATTTGATCTGCGATATCTGAATGCAAATGCACACAGTTAATAAAATATTAGAGACAAACATGATTCAAGGCCAAAAAGCAAACAAGTTCATTTTATTCAGTTTCAATAGGTTTACTGTACTTGGTGTATTGAATGATTGTAAGGTGTACATGTCTTTCTGGCAAGTCTCATCTGAACTTGACCTCATGTTCAAGGTTCACCAGTCAATATCAACCTTTCTTGGTTATATCTTTCTTAGAAGCTATAAGAAATAGGTATACTATATTGCACGATGTACCTGTTGTCTGGCAGGGTTCATCTGACCTTGACCTCATTTTATGGTTTATTGTCGATGTTTAGTTTTCGTTATATAAGTAGATATAATTAAGAAGGCCTGTTTCTCATATTATCTAAGCAATGGCTATTTATATGTTGTGTATGATATGAATGTAAGGTGAACATGTCTGTCTGTCAGGGATCTGACCTTGACCTTATTTACATGGATCATTGATAATGTTAATTATATGTGATACTTGTAGTAATACCTCCATTTAACAGACTTTTAACATGTGTTCAGTCATAAGTAAAGTAGTAGACACATGCAAAATTGTGCACTGTTAACGTTTGCCGTTTACCTAATCTACATTTAACTCTGTCAAAATTGCCAAAAATTAAGGGTCGACTGACAAGTTCAGCTTTGGTGGCCTATTATTTTTGGAACATCATTTATGATGTTTACAGTTTACACCCCAGACATCTGTCACAAAATATAAATCTAAATATGCACTACTGAACAGTTCCAATCTGCTATATCCTTCAGCGACATCTTGTTTTTTACAAGAACTTCTATGCAACAGTACACAAATTGCATCTTGGAACCGTTGCATTTTATCATTAAAATCTTTAAGGAAATAAACTTTTCACCTAATATAAATTCGACATATTGCTCATTAGTATCTAAATCACGAATAGTGACTCGATGTAACACAACACATGGTTATTTGGAATATCATTTATTAAAGCCGGTCTGGACCAGTGTCCATAACGGACGGTCTCCTCTATACAGTAAAATACATAAGTATATATACAGAATATAAACAGTGTCAAGGTTTCTTTTAATTAAATATTTGACCATTATAGTTTTAATTCTAAAGATACAGGGATGAATATCTATTAAGTTGACTCTAATTGAAATGTTTTGACCAACCTGGAAATTAATGTTTGAAGAATACACGTATCCCCAGTGTTATAACTAATTGTAATTGCCTCATGTCACCACCTGGTCTGCATGTAAACATGTTATATGCAACCCAGCGGTCAATTGAACAACCTTCCCTGCAGGCACACTTTGTGGAATCAACGTTGAATCTTTGTTGATTTTAGGTTATACATTGATCAACAAATATTCAACATTGATTCAACGTTGACAATGCAACGTTGAAATTAGTACATTGTTTCAACGTTGAATTAACATTGTGTTGAAATACCAACACGGAATCAACGTTGGCTAATCAATATATAAAACCCAGTAGTTGTGGATACCAGAATTGTCAAAAAAGAAGTATTGGACACATCACAATTATTTTTAAATTGACAAGATATTCACATTAAATAAAATATTTAGCAGAATTATCACTAATTGTTGTGGTGATTATAGGATAACACATACAACAATCGCAGTGTATATAAGCATTACTACTTATTAATCATGAACTTCGCACCCCAAATATTGAAATAATAGAAAATTCCAAAAGTTCACCCCACCCCAAAACATAATAATAGAACAAGCATGAATACAGGATCATACAGTAAATATAAAATTAAATATTTGTGAATAACCCCTTCCCCTTTTTCCTTGACTTCTGATGTCAAATATCTTGTTTTCATTTCTTTTTTATCTATTCTTTTTATCAATTCAAAGAGAAAGACGTATACTTCAGTACATAAACAATGGTTGATAACTTGTACTGTAAACAACGGATAGATCTATTTAAATAATGATTTAAATTTTCGCGGCATAGTAACATTTCTATTTTAAGACTATTCAGATATGCGCATGCGCATTAGGTTTTGTTGCCAAAGTTTGAATATCCGCTAACGAGACCACAGGGGCTTGTTACAATTGCCGGGTTTACTATCCATACGAACCCCTAAAAAAACACAAGGGAGGAAGCTCATTTGCGACAATGCTTCAAATTATTGCTGTAAAATTTTTCTAAGACTTTCACTTACTTTGTGACCTGAATAAATCTGTTCCCACTAAAATTATCTCTTCAATGACATATATTTATTACCTTAAGTAACCTCTATAACTATTGTAATCCTCAAAACAAACTCAACATTTCTGAAATAGAACGAATCGAGGCCATAAATTTTAAAATGAAAGTACTAAAGCGACACCTATAGGAAAATATATTTTCGGCACTCTCGGGTGTTTACCATAAATGTTATGTTTTTCGGAAGTCTACTGTATTTTAGATTTAAATAATGTAAAAATTGGCGGGAATTATTAGGTACACACTGTCTTTCATCCTCATATTGTAGTAAACTCCTGAGAGAGCCGAAAATATATTTTCCTATAGGTGTCGCTTTAGTACTTTCATTTTAAAATGTAGGGCCTCGATTCGTTCTATTTCAGAAATGTTGAGTTTGTTTTGAGGATTACAATAGTTATAGAGGTTACTTAAGGTAATAAATATATGTCATTGAAGAGATAATTTTAGTGGGAACAGATTTATTTAGGTCACAAAGTAAGTGAAAGTCTTAGAAAAATTTTACAGCAATAATTTGAAGCATTGTCGCAAATGAGCTTCCTCCCTTGTGTTTTTTTAGGGGTTCGTATGGATAGTAAACCCGGCAATTGTAACAAGCCCCTGTGACGAGACCACAAGTTATTTCTGCAGAGTTTTTATCAATATCTTTCCTGTATACAGCTTTTACATTTTTATCGTAAGTATTTATATTAATTGTTGTGATTACGTTATCGTATTTTAGAAATGTGAGCATATCATGTTGTTATGAAAACTGTACTGAAAAGTTGAAATTTTACACGTGAAAAAGGGGGATGTTTAGGACAATCAAAGGATTGACCTTAGGATCAGGACAGGATCAGGATAGCATGTTACCATTCCCAAGATATCTTGCAACGTCTCATGAATTTTTATCATTGACTTTTTGAAATTATATGAATGAATCAAGTAAATCAAAAGTAAAAAGAAATTTTAATCGCATAAAAAGGGGGGCTTGTTTACAAATTTGGGATGGAAAGGTCAGAAGCTATATGACTCACCATGTTGGACCTTAAATATTTTACTATCAAAATTGGAGTAGAGTTTTGACAAGGTAATCAAACATAAAGGGTATATGAGGGTGGTAAAAAGTTATTTACATTTATGGCCTTTTTTATCAGTGTTTTGGCGTTTTATTTCTCGTATTTGGTAAGACATGCATTATTGTTGTTTCCTTCTATTTATTTTCCATGTTTTGTGTGGGTAATCTTAATTTCTCGTGCTAGTCCAACATTCAAGTTAAAAAAAAAGTAAACCAGGACTAAATTCGAACTCAGTTGGGAGATTGTTTTGAATTATGTGTTCCCAGGATTTAAATTGCGATCAAGTTATGAATAACCCCCCCCCCCCCCCCCCCAATTCGGATGCAACATGGGAAGGGAAAAGGTGACCGCAGGGTCTTTGTGTCCATTATCATGACTGTGTGATCTCCAATAACGACTGAGTAATAACTTCTAGTACTTTTTTACTTTTTATTTTTCATGCTTCCTTTACCCCAATTTTTATTTTCATTGCAGCTTTTTTTTAAATTTTATTTCACATGTTTCCGTGTTAAGAACCTCCGTTTACCATCCTCGAATATGTCAATTAGACAGATATCCATGCCACAGCACAAGTAATACAGAAAAAGACATAAGTGGATAAAACTTCAATTTGTTCAAATTAAAATGTATTATTTAGGATTTTCTTGCAGATTATAGCTTCTAGTCTATCTAAAAGGAACTGTAGTTGAGACTTCAAAGGACAACTGTTATTTACTTTAGTTTTCACCGGTTCTTATGCTTTTGATTTATACTTTAATTTAAAGTAATATCATTATGTATGAAGTTATTAATAGTTAAATGTGTTGAACAGATTAAACTTGACAATGTTACAACTTTTGATTTTGTAGATGTCATCACGAAGACCTCGATGGAATCAGACCTAGATGGAATCACGGAACAGCAATTCAAGTGTCTGACAAAACAATAAACTTTCTAAAATTGGCTCCAAAATGACAAGGTGTGAGAAAAAAGAAGTTGAAGTTTCACTATTAATAAATACATTTATTTAATTTTATCGTATTGAATATTTCTCTCTAATCAGTGGTTGGACATTAGAATACATGGGGTAGGAAATGTCCGAACAGCAAACTTTGTTTTATATCTTGATCACTCAGATATTTCAAATAGATATTGAACAATATTTGTGTATTAAGGGTTGTGCTTTCGAAATCAATATTTCTCTTGGATGATAATTTGTGTTGTTATATGCATATCGTTAATGTTAAAAAAAATCTTGGTGGTTAAATTATGGTTCGTAGGAAAGCCCTCAACACACATATTTGTTATTCAGTTTATTGGTTGTTATCATCATCATGGTCAAGCCATGCTCTCATCACACGAATGTAGTCACTCAGTTTTATTATCGAAAATTACTGATATTTCATAAGTAATTGGCAGTCAATGGCATCTATTCAAAGTTTTGTGCACCCAAACACTTTTTATTGTTGTACCTATTGTTAACAAGACGACCATTAACCAAAGAACAATATTTATATATCTTTGGGTTATCATACAGTTTTCAACAATGAGCTAAAGCCCTCATCATGTCAAATATAACCAGACAATGACTTTATTTAAAGTTCATCAATTTTGTTTTGAGATTAATTTTTCGAACTTCTGTCTTGTGGAGCAGTTATTGGACCAGGTTTCCTGAGGCAGAATTTTGCTATGGCATTTTGCATGTTGAGCGCCTTAAGAAGACAATAGCTTGAATATTGCTACAGTATAAAATTATGGACTGCAAGACAAAGAAAATACAGGATGAATGAAACTTATTAGTTTAGGTGGAAACACAGTTGAACACAACCACTAACCAATTTTGATTCCGTGTTGAATACTAGTATTGTATTCACCCTGAATTCAATCTGAATTCAATTAAGCTATTGGTTGAAACAATGTTGAAGCAACCATTAATCTATATAGATTCAATGTTGAACATCAACGTTGATTCAGCATAGGATTTCAACGTTGATACAAATTTGCAAAATCTAATAATAATTCAACATTGATTCAACCAAGGAGGTTATATTAGAAGGAGAATGAACACTCTGCTTGATACAAAATGAACATCCCCAGGATAGCAGTTCGATCAGAGAAAAATGATAAAAATATAAAGAAACCGACATGTTTATCACCCACTTGACATGGCCCTCTGATGTACCAGGCTGTTACCGCGAGCAGTTCGGGCTAATAGATAAATCGCATATGTCACGTGGTTGTTATCAGTGAGTGGGTCATTAAAGTTCAGGTGTAATTTTGGTAACAATGCAGTATATAGGTGTTTATGATATGGAAAAAGATTGGACGCGCAATTTCAAAATCAATCGTCTGTCTACCGTGAAAAACGATAAAGAAATGACAAAGTTATGAGGGTTTAAAGGAAAGTTAGTGTGCGATTTTTATTCAACACTACATTGCTTTAAACAAAGATTTTCGCTTCACCTGTCAATTCCTGTTGATGAGAATTGGCAGGTAATAATCATAGAAAATATACGAATATGCAAAGTATTTTAGTTACGGTGACCGGTAACGACCGGAAAGAATATTTGCAATTGAAACATAGAGAAATTTATCGGGAAATAACGTAAAAGTGCTTTCTGTTGGTATTAACATTGACCGCAATGAGACGGATATTCGTTTCATTTCTATTGGTTAGAAGTTAACTTTTAACATAAAATTTAAATTTTTAATTACTTAATAAAAAATATCACAAAAAATCGTATTAATATATCAATAATTATATTTCCGGTCAGTTTATGACACCTCGGGTGTTTCCGTTCTTACTCGGGTATGTTATTAGGACAAAATCTCCCTCTGTGACAGAGTCGATCTCAAGTAATTAACACCCACTTACAGAAAAGTCGGTAACATTTTATGTGTAATTATCGTCTTTCGTCCTCTCTCCTTCTAATATAACCTCCTTGATTCAACATAGAAAATAAACATTGATTCAATGCTAAATCAACGTTAATTGTGTGCCTGCTGGGTTTTACAAGGTCATGTTTTTCTTAATAGATATTCCCCTGTATTTATTTTATTCAATTTAATAAACATTTTGAGAATATATAATCATAAATATAAATATAAATATAAATATATATAATATATATCTATATATATATTTTAAGCCCATCATATTGTCACATTGAGTTGTTAAAATTGACCCCCTTGTTGCAAAATCGAACATATCAGTCAATGGAAGAATTTTTCATGTTGTTCAAATTTGTTTCACAGAAAATCAAACATTTTTTTATCAGTGTCTGCCTAAATATATTTTGCCGATATCAATAAATGCAGGTAGGAAAAAATGATATTGTTGGAGAGAGGCGAAAGGTATCAAAGGGACATTCAGACTCGTAATTTGGAAATAAACTGACAAAACACTATATATGTAGCAAAGAAGAATTAAGACCAATTTGGCAAGACACAACAATACCTGAAATTTCCGTATGAAATTGGGTCCCTCTCCAGAAATATTTTTCGGCTATTCATATCGTTAGTAACAACAATAATTTTTTCTTGTTACTTTTCGCTGATGATGGTAGCCAGTACCTTTTCTTTATCTGTTATAGTTTTTTGTATAAAAAAAATTGAATCTCTTTTTTGATGAAAACAAAGTAATTATTTATCTCGTCATGAATTGCAAGGTTTTTTTTATACGACAGCAATTTTTTTAGGGGGTCGTATATTGGTATCACGTCGGCGTCGTCGTCAGCGTCATCCGAAGACGGATGGTTTCCGGATAATAACTTTCGTATGAAAAAATAGAAATCTATAAAATTTTAACACAATGTTTATAACCACAAAAGGAAGATTGGGATTGTTTTTCAGGGTTATGGTCCCTAAGGTTTAGGAATAAGGGGCCGAAAACAAGCATTTATCTAGTGTCC
The DNA here is from genome assembly GCF_965363235.1 of Mytilus galloprovincialis. Classification (NCBI taxonomy): domain Eukaryota; kingdom Metazoa; phylum Mollusca; class Bivalvia; order Mytilida; family Mytilidae; genus Mytilus; species Mytilus galloprovincialis. The sequence goes on along the minus strand of NC_134842.1, from coordinate 61,979,032 downwards.
GGACAATAAATTGTGTATAAGTATTTCAATTATTCTGAAATTGTACCATAATGTTTAATACCATAGAATGAAATTCAAAACAGTGTGGCTGTGGCCATTGATTGACACATTAAATTCATCCATTGACTGGGACAATTTAGGTGAACGTTTGTAGTAGCTGATTTTTAGTAGTTGAATCAAATAAAATCAACGCTTTATACAATATACCATGCAATATTCACTTTTACTACCAACTGATAAATTAAAGCAATCTTTACCACTCAGTGATCTCAAGCACTTTGATTACCATTCTAGGGTAATGTCCCTTTTCAAGTGGAAAAATTGAAGTATTTATTCGCTTCTGTTCTCTTAATTTACGTTTGTCTTAACTAAATGTAATGAAATGTGTTATATAATGCTTATTACCTCTAAACTCAGTTTAAGTTTATTTTTTGGCAGCTTCACTTTTACAGTTCTTGAGTTATGTCCCTTTACAACGTTATATGCTAGCGATGGAGTGGCAGATCCAGGAGGAGGGTTCGGGGTGGGGACCCCCCTTTTTTGGAAGATCAATGCATTTGAATAGGGACATTTAGTTGGAACCCCCCTTTTGTCCTGGGTTGGGACCCCCCTTTTAAAATTGGTGGACCCGCCCCTGCGATAGCATCATCTGTGTTCCTTTCGACCCATTTCCCATTTATTTGTTAGAAGTTACTATTAATTAATAATAATTTCAACCATGACTGTATGACATTTTAATATTTTATTATGTATTTAAATGAGTACTTATTGTTTCAAACTCCGTTAGAAATTTGAATTGAGATCATTTTTGATATAAAGGAAAGGGGAAGGTTAAATAAATTTTGGGGTGGGGGTGGGGGGTGGGGGGGGGGGGGGGGGCAATTTTTCTCATTTCAGATTTCGGAAATTAAAAAGAAAATTTCTCAAAATATTTTTTTTTACAGGATTAATTCTCAACAGCATAGTGAATTGCTTTAAAGCAAGAAATAAATAATTTCCCATTTTCCAATTGGGTTTCGATTTGTGTCATCAGTTTCTGCCAAAAAAATGTGACTCCTTTGTTCCAGAACATTTTTTGGCTCACTTTTCGAAAGAGTTCGATTTTTTTAATCATCTGTGCGCTCTCTTCTCAAATTGATTTCTTTTTTTTTTTTAAATATTTCAGATCAAACTTTCGTAACGTTAGAGAACGATCATTTCTGATTCCCATTTTGAGCCCTTGCTACAGTTTGAATAATAAAATTTATAAATTCTAACGAAATTATCTTCATATAGATATAAAGCATGCGATTATTTGTATTGGTGTTTCAACACTTCCAGCGACGTTTTTATTATATTTTGACGCCGACGCCCCGTTGAACTGTTTTGAAATACTAGTACTTTTACCAGACAGTCACGAGTTACCAGACGCATATTCTATCTATACTCATCGTACAATAACTAAAAATATATATAAAAATAAACTGTCGACACAGAGATATGTCTCGTCTGCCCTCTGAACATTCGGAAGGAGACCATCTGATGGACAGCAACATTGCTAGTTAATTAAGAGACACTGGACCATGACCTGGGGAACAGGACCTCAGTTTAGTCACTTCACCGATAGTAATGCAATTTATAGAAAATAATTATCATTGATCTATCGCAAGTAGTTCCTGTCAAACTGATTTTAGCTTAACTTAACTAGAAAATTGCGCATTAATTACTGTTAGTAATACAACTTTAGAGAAAATAATCATTGATCTATAACAAGTACTTCCTATCATACTGACAGGAACAGAAACTGAGCAGTTGTTGCCACCAACGACAACGTCGGAAAAGCAACACCTATGTCAAGTATGGCAAGACAAAAACCCGAAAAATAAAAATTATATTGCATGCAACAATCCCTTTGAAATTATATTAAAATTTAAGGAAAATGCTGACCCCAAAAAATAGTCTGTGAAAATAAGGATTTGAGCGTTCCCTAGCAGCATTTTGTCTTAGCCTAAAAAATCATATCTGTTTGCGTTAGGACTGTTTTTATCTATTTTGTTTTGATTTTACATGTCATAACGTATTCTATACGTAACTTACCCATATATCTTTCTGTTTTAGCATTTGCTGCAACACATTCTCACCACATCTTGGGAAATTAGTTAGCAGATCATTTATTTCACGTTGCAATTCATTGTCATTTATATCAGTAAAATTTACTTTGCTAATTTTATACATTCGCATTCGCCTGTACACGGTACTTTCCGATACTGACAGCAATTTAGCGATTTCACTTATTTTAAACCCAGTTTCGATGAGTTATGCAATGATTTCTTTTGGAATCTCGTAAACAGGTGGCCCAGCTTCTCCACGTCGCAATCTTTCTGGTTGCAAATTACTATACTTTATACAATATGTTCTCAATTTCATCATTTCTTGGCTATTAGACATTCCCAAACATTGCAATTCAAAGGAAGACAGTTTACAAACTAGGTTAGGAGAAATTTTTTCCCTTTGGAAAACTGGTATAAGGCGTTCAAATCTGCAATGTCTTAAAACTTCTTCCATTTTGAAAATATGGCGGTCAAATGTGTTTCCGGTTTCGTCACGTGGTTTTACCTCATCAAGTAATGACATAACCACATCAAAGAATGGCAAAACCACATCAAAAACGGGAATAAACATATCATGCAGTGTAATGTCTAAGCCTTATAAAAAACAAAACCACCATCATTACGAAATAACAGAATCACATCGTGTAATGAAACAACTGCATTACGTAAATCCGTATAGACATCAAGTAATGTTAAAACCACATTGCCTAATGGCACAACTGTTACGGTTTATTTCTTCCTCTGTGATATTTTATCCTGAGGATAATTTCCATAAATCTTATTTTTTATATATTCATTTATATAAAAAGATGACTTACAACTTGATTTAATAAGACAGATAACATTTCACAGGTAAAAACTATCCAGCTGTTAAACATGCTTTTGTTCCAATATATTGTTATGCTATGATTTATCTGATTTCCATATAATCAACAACTACATCTCTGTCCCCAGACAAAACTATTTATATAGTTAAAAATATCATCATAATCAAATTCTTCTATTACTGTTAACAGTAGTAATGTAAATATATTTCTACCTTACTTTTAAATTTATATTTGTACTGAGATTGAAAACAACTCACTTTTACATGTATTTCACTAACCTTATTTAATCATGATATTATTGTCGCAATTGCGATCTTTGAAATTACTTCTGGTTTTCTTCCCTATGTTTCATTATAATTTTCTTTTTAAAAGGATGATATTGACTTGAATATTTTAGGAAATTTTTTCAAGTATGATTTGTGAAATAATTTCCCATTATAATACATTTTTTTTTAACAATTTCGCTTTATTTCAAATACACTATTATTATTTCATAGTATTTTTAAAGGATAAGTTTTTTTCTAATAACTCTTCAATAAGTTAACTACCCAGATAGAATTTCACGGCAAAGGAAAAAATATCCCAGGGAAACATTTTCCTCCGGATAAAAAATAACAACAACTACTGTGACATTTTTTCCTCCGGATCAAATTTCACCCGGATATAATTTTGCTTTACACAATGACGGCGCCCACGATTTTAACATGTTAGAGCAAATTTAATTTAATTGTGGCCTAAAACCCTCAATATGAAACTACAAAGTTACAGAATCCAACAAACAAAAGTATGAATATAGGAATTTAACAAAAATCTAAATTTAACGTTTGAAATGCCATCAATTGGAAAGGACAGCCCAAACCCCCATACAAAAACGGACACGAGGTCAAAAACAGGGGCAACGACAATTAAACACACACTTGGATCAAATCAAGCAACATTTGAATTAAACTATGAGAATATTTATCTATGGAGACGAGCCCTTTTAATTTGTTACTTCAAAATTCTTGGAAGTTATGAAAAAAAGCAAAAGTTGAATGGAATGACTTTAACTAGAAATTGAAACTGATACAAATTGCTGATGATAAACATGCATTTTTAGAAAGAACTATTCAAATCAGCAGTATCGATTACATTGGACAAACAGAAACTCTGATCACTATTTACTATAACACCAAAAAGTAAAATCACAAAAATACTGAACTTAGAGGAAAATAAATTCGGATAGTCCATAATCACATGGCAAAATCAAATAACAAAACACATAAAAAACGAATGGACAAGAACTGTCATGTTCTTGACTTGGTACAGGCATTTTCAAATGTAAAAAATGGTGGATTAAACCTGGTTTTATAGCACTAACCCTCTAACTTTGATGACAGTCTCATCAAATTCCGTTATATTTAACTAAACAGACACAATAAATAAAATAGTAAAAAATAAGCCATTATCCAGGGTCAGGGGACAAGTGAATGGTTACAATCTGAATTTAAAGTCAAAAATGAAACAATCAATAAAATTAAAGAGATTAAACAAAAAGGGAACCTCCCTTGTAATGTAAATAAATTTTTAGTGAATTGAAATCTAAGAAGAATGAACTCATTGATATAGAATCTGCAGATGACCTGGAACCAATAGCCGAACGTGTGCATGCCTATAATGTACCTTCAGAAACTGAAATAGAAAATGACACATTCAAACCAAATATATCTGTCCTAAACAACCAAGAGGAATATTAGGTCCGAACAAACTCGCCACAAAGAGGAGATAACTCAAATAAAAACAACAATACACGACCTAGAAATTGAACTTGTGAGAAAAGACTCCGAATTACAAGTAGTACACAATCTATGTACTAACTTGCAAATTAATTTAAACAAGATAGAAAACACGAATGAACAAATTGACAAAGAAAAATTATTAAAAATAAATAAGAATGAGGATAGCTTAAAAGAACTGGCAAATGAGAGAAATCAAGAAATCCAACAGGTTGTCAAAATGGAACAAAACATAAAAGACTTGCAATATGAATATAAAATAGATTAAGAAGCAGAAGAACGCGTAGAGGACCAAACCTATCATGCAGAGACTAAATCCAAAAATACAAAAGTACTAGTAGAAAGTGCTGTAGAAGATAACACAGAAACCGAAAGAATATCTGAAAAGAAAAACAGTGAGAACAATAGCCTGAGAGAAGCAATAATAATATAAAATCTTATGCCGGTGTGAGAAATCCAACTAAAAGGAAGGACAACAGCCGACACAGGGATACCTACGGTTTATTGATAAAAGGCTCTTCAATCATCAAGGACATTGACGGCAAAAAGATTGTACAAAAAAAGAAAAGTTAAAATTATCACTCGACAAAACAGTGTTTGGAGCAATTCAGTATATGAAATTGTTGTTCGTGTGTTGCTTTGTCAGTTGTATTCTCCAATTTATTTATATTGTAGTCCTGTGGTGTTGAGTTGTCATCTTAATGTTATATTTCACATGGCTATAAAAGGGGAGGTTTGGCATGCCACAAAACCAGGTTCAACCCGCCATTTTTTTCTTTAAAAATGTCCTGTACCAAGTCAGGAATATGGCCATTGTTATATAATAGTTCGTTTCCGTGTGTGTTACATTTTAACGTTGCGTCGTTTGTTTTCTCTTATTTTTGAGTGTAAATTCACATTGCGATAAGACGTGTCACGGTACTTGTCTATCCCAAATTCATGTATTTAGTTTTGATGTTATATTTGTTATTCTCGTGGGATTTTGTCTGTTGCTTGGTCCGTTTCTGTGTGTGTTACATTGTAGTGTTGTTTCGTTGTTTTCCGCTTATATTTAATGCGTTTCCCTCAGTTTAAGTTTGCTACCCCGATTTTGTTTTTTGTCCATTGATTTATGAGTTTGAACAGCGGTATACTACTGTTGCCTTTATTTAAAGATATAGCAAAGCATATAATGTTCCAAATAGGCTCCAATGATATAGAACAGAAAACACCAGACGAGGTTATCCAAGAAATAGAAGAACTAGTCAGAGTTACACAAAGATATAACTCAGATGCAAAATTCACTTTTGGTGAAATACTGCCACGTTTTTTGAGCGACAGATATTATGCTAAATTTTTTAATGAAATCCGCCTTATTTTTAATGTTCAATTATATGAATTATGTAAAGATTTAGATTTACATTTTATAAGGTATGAATTCATTCAGCCTGATTATTTTGTAGATGGAATACATATTAAAGGTCATGGCATTCCAATCATGGCTATGTCCATTAAAAGAGTACCCGATACATTTCTAAATATACAGTTATTGGAAAACAATGAATATAACACAAAACAAATCCTGTAAGAGACAATGGTTGATTTGATTGATTGTTGGTTGCTTAAAGTCCAGTGGCAAATATTTTATGCATATTCAGGACGAGAACAAGTTCACAATAAATACAATAGGTAGGTTGATACAATAGAGGCCATCTGGGATGATGGTCAGGGAAATTTGGACTGCCACTGGAAAATGAGGGTATATTGGATAGGGTCAGAAATTTTGCCTTGCAACAGGCCACCTACGGACCCCTCAAAGAGTTGTTGCAAGGGTTCTTAACGTGCAAGAGACAATGGTATACCTTATCAAATGCCAAGTTCAATGACAAACAGGTAGCAAAGAGGTCATCAAGCTTTCGAGCAAAAATCACATTTTAATAACCCTATACATGTAGGGAGTGAAAGTGCTATGAATGGCAGAAATGAAATTGTAAATATGATGGAACTCATGTTACAGGAAATGAGAAAGGGTCAGTGGTAAATATGTCTAAATGTTTAGAAGAAAAATGTAGCCATATACAAATGATATATCCTTTTCATACGTTCTGATTACAAACTTATTTTGTCATATATAGGACTCAAGGACAAAAGGTCCACAGTTGTGCAGTGTTATACTGATGTTTTATTTTAAAAGTATAAGTCAAGAATATGTATAATCTGCACTTCAAAAAATTCAATATAATTCCTGAAGGATAGGAGATAATTCTTGAAATACTGTTTATTTATTAATTTAATGTCAAATACATTGCATATATTTGTTTCGAGATATGAATTTCTGTATAAAAAAGGGTTTCACAGACATACTTTTCATGATGGGAACATTTTCCACAAACTGTCATTAAGAAATATACTTGTGGTATAAAAATAAGATTCAAAAGAATTTTTTTTCATTATTTTGATAGGTTTAAAGTGTGACAAGAAACAAATGAAAATTATGTGACAACTATGATGATATATAACATGTTAATTTAAGGATGTTCATTGTTGTATCTTCGTTATAACAACTGGGCTTTAATATTGATTTTTCTAAATTTATAGAACGGAGTTACTTCCCATAGACCATTCACAAGGTAGAAATTCTTGATTTTATTATATGGGTGGTGTAAAATAGAAATAGAATGAAAGGCCTTAAAATATTGATTGTTCTTAATATAAAGAATAGAGTTACCTCCCATAGACCATACACAAGGTAATATCATTTGAACTTAACATTGTGAATATTGAGGTTTTCAGGTTTACAACAAAATAAGAAAGATTTATATGCTCAAATGTCAAATTGTTTTAAAAATTTATCTATATCCTCATGGAAAGTTTACGGCCTTGGAGACAAACTTAAAGATGATTTTTTTATTGAGAATTTAAAAGGTGACATAAACATACTTTTAGAAACCTGAAAGGGAGAATCTAAAGAATTTAAATTGGAAGGCCATTGTATTATCTCTTAGTCCCGTAAAAAAGAAAAAAAGCAAGAAGGTAGAGTGGGGTCAGTATTGTTACTATTAAAAAGCCATACTTTAAAGGCATTACAATTTAAAAGAAGCAACAACCTCGCCAAATAGACTATGGCTTAAGTTAAATAAGAACCTTTTAGAATTTCTACATGATATGTATCTGTGCGCTCTTTATATACCACCCTTTTCCTCATCTCACTACGATAATGACTTAGATTTTTTAGGAAATGAGATATCTTCTTTCTCCATGAATGGACAGATAGTATTGATTTGGGATCTAAATGCTCGAACTTGCCAAAGAGCTGACTATATTGTAAATGATTTTGATCACATCAATAATTCTGATGGTTTTGATTTACTCCCTGAAAATTATATAACTGATTCAGAAATTAAAAGAAACAATCAAGATACTTCTGTCAATACAGTTGGTACAAAGTTATTAGACTTGTGTTTGTCTTCAAGGCTGCGTTTACTCAATGGTCGATTTTTAGGCGACTCATTGGTATTATACATGTATGTCAAGCAGTGGATTTAGAACTGTTGAATATGTTGTTGTTAGCGAGAGTCTCCTGTCCTCAGTCAAATATTTTAAAACAAACGATTTTACTTACCTAACAGATCATATTCAAATAACTTTATATATGAAGTGCTCTATAAATATAGATAAGGAAATTGGCCTTGAGGAATAAGAATGGCACTGGATTAAATCATATAAATGGACAGAAAATTCTAAACTTAAACTAATTGAGGCTTTATTGACCGAAAATGTAAAGAATGAGATAATAGAGTTTGAATGGTAAATTATGAGGAAAATCAGGTTGGTGTTGATGAGGCTACAGAAAAATTGACAAAAGTTTTAGATAGTATTTCAAGCCTTTCTTGTAAAGCAACTCCAAAAACTAAGAAGAGAAAGAAGTTTGGTCAGACAATGTTATATATGAAACCAAGCGTCAAATAAATAAAATAGGAAACAAATAAGGAATCATCCAAATAATAATAGTTTAAAGCAAAAGTTTTTTGAGTAAAAAAAAACATGAAGAAAAAGTATGAATATAAACAAAAACTTTATAATTGTTTAAGCGAATATAACAATCAAAATCCAAAGTAATATTGGAACATTTTAAAATCACTTAAGAATAAAACAGAAAAAGATGAAATGCCAGAGGTAAAAAATGAACAAGTTTTAATAAAATATTTTCAAGATGAAGGTAAACCTTCATCTATAAATATTGCTTTTATGATAGACATTAAATCACAATTAAAGATATTAGTTAATAATATAGACTTCAAAGCTGAAACAGATGCTCCAATATCTTGTCCAGAAGTAAAAAAGGTAACCAATGGACTTAAACTTCAAAAGTCTGCTGGACCAGATATAATTATAAATGAAATAATTAAAACCTCAAATCAAGTGATAATTAAGTCAATTGTTAAAATATTTAATTTAATTCTAAAAACGGGTATATACCCAAATTCATGGAAGGACTCGTACTTCATAAGAAGGGAGACAAATCTGATCCCAATAATTACAGAGGTATATCTTTAATCTACCTAAAATATTCAATGCTGTACACAATAATAGACTAATCACAGTTGTGGACACACAGCTGAATAACTGTCATTTGGCTTCAGAGAAAACAACAGAACTGTTGACAGTATTTCCAACTAAAATCTTTAATTAATAAATATATACACAAAAATAACAAAAACATCTATGCATGCTTCATTGACCTAAGAAAGGCATTTGAGTCTGTATGGAGGACAGCCCTTCTATATAAATTATGCAAAATGAGAGTACGAAAGTCTTTTAACAGAGTAATAAAACAACAATATTTAAATACAAAATCCTCTTTAAAATATAAAGATCACATCTCTGATTATTTTGACATTACTAGAGGTGTGAAACAAGGGGACTCATTAAGTCCTACTTTGTTCAATATTTTAATAAATGATATCACTAAAGGCTTGGAAGATGACAACTGACGTCCATTAGAACTTATAAATAGTAAACTAGGCTCCCTCCTGTTTGCTGATGATCTGCTTTTACTCTCAGAATCTAAGGAGGGTCTCCAAAATAGTTTAAAAAAGTTTCCGCGTTTTGTGAAAACTGGCAGCTTTCTCTAAACATAAATAAAACATAAAGTCTGGTCTTTTCAACAACAAAGCAAAAACCTGAAACATCTATACTTGCATATAAAAACAAAAAAAAAGAGAGAATGTTTTAGAATATCCTTACTTAGGTCTGCTGATTAAATCAAATGGTAATCTCAGTCATCGTACAGCTGAATTAACAAAAAAAGGAAAAAAGGTTTTGTTTTCTATTAAAACATATACTAATTATATTGGCAGCCTTCCTATCAGAGAGTCAAATAACTTATTTGACACCTGAGTGAGACCTATATTGACTTATAATTCTGAAATAACATATTTAGACTCGTATATAACATATTTCAAAGCTAAAAAAAAGAGCTTTTTACTACGGTAAATCATTTGATTATTAATTTGATGCACATACAATCATTCTTATACGGTTAAAAACAATGAGAAACATCTATTTTTAATCATTAAAATAAAATAAAACAGACCTATAAAAATCCAATTGCACGTGTTGGTTTAATCTATTCATATCTTTATTTATGTTTACATCGCTTATATGGTCATCTGAGGTCAAATCGATAGTTAATTAGATGGCGTCTGGACTAAAATACACACGAAATGAACCTATATATTATCTACCCCATGCTCTGTAAATTGTTTATTTTAGACTTTTGATAGTTTGGATAAATCTTTTACATTGTTATAAATCAAATATGAGAATTTGAGTCAAATCGGTGACCACAAATTTGACAGCTAGTGCCCCTTTAACCCATCAACACCAACACAAGTGAATAAACTAGGATCCTTTATATAAAGAAAGTCAATGGAACTGAGGACAGGGGACCCTTTAATATTTACCTGAATTTGAATATGTATATTGAGTTACTAAGTGTAAAGTTTATATGGCAATAAAACTTTGAATTGAAAAAAAAAATGAATTGAATTGTTAATTATCTAGATGATTTTTGTGCTAACATTTCCCCTTATCTTGTTTTGTTTACTTTGCTTGAGATGTCACAATAAATGCAGAAAATACAAAACAAAAAAACGAGTAATCCAGGTCTACACTTTTGTTTCGAATAAGCAACAGTTTCGAGATTCCAACAAGTGCGTTTTTTTCAGAGTTTTCATTTATAAGTATGATTTCTTATCAAGGATGATTGCTCTTCATGTTTCAAAATATTAACCTTTTTGAAAAGACCATCAAACGTTAAAAGTTTATGAATAACGGTACTTTGAAAGAAGGAAAAATATAGGTAAATGTACTTGTTTTTGAGATATAGCCATTTGAAATTGGGGAGGGGGGGGGGGGAATGATTTTCTCTAGCGTTTTCATACATTTAACTATAGAACCCTTTTTTTTATCAAAAACTATGAAAAAATAACAAGGATTTTGTAAATTTTCAAAAATGGGCTTTTAACATCCTTGTTTTAAATTATAAAAAGAAAAGCATTTTTTTTTATTGGCACTAAATGGATAAAACTAGAGGATTACGAACATCCTTCATATAAAGTATAACATAAGATAACCATCCGATAGGAATAGTATAAAATCCAAGAGAAATAGGACTGTTACAAAATAACACTAACAAACAATAAACAATGAAACATACAAATTAATTAGAATAACAAAGGATATAGGATATCCATCTATGACACAAAATCATTATATGCACGACAAAAAACACAGAAAAAAGCAAAGAAATAGCGTTTTATTGATGTCCTTTGTCTTAAAGTCACTGTGAGGCTTCTAATAATGATCATACATATCTTACCTCACTGTTAGTTTGAGACGGCCTCTAGAACCGGCTTGAACGGAATTCTTTCCACAGATAATTCGGATAGACTTTGTAAGATCTAAAAACTACACAAACCGACCCTTTCAAAAAGAACATACTGTAAAGTAGTACATATTTAAAACAAAAGAGTTCCTACGCATCGATGTAAATATCAAACTATGTAGCACATATTTGAGTAGTTTAGGTATCACGAGTGATGTATTGGTAATCCTTGTAGAACACATTTTGACTGATAATTTTGACTGATTTAATTTTGGATGCAACGCGTCTTCTGATTGGCTGACGTCGTTTTGTTTATCAGCTCATATACATTATTTTGTCATGTGACCGTGACGTCATCAACGTTTTTTCAAGATTTACTCCGGTTTAAAATGGAATTTAGAATTAAATTATAAGCAATGACTGTAATAATATTTTCTGCCTATTCGAAATAACATAAAAAATGTTGTGCACACTTTAAAATAACCCTCTTTGCGGGTTATTCAGTGTGCACCACATTTTTGATGTTATTCCTTCATAGACAGAAAAAATATTAGTCATTTCTTAAAAATACACAAATGTATGATTTCAAAGGAAGGTTATTCAAAAGAAAAAAAAAAACAGAAACTGATTGAACCATATCAATTAAGGTCATGCTGAATTGTACTGTTGTTTCTATAATTATAATTCTCACTTATACCTTAAGACAAAATATCAATTTAATTGTTATCTGCTGCACGAGATTAAAATTAATTTGTTTCATTACTCATTTCATATTAATTTATATATCAATAATTTAATTAATATTTTAGTCTAGATTTGACATTGGAGTACAAGGGGTAAAGGAGACCTAATAATAAAAATGACATCATTCGATTTTTTTTTAATTTATGTTATAGACGTTATGTCTAAATGACGTTATTTACAACTTCAATCCTTTTTTTCTTATACCAGTTATTTAATAGTTCTGTTTACCCATTACCATAAAATTCAATTTAAATCTAAACACATAAAAGAATTTTGGGTCTGTATAAATTATGTCTAACCATGGAAGTGTTATAATACATTTTACGTCCATGGTCTGATGAAGTACAGAGGGATTTCATTTTTTCCGATTGGTCTTTTCGCTTTTTTTTTTTTTTTTTATACCTTTTCAATTTTCCACAGGCTTGTATACATAATTTGGCAAAACCACAAAAAAAAAAATAGATATCCACGAACATGTAATTTTTCCTCAATCAACAAAAATTGGTTCCCACGAAAGAAATGAATCCACAGTACTTCCAAATATGTATGAATGACATTATTTCAATTTAAACTACGTGACATGTTTATAGATAACATGTTCAAACATATAGTTAACGTATTACATGCATAACAAAATATAAAACTTAATAAGATTTATTCCTATGAAGAATAAATCCGGTTATCGGAGGAAAGTGGGCTTACGTTTTGGGAGTTGTCCCGCTTTGAACACGTGGTGGAACTTGTTATGTATTATGAGTCACGTTAATTATTTTAACCTTGATAACGGTGACGTCATCATTCTTTCTTTACCACGTACGATACAGCAGAGGGAAGACGCAAAAAATTGGGTTCCGTATGAATTAACTAATGTTTGTTTCAAAAGTTAATAATATTTCTTTGATGTGGTATATGAAATGGACTTTAAAAAAATCTTATTTTACTGAAAAGGTTCGGAAAGTTTGAAAGATAGGAAAAGCACATGGTTTTGATCCAGTATAAAATAGTGATAATAGTGTTAAAGATTTTATATCTTTTGTTGTTTCTTCTGTAAAGAGTTTTTAAATATTTCATTGTAAATTTTTAATTGTTGGTTTAATTCAGTGGAAATCATGAATTATATTTCCAAAAATAGAAATTTTAACAGACCCGTAATTTCAGATAAAAACTGCGCACATGGTTTTAAAGACACGTGTCGCATGGACGTCTGCGATTTTAAAACTATCGTTATATGAAATGTTTCATCTGCTACACAGCAAGCAATTTAAAGAGAAACCAATAATGAATAAATGTATGAAGTTTATAAAATATACAGATCTAACATTGTTGGGTTGATGTTTAGACGAGTTGTATAGATATTATAACTTTTCAACGGTCGTTTCACTAATATTATTGTAGTAATTTTTCAGTTTTAAAAACCAAACATCTTATGGAAATCGGGAAAGCAGATCGTATGTCACAAAGGCCCCCTAAAAGTCCTTATAAATGCAGCCAAAGGCAAAGGGTACAGCAGAGGGGCGTACCGACACCGTTGGGAAACAGATCTAGCAATGTCGTTGGACAGCATACTTCCACGCAAGTTTTAGCTACATGTATGATGACTCCAGAACTTAGGAATGAAGTTGTTCAGATTGTCAATGGCAATGCCCTTATTCACTCTCCAGCTACTGTTAGTGTTACATCTCCTGACTCAGTCAATGAAAGGCAACAATCGAATACAGGTATAACACAAAGTTCTAATATTTGCCAATAACTAGTGCAAATGATAATCTATGTTTAAATGTTTCACAAAACTCGGAACAAAATAATTAATGGTGAATATGTAGATTTAGGTATATATTGCTTTAATACAAATTCAGGCACAGAACAGTAGATACAAATGGACAGCTGATTATCCAAACTAATCTAAGTAAAAAGATTACTGATATTAACACATGGATAGATGCTTTCCTTATTTACATACGTATTTATGTTGGTGTACATTTAGAAGATGCACCTAACTTAACCGAATACATACATGTTAAAATATTTTGTGTATCCGTGTTTCCAGTGCAAAATTTACAAAATCTCTCATTAGAGGGTATTGTTGGTATTGCATACCTACCAGTTTCTATTGATAATGAGTGTGCACTTATTCTTAATTTAGTGATAAAAAAAAAGTTAATCACAGTTTCCATCTTTTATCTTAGATAGTTCAAATTTAATTTAATTTTGTAGAAATCTTCTAGTTTCTGTTTGAAATTACTATTACAATGCTTGTTAAAGGGTATCATATATTTCATTAATTCAGATAATTTATTAGAACCACAAATTTTCTCTGTACTAAGTTGATATTTTAATAGGATTGATTGATTGTTGGTTGCTTTATTCCAGTGGCAAATATTTCAGGCATATCTATCAGGACGAATATTTACACAGTGTCTGTAAATTGTGTCATTTTAGGATAATTTAGTTTGTATCAAGCGGATACATTGTTATGACACAGTGTCTGTAAATTATGTCTTTTTAGAATAACTTAAATTGTATCAAGGAGATATTCTGGTAGGACACAGTGTCTGTAAATTGTGTCTTTTTAGGATAATCTAGTTTGTATCAATTAGATCCATTGATAGGACAAAGTGTCTGTAAATTGTGTCTTTTAAGGATAATATAGTTGTATCAAGTAGATACATTGATATGACACAGTGTCTGTAAATTACGTCTTTTAAGGACAATATAGTTTGTATCAAGTAGATATGTTGATAGGACAGTGTCTGTAAATTGTGTCTTTTAGGGATAATATAGTTTGTATCAAGTAGATATGTTGATAGGACAGTGTCTGTAAATTGTGTCTTTTAAGGATAATATAGTTTGTATCAAGTTGATATGTTGATAGGACATAGTGTGTTTAATTGTGTCTTTTAAGGATAATATAGTTTGTATCAAGTAGATATGTTGATAGGACACAGTGTCTGTAAATTGTGTCTTTTAAGGATAATATAGTTTGTATCAAGTAGATATGTTGATAGGACAGTGTCTGTAAATTGTGTCTTTTAAGGATAATATAGTTTGTATCAAGTAGATATGTTGATAGGACACAGTGTCTGTAAATTGTGTCTTTTTAGGATAATTTAGTTTGTATCAAGTAGATACATTGATATGACACAGTGTCTGTAAATTGTGCCTTTTAAGGATATTTTAGTTTGTATCAAGTACATACATTGATATGACACAGTGTCTGTAAATTGTGTCTTTTTAGGATAATTTAGTTTGTATCAAGTAGATACATTGATAGGACAGTGTCTGTAAATTGTGTCTTTTAAGAATAATTTAGTTTGTATCAAGTAGATATGTTGATAGGACAGTATCTGTAAATTGTGTTTTTTAAGGATAATTTAGTTTGTATCAAGTAGATATGTTGATAGGATACAGTGTCTGTAAATTGTGTCTTTTAAGGGTAATATAGTTTGTATCAAGTAGATATGTTGATAGGACACAGTGTCTGTAAATTGTGTCTTTAAAGGATAATATAGTTTGTATCAAGTAGATATGTTGATAGGACACAGTGTCTGTAAATTGTGTCTTTTAAGGATATTTTAGTTTGTATCAAGTAGATACATTGATATGACACAGTGTCTGTAAATTGTGTCTTTTAAGGATAATTTAGTTTGTATCAAGTAGATATGTTGATAGGATACAGTGTGTGTAAATTGTGTCTTTTAAGGATAATTGAGTTTGTATCAAGTACATACATTGATATGACACAGTGTCTGTAAATTGTGTCTTTTAAGGATAATTTAGTTTGTATCAAGTGATACATTGATAGGACACAGTGTCTGTAAATTGTGTCGTTTAAGGATAATTTAGTTTGTATCAAGTAGATACATTGATATGACACAGTGTCTGTAAATTGTGTCTGATAAGGATAATTTAGTTTGTATCAAGTAGATACATTGATAGGACAAAGTGTCTGTAAATTGTGTCTTTTAAGGATAATTTAGTTTGTATCTAGTAGATTCATTGATATGACATAGTGTCTGTAAATTGTGTCGTTTAAGGATAATTTAGTTTGTATCAAGTAGATACATTGATATGACACAGTGTCTGTAAATTATGTCTTTTAAGGATAATTTAGTTTGTATCAAGTAGATACATTGTTAGGAAACAGTGTCTGTAAATTGTGTCTTATGAGGATAATTTAGTTTGTATCAAGTAGATACATTGATAGGACAAAGTGTCTGTAAATTGTGTCTTTTAAGGATAATTTAGTTTGTATCTAGTAGATTCATTGATATGACATAGTGTCTGTAAATTGTGTCGTTTAAGGATAATTTAGTTTGTATCAAGTAGATACATTGATATGACACAGTGTCTGTAAATTATGTCTTTTAAGGATAATTTAGTTTGTATCAAGTAGATACATTGTTAGGAAACAGTGTCTGTAAATTGTGTCTTATGAGGATAATTTAGTTTGTATCAAGTAGATACATTGATAGGACAAAGTGTCTGTAAATTGTGTCTTTTAAGGATAATTTAGTTTGTATCAAGTAGATACATTGATAAGACACAGTGTCGGTAAATTGTGTCGTTTAAGGATGATTTAGTTTGTATCAAGTAGATACATTGATATGACACAGTGTCTGTTAATTATGTCTTTTAAGGATAATTTAGTTTGTATCAAGTAGATACATTGAAAAGACACAATGTCTGTAAATTGTGTATTTTAAGGATAATTTAGTTTGTATCAAGTAGATACATTGATAGGACACAGTGTCTGTAAATTGTGTATTTTAAGGATAATTTAGTTTGTATCAAGTAGATACATTGATAGGACACAGTGTCTGTAAATTGTGTATTTTAAGGATAATTTAGTTTGTATCAAGTAGATACATTGATAGGACACCGTGTCTGTAAATTGCGTATTTTAAGGATAATTTAGTTTGTATCAAGTAGATACATTGATAGGACACGGTGTCTGTAAATTGTGTATTTTAAGGATAGTTTAGTTTGTATCAAGTAGATACATTGATAGGACACAGTGTCTGTAAATTGTTCCTTTTTAGTATTTTTGATTTGTATCAAGTAGATACATCAGAAACATAGTGTACATGTCTAGTGGCTTTCGAAGCGTTCCGTAAATTGTATAATTATGATATCATTTGGCCACCAATTTTGGAATCACTTAAGGCATTTTTATTGCATGCAACTATATTTATTGCTTATATGTCACTTGAAACAAATTAAATGGGTTTATAGGACAGCTAACTGTTATCCGTAAAGAAAGATCACGTTGCAAAATGTTGCTATTATTGTTATCCCATTCTCAAAAACGGATCAATGTTGTCATGGTACATGTATAGAAATAACAGAAACTAAACTATAAGTCTAGAATATTGTCTAATTTATTTGTTAAAAATATGAAATGCAAAGACCAAAGGTTAAAGTCCCCTTATTCTCTGACTTTGGTGACAAGTACCAGTGTTCATGTGTTCTAAGTTTTAAAAGTTTGAATACATGTAGGAATAATGGATTCAGTTTCATTTTGAATCGGAGATATGGTAAAAACCAATAAGCATGAATAAAGCAGCCACAAGAATGTACACCTTTGCCGCTTAGCTATATATACAATTGGGAGGTTGTTACATAAAATAGCCTGAAATATATATAATTAGCCCGATATATTCACATCTGACGGCGTTACTTTATCTCATGTGGGCAATTGTTTTTTTTCTTATTTCATTACAGGGTAATTTAAATATAAATATATGTGTGTGGTCATTTAAAAGTACGGTCACGGCGGGTGTGTTGTGTCGCTACCGCATTTGTGGCGGTGGTCGAACTCATTGTCCAATAACTCTTGGCATACTGAGCCACTGAATTCGACCATGTGGCGAAAATAGCGACACAACATCTACAAATATATTATGCTTCTTATAATGGAATTATGTATCCGCTGAGCTTCTGTTTCCCAGGGCCAGCATCCGATATATTTTGGAAGCAATAATGTTAATAAGGATATTATATTGATATATAAGGAAATGACATTATAAGGAATAACAATAAGGTGGAAATAAGGAATAAGAATAATGTGGAAATAAGGAATAAGGAATGGACAATAATGTGGAAATAAGGAATAAGGAATGGACAATAATGTGGAAATAAGGAATAAGGAATGGACTATAAGGTTTAATTATATATACTAGGGACTTGCCAATTATGTTTCTCGGCAGTCCCATTCTTTGTCAAGCCGTGGCCGTACAATTTTGTACTTTTGCCAAATAGAATATTTCTTACTTTATATATTTGTATGTCATTTGGCCCCACGTTGTCTCAGATAATAAGATTTATTCCTATGAAGAATAAATCCGGTTATCGGAGGAAAGTGGGCTTACGTTTTGGGAGTTGTCCCGCTTTGAACACGTGGTGGAACTTGTTATGTATTATGAGTCACGTTAATTATTTTAACCTTGATAACGGTGACGTCATCATTCTTTCTTTACCACGTACGATACAGCAGAGGGAAGACGCAAAAAATTGGGTTCCGTATGAATTAACTAATGTTTGTTTCAACATTTTGACTGATAATTTTGACTGATTTAATTTTGGATGCAACGCGTCTTCTGATTGGCTGACGTCGTTTTGTTTATCAGCTCATATACATTATTTTGTCATGTGACCGTGACGTCATCAACGTTTTTTCAAGATTTACTCCGGTTTAAAATGGAATTTAGAATTAAATTATAAGCAATGACTGTAATAATATTTTCTGCCTATTCGAAATAACATAAAAAATGTTGTGCACACTTTAAAATAACCCTCTTTGCGGGTTATTCAGTGTGCACCACATTTTTGATGTTATTCCTTCATAGACAGAAAAAATATTAGTCATTTCTTAAAAATACACAAATGTATGATTTCAAAGGAAGGTTATTCAAAAGAAAAAAAAAACAGAAACTGATTGAACCATATCAATTAAGGTCATGCTGAATTGTACTGTTGTTTCTATAATTATAATTCTCACTTATACCTTAAGACAAAATATCAATTTAATTGTTATCTGCTGCACGAGATTAAAATTAATTTGTTTCATTACTCATTTCATATTAATTTATATATCAATAATTTAATTAATATTTTAGTCTAGATTTGACATTGGAGTACAAGGGGTAAAGGAGACCTAATAATAAAAATGACATCATTCGATTTTTTTTTTTAATTTATGTTATAGACGTTATGTCTAAATGACGTTATTTACAACTTCAATCCTTTTTTTCTTATACCAGTTATTTAATAGTTCTGTTTACCCATTACCATAAAATTCAATTTAAATCTAAACACATAAAAGAATTTTGGGTCTGTATAAATTATGTCTAACCATGGAAGTGTTATAATACATTTTACGTCCATGGTCTGATGAAGTACAGAGGGATTTCATTTTTTCCGATTGGTCTTTTCGCTTTTTTTTTTTTTTTTTTTATACCTTTTCAATTTTCCACAGGCTTGTATACATAATTTGGCAAAACCACAAAAAAAAAAATAGATATCCACGAACATGTAATTTTTCCTCAATCAACAAAAATTGGTTCCCACGAAAGAAATGAATCCACAGTACTTCCAAATATGTATGAATGACATTATTTCAATTTAAACTACGTGACATGTTTATAGATAACATGTTCAAACATATAGTTAACGTATTACATGCATAACAAAATATAAAACTTAAAAGTTCATTGTAACACCACTTTAATTATAAATGTAACTTCATTAGATATATCGTTAGTTCTAATGTCAAATTATTGCAATTAATATAAATGATTAAGATTAATTAGTTCAAATTATTATCGTAATCGTATGTAGCTATCGTGCTTTTGTGTTTTGTTCCATTTCGTGCATCTCATCTATAAATATTATACAATTACTGTCTTTTGGTGAGGTAAATATGCGGTTTTATTGACTTTTGAAAAACTGATATTCACTGAGGCCATAACTATAGATTAATTCTTTAACAATTTCAAATACTATCATTTCCAAAAATTAATTCCATTTCATTACTTGAATATATAGTTTTATAGTTTCCAAGTAGTTTTATGAAGAAAATTTATTCAATTTTTCGAAATGAAAATACTTTATTAAACCAAAGTGACAGCTTTTACACCAAACCATTTAACCATGATTGTTATGGTAAAAACCGCCAAAATATTTCTACACCAAAACATCTCGATTTGATTTTAGTTTCAAAAAAGATTTTATGCATTCGTAGACATTTCTAAGGCTAAAGTACTATCATGAAGATTTTGAAGTCTGATACGAATTTGTCTGTAGGATGGCAAAAATACCAGTTGAAAAAAACCAGATCTAGGAGCCCCTGGCTGTCTTTAATTTATTTGGAGGAGGCCACTTCTAGTTATCTTAAGATATAATTATCGTTTTTTACTTGCCACTTAAATAGTTACTGTCAATTAAAATTATTTAAATGAAAAAAAGATACATGTTTTAAATACCAATGAGACACGTCAGAACTAAAAATAAGGATGAAAACAACTGAACGTTTTTTCTGTGAATGTCATACTGATCAAAAAGAGCCTCCCTATTTACGAATTAAGAGGTTATTTCCTTCGTGCTGTCTTCACAATTTGTCAGTTAAAAATGTACTGTTGATTTGCAATCAACGAAATCACATCATACTCAATAGAGTACATACAAATGGCACAAGCAATAATCATCATCATCATTATCATCATCATCATCATCATCATCAACATCGTCATCATCATCATCATCATCATTATTATCATACAGTATTTATTAAGCGCATTACATAATATCAAAATTACCCTAAACACTTTACAACATATATCCATTCACATATATAAGTATTAACAATAAAATATAAGCCTATGTTATACATTCCTAAAACAAACAGATTTTACAAAATATTGCATTGATAAACACTAAAATTAATATAAAATGGTCATTTTAGAATTAAGGAGATATTGAAACTGTACCAATAAAAGAAGGTTTAAAATTCTAAAATATTTGCTAAAATTCTAATGACCAATAAAAGTAAGTTAACAAATTAAAAAAAAAATATTGATAAAAAATACAAAAATTATATGATATAAAAATTCTTTTAAGGACTATGAAAAGCATATATAAATAAATGAGTTTGTCAGGTTAAAAAAAAACGTTAAAAAAATGGGTGTTCCGTAGATCACTTGGTAAATCATTCCACAGAAAGGCTGCTGCTTTGTCAAATCTTCTTTCCCCATTTGTTTTAATTCATACACTTGGCGTTGTTAAAATCATGGCATTTTCATAACTAAGTGCTCGCATTGGTTTGTATATATGAAAGAGGTCTTGTAGGCAAACTGGTGTATCCTCGTTCAAAGCATTGAACACATGCACACAAACATGCTTATACTGACATCAATATGTTACGGGCAGCCTAATTACCATGGCTGATGTGCTTTAAATAGATGTTGCAGGGAGTTCATACAATAATGCGTTCTCATAATCCATACGAGAGGTGACAAGAGAGCATACTAACGTTTGACATCCTTTTTCGATAATTAATGGATTAATTTGTCCAATGTTTCTGATCTGATTGAATCATGATTTTGAAACAGCACTAATTTGTTTGTCCAGTGTCAATTTAATGTATAATTCATGTGAACACAACATTAAACGGACCCTCTTTAGCCTCTGTATGTGATATTTGCGTATTAAGAGATATGGGAGTGCTGTTGATGCCTGTTTTTTTTTTTTTTTTTTTTAAACTCATTGAATAATGACTAAAGAGGCTAGCAATATCATATTTACTTTAATCGTTTAACATTCATTTATTAACTTTGAACTGAAAACAGCACTCTTTTTTAGATACGGATTTAATATTTTTATTAGCAAAACCCCAATTGTCTATGATGTTTATAAATTGTTAATTGAAGATTAATGCAAAAAAAAAACTGGGCTTCTGGGCTCTTATGTTTGTGACTTATATATGGTTTTTTTTTTTTGCAATAGAGTATTTATTCAATCATCTATAAAAAGATATACATGACGTCGTCTATCTAAGCAGTCAACAAACATCAAGTTAAAGTCTTAGGAATTTTTGATTAAAGCAGTTATGATTTTAATAACTATGTTGATGTGGAACAACATGTGCTATTGATGATTAAAAGGAGATGAGAATGAATGAATTTAATAGTTCCAAGGATATTAATCGAAGTCAGAAAATCAACGAAGACGATGTTTTTAAATTTGAACCATTACCTCCTAAATATCTAAACAAGCTAGGCACATTTTGTTTTCCGTTAAGCATTTTGTATAAAAGTTCCAGTCTTGGGCAAATGATTTGACGATGAGCTGACGTCCAGCAACGAGTTGACAATTGCTAGTTTTAGCATTGAAATTAACTCCAAGACATGCTTCATTTTTGGCACATTCCAAAAGACAGCTAATTGTGGAGGGCTGCATAACGATATTCAGCAGTGTCATATTACCATACTTTCCAGGCTCGCCACAGTAGTGTCCAGTAAACATAGCTAAAATATTAAAAGATTATATGTCATTACTTCACAGGGAATATTGGTACATATATCTTGTCGGTGGTATGTATGTATCTCATGCGCCGTCAGACGAATGGCAAACAGAGCTTTCACAGTGTTTTTGTTTACATATGACTGTGAAGTTTGATGTACAATACTTTTGTACTGAAGTGTCCTGATTTCAACACTAATTACCATGTTTATCTATGTTTTCCCTTACAAGGAACACGAGCTCATATTCCATGTTTAAGGTAACTAATCAAATTCAGGAATATTTCATCCCAATATAATATATGTAAAGTTAACAGTAGTATACCGGTGTTCAAAGGTCTTAAATCGATTGAAGGAAAACAAATCCGGGACAGAAAATAAAACCGAGGGAAAGACAACTATATAAAGAGTGCCACAAAGGAACAACAGGAACGAACACTTAAGTGCAACAAAAATAAACGCAAACATACATAGAAACCAAATATTTGATAAGAACTGTCATACTCCTAACCAGGTACAGGACATTTAAGAAAACAACGGTGGGTTTAACCTGGTTTAAAGACCAGCCAAACCTCCCGCTCTATGACAATGTTTTCAAATATCGCTGAAAGGACAACACTACGTGACAAAACTGCAGCTCAAACACACGCAAGAACATTCATTATAGATAAACACACTAACAAAGGATATAATAGTCGACCCAACGAGCAAACCACAAAACAACCACGAACACATTTCATAAACGACAAACACCACATGTTATATTATTTAAACAACATTGACGCACTTACGGAACTTGCAATCTTGCATGTAATTAAATTTTAAAGATATTTATTACCAGTTAATTAAAAGAAGAACAACAAAAACATCTTTTATTATTTATTTAACTTAAGATTTGATACCTTCCAGATGCTAGAAGTGATGGAAGGCATTTTGTAAACGACGCTACATCTAAGTTTACTTGTAATTTGATATCCAGTATGTGTCAAATACGTTCGAATCAAATCAAAAATGACAAGGATTTGTCATTTTCTGCAAAATGTCGTTGGTCTCTCCTGATACTCCGGATTCTTACATCAATAAAAACTGACCACCACGAAATAGCCATCAAAATCACGTTAAACTTTACAAAAAAAAAACAAGAGTGCACACCCTTAAATGTCTCGCCTTCTATACTAATCATTGATATTATGTTGATAGTCCTAGGTATAAAGCTAAGCTTTATTACAACTGTCACATAAACTTAACATTAACCAAGATAACTAAACAAAGACCAATGAACCTTGAAAATGAGGTCAAGGTCAGATGAAACATGCCAGGCAGACATGTACAGCTAACAATGCTTCTATACAACATATATAGTTGACCCATTACTTATAGTTTAAGAAAAATAGACCAAAACACAAAAACTTAACACTGTGCAATGAACCGTGAAAATGAGGTCAGGGTCAAATAAAACCTGCGTGACTGACATAAAGATCATGAAATATTTCCATACACCAAATATAGTTGACCTATGGCATATAGTATTAGATAAAAAGCCCAAAACTCAAAAACTTAACTTTGACCACTGAACCATGAAAATGAGGTCAGGGTCACATGACATCTGCCCACTAGATATGTACACCTTACAATCATTCCATACAACAAATATAGTAGACCTATTGCATATATAGTATGAGAAAAACAGACCAAAACACAAAAATTTAACTATAACCACTGAACCATGAAAATGAGGTCAAGGTCAGATGACACCTGCCAGTTGGACATGTACACCTTACAGTCCTTCCATACACCGAATATACCAGCCCTATTGCTTATAGTATCTGAGATATGGACTTGACCACCAAAACTTAACCTTGTTCACTGATCCATGAAATGAGGTCGAGGTCAAGTGAAAACTGTCTGACAGACATGAGGACCTTGCAAGGTACGCACATATCAAATTTAGTTATCCTATTACTTATAATAAGAGCGAATTCAACATTACAAAAAAATTGAACTTTTTTTTCAAGTGGTCACTGAACCATGAAAATGAGGTCAAGGACATTGGACATGTGACTGACGGAAACTTCGTAACATGAAGCATCTGTATACAAATTATGAAGTATCCAGGTCTTCTACCTTCTAAAATATAAAGCTTTTAAGAAGTAAGCTAACGCCGCCGCCGCCGTAGCCGCCGCCGGATCACTATCCCTATGTCGAGCTTTCTGCAACAAAAGTTGCAGGCTCGACAAAAATAACTGTTTAAACTATACGATGACATATAGTTTCTTTCTGTCAAGTCAATTGGTGTCTAATGGATAGTTGTATCATTCACAATCATGTCATATTTTTCCTTATGTTTTTTTTATGTCATTTGTTTATTGAAAGTTTATATATGGTTGTAAAGATCTTGTGATTCTTCGTTCTGGTAATACAAGTAGCAAATACAAAGGAATATTTATAATTTAGATCAATGTTTAAATGAAAAACTTCTACACTGTATATATAAGTATATTAAATTGTTTAAAACAAAAGAATGTCATTAAAACGAAATGAAACATCTGGAAATAATTTTAGAAATCTTTAAGAGAAAGCGATGTCGGGCACTACAAATTGTGTGTTCACGAAATAGTTCAAAGCAGACAAATTCATTGAAATCCATCATGATGCTTATATTTTAGCTAGATATCTTACAATGTACCCGGACTGATCTGTCAAAGTAGAACTTGTGATGGTAATTTTCATAACTGTTGATATTTATTATGATGGATATTTTTCTCCCACTCTTTACCATATACCAGTTGCCAGAAGAATATAAAACGTCGACATGAACCTAATAATTGATATGAATTTGTTATCCATGTTTAGCTTTCATTCTGTTTTTTTTTTTTTTTTTTTAGGTTTTTCAAAGTTTGCACTCGGTTTTGGGCTTGCCAATATTTCGACTCGAGCAAAACTGAAGGGGTTTTTATAGTTGAAATGCACATTTAGTAACAATTGAAATGGTTAATTTTATTGCAGATTGATTATGGGTACTTTTAATTATTCTAATAACAATTCCTAATGAGTTTCATATTAGAGAATATGTTGATATTATTGGTCGAGAGGACTTCCGGTAGTTGATCTTGAGGTTGTTTATTTTTCGATAGACGACGTTGAAAATAGTATTCTACATTTATGTTGTTTAAATTAACATTAGCCATTACTTATCTGACGGACGGGAAATAATAGATATTTTACCAGAGTTGACTTTAGCCATTCGGTCACGGGATTTAAAACATTTCACTATTTTCACTGGCTGGTAATGTTGATTAGTTAATTGGTTACATAATAAAATAATCTAACAGTGTTATGCTCTTTATGAGGTAATTTATCCTTATTGATTAGTGTCAAATTATGTAAGAGTTGCAAGTCATTCATGATATTTTTATAATCTGATTAGTACATCAAAGGTCCGGTCAATTTAGTAACTAATCAACCGTAGCATTTACATGAAATTTGTACACTTGTGACAATTATCTAAGTACTTGTATTTTATTGATTAACTGTATAAAAAATAATCAATAAATTCGACTTGATGCAGGTTAAACAACCATTTAACCATAACAATAGACAAATTACAATTGCCAGTTTTCGGTATAATTCGTTGCCCCTCAATCGCTTAATTTTACACCCGCAAATATAACCCGCTATACGATAATATGTACAAGTCTTTTAAAATGTAGCCCTAGTCTTCATAGATCCTTACAGTTTTTTTTTTAAATCAAAATGAAACAAACAACTAGGTAAGAAAGAAATAAACCAATTGGGACTAACTGGTAAACAAGTGGCTTTCTTTAAAAAAAGAAAAGCAATACATGAACCTAAGACCGCTGACTGCCGGGTCACCAAAAGATTGTTGCTGAAGTTGTGTTTGCTTTTGAATTAATAATTGCATGTGAATAGAAGAAGCCCGTTGAAAGTATATATTTACAGCTTCTATTTGAATAGTTATTTTAAAGCTCGACTATTTCATTTATTACTTGGGAATGTACATAATTTTCCCGATTATAACCCTTCAATAATGGCAAATCCTAATTTCCACTAACCGGATGACTTATGCAAATTGCACAAACCTATCGCAATATAAATTTAAGCACTCAGTTTGCTTTATAATCTGAAATTCTGGATGCATTTATTATATCTATCATATCTTTATATTTTGTTTCCTACATGAATGCCTTTATATTGTCAACTCGTATTTGAAGCTGTCTTTACTCGTGGTAGATGTTGTATGCGATGAAACCTGTGGCATGCAATTGATTTGAACCTCTTATGAAGAGACTTATTTTGGTCTCAAAAAACGTCTCAAATTTTAAGATTTCTTGATTATACTTACCAGTAAATCAATTCAAACATTCTACAGGCAAACTTAGGTTTGTCGAAGAATTCAGAAGTCTGTGAATACCTGTACACACTTTCAAAATAACCAATTTATATAAAATGGTATGTAGATATAAAAATATACCAGATTTAAAATGATGTACGCAAGACACGATTTAAGTCTACAAAAAAAGCATAAGTGACGCTCGAATGAAAAAAGTTAAAAGGCTAAATACATTACAAAGTTAAGGAATCTATTCCTCGGGTAGACAATCCTCAGCTTTTCGAAAAGGTACAAGTTTATAATAGGACAGTGACTCAAAAAAGAAACAAAAGAGAAACAACTCGAGGTCAGAATACGGTTAGTAATGATGACCGTGCTCGAAAGTCACATGTAAAGCTCATTCTGCCGTGTCCTGAATTTAGATAACAAAAACGAAAATAAGCTTTCACGAGTGAATTTTTAGTATTGCATGCAAGTAGTATTTTAGCGCACAAAATAGTAAATAGAAAGCATCTCAATGATACTCGGGAACAAGAATACGCATATCTTAATCTAATAGTTGAATTCGAATGTCAAACGGCCTACTTTAAATGTTTTGACTCCGGATTCATTGACATTTTATCCGGAATTTTTGAGAACGCAAACCAATAGTGCGCTTTTGAAATGTGATCTATAATGTGAATGAATCAAGACGTGTAGAATAATTGGTCAACACAATGAATACAATTTTCAAAACCGTACCATAGTACAAATATGTAGATGCTATAAGGTTAAACTATTTTAAAACAAACAAACAAAAATTGAAAACTAACGTTCATGTTAGAAATTTTTTTTCAAATTCTTTTGAATATATATAATATCAATAAATTAAACACGAACGTCAAGTATTTACTGATGGAAATTTTATTTATCGAATAAATCTATTTTCAAATTATAACAATCCACTTTGTGAATATATTACTATACAAAATATAAGCAAAGACTTCTAAATCTATATTAAAACAGTAAAAATAATCATCATTATGGTTGTTATCAAATTTTGTTGTGATTATTGTAAATTATTTTTACGGTTGATGTGAGCTGCAAGGATTTAAAATCATGCTTTATGAATTGAAAACACATAAGTATTTTTATTCGCAACCGTTTAAAATTTAAATATTCAATAAATTTATCTTACTTTTCGTTTTATGAATATATAACAATACAAAAAATTAATAATAGTTACTCATAAAACTAAATACTAAAATGGTATGAAATAATTAATGTTGAAATATAATGATTATTGTTTATAGACATTTTTTGTAGGATGCAAGATTTTATTTAGATATAATTTTTATGTTTTTTTCTAAAAATTAATATCTAAAAATACCAAAGCAGAGTATCTTGTTATATTTGTTATTCTCATCGGATTTTGTCTAATGCTTAGTTCGTTTCTGTGTGTGTTTCATTTTAATGTTGTGTCGTCATTCTCTTATATTTAATGCGTTTCCCTCGGTTTTGGTTTGTGACCCGGATTTGTTTTTTTTTTCTATCGATTTACGAGTTTTGAACATCGGTATACTACTGTTGCCATTATTTGTCATATAAAATACTTATTTCTTAATTGCAACTCTGAAAATATTCAGATTTCAATCATTGTTAGTTTCTTCAGAAACATAAATACAGTATATATTTTGTATATATTTCTTTGATTCCGATTGAATTAATACTTTTGATAAGAATATTATCTTGCTGTTTTCCGATCTAATATTAATATATTAACCAGAGTATTCACTCCCGTAAGTCTATGATGAAATACACAGTATCCCGTGGTTAAATCTTCAAACATATTAATTAGTTTACATGTTATAGAGACAATAGACGTTATAATTGACCCAGATGCTAATAGTGTACAGTGATCGTTTTAAAACAAACATAGTTGCGTCGTTAAGGGCCATCAAAGGACCATATCAAAGAAGTAGATAACAACCTGTTAAAACCTGTATAAATGACCGAAAACCTTCGAGACGTTCCTAGAATTTTATTCTGACTTCCGGCCGAGAAATTTCGAGTGGCCCATAGACACATCCAAAACTCATGCAAAAATAAAATACACACATATGTTATAGTTTAATCAATGTACGCCATTTTATGAACCACGTCGGTACTGTATTAAATGCATTGACTGATCACTGACAGTATTTGGCAATCAACAACTCAGTTTTTATCACATTTTGCAGTAAAAAACAACCAACATGAAATCCTTTAAAGTGTTAATTATGGGTTTTTTTTCTGTAGTCGAGCATCTATAAACCCTGAACCGATACAGTGTACAATAAATGGTGCAAAATAAGTAAGATAACAAATTAACCGAACTCCAAGTCAAATTCAAAACGGAGTCTTTCAACGGTCTTTTATTAAATGGCGAAATCAAAAGCTAAAAACGAATAGAAAGCAACTATCATATTTCTGATTTGGTACATGGGTTTCCATTTGTACAAAATGGAGGATTAAACCTGGTTATATAGAAAGTTAAACCTCTCAATTGCATGACATACGGTTTGAAGTCCATACTATTGACAACAATATGTGAACAAAACCAACAGACATGATATAGAAAATGTAATACATTGGAAAACAACAGTCAACACGGATTTTTATCTTAATCAATATAAAAGCAAACAATCATTTCAACAAAGAAAAACAAAATGGCATAAAGAATTTTTTTTAGCCCATTTGCAAAAATTAAAACAGGTTTTAAAATTTGAATTGAAGAGTTCTTTGAGTTATTACTTTTAATTTTTGCTGACTTAATAGATCAGTAAAGTCTTTGATTTGTTTGTATGTTTATTGTTAAATTATAAATTTTATATCACGAAAACCTTGACAGTGTTAGTAAATATTTAAGCATACACCTTCCTATACCTAAGGAGACTCAAAACTTGATACATTCGAAAAACAACGATTGAGACCACATTATATTGGCTTTTTATGTTTATGACTTTTAAAACATAACCTGTAGATGTTAACAACCTTGACTGTTGGTATTTTGTGGCGAATAATTGTCCTTTTCATAATTGTGAAAAATCGCATTATATGTCCCTCTTGTTGTCGAGAAGACTGCGGGACAAGCAATGTCGATCTCGAAATACTATTGTATCCAAGGCCGACGTCACACCGGCGACGTCAACTTATCTTTTGTTGGTAAAAAGCTAAAGGAAACGTTAAACTGTAAAACTGTTGTTTAATTTTTTTAGAGTGATATAACAAGAAATCATCTAAGCATTTATGGTGCCGTACCCAATGGATCTAAAGAAGCTCAAATCGATACCATCGCCGAACAGATCTAGAAATGCTAGTTCGAAAGATAGATGCAGCGAAGCATGATACAGATTTCGATCAAGATGAATTAACCCCAACACTTAACAACATACTTCAGGAGCAAAGAATACTGAAAACTTGAATTAACAGATACTCAACCTAACGTAAGCAGAAGATATAGATAATAAAAGCCTAGACTCGGATGAGTATTGTATGAATTGAGTAACAGAAATCAGATAGATACGAAATTTTATTCAAATGATCAATCCACATCACAAACACGTCAGAGTGAAACTTCATCACAAATATTAAATGTTGAACATCAACCATTCGTCAATATATTCTTACAGGAAATACATGCACGCAGTCCTTCAAAAATCCGTTCTTACAACCTTGTAACACAGTTAGTACTAATATAAAGTCGTATACATCCGCTAGCAGTCAGAATCACTACTTACCCCCTTAACACTTCCGATATTCATAGGGAACATATTAGTGTGGCAAACTTTCTGGGATTCGTATGAATGCGCCATATATTTAAACCCTTCATTGACCGATGTCCAGAAATTTATTTACCCAAAAGCACAATTACAAAATGAGGCATTACGAACCATATAAAGTTTTGCGCTAACTAACGCATACTACACAGACGCCATTTATATTTTGAAGGAAAACTTCGGACAATTACACAAAATCACACAAGCGTACATGCAAGCTTTATTAGAAATTAAACCGCCAAAAAACCATCTTGTCACTTTGAGATAAAACTTTATGATCAAATGGAAACTTACGTTAGAGAGCTAGAATCTGTAGGCTAATCACAAGAGTCTTAAGGAACATTACTTGTGCCAATAATTTTGAGTAAATTAACCGGAGAAATTAAGAAAAACATTGCCTGTGAACATGGAACAGGCGGCTGGTTATTACGGGACCTCCGAAAGAGTATCTTTAACGAAAAAAACATACTCGACGCAGGACAAGACATTGAAACTTCCCACAATATACAGAGCACGTCGTCTTTCTTTACCGGAACAACATTGATAAAACTCCAACCAAATCAAGCTATAGATATGAGACATACATATCAGCATTTAAAAACTAAACCTTGTGTATTCTGCCACGATGTTCATGCACCAGCGTATTGCATGAACGCATCTGATCTAGAAACACGCATAAATATTGTAAAACGCGAATAATTATGTTTCAACTGTCTAGGTACGCATCGTATACACGAATGTAATTCAAAACACTTTTGACGCATTTGCAACAAAAGACACCACACAAGTCTGTGTACTTAACGTCCATAAACCAGCCCATAATGACAGCCCACAGAATATAAATTTTCCTATTAACAATGAACACTTACAGAATTTACCAACTTTGAATCAGACATCTGTACATCTTGTAAAAGATGCGAATGAAAACACTACAATTCTACACTCATCGTTAACCGATGTACGCACACATGTACTTTTAAAAACTGCCATAGCATCCGTATGGTCTGACCACTTATGTAAAGATTCACATATACTTTTTTGTTGAGGAATCACAGTGATCATTTGTTACAGAGGATTAAGCAATAAAGCTAAATTTACGTTCAGAGGGAATTGAAGTTTTACAATTATCGTCATTTGACAATGGAGACAAAAACGTACGACACTTACATCCCCGATTTCAAATGTTTGGTTTTGAGCGTTCCTAATGAAGGTTAATCCAGAAAAGCGCTTCGGACGCATTAAATTATTAAACGTCTTGTTTCAATTCATTTTTTTTCTCGAAAAATCAACAGTTCCCGTAGAAACAGACGCCGGACAGAGAATACCTATGAACGTTCTGATCATACCTATGATTGCCATACCATTACAGAACCATACCCGTAACACTAACACAGACTGAACTATTTACGGGTACTAAATAGTTATCAAAGGTATCGGGATTATAATTCAATACGCCAGACGCGCGTTTCGTCTACATAAGACTCATCAGTGACGCTCATATCAAAATAGTTATAAAGCCAAACAAATACAAAGTTGAAGAGCATCCATTTACACATGAATTAGTGTCGTTTGAAAACTTTTTTATTGATCGGAGAAGTCTTATATTGGGATATACTCGAGGATGAAGTAGTGCGAGGAAATAATCCAACCGCAAAGAAGTCTAAATTATGCTATTTACTGACTGGACCAATAAGAAACACAGCACCGAAATCGCGGGCATTCAGAGTGTAATTGAAAGTTTATAAACTGTTGCAGGATGAATTTGTGTAAAAGATTTCACAAGTGGAGAATTTCAGGAAAGGGAACATTGAATTATTTTATGGACTTTCGAAGTAAAGTGATCGAGCATATTTGTTTTAAAATGTGAAACGTAATGATTATGGACTGTCAATGTTATGCGATTTTGTATTGTGAACTACGTTAGTTTAACTGTTTAAGATTTTTTTTTAATGTGAGAGAATAAATTTAATCTACATTTAATGTTATCTATCTATTATATTTTAATTTTCTTTTTTAAGTGAAGTACTTGTTAATGCCCCAAGAATGGCGAGAAGACCAAGGGAACGGCAATGTCGATCTTGAAGTACTATTGTATCTAAGGTCGACGTCCCACCGTATCTTTTGTTGGTAACAAGTGAACGTCAAACTGTAAAGCTGTTGTTTAGTTATAAGAGTGAGATAATAAGATTTCATCACCACACTAGTATCTTTCGCCCTCTTTTTTAGCCCTTGCATCGAACTTGCAGGGGAGATACAAGGTTTTTTTTTTTATTATCAGTCCATCCGTCCGTCCTCTTTTTATTTTCATGAGGATTGTGCTTTTTGTTATTTTAAATTGGCGGGGTAGGAAAATTATACTGCCATTTAATTGAAATTAACCCCAGAAATCATAAGAAACTTGAGCACTAAGTTATATGTTCAATGCAAGTAAATACAAGTTCAAAGATAAAGCCATTTAAATAATGAAATAATCCTTAAAACTAACTGTAGCTTTCTTTCATCGTTTTTTTTTTTTTCACAACATGAATTTCTGTTTTACATACAATATAATAAAATTGAGAATGGAAACAGCTGGGAATGTGTCAAAGAGACAACAACCCGACCAAAGAGCGGAAAACAATAAAATGTCACCACTGGGTCTTTAGCTGGTTCCTTAACAAAATTGTGTACTAGTTCAGTGAAAATGGACGTCACACTAAAATCTGAAACCTACAAATGAACGAAAAAAAAAGCATACAAGACTAACAAAAGCCACAGGTTCCTGACCTGGGACAGGCAAAACAAATACGGTGGGATTTAACTTGTTTTGTGAGTTCTCGACCATCTATTCCTCGAGCTTATGCAACATAAGCAAATACACATCAATACGCACAGTAAAACTCAGTGTAAAAGAAGTCCGAGTCCGATGTAAGAAGACGTAATAGAAGAAACTAAGCAAAATTACAATTAATAAAGGACTTCTATCAGTTACTGGTATGCCAGGTACAGACCAGATGTTGTTAAGGGTGTCTACATTAAGACCGATAACAAATTTTAGGAAGGTTTTATTTATTAACCCTGGGAAAAGTTTTGCAAAATTTGCATAGTATTTCATGGTCATTATATTTTGGAAAATATAAGTATTTGATAAACATAGTTAACAAGAAGCTCACAAGTAATGAATCTAAATTGCATCAACCAGTATAGACTGCTCACATTAAAACTAATTTTGAATGTCACAAAGCTCTGATTTATAGTCGATAAGAAAGATGCGACGGAATCTTCCTAGAACGAAAAGACATGCAGATAGACAGGGCGAAACACAATGTATCCCCTCTGCCGGGGTGGGGGTAAAAAGAATTATATTTACAATACACAGAAACAGAAACAATATGCCAGTAGGTTGTTTGATATATCTAAATTTCATCATTTTTCTGGCCTGAGATGAAGTTTAACGAAGAAGGGCATAGTGACAGCTGCAGTTTTCCTGCCATAATGAGAATTTTCACTATTCATTGACCTTAAGTGATATACATGTATTGTATATTTTATGCAGTGAATTCAAGGCATGCCTTAAACAGATTATATCTGCATATATTTATACGTAATAAAACTTTTACTTACAAACGTGTTTCAAAATCCAAATTCCGTCGTTTCCCCATGCCGTCATAATACCCACTCCTTGTATTGGTAAGGGTGTAGGATCAGTCCAATCTATAACCACTTCAGTTCCATTGTCTGTATCTTTAGTAAGAGTTATTCTTCCGAATTCTGTCCAATTAAGTGTAAAGGTAACGTGCTCTGCACAATTTATTATTTCAGGGGTATATAGCCTTAAAATTTCAGTTCTGTACTTCCGACGAAAATATGTGAAAGCGTATCCAGGTCCACAACCCAAACATACTTCATAGAAGTCGGGAGAATTCAAATCAACTGCAGCAGAAAGTAGAATAAAAACGGCATAGCATGCTTTTACGCTTAAGTGAATGGATCTGTTTTGAGCGGGAAATAAATGGTAGTTTGACAGACTGGTGTAATAATCATACACATTTTGTGTTATAAGGGCATCAACGTTTCCACCGTTCTTGGTTTTTATCCATATTTCTTCCAATGCTTGACCTGCAACTATACCAGTTTTCAGATTAATTGTTTATAGAGATTATTCATTAAAAAAGAGGTGGAAAATACTAAAAGTTAATAAATCAATGTTGTGGTAATTTTTCTACATATTTAAGAGATAACTGTATTGTATTTAAGCTCCGACGGCATCAATTGGGGATTTGATCAAATTAGGTTTACTGGCGACGCGTTAGTAATTTATTAGGCCTTTTAAACATTCTATCATAAGGTTAGTACTTTTGTAGACGAAAGGCGAGCCTGATGTACAATTGTGTATCGTGTTATCTATGATGAGTTTAGCAGTATCCATTTAAAAAAATCTTGAAGGAGCAATAGCTAAAGGATATGATATAAATTTAAGATATGATTTTGTTTTGTTTATTAATGAAAATGAAATAGTTACTCGCTTAAAGCAGCCAGATTGGTTCAATTTTGTTCAAATAAACAAGAAACATCGCTAATGAATTATTTATTTGCAAGTAAATAATTCAACCTCATTGCATCTGTCTTCTTGTGACCTTCAATTTAACTCATTAGCTCGAGATTGGTTACGCATGAATTAGACGTGTTGATTCGATCCGAAAAAAGCCTTTATCATACAGGGAAACAGTATGATTGGCATATATCATTTACCTAAAATATGAAATCAAACAGACCAAGAAAATCCAATTGCACGAGTTTTCTATCTATTTATATCTATACTAATGTTTATCTCGGGTTCAACGACCGTCGGCTGTTTTCGGAGATCAACTCGATTGTTATGTAGAAGGCATCTAGTCTTAATTACACACTAAATGCTGACACATATTATCGAGCCCATGAATTTCAATATTTTTTAGACTGTTTATAATTTTGTTATACGATGTAGTATATTATAAATCAAATATAAGATTTTGAGTCATATCGGTGAGCATGTATTTAAAAGTTAGTTCTCCTTTATTCGAATCATTTCAAACTTTTATCTAGTTTAAAAACTATCACACTGGTATAAGTCAAATCGTAAAACTCATGTTCGGCCTATTTTAATAAAATTCTCATATTTGATTCATAACATACTAAAACGTACATTTGATAATATATTCCAGCATTGCGTGTGTATTTCTTTTTATCTAGATGACATCTAATTTACTACAGGTTACCTTCGAAACTGCCATTGGTCATTTAACCGGATATAAAAATAAATAGAAATAGAAATAAAAAGCAACCACTTATCAAATGGGGTTTTCTAGGTCTGCTTGATTTTATATTGTAGATTAAACGGTATGTTTATTATCGTTTTTACATGCATACTTTTTTGTCGATCGAATCACACCAAATGGTTTATCATTGATTCACCTTCTATGTTGACATTCTTTTCCTTTTAGTCTCTCTATGTTTGTGGGATATATCTTCAGCTAAGGGATTGAATTGAAGGTCACATAAATACGGATTCAATGAGGTCAAACTATTCACTTGCAAGTGAATAATCCATCAGCGATGTGTCTTAGCTTAGTTTGACCAAATTAAACCAAATTGTCTTGTAAAAGCAAATGATTATTTTTTTTATGCTTAAACCCCAAATAAATCATACTTTAATATTCTTTATATCCGTAGGTAATGTCCCTGTATACAAATCGTGTCTGTTTTCTTTACACACGTGTAACATTACACATATCAAGGTTTTTTAGATGGCATGAAACTTACCTACAACAAAAGTGAAAACCATCAGAAAACATGTCCTCATTTTCATTTTACACTTCCGTATTCTATATGTTTACTATGGTAAGCTGTATAATTATTTGGAAACAATACAACAGTTTTTGTCAACCAAAGTTTAAAAACCAAGTCATGTAAATGAACAATTTACCTAGTTATAGAATATTTAATTAGGATCAATAGAATTTTCCGATAATTTCTCAATTGATCCAGCATATGTCCGCCCTGTTTTTCTTTTATGGTATGACATGAGTTTCAATTTGCTGTCCATATGTGGACTAAATTTCTGCGCAGTAACTTTTTAGGCTAGGAATTTAAATCACTTATTTTTTTTTTATTGATTTCAAGATTTTTTCAAAAAGAAGCAAAAGGCACAAAAATCATAAATGACTTTCTTTTTTCTTCCGAATGTTACATACGTATGTATAAATTTCAAATTACGTCGTCAAACCAGACATGTATACCTTGCATGGTAAATAGAACTAAATACTGCATTTATGTACATGTCACAGTACATGTCACAGTTATTACTGTGATAAGAAAAGGTAGCGAAATTTATAAAATTGTACATAAGATATATTTTAATACATGTACCTTAATTTTGATCAGCTGTTTTAAGAACGTGACTTATTCCCGATTGTGACTGTTTTGAGGAGTGTGAACTCGCATTGCTATAACATGTATAAGACGTGTCGTGGTACTTTTCTATCCGAAATTCATGTATTTTGTTTTGCTGTAATATTTGTTATTCTCATGGGATTTGTCAAATGTCTTATCGTTTGTAGTTGTAAATGTTATTTTTTTCAGTTGTATTCGTGTGTTACGGTAGAGATAATAAATCATCCAGTTCTTTAAAAAGAGTTTAGTTTGGTTCAACTAAATTTATACGATATATTTTGTTTACAGTTTGATTAGATGAAAAATACCGACATAGCTAGATAATATATAAATTAATTATATAATTACTACCACAATTTTATATTAAATAGTATTGTAATTTCCATTGTTATTAATAAATGTTATATCAACATTACACACCTAATCTTAAATTCTATCCTAATTCTATCCTATTTGTTTGTAAATTTTTTAGAAATTCAAAGGTGACGTCACTTAAATTTGTGCTATTATCGATTTGGCTCACGCGGCTGTGAATTTTTATATGCTGGTTTGGGAGGGGCGTAAAGGGGAGGTATCAGCACGGAAGAACGCGAAATAAAATTGCCATTTCACGATGAACAATCAATTAAGAATTTCTTGCACGTTGATCTTTTTACCGATTTCACGAAACACGGAGAATAACGGCTGAACGTGAAATAAAAATGACAAAACACGTTGCACGAAAATAACCCTTTACCATCCTCGCTACTATAGGTTATTTATCTATACGTTTTTAATTTGTAGTTAGTCACCGGTTATATCAATCATATCTATTATATAGTCATTTTATAAAAATTTACTGTTTGCAAAAGTATGAATTATTCGAAATGATAAGAATTTTCTTATCCCAGGTAGACAACCCTAGCCGTATTTGGCACAACTTTTCGGAACTTTTGGTTCTCAATCCTTTTCAACTTTGTACCCTTTTTTTTGTTTGGCTTTCGAACTTTTTTCATCAGAACGTCACTGGTTAGTCTTGGTGGACGAAATGCGCGTCTGGCGTATTAAATTTTAAACCTTGCACCTTTTGTTAGATATTATTCGTTTGTTTCTCTGTCCTATATGTTCTTCCATTTATTTGTATTGTAGTCCTATCATGTAATGTTGTCATTTTAATGTTATATTTAACATTGCCATAAAAACGAGAGGTTTGGCATGACACAAAACGAGGTTCAACCCACCTTTTCTTTTTATTAAAATGTCCTGTACCAAATCAGGGAAATGGCCATTGTTATATCATGATAGTTCGTTTCTGTGTATGTGCTACATTTTAATGTTGTGTTCGTAGTTCTCTTATATTTAATGGGTTTCCTTCAGTTTTAGTTTGTAACTCGGAATTGGTTTTTTTTTTTCTCAATGCGTTTAGAATAAATTTATTCTATGTTGCATCCTTTACAGAGAGTTGACTGAAAATGGAATGCTAAGTGTAGAATTCAGTATAAATTTATTTTGAAATGTAACAAATAAATACTAATTTAACAGAATTGTCTACCTTTTACATGATTTTTTCTCAAATACATGGGTTATAGAATAAATTTATTACGTTCTGGTCCAAATTTAGCCTCTAATTGCACTTGTCAGAAATAAGAGTGAAAAAAGAAGAAAATTGGTTTTTTCCTTTTTTATTCTGTTCTCAGTTAAAACTTCAAATCTTGATGATTTTTTGATAGAGTATTTTAAAAGTTTAGATTTTAATTTGTATGCAATAAAATCTTAGGTTGGTGTTATATCACTAGATTCGCTAATTTACGGGCCAACCCCTGGTATTAAACGTCTGTATCAATTAACCAAATAAAGGCAACAGTAGTATACCGCTGTCCGAAATTAACGCATGGAGGTTTCTGTATGTGATCATTTATAAAATACATACCCGTAGCCAGGGGGGTTCGGGGGGTTCGGACGAACCCCCCTTGAAATCAAATAAGCACTGTTAAAGCCAACGTTTTGTTCAAATT
Organism: Mytilus galloprovincialis; assembly: GCF_965363235.1. Lineage (NCBI taxonomy): Eukaryota > Metazoa > Mollusca > Bivalvia > Mytilida > Mytilidae > Mytilus > Mytilus galloprovincialis. The sequence continues at coordinate 61,939,661 of NC_134842.1, read as the reverse complement.
GTGACTGTTAAAGTCGAGTTCATGAGTCCAACGAACCCCCCCTTGGAAATTCCTGGCTACGGGCCTGAAATACATTTATTATATAGAGCCTTAATATCTATAATTAGTTCAAGAAAATCATAGAATAAATTTATTCTACATTCAATGTCATTTATGCTTATGATAATATTTAAAATAAATTTATTTTGAAAGTCCAGTAATCTGTATGGTGAGGCTAAGACACAGAATAAATTTATTCTACATTCATGTCATTTATGATTATAATAATATTTAAAATAAATTTATTTTGAAAGTCCAGTAATCTGTATGGTGAGGCTTAAGACACAGAATAAATTTATTTCACATTCAATGTGATTTATGATTATAATAATATATAGAATAAATTTATTTTGAAGTAAAGTTATCTGTATGGTGAGGCTGTGACACAGAATAAATTTATTCTAGATTCAATGCGATTTCGGATTATAATTATAAAATAAATTTATTTTGAAGTAAAGTTATCTGAGTGTATGATGAGGCTGAGACACAGAATAAATTCATTCTACATCCAATATGAATTTTGTTTTATATAAAAATATATAAAATAAATTAATTACGAAAGTACAGTAATTATGTTAAGGTTGATACACAGCATATATGTTTTCTTTTGTGAATTTTTATAATCTTAAAAATATTTCATGATAAAATTAAAACGATTTAAAAGAAAATTCCAACGGTATTATTTATTATAGACAAACAGATACAATAAATTGCTTCGCCAAGCGAAGCTGGATACGACCGCAGAGGTCAAACCCTAAACAGTTGGAGCAAAAATGGACACAATGTTCGTGCATGATACAGGTCTGAATTTGGATTGTAATTAGATGTTTGATGCAACATAGGTTTCTGACACAGAATAACGGTAGCCAAAGAACTTAGAATTGATTATATCATTTGAATTTACATTCAATTTTTGATTTTTGTGCAATACACTATGCTGTTGCGAATTGCTACCCCCCCCCTCCCCCCCCAAACAAAAATGAAAACAAATTTACCTCTTTTTATGCTTTTGTCGTTGCTATTTGATCCCACACCCTCAGCTTTAATTGACAGCTAATCAACTCAAGACAATACAACATTTCCTTATACATACTTTAAAAGCAGTGTACGAAGGTAATCCAAACTTAACATTACATACTAATGTAATTGTCCAGATTCAGATTCAGATTCAATATTTTATTAATGTCTCACTACTTGCAATACATAAATATACAGTACATACAGAGTATATACACAATATAAAACAGACAATACACAAATATAAAATACAAGTACCATTCTATTAAGAATTATGAGAGACTGTAAAACAATTTCTAAATAAAATTAGTTAAAATGCATACGATTATTAAAATAATTTCATTTTAAGAATTTGAAAAGGTATTTCTTCTATTTAGAATATCAAAGCAGGTTTTGGCAACCATATCATAACAATTAATGTTTTTAAATAAATAAACAAATTGATCATCATCAGACAAATCATTTACCAGGAAACCTTTCTTTTTCCCCTTTTTTGCCCCTAATTTCTAAACGGTTTGAGCCATAAACCCCAAAAGCCAATCCAAACCATCCCATTGTGGTATGGAAACTTGTGGTACAATTTCAGAGATATCCATACACCCTTCCACGTCAAGTTATTGTCTTGAAACTAAAAAAAAAAGCTTATTTAGGCCTCTTTTTGGTCCCTTATTCATAGTCTGTTTTTGTGGTTATAAACTTTGTGTTTAAATTTGATAGATTTCTATTTACTTATACTAAAGTTATTGTCCGGAAACCAAATGTCTTCGGACGACGCTCAAATGTTTTTTGCGGTCACTTAAAAAAAACATGAATTATACCTTTTTTTCTCTGTCAGTTTCAATATTATTTAATATTCCATAAATATTGCAGTTATAATTACATTTTGTATGTCCAGTTTATCTTAATCACAAATATTCTAGTGGAACAGTTCAGAATGCATGTAAAACAATTGCTATATTGCCAAAAATCAATTTCCTTATCAGTTCGATTTATCATGTGATGGCATACAAACAGTTCAAAAATACATCTAAGTCTTTTTTGTTTGCTTATATAATCCTGAACATTTTGTTCAATGTTTTGTCACTGGTCATCTGTTAGAATAATTTTAGGGGTTTTTTTTTCACACAAGAGACAAGCTTCGTTATAATGCATCTGGTACTTATCGTTTAGTAATCTGATCTTTTAGTGAAATACAGATCTGTAGTTGGAATTTTTCATCTTCAAACTCTTCTTAACTTTTCGAACAATTATCTTAAGTTTGTAAATGTCAACATTTTATCTTCTAATATTCACAAATACATGTTTCCATTATTCCGTTCAACCAAAGCTATCTGAAAGATCAAATAAAAAAATACAGTTCATATTAAAAAAAATGGAAATGTGTCTATGGCCTACAAATGCCCCCGCTTGGAAATATGCACGTGTCAACTTCCACATTCAGATACATGTACAGGATTCAAGTAATTAAGACTGTTTTGGGATTTTAACATTCGGTTGAGGCAAACTAAAGTTAGTGAACGAAAACGAAAAAAATCAGCATTTTTTATGTTTATATATGGCCTTAACTCAAGAACGGTAGAAGTGATGCCACTCAATTTAAACCTTGATCTGTGAATTATGGTAATATGCATTGTGTATACGATTTATTACATTTGCTTGAGGCAACTAAAGTTAGAGAACAGAAGCCAAATATCCAGCAGTTTTTATGTTTATAAATGGGCATAACTCAAGATGGTAAAAGTGGTGCCACCCATGCAACACCTTACACTAACCTTATCAAACACTTTAACTTCTAAAGTAAGCAAATTTTTCAGAGAGAATATACAAGGACTGAAGAATCAGCCGGATCTTATCGCCGTATAAATAAGATATGCCAATGATTGTACAACTACACATCACATATCAGGCCCTCGCTCTAAAATTCATAATATATTCCTATTCATAGATTAACCGATACATTGCACGCATTCTTAAAATAATGACTTTTAATTCACTAATAACAATTCCGGCCGAACTACAATTGTCAAAATATGAATTATATTAGCACTTTCAAAACCTTTTGCAATGCGATAAGAAAGTGCAATTTCAGCATTCTAAGATACTTCTTTTAAGCCAGTTAAAAGTTTAATCTTTTAAATTACCTCGGTATATTTTTCTCCAAATGTATCCTTCACTAAAGTTCTATGTGGTTGTATTAATTTCTGCCATTTTGTCTGCCTTCTAAACTTTTGTGTTTTTTTTTAAATTCCTTTGATAGAAGTGTGTGGTGACCTATAAAGAACAGCGTATTATATTTTGCCTGAATGGTCATATTATCCATGAAGATGGAGACGTTTCGTCAATTATTCTGTGTGCCAAACAGATTGCATAAGATTGAAAGTACAGTTCTTTAGGTACTTATGAAATGTTCAAAACTAGTTTTTACATAAAATAGTCTCTTGGTCGTTTATTTTTTTTTTTTTGGTGTGTTATTTTTTCATAGACATTATGAGTATAATGAGTATAAATATCCTTTTGGATTCAGTGGCGGATCCAGTTAGGGTTCTGTGGTTTGAACACACTCTTTTTTGACGATCAATGGTTTTGAATTGGAACAAATGTTTAGAACCCTCATTTAGAAATGGCTGGTCCCGCCCCTGTGTATCTTTCACTTTTTGCTTAAATAATAGGTACATGTTCCATCTTTATTGGCAACAATTTCATAGCTAGTGTGCCATAACAGCTGTCCTAAGACTTTAAGCGTAAAGAAAGTGAACAATTTAATTTAATTAAATGTTTAAAGATTACTTCAACTTTCACCCGTAGTAAATAATTATGAGAGTACAAATTAGAAACATTAGAAGGCGGTGGGGGAGGGGGGGGGGGGTAGTTAACGATAAAACTGAGTCAATAATGGCGAGTAGAGAGTTTCTTATTTTTTTAAACATTTTTAAGCTAAAATTTAATATATTCTCCAATCAAGAGGTGGGGGTCACTGCTCTATCATGGACTTCGTGTTTTATCAAAACGTCTTTGTAGTATAATATTCACAAATAATTAATATAAAATAACACAGAAGTTTACTCTCTAGCTCATCTAGTCCCAAGCATCATGTCAGGCATTGTCATTACTAATGTCTTCTAATCTGAGTAAATTAATTACTAAAAACAAATAAATGTCTTCTAATCTGAGAAACAAATTCATCATTTAAACGAAATCTTTTACTTATGATAATGTTGATTCTCCACAAAGTAATATAAATAGAACCATACAAACAGTAAGCAAGTACATGTTTTCAGATACCATCTTCAATATAAAAAAAAATCACTTCATGAAAAAAATAACTTGTTATGTGTTCCTCTCCTAGCTTCAAAATGTATCCAAAATCAAAGATGTGGAACATATTCTATCTGACATAATCATTTGGTAATTGATGCAATTAGTGTCTCCAGCTCTTTTATGCCCGTCTTGAACATAAAATACTAAATATAAAATAGATTGATTGTTGGTTGCTTAACGTCCAGTGGCAAATATTTCATGCATATTCAGGACGAGAACAAGTTCACAATAAACACAATAGGTAGGTCTTGTCACAATAGTGGGCATCTCGGATGATGGTCGGTGAATTTTGGACTGCCACTGGAAAATGAGGGTATATTGGATATGAACATAAATTTTGCCTTGCAACAGGCCACCTACGGACCCCTTAAAGAGTTGTTGCAAGGGTTATTTACGTGCAAAGAGCGTGGCATTCTCTCTACACGAGACATCGGATTTAACGTCCCCATTCTAACCGGATGTGACTGCGAACTTGATACATCCCGCACAGCCAAACGGACGCCCCACTTCAGCAAGCATTTTACTGCCAGTCGCAAGAAGACCAAGTGACCATATTTCTATTCCCCAGTCACCCTTGGGGGTAAAATATAAAATAAACAACTCTCCCAATGCTCAGGTTGGTTGTCATATTATGCAACATAGTTAGTAATATAGAACCCAAAGGGAAAAACATAGAACTTCTTTTGTCATACAAAACACTGTCAAACATCAACACATACTATCCACACTGATCTGTGTCCACACTTGTAGTATATTAATTTATCTTAGTGATATAACAAATTGTCGGAGTAGTATAGTCAAATTTCGTTATAGTATAACCTATAAACATTTGCTTCATGATATACCTCTTTCCTTAATGATATGATTATCATAGACAGTTGTGGCGTTCCATAAGTGTTATATTCCAAATTGTTCCTGTTTATGATGCAGTGATCGATATTATTCTTATGTGGTGCTATCGTAAAAATTATGCAAATTGATATTCGCAGATGCGGATCGATCGAGGATTTGAGAAGGGGCATACACAAAGGCTTGTTAAACGTCTAGTATGTATTGCACATAAATGTCGGGTATCCCAGTATCCATGCCCCCACCCTAAACCCACCTCTAATAAACTGAGCAAAACTAACCTTCAATTTCTTGGACTGTGAAGAATGTTTCATAAACGAAGCTGGAAGAGTAGACTATCCCGTCTATGTTCAACTTCCCTCCTTTTAATGTCAACGTGTCTGTCATCTTCGGTGCATGTACATAGAGAGAAATACCGAGTGATCATATTATACAAAATTACAGATCAGTGTCCTACGTCTTGTCATTAGTAATCTTGTGTTTCCATTTGAAGTCTTCTCGATATGTGGTAACACTAGGGGGCCTACAATCGACGTACGCGTGCATTACATAATATTGATCAGGCTTTTAAGCCGCGTTTGTTGTAATTAGTACTAATTATTTTAACAGCTTCTGATAGATATGCGGCACTTGTTTGCCAACATGAATGAAACAAATCGAAGGTTGTAAATTATTTGAATATGTGTCATTTCATAGAGGTTATTAATGTGTGGTCATTTTATATCATTTAAAATAAAATGATATATAATAAACAAAAAATGGACAACTACAAAAGTATATTGGTCTGGATGGATGGTCCATCGATTTTGTATTCTTTTAATTTAAAAAAAAAAAAATTCTATGCTTTATAATTTTGCTCATTATTCTCTATCTGTCAACTCAAAAAAGACCCTCAAGTATTGTTACCGATAAACAGGCGTTTGGGAATGTGTACCATTTTGTCTTATCCTTTCTTTTATTTGTTTTCAAAGATTTATTTTTTTAATTTGCGACGTATTGACATTCAAATCTTTGATCCAACCGTGTTATCTGAATAGAACTTCGACTAGGTCACACTCACGACTTGAAAGTAGGTATGTGCTGCTGATTTCATAGACACTTAAGGGTGACTGGAGAATAGAATTGTCTTCATCCACCAAAATACATGTAGTAAAATGTAAAACCCGTATAAAAAGCTTACCACACTTCATCCCGGTCTACCCTTATTACAGGTATTCCCCACGGTATGTATTGTTTAAAAATAGCTTCTCGTTCCGTGCATGCATGTATAACCGGAAGAAAAGTGACTTCAGGAACTTTTGCAATAATTCGCAAAGTGCTTTAGATGAACTCTCGTTTTAAATTGAATATATATATGAACTCTCGTTTTAAATTGAATATTTCTCATTTTAGTTTTAAGTTGAATATTTCTTGTTTTAAATGTTTCTTTATTCTTAAATACAATGTTTCTTTATTTCAAATACCCAAAGAGATTAATTATAGATTTACTATTTTACAACTTAATACGATGGCGGTCAAAAGTGCGAAACTTACACTCAACTTCAAAAGAAGCAATTATTGCTATTTTGCTAAGTTGAGCCGGAGGACAATAATCCTATTATTATTACATAACATTGGACAATTATATTTACAAAAATGTATATTTTATGAGAACCTTTTATAATGTTTTAATACCCTTATCTTTGAATTAATTTATGTTTTGTAAACTGTTGCTGGAGCAGTCTTCCCTAGCTTTCGAACTGTAAACTTGTGTTAATAAATTTGTATATATTTTATACGGTCTTGCGTTTTAAGCAGCCATAGTGTCGATTATAGACCTACAGACTTTAATGTAACCCGTGCCGAAGTTCACGGACTTATGCCGGAATTTCACGGGGTTATAATTGGGAAGGATCCCTCGATTACCGTAACCTTAAGCAGCCAAGCAAGTGTTTTATTTATGAACTAGTCCCAGTATGACACTGCAATCTGTCGATCAATCGATTTTAAAGATTAGATGTATGATATTACATCAAAACAATGCATAACGCCACCCGTTCATCTTTTTCTACAAAATGATACATGTGCAGATCACACTGCTGACATTACTAGACCACATATACACAGTGTGAGAACGGAACTGTACGGTTTTCTAATAATTTGGTCATTCGGGAGACTGTCAAGCGGTGCTCCGACATTTACAAAATAACAAGTTGCTTGATGGAAACTTTGACGAACTCTGATGTTCCTATATAACGTTTCTGCTTCAAGTTTTGATAGCTAAAACATTCTTTATGTAAATATGAACCAATAAAATAGTAAGAAAGATATATGCATCCAAACGTTTTCCTTAGAATGGTGGAGCTCCGTGTAAAACGATCAAAATTGTCACACAACAGCGATCAAAAATGTCAAATAAACGGTGTCTTCCCGATTGTCCTACTTTTTGAAATTACAGGTAAAAAAGTAACGAAATTTTGTGGGACAATCAGGAATATGTTTGTGGGACAGTTGGGAAGTTTAAATGTGAGACAATTGGGAATTGTTTTGAGTTGTTGATTTGTGTGTCATTTGGTCTCTGGTGGAGAATTGTCAGTCTCATTGGCAATCATACCACATCTTCTTATTTTTTTTATTGAAGTCTGATTCTTCTGTATATAGTTGGTTACGAGTCTTGTCGACAAAGACAAAAGGGATATTGGTAAAATAATCTTTAATAGTGATTATTTAAAAGACAAAACTGGTCAAAATCTAGACAACAGCTTCGTTATCAATAAAGAACGTTGTTGGTTCAGGTGATTTTTTAACAGTCTAATCAATAGCGCAGAGAATGTTGTTAACATGTCCTCTGAAATCGCTAGTAACATTGCAAAGGCACTAATAGAAACATTTCTCCATCAATAATTTCATATATAGATGCTGGAACATATTAATTGACTGTTAGATATACTGATCCCAGATAGAGGGTAGAATGTAAATGAGTTTATAATTGCATGCATTATTTATTTATTTATTTAAAAACTTTACAAAGAAAATGTTATTAAAATTATGGTATTGACATTTGTTTTATAAATATTAAACGTAACATTGTAGATATATTTCATAAATCAGAGATATAATATTGGTTTTATATTAAAAGTGTTTTTATCTGATGACTTTTTTTTATATATACTTTTGTAAGATTAATATTTTATACCTTTATAAAATTAATATTTTATACTTTTCTAAAATTAATATTTTGTACTTTTATGAAATTAATATTTTGTACTTTTATAAAATTGATATTTTATACTTTTATAAAATTAATATTTTATGTGCAATAATAATTCTTGTTTATTTTGCAAAACAAACAAACAGTTACCTTGTTTATCTAAGAACATTTTACTTCATAAAATAATGTGGGACAATCAGAACTTTTTATGTGGGACAATCAGAACTCTAAAATTTTAAAAAGTGGGACAATCGGGAATAAACCAAATAAACATCGAAAAATCAATGTTTGCTACCTGAATTTTCACATGTACCTTTTCTGATATATAGTCTTACCTGCCTGCTAAGAATAAATTGACATCTAATCACCTCAAGACAATCATCATTTTTTATAATACATAATGTATAAGTAGTGTAAGGGAGGAAATCAATCATACACATCATTTTTCTTAAATTGGATTGGATTTCCTCACTTACACTGTTTTTAAATTGTATTAATTGTCCTTTAACTAGAAAAAAACCTTTCCCCCCTTATTCCTAAATGGTTTGATCCATAACCTCAAAAAGTCAATCCTAACCATCCCTTTGAAGTATGGAAATTTTTTTTCGTTAATTCGCCATTTATCATTTTATAAGTTACATATGAAACAATAACTCGGATAAATCATTCCAGAAACATGATAGTGCTTGTATATTTTATAAGAGGATAACGAAATTTGAAAATTATATTTATTAAGATTGATAACCATGATGGAGCAAACCACATTTTTATGTCCCTTTTTTCCCTTAAGTTGCTCGCGTCATTATTTATATAAAGAATGATAAGGATGACGATAATATCGATGTCTAATGTCCAGTGGTAACTATTACATACATAGACCCAGAACGACAACATGCTTATGTTATCAACACGTTTTGTACTAGACAAACTGAGTCAGATTTTTTGACGCGTTTTTCTGAAGATACAAATAACTCTGCAGGAAGACATGCCACTCTGCCAAGACACACTATTCTAACTTCAATCGTACCAGTCTTCAAATGCTTTCATTACTTATCAACGAATAAAATTGAGAAAAGAAATGGGGAATGTGTCAAAGAGACAACAACCCGACCATAGAAAAGACAACAGTAGAAGGTCACTAACTCAATGTAACGAGAAATTTCCGCACCCAGAGGTGTCCTTCAGCTGGCCCCTTTACAAATATATACTAGTTCAGATAATGAACGCCATACTAAACTCCAAATTGTACACAAGAAACTAAAATTAAAAATAATACAAGACTAACAAAGGCCAGAGGCTCCTGACTTGGGACAGGCGCAAAAATGCGGCGGGGTTAAACATGTTTATGAGATCTCAACCCTCCCCTATACCTCTAGCCAATGTAGAAAAGTAAACGCATAACAATACACACATTAAAATTCAGTTCAAGAGAAGTCCGAGTCTGATGTCAGATGATGTAACCAAAGAAAATAAACAAAATGACAATAATACACAAATGACAACAGACTTTCTTAACCTTCATTATTTGTTTGGTAGGAGCAATGTAACATATTATATCATAGAAAAGCCAGTTTTTTTTTACGGATATCAGGAACAATAAGTTAAGTCTTCAGTGTAGTATTCCGGACGTCAACACAAAACAGCATGCAGATATATATATGGGGGATAAGTAGACCATTATTTACACATCAGACTGTGTTATACCATAACTTTGGATACACCAAACTAGGTACTTCATATCTGAGTAACAGGCAATGTAAGCCCTCAATTTTATAGAATTAATTTATAACTATATTTGTATCATTTGTACATGTATTCATCTGTCAAATGTGTGTGTTCTACAAGGATCAGCAGTCCTTGCCCTTCCATTTGATACATGAATCTATATAACTTACCAAAATTTATTATGCTTATAATATAGTTTGATTTTAACACGTAAGAACTACTTTGTTTTAAATACGTACTTCTTTCTTTTTTGAACGTGCCCGAAATGGAGGTGTAACATCTAACGAAGTCTATTCAAAATTTTTTTGCAAACTATTTCGCTCTGGCTGGTGGTAGGGGCCGTCTTACACTTGCAGTGTGATGAGATCCTTTTTGTTCCATGTTGAAGGTTTAATGTGACTTTGAGTTTAAATATAGCAATTAAAGAGCTGTTCCTTTGCTTAATTTTTGTATGTGTTTTTTTTTTAATGTGCTTATATTCATTTTGTGTCACGGATCGATACCCCATATTCTTTTGTTTTTCTATGGGAAAAAAATGCTCCTATACAACAACAAAAATATTGGTATATTCTTTTTTCTTCGATTTTTTTAATAACGTAAATGATTTTTAATTTTAGGAATTAAACGAAAAAGAGAAGTGTAATATAAAATCTCTCGATTCTTTCTTCAAACACGATTTGTTATCATATGCTAATTACCCATATCATATTTTAATGACCACATACTGTGGCCATCATATAAACCTAATAAACATCCGAATGTAAAATTTCGCACGATAGATAATGACAAACAAACGACGGAAATTACATAATAAATCCACAGCGTGTGCATTTGACTCTATCTTAATATATTTGTCAGTACATGGAGGAAAGGTCCGTGTCAAATGTATTTTTAAAGATTAGGAACGCCGATTCAATTTCCATTTGTTTATTGTTTTTGTCGTGGTTGAAACGTCACCAGGAACATATCAGGATAGACACAGAAGTCTGTAAGTATCTATTTTATGTATTTATATATTAACATAGATATTATAAGCCTTTCATGTCTTCTGTTGACACATTTTCATAACTATATGCACCGTTTTAGTAGATCACAGATGTCCTTTTCGTACATAAAGAACCTCCCCGAAAGACACACCTCAGTCGAATCGTTCTTCTCAAATGAATGACTGAATGGTCATCAAATTAATACTTGTTATTGGCAGGCATTTTCGAATAATTCTTAAAAAAAAATGTATCAATTCTGACTGCAATGAATTTAAATGGTAAATAATATACATTCTATCTCGAGGGAAATGCACACACTTTAACAACAGTGAATTTTTCATAAATATTATATAAAATAGTAAAAGTGTAGCATGCATAATTATCATATGTATTAACCATGTTAACGATTAAACTCTGGAAGAAATATAGTCCAGCATAAATACAAATATACAGGCTTCAGCACATTATTAGCACCTGTCATTGGCAAAATCCCTTTTTTCTTATAGTGCTATAATCTGGATAACACACAGCTAATGTGTGCATTAACAATACCTAAGATATACTGCATCATGTGCATGAAGGGGGAGGGTTAATGGAAAAAATAAATTTTCTCAGAAAGGTTTCTCTTTCTTCAGAGGTTTATATGGAAAGTTGATGTCTAGATCTGTTGTGCAGTGTCATGTGGGTTTTTTTCCGCCTGTATGCGAGACATGATAGGTATTGCAACCCAACGGCGGTGGCGACGATGGAGTACACTATTTGTTTGAAGCATTATATTTCAGAAGTTAGACAACCTAAATGCTTCATACCTTATGTTACGAAGTTTCCGTCTGTCATATGTCCATTGTCCCGGTAACCTAATTTTCATGGTTTAATAACTGCTTGATACGTTTTGTTTTGTTAAATGAAAAACTTACTTATTATGAGTTAGGATAACTATGTTTGGTATATTGGTTCCTAGCAACATTTACATGTTCGTCAGCTCGTACATGTAGGGTTATCCTGACCTCGACCTTATTCCATGGATCAGTTATCAAAGATAAAGTAACTACTTAAGCAAGACCTATCTACTAGTAGATACTATAACTAGTAACCTGATTGTGAGGTGCACATATCCACCTGACAGGTTCCGTCTGACCTTGGCCTCAATTTCATGGTGCATTGGCCAATGTATATATATATATATATATATATAGTGTTTGTGGTTTGGTCTATCTCTCAGATACTTTAAGCAGTAGGACCACTATATAAGGTGTATCATGTATTGAATAATTGTCAGCTGGAAATGTCCGTCTGACAGGTCTCAATTGACTTCGACTTAATTTTTATGGTTCATTGGACATTTTTTAGTTGTGTGGTTGGGTCAATTTTTCGGGCATTATAATCAATAGGTCAATAATATGTAGTGTATGGAACAACTGTGAGGTGTCATGTCTATCTGTCGGGGTTAACATGACCTTGACTTGTTTGATGTTAAGATCCGATTCTCAGGTACTATTAGCAATATGACAACTATTATACCATGGAAGTATTATATTAACAGGAACTACTACGACCCGACTTCAAACGTTTCATCTGCGATGCCACGCGCAATTTAATGACATGTTAATTAGCTTGAAACATGGCACGTTATTTACATACCAGCGTGTGGTGCCCTACAATATTGTCATTCTCGATTGCTTTCGAGATTACGGAAATAAACGAAGAAATCGAAAGTTGTTATAAATTCTTAGGAAACAGCAATCGACAAACCTCGGAAGATTCCGTTACCCATAGGCGGATTTAGGGGGGGGGGGCGGGCCCCCCCTTTTTGGGAAAAAATTTGGTTGCTTATATAGGGAATCACTGAAGCGTGACTGGAGCGGGCCCCCTCTTAGGTCAGTCAGTGGGCCCCCACTTATGAAAATTTCTGGATCCGCCACTGTTACCCTACATCTGCATACGTGTGCCGATTGAGTGATTGATGGATTAATGCGAGTCATCATTAATTCTATTGAAAAACATATTGACGATGGAAATTTGTACCAACTTTATTGCATAAATGCCCCATTTTCATTGATTTATTTTTAGGTAGAAATTGGACTATATGTAATATATATCATTTCCTGCATATTTAAGACGATTGTAAATTATCGTTCTGATAAAATCAAAAGATCAAAGAGATTTTAGATCAATGTAGGAATTATTAAGCTTCGCTCTAAATCCAGGGTAAGATCATTGGTTGGTACATGTATATACGAATGTTCAGCTGAACCCCGATGTGTTGAGTTTTATTTTAGTACTGCGACTCAAGGATTTGTATACTGACATTTTACAAATTCTTGTGCGACTGTTTAATAATATTTACCAGTATCATTTGGACGGTTTCATTTGGTCGGATAGTGATAACATATTTTAGGGGACAGAAATGTATTATATAAATAGCTATATAACGTAGTTAGATCTCTGTTTTCTTCTGCTGTATTTTGTTGATTGGTACTTGCTCGATTAATTTTCGTATTGTAAACTGGAAATTTCTACTTTCCAGGATTATCCAGTAACTTAACCATATATATTACTCTAAACTTCACAGTTTTAATATTTATCAAATATATTTATTGTTAACCGGCGGTAACCGGAACACACCTTAATCGCGATTTAAACTTCCCCCACAAACTAATAAAATAATGTCCCTCACTATTTCAAATCGTTGTAGAATAATTAATTCTGGGCCGATTTTCATTTTTTATGCATCAGTCGATTTGTTTAAATAAGTTGTTCACGAATAAAGGTCTACCGACGCGATTGAAATAAATTAAGGTGTTTTCCGACAGGTAATATTGTTAAGGGCATACGATACAGTTTTGAACCTGTATTTACAAGTTGATGAAAATTTGCATATAGGCTATTTTTTACCTCCTTAAATCAAATATGTAATAAAAAATATACCTTCATGTGCTACTTTTTGAGTAAAATGAGTTCGAAATTTTGTATATTTGCTCAAAATTCGGATTTGTGGCCGTATTTTCTCTTTCGAAAGAAAGCCATAACTTTTTTGTTTTAAAAGATAAACACAAATTGTTTTTTGTTAAATAATCGGTAATTTCTGTATTTTATAAGTATCATTAAAAATTATGCAATTTTTATTCCGAAATAACTCTATATTTATCAAATGTTCATGGATAGAGGAAAACACGTCAATTTTTGCTGCATGTTTATCAAAATTAAAAAAATTGCGCTATTTACAGTTTTATAAAATTTGGGTCACATAATCTCCTTGCAAAATGAAACAAATTGCTGTTTTAAAAAATAGGGGTCCATGAACTCGTTTTCAAATTAAATCAGTTTGAATGATAAAAATCAGTCGAAAAATGCATCTTTTCCCGATATGTCATAGTTTGACGTCGCGAAAATAACATTTTACGTTAGCAACGTCATTACCTTCCCTGTAACTGTATCGTATGCCCTTAAGTTGTCTCGATTAAAACCACGTGATTGATAAGAAGTATCTCTGGTCAATTTATGTTAAATAATCGGTAATTTCTGTATTTTATAAGTATCATTAAAAATTATGCAATTTTTATTCCGAAATAACTCTATATTTATCAAATGTTCATGGATAGAGGAAAACACGTCAATTTTTGCTGCATGTTTATCAAAATTAAAAAAATTGCGCTATTTACAGTTTTATAAAATTTGGGTCACATAATCTCCTTGCAAAATGAAACAAATTGCTGTTTTAAAAAATAGGGGTCCATGAACTCGTTTTCAAATTAAATCAGTTTGAATGATAAAAATCAGTCGAAAAATGCATCTTTTCCCGATATGTCATAGTTTGACGTCGCGAAAATAACATTTTACGTTAGCAACGTCATTACCTTCCCTGTAACTGTATCGTATGCCCTTAAGTTGTCTCGATTAAAACCACGTGATTGATAAGAAGTATCTCTGGTCAATTTATGACCGCGGCATCGCAGATAGTCACAAAAGAAATTAACGACAGTGTACTAATTAGACAGTTTCCATATCTTTTCTACAGGGCTACCCGGGTTATAAATAAATGCTAATTAATCGTTGTAGTTCCTGTCAATATAATACTTCCATGATTACACACTGTAGTTGTGCATTGATATTGTTAAGTATACTGATAATTGTAGTAAAACCTCCATACTAAAGACTTTCAACATGATTTGAATGATAAGTAATAAAAAAAATGCGAGACATGTGCACTCATATTTTGGTTATAACATGTTTAAAGTGTTGACTGAATTACATGAACCTAAATTTCAATATATTTTTGTATCAGAGTGCTGAAGAAGCATCTTTAACGTTTTGAGAGGGGAATGAATATTTTGTTGAAGGGGGAGGGGAATGAATATTTTGTTGAAGGGAGAGGGGAATGAATATTTTGTTGAAGGGAGAGGGGAATGAATATTTTGTTGAAGGGGGAGGGGAATGAATATTTTGTTGAAGGGGGAGGGGAATGAATATTTTGTTGAAGGGGGGAATGTGTTGGGTACATTACTCACATTTTTGCCTAACGGAGCTGCTGTTCCTTTTGGAACATGTCTTACTTGTTTTCTGGTATGTTGAATGGGGTAGGTAAAAGTATTGTCAACACCACTCCTGTGTTTTGTTTAAGACTGAATGAAACATGTATTTAATTGTTATTTGTGTCTTCAGTTCGCTGTCTCCTAGACATGAACCATTCATCTATTTTAAGACTCTATGATTGATTGATTGATCATGACTGGCTGACTGTCCAATGGCAAATATTACATGCATATTCAGGAAGTTGGGAATGATACATGCCAATACTGATAAAAAATAAAGAAATATGCCTGAAGAAAAACAATAACAGAGTAAGTGTTCCTGCATTTTAAACTAAAATATTTCTTGTAGATTGAGAAAACTGTTATGAAACACCAGCAACAAAGACTATATTGTTATTCAGTCCTGACTTATTCCGTGTCTCTGAAGATGAAGATCAGGTATGTAATAATGAGGTTTTAATTTGACTTTTAAATTGTAAAAGTTTAATGAGTTATTGTAAGTTAATCCCTTTATTGTATAAAAATTCAACAATTACTGTCCAGGTGCATAATATAGCCATCTTTATCTTGCTGTATCCAGAGGCAATATATATAAGAAAATGTGGTATGGGTGCCAATGAGACAACTCTCCATCTAAGTCACAATTTATAAAAGTAAACCATAAAAGGTCAAAGTACGGACTTCAACACGGAGCAAGACTATTATTAACTACAATAAAGAGAGTGAATAATATTATATAAGCAAAATAGACATCATAATTAAGATTAAAAGAAAGAAAGACAATTTCTTCATCAAAGATTATAAATTTTGGTATGATAACTAAAAATATTAACGAAATGACTATTTTGATATAATTATTTAAATCGTATACCCAAACATGTCAAAAGGAAAACTTTTTTTTTCATATTTGAAATTGTTTTGAATGTTTCGTTATTTCTTTCAGATCAGGTCTATCCAGAAGCAAGAAACGGGACATTTTTTAGCACGTACATCTACAGAGAGAGAGACATGTTTAAAAAACAGATTTATTTTCAATTTAAGAAAAACCTGTTGAACTTTTACTATTTCTTATCTGTTTATTTTATACTTATATGTTGATATTTTAAAATTGCTGCACAGTATTTCTATTCAGTCCCACATAACAAAATCAGCTGAAGAAATTGATATTTTCATATTTCAAGGAAGTATCCTTTTGCATTGTTGATAGCAGATATATGTATTGTCTTAAGTTGGGTTTAAGAACAGTCACATCGCAACTTAAAATAAAATACATTTTTAAGAATGTTTCATGTAAATAGACATGAAAGATAGACATATATAAGAACACATTTTGTTATGACCTAAATGTATTTTCAAGGTAAATTTATTAAGTAAACTTATTTTTAAGAATATTATCAAAAACACCGCTGGTTTAAAATTAACTCATTCTATGAAGCCTAAACTAATCATACAGATCAGTGTATTTTTTCCATAACAAATTTTATATATTTTTTATAACCAGAATAAATTGATTACTGTACTTTAAAAAAAAAAAGATTTATATATCATAATACTTTTAACTCACATTGAATGTATAATAAATTTATTCTGTGTCTCCACCATAATATAATAACTACTTCCAGAATAAATTTATTTTACATATTATTATACAAGACAAAAATCACATTGAACATAGAATAAATTTATTCTGTGTCTCAACCTCAACATACAGATTACTTTACTTTCAAAATAAATTTATTTTATATATTATTATTATCATAAATCACATTGAATGTGAAATAAATTGATTCTGTGTCTCAGCCTCACCATACAAATAACTTCACATCAAAATAAATTTATTCTTTATATTATTATAATCATAAATGACATTAAATTTAGAATAAATTTATTCTGTGTCTCAGCCTCACCATACAGATTATTGGACTTTCAAAATAAATTTATTTTATATATTATCATAATCATAAATGACATGGAAATTCAATGTAGAATAAATTTATTCTATGATTTTCTTGAACTAATAATAGATATTAAGGCTCTATATAATAAATTTATTTTATAAATGATCATATACATAAAGCACCATGCATTTAGAATAAATTTATTCTATGTTTCATCCTTTACAGAGAGTTGACTGAAAATGGACAGCTAAGTGTTGAATTCAGTATAAATTTATTTTGAAATGTAACAAATAAATACTAATATAACAGAATTGTCTTTGTTTTTCATGATTTTTCCTCAAATACATGGGTTATAAAATAAATTTATTACGTTCTGGTCCAAATTTGGCCTCTAATTGCACTTGTCAGAAATAAGAGTGAAAAAAGAGGAAAATTGTTTTTTTCCTTTTTTATTCTGCTCTCAGTTTTTTACAGCATGACAGCACTTTTTACCCAACTCCCTCTCCAATATGATGGTAATTGTTAATTTAATTTTTCATAAAGTTTGGTTTAACATTTCTTGGATTAAACCATTACACACCAATTATAAACAAGAAACGTATCTTCTGAATTCAAAATAATTAATTGTTTTATCATATGAAATAGTTTTTTTACTAATACACTCAAAAGAAGCTTTACACACAGCATGTATTGCTTTCGTTGTTTGACTAGCGTTTTAACTGTATATTCAAACTGCTCGCCATGTATTAATCCGAGAATATTCCTTGTGCTTTTTAGCTTATGGCGGCGTCACACATCAACTTATAGCACCGACGTACGCCGGGCGTGGTAAAAAAACAATGTATGCTGCAATACGCTAGTAGTTTGGAGGCATTTAATTCGTAAAACATATATGAATCGTGTGCAAAGCGAGCTTTAAGCGTGTTTTGGGAGTACGATAACCGGGACATGTTATTATAGGGTGTGTCACTGAACATGTACACAGTTTTATGTAGGGGCAAGCTGAGGCCCACCAATGGGTGCGAGCTTTGGTCGCTGAATTGAAGATCCATAGGTGGCCTCTGCTCTTGGTCGGGTTAATGTCTCTTTGACATATTCCATTCTGAATTGTATTGTGTGTACAACTACGGGATTCACGTTGTTCTGTAAACTCAATAACATATGCCACTATATAAATGTCCCTGTCAGAGCAGGTTTCGTTGAACGGTGCGTTTTATACATTCACGGAGCGCTGAAACGACGACAGGCGTATGTTACTTCAACTTAGGCAATATCCTTCATCATAAATTAGTTCAATCGAAAATACCTCCTTATTTTAAAGACCAGTTTGTACCAATCATTTCTTATACCTATACCAAACCTATTGCAACTAAAATTTTCAATTACAAACACGTTTTGCAGGATCTCGATATTGACGACTTCAAGTCTAAACCTCCTGATTGCACTTGTGCTAGTTCCCAATTCACATATAATCCTGCTGGCCACGTTATTACCGGTGACCTCAACATTGTTAATAACACTTCTCTACGAAATGTGTTATCGAAAGGTCCGAAATATCGTGAGCCTAAATCCATCAATTGGAAATACAACTTTAAAATTTTGATGGATTCAGTTGAGGATTATGCCAGGCAATGCCGATCGGCGATGGGCTAAGCGCGAGAAGGAAGACGTAGACACTCTTTCCGACTGGATTAAGGTAGTGAGGTCGTTGATACAAATCAGAATTAAGAAACTGAATGGGTCTATCAATGCCCGTGCTACGCCAATCTTTAAAGACCCAAATATTGCAAAACACCTATCCTACCTCAATGACAAATATGTTGTTGTCCCCGCAGATAAATCCCAAAACAACATCGTTTTTTGAGTGTAAAACTCATTATATTGACTGCTTTATAAACGAATTAGGTATTGACAATTCACCTGGAAACTCAACATATACCCTCACGACACTTACAAAAGAGGAAATCTTGGATAATCATAGGTCTGTTCAGTGTTCCTTTGGAATTTCAACCAAAGATGAAGAACTGGATCTTCCATCACTGTATTGGATACCTAAACTACATAAGTTTCCTTACAAACAACGGTATATTGCTGGGTCTTCCAAGTGCTCTACGAAACCTCTTTCTAAATTATTAACATCTATTTTATCAGCAATCAAAGACGGGCTTCAAAGTTATTGTGAAACTGCCTATTCTAGAGGGGACGTGAATCAGATGTAGATACTAAAAAAATCCAAAGATCTTTTAGAGTACATACAATCTAACTCTCTTTCATCTTGCAACAGTATTAAAACATTTGACTTTTCTACTCTTTATACAAGTATTCCACATTCCAAACTGAGAGACAAATTGAAAGAGTTGGTATTGCTTTGCCTCATAAAAAAGAATGGCCAACGTAGATACAAGTATCTTGTCTTAGGGAGGGATATATCCTACTTTGTAAAGGATCACTCTGATTCAAACAAAAAATTCTCTGAAATTGATATTATCAAGATGCTTGATTTCTTGATTGACAACATATTTGTTAAGTTCGGAGGACGTGTTTTTCAATAGACTGTCGGCATTCCAATGGGAACAAACTATGCCCTCTACTTGCCGACTTGTTTCTTTATTATTATGAGGCTGACTTCATGCAGGAACTTCTAAGAAGAAAGATAAGAAGTTAGCAATATCCTTTAACTCTACTTTCCGCTATATAGATGATGTTCTTTCACTAAATAATTCAAAATTTGGTGACTATGTGGAACGCATCTATCCCATCGAGCTAGAGATAAAGGACACTATAGATACAGTTAAGTCGGCCTCATATCTTGACTTACATCTAGAAATTGACAATGAAGGTCAGTTGAAAACAGAACTTTACGACAAAAGAGATGGTTTCAGCTTTCCAATTGTGAACTTTCCATTTCTAAGTAGCAATATTCCAGCAGCACCTGCATACGGGGTATATATCTCCCAATTGATACGATATTCCCGTGCTTGCTTTTCTTATCATGATTTTCTTGATAGAGGGTTGCTGCTCACAAGGAAGCTATTAAACCAAGAGTTCCAAATGGTGAAGTTGAAATCATTCCTTCGTAAATTTTACGGACGCTATCACGAGTTGGTTGACCGTTATGGAATAACCGTTTCACAAATGATATCGGATATGTTCCTTACGTCGTAACTACAATCCCCGTCCCTTTCATGAATGTGACCTACCGAATTAGACTATTTACCGGATTTGTTATCACATAAGCAACACGACGGGTGCCACATGTGCAGCAGGATCTGCTTACCCTTTCGGAGCACCTGAGATCACCCCTAGTTTTTTGGTGGGGTTCGTGTTGTTTATTTTTTAGTTTTCTATGTTGTGTCATGTGTGCTGTTGTTTGTCTTTTTCATTTTTAGCCATGGCGTTGTCAGTTTGTTTTAGATTTATGAGTTTGACTGTCCCTTTGGTATCTTTCGTCCCTCTTTTACAAACACGTCTCGTATACGTCCAAGTAACAGTCCAAATAAAAGTCCAAGTAAAAGTCGAACGTTCTTGAGGCGTATACAACGTGTCATAAACTAGCGCGTGATACGATGCTTTTTGTCCGCAATTTGCTTTTTGGCCGCTTTTGCTTTTTGTCCGATAATTTTGCTTTTTGTCCGACACTTTTGCTTTTTGTCCGTTTTGCTTTTTGTCCAATAATTTAGCTTTTTGTCCGACACTTTTGCTTTTTGTCCGTTGCTTTTGGTCCGTTTTGCTTTTTGTCCGCTGATTTTGCTTTATGTCCGATATAAAAACGTGTATATTTTTGCAGGTTTTATTTTGAACTTCGAAAAATCATCATTAGGGTATCTTATTTAAAAAAAAATATGCCTGATTTATACCTCGCCTACCAACCAAGATGGCCAACATGACTGAAATAGAACATACGGGGTAAAATTAAAGTTGCGCTTGTGACGTATGTATTGCGAGCAAACAGGTATACATACCTGGATGCATTTCGACATATTTCAAACGTATGCAACGCGCGTCTAACGATTGCTCAGCGTTTCTCTTGCGTGCATCTAACGTATACAGACTTACTCAATTTTCTCTGTACCTCTGGTACACGTCGGTCTATACACCAATGTGTGACGCCTCATTACAGAAAATTAAGTAGATTGCAATCTATAAAATTAATATAAAATTCAACTCATTTTAATTTTTAGGAGGAAGTTTCTTACCCTCATAAGATGAAAAAAAAATATCAGGTATTAAAATTGAAATAAATAGGAGAACACATTTTATTTACTGTACTTTCACGATGTTCACTGTATAAATACTGAATATATAGTGTTGCCCGTCGGAAGTGTCAATTTTCCCATTAATTGCTTTAGTGAGAAAAGAGATTTCGTAATTTGAATGTAATTTCAAAATGAAAATACTTTCCGAAAAAATACTTTCAGTAAATATAAGCCGTGCGTTCTTTTCGTGCATTTTTTAGTTATTGGAACATAACCAGAAATCGACTTCAAGTGATCTCACCATACAAAAGTAAAACTAACACCATTTCGGGACGGTGGTATGTTCAGTAAAAATTTCAAATGTATGGCAGTTTTCTAAGCAAATGTAAACGTTAAAAAAACAGAGATTTCATTGACATCTAATGACCAGTTATCACCAAAGCCTTATAAATCTTTTATTTTACACAAATATGATCAATGTATGGAAAGAGTAGAAATGAAACTTTCTGTAAAAACCTAAGATTAACCCTTTGTATAAGGAATTAATGTATCCTGTGGTTTTTGTTTTATAGGTTCTCTGGTTCATTCTACGATATAAAAGAACTAGAAAAAATAAGCTATTTAGCTTGTTTTTAAAATCTGAACAATTTTAATCAAAATGTTTTACTTTAATTTACTGGAAATTACAAAAATCTTTTTATCTAGGACAGAACAGAAAGTGAGTAAAGAAAATAAGCTACAAACTGGTTATGATATTTTAGTTCAGTGCATTAGAGTCTAACACTAATCATCATTAAAAATATTTTCACAGACAAAAAAAGGAGAAGAGGCTTTGACCATCAAGCAATAACCAAAGCGGTATTTGCTCCTACTTTTCATGTATATTCGTACATCCGTGTTGTTGCATTTGATCTTTCTTATCTCATAATTATTATGTGTGCTGTTGTTATTTCTTCTTCCTCTTCATACAGTTGTGTATAATTGGTATAGTGATTACTGTTATTTCATGCTCGGCTTTAGTAAGAAGTCGATCTGACTTGTGATGGCCTTTGTAGCACTTGATTGACCCGCGAAACGTCAGAGAGAATTCGTTTTTATGTGTGTTCGAATGTTTGAGTCAATACTGTTGTATACCTCTGATGTAGGATTACACAGTTTGTGCTGCTAGATCCAAATTATTGTCACATTAACCAATTATATGTGTTGCTCACCTAATTCTGTTACTCTACTTTACCCCCCCCCCCCCCCCGATTCCACTCGGAAAATCTTGTACCAAGTCAAGCAACTGACAGATTTTTTTTTCATTTGTTTTGTTGGTTGATATAGGTAAAGTTTAACGTTTAAAATTGTGAGGTTCGATGTATTTTTATTTCCCCCTTTTTAAATTTACCTTGGAGTTTAGTATTTTTGTTGATATATTAGTTTCGACGAAAACTGTCTCTTCAATAATGTTGAGAACAACATATTTGAAAATTCAGAACCTTATACAAATAAAAGAGCTAATAAACAAAAAAGGACAAAAACACCACATATTTGAAAAAAAAATAATTAGTACAATAAAAATAAAGTCTAAAGATTAATGTAGCCAAAATGCCAAACGTTACGAAAGAACCTGTGTGTTTGTACTAGCCAGCTGTGTTACGAGGACTAAGGCTTATTAATATCAGTTCAGTTAATATTCCCGTTTAAAATTTGGTAAAAACGGTAAACTATATTCAAAATTAAAATTTGTTTAAAATGTATCTCGATTCCCGGAGGTTACAAAGTGATTTTCTAATGAAAACTATGCTCTCCGGGCCCAAATGAAATATCACGGTTGAAAAAGAGAATTTCTAGCTAGGTATGTGTTACGAGAGTCATAATGATATAAAGATTCCTGGTGTGGTGGGAGTGTGATGAGCATGAGGTAAATACTAAGTTACTTATAAGTGATTGTGCTATAGAAGTACTTCTTTATTTCAGTCGGTTTCTGCGCAGCCTTGTATCATAGAGGTCCTGCGTTCGAGTCCCGGATGCGAAAACGTGATTTTGTAATGAAAACAAGAAGAGATCGACGGGGAAATGCTTTGCGGTACCATTTAAGATGATGATCAGAATAAAGAACAATGAAATATAGCACAAAGACATATAAATAAAACTGTTTTACAATTAGAAAATTGAAACTGTGTGTTCCGATGAATCATGAATAAAAATGAGGCTCCCGCAGGGTCAAAAAACGACCTGCGACCTCCAGGCTTTTTAGAGGCGACTTCCGACCTGAGGGCCTTTTAAAAACGACCTGCGACCTGTAAAATTTGGAAAAAAACGACCTCCGACTTCACCCACACTAAAAACGACCTTGCCATTTTTGGCGCCATGTTTTCCTTTGTGGTCCTTTGTTGCTATTACGGTTATCTGACAGATCGGCAAAACGGTGCGCAGTTACTTGTTCTCTGTTTCAGCCTATTTTCCCCTATCCCCCATGACTGTATGCCAGAGAATTGTGTCGGAAAACTACGTTCTTCCAACCAGTAGAACTAGATCGGGAAGAATAATCGGCTGGCGTCATGACCGATCTGATGAAATAAAAAGTGAAATTACAAAAATACTGAACTCAGAGAAAAATCAATTCGGAAAGTCTATAATCACATGGCAAAATCAAATAACAAAACGCATAAAAAACGAATGGACAGATCGGTCATGACGCCAGCCGATTATTCTTCCCGATCTAGTTCTACTGGTTGGAATGTAACGAAGAAGCACAAAAAGGCATACATCAAATTTAACATCCTCATTTTGTTTATATTATACGATTTAATTTATCTATGTAAAATGCACCCATAAAGGATGGAGGGTTTTAAGTACTGGTGTAAAATTGCGCATTTGAAATTCGCACAGGTAGACATGAAATAATTGTGTCGTTCAAAGTATGACGGGATACATAAATACAGTCACGTAAAATAGATATAACAAAAACAGACTTAACAGTAAAAGTAATAATAAGAAATAAAATAATAGTGTGGTTCAAAGTATGATGAGATACATAAGAACAGAGTCACGTCAAATGTGTATCACAGAAAACAGACATAACATTAAAAGTGATATTAATAAAT
Source organism: Mytilus galloprovincialis (assembly GCF_965363235.1). NCBI lineage: Eukaryota > Metazoa > Mollusca > Bivalvia > Mytilida > Mytilidae > Mytilus > Mytilus galloprovincialis. The sequence goes on along the minus strand of NC_134842.1, from coordinate 61,914,819 downwards.
AAAATAATTTTGTCATTCAAAGTATGACAATATACATAGGTACAGAGTCACATCATAAAATAATTTTGTCGTTCAAAGTATGATGGGATACATAGGTACAGAGTCACATCATAAAATAATTTTGTCGTTCAAAGTATGATGGGATACATAAGCACAGAGTTACGTCAAGTAATATTAATAAAGGCAAATAAAAGAATAGAACAAGGACAAATGAAAGAACTATAAAACACGTAGTTAACATGATAAACAACATCAGTACGCAGAATCTATACATCAAGACCATCGTGTATTATTTGTGAAGTTGATACAGAATATTTATCAACAAGAACTTGGTACCTGCCGATGAACTTTTTTAGAAAAAGGACGTGACGTTCTTTGACATACCCCTGGTTCATCAACTTTCTACTCAGACACTGATGAGTAGGAGCTGCAAGCTCTTGAATATCGAGTAAGTTGGGAAATATATATCCCATATGCAGGTGAAGTTGGTATATTGCTACTAAGGTGGGGAAATTTATAATTTCAAAATTAAAATCGTCTCGTTTGTCATAGATTCTGGTACTGAGATGACTGTGTAAGTCAAATTCGAGATGTAGGTCTAAAAATGAGGCGGAGGAAGCCGTGTCTGATGTTTCTTTAATCTCTAGTTCTGGGGGGATATATTAATGGAACCCAATCAGAAAAGTTCGGATTATTTATAGACATCATCAATATATCTGAAAGTGAAATTAAATAATCTGGCTTCTTTGATCTTCTTGTTTTTGACAAGTGTCTGGAGGAACTCCGATTCATATGAAAATAAGAAGAGGTCGGCAAAAAGAGGCGCACAGTTTGTTCCCCGCAGTAGAGAAGTATTACATGGTTGGGTATCCGTCCGTACTTCCATCTTTCTGACCATCCGTCACATATCCAGATGAAAGCTTGAGAACGGATCAAAGATTTATTTCATTTGTTCCCAATTGGTTAAGCCCTAGTCCCACTATGGGGAAGCTGTTGTGAAAGTGGAATAAATAAACTTAATAAGTTATTAAAGAAATCTGCTAGGGTTATAGTAGAAGCTGACATAATGACATCATCCAGTTTATTGTTTAATAGTTTACGCTGGTTAAATGTGGAAAAACGCATTCAATACCAAAAGGCAATACTTGTATTTAAATCATTAAATGGTATGGTTCCTAACTATTTACAAGAAAATTTTCATTTTACTGATAATCAAAATTATAACTTACGTTCATCTGATGAAAAACTATTAAATCTTCCAAAAACAAATTTTTTAAAGAAAACATTTACATATTCATGTTCTCAAATATGGAACAGTTTACCAAATGAAATAAAAATGAGTAATACACTTGTATCTTTTAAAACAAAATGTTACAAATTTTTCATCAATTGTGCAAATTAATATGCTTTTTCATTATTATTTAAATACAATTGTATATTGTGTATAATATAACTTTATAATACTCTATGTACTTATAAATATGTTATTATTATTTTGAGGACTCTCAGGAAGATTAGTTTTTTACTAATGGGATCATCCTCTTGAAATAAAGATTATTTATTTATTTTATTTAGACCACGATCGCACTACGCTCACGCGATCTAATACCACAGTCCAACTAGGTCACGATCGCATTAGGATCTGTGAAAAAAATGCAGATTTGATGATCGTAGTACGATCGTGTAGATCGCAGTAAGGTCGTATCACGGTCGTGGTGAGGTCTTCAAGATCGAGATGAACGTGGCCAACTTTGAACATGTTCAAAACAATCGTGGTGCGGTCGTAGCAAAATCAGGTCGTAGTAGAAACGTAGTGAGAGCACACTAAGATCGTAGTAAGATCGCAAAGTTCGCTGTACCATAGTAGCGAAAGCGTGATTCTATTCGGAGAAACTGCGCTACGATCTCTCACTACGAACACCACGTTCTCACCGCGACCCAATTATGCTTCCACTATGACTATACCACGCTGTTCAAGACCATAGTACGATTTTAGCAAGCTCTTGCCGTCCTCATCACGACCTGACTACGTTCATACTACGGCCATCATTCTCATTGTCATTTTCACATAAAATATATTAAATCTCTCCAGGTTTTGTTTGTATGTAATAATTAGGACTTCTTGGCCATTTTCTTTAACGGCTCAACCATGCTTCTCGTTTTATATAGATTAGACCGTTGGTTTTCCCGTTTGAATAGTTTTACACTAGTAATTTTGGAGGGCCTTTATAGCTTGCTGGTCGGTGTGAGTGAAGGCTCCGTGTTGAAGGCCGTACCTTGGTCTGTGATGGTTTACTTTGATAAATTGTTACTTGGACGGAGAGTTGTCTCATTGGCACTCATACCACATCTTCCTATATCTATTGACACATCTGTGTCCTCTCTGCTATCGTTCACTAAAAAATAGTTATTTCAGCTTTATAGACCAGCTTTGTAATTTCATGATTTTTTACTAACAGAGCTTCCAATGCCTCTAAATCAACCCCTACCACCACGCCCACGTGTTTTAGTAGATTTTGGTGGCATGACTATTGTTTCCGAGAAATTTACGTATTAATCAGAAATAGAAGGAATGGAACTGCATTAAACTATTTAAACCACTGGGTCGATGCCACTGCTGGCGGACGTTTCGTCCCCGAGGGTATCACCAGCTCAGTAGTCAACATTTCGGTACTGACATGAATATCAATAATGTGGTCATTTTTATTAATTTCCTGTTTACAAAACTTTGAATTTTTCGAAAAACTAAGGACTTTCTTATTCCAGGCATAGATTACTCTCAATGCTCTTCAACTTTGTACTTGTTTCGTTTTATAAATATTTCGATATGAGCGTCACTGATGAGTCTTATGTAGACGAAACGCACGTCTGGCGTACTAAATTATAATCCTGGTACCTTTGATAACTATTGATATGGAATATGATGTTGACGTTATTGCTGAGAATGTAGTAAGATCGCGGAATGAACGTAGTATAATCGTGGTATTAATCTATTTCTTAATAATTACATGAGATGTATGTTTCATTAAGATACTTTTAATTCTGATTGGCTAACTGCACATCACGTGTTATTCCTTAAGCAATTTTATGACTCAATAAAAAGTGCACAGGTGAATTAAATAAAACAATTATAAAATTCGTGTTTTCATAATCATAGCTAAAAAATGTAATTTTAAGTATTGAATGCTTCTATTTGTAACTTCATAGGGTTGTAAAAACGTTGACCGTGCGCACATGTTTAGAATGAAGCCCATCCGCGCTTCATACAAAATGTACTTCGGTCAACGCTTTTACACCCAAATGAAGTTACAAAAAGAAGCATTCAATTCTTAATTTATACATAGATTTATCGGAAACAATACAGTCATGCCACCAAAATCTACTAGAACGTTTGGGCGTGGTGGTAGGGGTTGATGTAGAGGCAGACGGAGTTCTGGTAGTAACCGAATCCTGATCAAGCAGAGATGTCAGACCAACCAATTCAACCTAAATTACAACATATGGCTTGTCCATGAAGCTCAATTGGGATGACGATATTTCAGTGAACGATAGCAGAGATGACACAGATGTGTCATTATATATCAATAGATAAAGGAAGATGTAGTATGTGTGCCAATGAGACAACTCTCCATCCAAGTAATAATTTATAAAAGTAAACCATAACGATTACAGGCCAAGGTACGGCCTTCAACATGGAGCCTTGGCTCACGCTGAACAGCAAGCTATAAAGAGCCCCAAAATTACTTTTGTAAAACTATTCAAACGGTGAAACCAACTGTCTAACATATATAAAAACGAGAAGCTTGGTTGAGCTGTTGCAGAAAATGGACAAGAAGTCCTAACCCAGAATTATATATACAAACAAACAAAACCTGGAGAGATTTAATATATTTTATGTGAAAATGACAATGAGAATAATGGTCGTTGTATGAACGCAGTTAGGCCGTAAGAAGAGCGTGATGAGGACGACAAGGGGTGTGCTAGAATGACAGTGGCGTAGCTTGCCTTCTGTTTATACCGAGGCAGGGGTCAGGGGGCTATGTCCCCCTGAAGCTATAGAGGTTTTTACAATTTGAACAAGAAAAAATCGTTAAAAATAGTTGCTGTTACATGTTATTTCATCATAATAATGTTAATTATATGCCTTACTAGTCTATCTATACTCAAAGCTATAAAAATAACAAAATACGTGAAGGTATCACATTAGACAACCAAAGAAAAGTCAGTTTCCTGACTTGCTAGCAGTTACAGAAAGCAGGAACATATATATATTGACATACTGTTTCCAGCAGAAAGCCAGCTCAAATGCCTAATGCCTCCCAATATATTTCCAAGCCGTAGTACACTCTAATGGTCTATCAGCTAGTTTTCAAAAGCGCTCTAGTTAATGAGTTTGTGTTACACCCCAGGGTATCGCGATTTTTTTTGATAGAATTCATCTTCATTATCTTATTGATAAAATACAAGGTGTTAGACTAAAAAAAGTGTCCAAAAGAGGTTTAAAAACGTCCCTTTAAATGGTCCCCTTATTTAGCTATCACAAGTAAGTAATTTTTAATTAAAATTTTCAATATAAAGCGATTAAAAAAAATTAAATGATAGGTTTAAACAACTAAAACAGATATAAAACTATCATATTTAATGTAACTCTGAAGATTTTTTGTTTAAAAAAAATGTTTATTTACATTATAAACAATCTGATTTTTTTAGTTAAAATTAAGGCATATTTTCGTAATGCAATTATCCGTTTTTGTGAATTAAAATTTAAAATTGACCGGTATGCAATGTTTAAACTATTTGCAGTATTTATATATCGTCTAAAATATGAATTATTCAATAAAACATATGTACGTGCAAATACTCGTGAAATACCGGAAATCATCACATTACCGTCTTCGATTCAGTCGATAATATATTCATACCTGAGTGCACACATAAGAACTTTAAGCTTATTAATTTGCAACTGAAAACAAACATTTAATTGATGAGTATGTTGTTTTTGTGAGACAAATTATTTTATAAGTAAATGTGTTAAAAAATATTTATAAAAAAATGACAATTAAAGTTATTTTTTTGTGTTCTGAAAGGGTGCACTCTATCGAACTCAATAAAGGTGTGCTTGTTTTCATTTTGTGTTTTAGCTATGTCGTGATTGAGTTAAGATTGTTAAGCCATTTAATCGACAAACATTGCTTTGAAAGAAGGTCAAATAGTCAGTTGGGGAATTTGTTAAGACTTTTTACTTTCTTTGGCACAAAACTATGTCGATTTGACACACCGTCTAGTTACTATTTATTTGCTTTTCGTAATGTATACATTGTTCCTCATTTGATAGTGTTTTGTTCCCATTTTCTTTCCTTCTTGCTTGGATATATTGCTTACAATAGAGCAAACATTGAACAGAGATACAAAAACAAGAGGTGGCATTGTTGGTTTCAGTTAAAATCAAAGTTTTACTAAATGTTGGTTGTTAAATCACATGAAAGAGCTTCAATATCATTAAAATGTCGAGATTTGGCAGGAATTGTTTACCCTGAAACATCCGCACAAAAAGAACTTGAAAAACTCAAATGAAGCGAGAAGAAACTGACTATTAAAATTGGTTCAGACACTGCAAAGGTGGACAAATCCATTTGAAACATTTAAGCAGTTATCTGGCTTTTCCTCGGGTACTGTTGCTTCTTCGGAATTAAGGTGCGACCTTCCAAAAGCGTATGAAAAGGGAAAGTCGGCATCAGAAAATGTCATTTATGAACGGCTTATTCAAAAGTCAACCAATATCTTCAAACTAATCAAAAGACAATCATTGATTACATTTTCAACAAAGGAAATAAAAGGTTAACAGTTAATGGGTGATAAGAACAGCATCATATTGAAAGCAGATAAAAATCTTTTTGGTAGCGTGCATGTCATAGCCCAGACTAGACAGTTGGATATACGAGAGGTACTCCAGTTTGAATTATGTCCTCTTCCATGGTCTCTTGCAAACGTTGATGATACACCTGTAAAGACAAATAAATCTGTCCTAGGTGGTCTTTAAGAAAAGGACTTTGAACAAATGCAAGTCATTCCTGAGGAAAGCATGTGGATATTTGATGGTACGGCAGTTATTCAATCCTTTACTTGGATACCAAGTACTTTTTCTGATTTGGCAATTGTTGTTTAATAAAACACCCTTTTAGTTTCAGAAAGAGCTCAGCGCATTGATTTTGTCACTGATCAGTATCCCACAATATCCATAAAAAATTTAGAACGGGATCGCAGGTCCTTGGGAGGTCAAATCATTACGACAATTTCTAGATCAAAACAATCTTGTCCTCTGCAATTGAAGACATTTTTGTCAGTTGGTAGACTAAGACTAATACTATTGGTATAATAGTCCCAGTTTATTTGTATCATATGGAAGTATGTGCCACAAAATATATGTTGAAAATGAAATAGTGACAAGTATAGAATACATTGTGCTTCTAAGCATACAGGAAGAAGCCGACACAAAGATGTTTCTTCATGCAAAACACGTAGCTGACAAAGGTTACGATTCAATTGGTATAAAATCGTCTGACATGGATGTGGAAGTATTGGCCTGCTATTTACAGAATTATATCAGTTCTAATATTAATATTCCAATTGCAGATTAATAAATGTGCAATTATCATCTACTGCCCCCAACAAAAGATGAAATGTTAAAGCACATTAAACGAGCCAACATTCAGGCAAAGATTTTGAAATCTGCTCTTCAACACTACACTGTTCCATCGCCAAATAACCATGGTTAGATTGTTAAGAACGATTTGATCAGCATCAATTGGCTAGACCAACTGCCAGTGTTAGATGCTTTATTGATACTGATAAGCTGCCACCAAAAGATCTTCATGTGTTCGACAAGATTCCCCAAGGTGACTGGGGTATAGAAATATGGTCACTTGGTCTTCTCCCGACCGGCAGTAAAACGCTTGCTAAAGTGGGGCGTCCGTTTGGCTGTGCGGGATGTATCAAGTTCGCAGTCACGTCCGGTCAGAATGGGGACGTTAAATCCGATGCCTCGTGTAAAGAGAGTGCCACGCTCTTTGCACGTTAAGAACCCTTGCAACAACTCTTTGAAGGGTCCGTAGGTGGCATGTTGCAAGGCAAAATTTCTGTCACTATCCAATTTACCCTTATTTTCTAGTGGCAGTCCAAATTTCCCCGACCATCATCCTAGATGGCCTATATTACAACAACCTACCTATTGTATTTATTGTGAACTTGTTCTCGTCCTGAATATGCATGAAATATTTGCCACTGGACGTTAAGCAACAAATTATCAATCAATCGACAAGATTTATCCTGTAGAGATGGCTGCAAATGTACGAATGCTTGTAGCAACAAGAATAATCAAATCGTTGATATGGCTGACGATGACGACGAAGATGATGAAGATAATGGTGATGATAATTCGGTAGATGGCGTTGACGAAAATGAAGATGATTCTATGGATTGACCTTCTTCGTGACCTTAAAATGTGGTGATCCTGTTGTTAAACGAACTTTAATATAGATCTTGAAACCCTGACAGTTCTTTTATATTTTTTAGTACTATGTGTGTTTTTTAATGACTGTGATGTACATTGCTTATGTTTGTCTTTGTCATTGATTCCATGTTTTTTCCCTTTCTTACCTTTGAATTTTGTTCAACTGCCTTTAGTTACTTGATGCTCTATGTTTCAATGTAAAAAAATATACTTTTTTTTATCAAGAAAACTAATATGTATGCTTTGTTTCATTCAAAATCATGGATTTTGGATATTACCCTCCCCCTTTTTTTCTTGGTCCTATACGATTTTAAAATCAAATAAAAATTAGCCTCCGTATTAATAGCTAGGATATGATTTGTTCAATTTGATAAGAGAAATAGTACCGAATACTTGGTTATATTTTCTTTTTTCTGTATATATGGATTCAACAAAGATTTTGATATACTCTTAAATAAGACCCCTTTTAACCCCTTTTGGACACTTTTTCAAAAGTCTAACACCTCTTAAAATATTCTTCAGACATTACTCTTTAGATTTATACAAAAAAAATTGCGATACCCTGGGGTGTAACACAGAACTGAACTTTTACCTTACCAGCTGATGGACTATAATACAGTTGGCTGTACCTCACACGTCATATCACAAGAAATCATGACCTTGCTTGGTTGATAGAAGAAACCTGTACACAATGTTCAATACAGAAAAAAAAAAAAAAAAAACAAACGCAAATATTAAGGTTTGTTTGTAATAAGTTTTGTGATGATCATTAATTTTATTTGGTCGTAGGTCACGAATCAACGAATTATAGATAATCACCACAAAATGACAGCTGGATTGAACAAACGAATTTCAGGATAAACTAGGAGAAAAACATATGCTACATGTAAAGTGTAGCACGGCACTTGTTTTAGTGGTGTATTCCTTCGAAGGTCTTGAAATTACATATTGAATGATTTTTAACTTTTTTTTTCATTCACGATGAACATGACAACCGGCGAATAACTAACATTTACTTTATTCTGAAGTCTTCATTATAAATGAACAGTATTTGGTTGATTTTTTTTTATATATAAACTGACATTATGTATTATTTTCTGTAAACTATAATATATAAATGCATATTTTGTTTTGTTTAGTACCAAAGACAATGAACATAGTCGTAGGGGAACATGTCAACGGTTATAAATGAGGGTTTGAATCCTTAGAATGGGATTATCAAATATTTATTTTTTAATCATTGTCGCCCATAATTTGATTTTCCTTTATTTTATAATTTAGTACCATTTTAAATCCATATTCTTTTAAATTTAAATTAATTTCAGGGCCGATTTTTCTGTTTTCTTAAAAACTCACCCAGGCCCTCATATACTAGAAATTATTCTGACACAAAATTAACTAATTGACATAATTCAATGGTAAAGTGATTTGATCGGGTGACTCTGAGTTGCATCATCATCTATTCTACTCACTGTTTTCGCTTGCAATGGGGTAGGACAAAATAAATCTGTTCTCGATTTCCTTTTACATGTTTTACTCTGACAAAATTGAGTTACAGAAAACTACCGTAAAGGGTATTTCCAAGTAGAGGAGGGGAAATTAATTCAAATGTTCCCATAAGTCTTGAATAATATGCAAAGGGTATGAATCAATAACCGCGCCAACAAGACATAACAAGTTGCTACATTATTGTTTAGTAGCCAGTTTGCTGCAATAATCATTTTAAAAAAGAAAATACAGTGAAGGAAAATATTTTTTTTTTACCGAGGCAACAGTTGCCTCAACGTAAGCTACGCCCCTGAGTACAGCAGCTGTGTTAATATAATTACATTAGATGTATGTTTCATTATAATACGTTATTCTGATTGGCTAATTGCACATCACGTGTTATTCCTTAAGCAATTGCATTACTCAATAAAACTTATCATTCATGATAACACGAGGTCCCACAATAAAGTGCACAGGTGAATTAAATTTTGATAAAATTCGTGTTTTCATGAACCTAGTTAAAAAATGTAATTATAAGTATTGAATGCTTCTTTTTGTAACTTCATATGGTTGTAAAAGCGTTGACCGTGTGCACATTTTTAGAATGAATTAATCGCTTCCGCGCTTCATACAAAATGTACTTCGGTCAACGCTTTTACCAGTTTACACCGCAATGAAGGACAATCACGGAAGTTACAAAAAGAAGCATTCAATTCTTAAATATTTTTGAAAGAAGTTGCAGTATAAATACCATTACCTACATGTTTTAAATGTATTATAACAGTGATAGCAGTAACCCCCTTCCATATTTTATTTCCGATCTTTCACGAAGAATGCGCTAGTTTACTGTTCCCGTTTTCGACCTTAATTTGATAACATGCAGATACGAAATGACCTTGATCAGTCATGAAATTATTTTAAAACGGTGATCGAGAAATTCAGCTGGAAGGAAGGACACGTCATGCATATCATGGTTGTAAGTGAATTAATATTCAAAGGCGCTTCAGTTATTGGGTCAATTTGCATGGGAGAAAAAAACTTTATTCAGTCTAGACTATTGTTTTCCTCTCCCAACTTTCTATTTTTATACACTCACAAACACTGCTAGTGCTATGCCTATGTTGACCTATGTTGTTTTGTTGAATATCCATAGACCCATAGGACAATACTAAAACGACGGTTTTAGGTTGCAGGGACGTATCCAGCCATTTTTAGAAGGGGGTTCCTAAGCCAGCATAAAGGGGGTTCCGACTATAAAGTCAAATCAAATAATCAAATCAAATCAAATATGTTTATTTCCTAATCAAAGGGCCCTTACAGGCATATCAATTACAAACAAATAAATCATAATAGACAAAACATAAATACATGTTTAGAAACAATATGTAATTGTATATAATTAAACATTATAATATGATTCATATAAAAACAAAAGAACAGTATATATATAATACGACATTGTCAGTTCAGCAAAAGAAAGATAACTCTTCACCAAATAGTATCATTAAAACCTGTATTAATTTTTACTTGACAGTATTATTTCTCACTTCTAAGTTTAAAGTTAAATATTTGCATAAAAACTATATGTCCCCATTCAAATGCATTGATTGTCCAAAATAAAAGGGGGGTCCAACCCTTTCTGAATCTGCCATGGGCATGATGGGGTTGGACATAAAAAAAAATTGTACGGATTATTGTAAGGAGGATCTAGAGTGAACTTGACGAAACAAGAGGTTATTTATTTACGGAGATTTTATACAGAATAGTATAGAAAACCATCAGGATCAAAAACAAAGGAATGACCAGGTCCACTTGTATTTTTGTCCATCTGATGAGTTAAGCCTTTTTCAACTGATTTTTATAGTTCGTTCTTATGTTGTAATGTTATACCACTGTCCCAGGTTAGGGGGAGGGTTGGGATCCCGCTAACATGTTTAACCCCGCCACATTATTTATGTATGTGCCTGTCCCAAGTCAGGAACCTGTAATTCAGTGGTTGTCGTTTGTTTATGTGTTACATATTTGTTTTTCGTTCATTTTTATTACATAAATAAGGCCGTTAGTTTTCTCGTTTGAATTGTTTTAAATTGTCTTATCGGGGCCTTTTATAGCTGACTATGCTGTATGGGCTTTGTTCATTGTTGAAGGCAGTACGATGACCTATAGTTGTTAATGTCTGTGTCATTTGGTCTTTTGTGGATAGTTGTCTCATTGGCAATCATACCACATCTTCTTTTTTATATTGACACAAGTGCAGAATTTCAGAACGTCTCTAGTTTTTACATCGAAAGTCATAAAAAAAACAGAAACTGAAAGTAAACAGTTGTTTTGAAGACGCAGTTGTCATTTAGTCATCTTAAACATGCTGAAAATGTCAGTAGTGCATACATTTCAGGCTAAAGACAGTCACATTCATTTAAAAAGTATTTTGAAAGCAGACGATGGAACTATTTCAGGTTTCATGGGTTTGGGATACGAGTAGATTATCACAAAGTTCATTTCTTGACGACCTCAGACCTGTTTACTTTCGCTCTTTTTTTTGTAAAATGTCATTTATTTTTAAAACCGAACCAGGCATTCTGTAATTATGAAAATCTCTGTTCTTTGGTAATTTGGCTTATGGATAGTGGTATCAATATCAACTCCTACATCATTGGCGGATCCAGGGTTGGAACCCCCTTTTTTTTGGCAGATCAATGCATTTGAATGGGGACATATAGGCATCTGCAATGGACAGACAATATAAAATTCTGTTAGAGCATAGAAGTTCTAAGAATTCAAGAAAAGAAGATACATGTAGGATGATTTTTTTTACTTGCACACATAAAAAAATCGGAATGTCTAAGGGACATAACTAGGCCAATTTTTTTTTTTTACCTAAATAAGTAAATAAAATACACTTGTATAAGAAGCCTACAAATTTACTTATAAAAGTATATTAATATTTACTTACTCAAGTAAATAAAAATAACTTGTACAAGTAGTACCCCTGACTGGCAAACCACTACATAATAAAATAGTTGATACAGTACCCAAAGGAGTCCGAACATGTGACAAATTCCAAAACCTCATCTTCAAGTACATCCTTAAGTTGCAGTATAATAAACAATATTATGTTAAAGTTCAATGTCAACAAAATATAATTGTTTTGTATTTAGCACAAAACTGCCCTTACTCAGGGGAAGGGCTTGGTAAAACCTCACTCTTCCCCAGTTTCTCAGCCTCATACAAAAAAGTGTTTTCCTGACATTGACCTAATATTGTATATTTACTCATGATACATTTGTGATAACAAAACTTAAAGTTGAGTAAGTTAAATAAATGTTTTTTGAAATAGAAAATAATCTAATTTGGAGCCAATAATCCATCTGTGTCTTATACGCTTTTGTGCATGCTCTGATTTGCAAAATTAAAAAAAACTATTTGTTTCAACACTTGCCCAATTGTACTATGATTTTGCATGCATATATATATATATATATATATATATATATATATATATATATCTTCTTGTCTTAAATTTTTGGAATCAATCCACATTAAACATGTTTTAGAAACCATGTTAATTGACAGAGACTATTAAAATATTTGCATTCAACACTAAATTGTTTAACTACTTAAAAAGACAGGAGAATATATATCTGAAACTTGTACATATTTACCGGTATATAATGTACTGGCTTAAAGATTTTATAAACCCTGCAGGAATTGGTATGTATATACGATAAAAGACTAAAGCATTTACATGCAGTTATTTGACCTTTAATTAATAATTACACGAAACTTCTATGACAAACATCTAGAATTCAGACAGACAAGACATTTGGTCTCTGGTGGAGAGTCTCTTTGGCAATCATACCACATTCTATTTTTATACAGTTATTTAATGTGGTATGACATTGACAATTGGTCATGAATATTTATTACAAACAATGAAAAAAAGCATTATCTATGGAACGCCATGACTGTCTTCTGATGTTGATTGTTTAATATGTTTGGTGCTTTATGCATTATGTTCAGTAGTATGTATATTATGTTCAGTAGATATCCTATTATATTCAGTAGTTATTACATTATGTTCAGTAGTTATTACATTATGTTTAGTAGTTTTTACATTATATTCGGTGCTTTAGTTAATATGTTCAGTAGTTTCATTATTATATGCAGTGGTATTTTAATTATGTTCGGTACTTCTGACGTTATATTCAGTACATTTTTCATTATGTTCAGTACTTTCGACATTATGTTCAGTAGATTCAATATTATTTGCAGTACATCATGTAATACCTTCAGCAGTCCCGCTTTCTTTATATTCAGTAGATTATTCATTATGTTCAGTAAAAGCATCTGTATTATATTCGGTTCGTTCAACTTTATGTTCAGTGGTTGTATCATTATGATGATGTAGTAAAAGTGGTTGTATCATTATGATGATGTAGTAAAAGTCGGGAAGTCAATAACGGAAATTGTCGGAAAAAAACGAACGCGGATATTTTTGACGGACAGTTAATTCATGAACACCTTTACATGATTAAATGAAAATGAAAAAAATGGAAGCAGTTTTAAATCGGTGTGGTTTACGTTTCCAAGTTGGCATTTTTCACCAGGAAAAATAACTCCTGACTTTAATTGTAAGTTGTCGCTACAAGATTTCGCATATTTAGGTACATGTATGAACGACAGGAGAAAAATAATAGAATTAAGAATAGCTTGTGTTCATTTCAGCAGCAATATTTTGACTAAGATAGCTCGAACAAATGCCTAACGGATAACTTTTTTCAATCCGTTCATGTCCGCTAGACGTCCGTTCTTATCTGTTAGACGTCCGTCCATATCCGTTGCATGTCAGTTTAGCGTACGTTTAATCCGTCGACGTCCGTTCTGTCTGGTGGAAAATTTTTAGCATGTTCAAAACTTTGAACTGACGTCCATTGGATGAAATGTCCGTTGAACGTCCGGTAGGCGTCTGTTTTGTACGGTACTCGTCCGTTTCACTTCCGTTTTGTATTCGTAACGTGTCCGTTATACATCCGTTTGAGGTCTGGCAGATAAATTCACCAACGGACTTCTAACGGACGTCTAACGGATAAAACGGATGTTGAACGAATGTGAAACAGACTTCTACCGGACGTATAACGGAATAAACGGATGATGAAACGATCTTAAACGGATAAATGCCAATTGAACATTTCGCGTCTGAAATGCCAATTAGCCTTTCATAAGATTCATGAATTCTTATTATTCATAATCGATCTTAGAGTAAGGGCACGTCTTCACAATCAAGCAGCTTTTATTCAGTCCAGACACTGCCCTTTGGCGGCATTTGCTTGTGGTTTAACGGATAAAATTGATGTTCAACGAATGTGAAACGGACTTCTACCAGACGTATAATGGATAAAATGGATGATGAACGGATCTGAAACGGATAAATGTTAATTGATAATTTCGTGTCAGGATTGTCAATTATGGGTACGTCAGATTTCTTGAGGTTCATGAATTCTTATTATTCATAATCGATCTTAGAGTAAGGGCACGTCTTCACTAGCAAGATTCTCTTATTCAGGCAAGACACTGGCCTTAAGTGGTATTTTGAAGAACAAACCAAAACCAAATACACAGAAACATTTTGATTATTTACAAGATTTACATGTATTTTTATTGTCGCCTTTAATTTTTTCGGATTACTGTGTGAGAAGGGGATATTTTTTCTTAATTGGCTTAAATTAAGAGGGGAATACAAAAGATTTTAAGTTTTCATGGGTAAGAAAAAATTAATGAGGAGCCGCAAAGCACCCATCACCTTTAACCGGTAAAAAAATAGAGGTCTCTTGCGTAATTGTCTCTTTTTATTTTGTTATTCATTGGAACGCTTTATATCAAAGGAGAAAAGGGGAGGGTAAACACACAATTGATCATGCCAAGAAATTACCTCCGTTGAAATTCTGCAAACATCACATAGAGCAAATTACATGGAAGATTAATATTGACCATTCGGTATATATATAGCTGTGTTCTAAATGACACGTACATGGAGGTCCTAAATTAATTTCTTGAATGAAATCAAATCTTTAAATACTAATGGGTGCCGTAGGAGGTCGACCAGAATTTTTTGCTCGGATTTCTTGGCATGTAACAGATAGAAAACTCAGGATTAGAATTCATAGAACAAAAAAATGGCAGTGGCAAATATTTCATGTATATTTTGAAAACAGAGATTTACCCCGGCACCCTTTTCCATAAATTTCTTTTTCTTATTTGTGCCTTCGGACTTAGGCTATTTCTTTCTTTGCGGGCGTATACTCCAAGCAAACAACATGCATGTGTATAACGGCACTTTAGATTTTCGTATTAAATAAAGAAAGTTGCCGGTCCGGTGCATGAACAGATTGGTTAGAAAGCAAGGTTTTAATTTTAATTAGATTGGAAAGCTTAATTCGAGGGTTGAAAATAGAGAGCACAAAAAAAGGGGGGGGGGTAGTCCACAGGGAATATTTTTAAAACGGTTAAATCGATTTCAAGCAGGGATTCCAGTGCTTCTTTGGGAATGAAAAAACTTGTTATTAATTACTCAGTCAAAATATTGCTGCGGAAATGAACACAAGCTATTCTTAATTCCATTATTTTTCTCCTGTCATTCATACCTAAATATGCGAAATCTTGTAGCGACAACTTACAAATTGAGTCAGGAGTTATTTTTTCTTGTGAAAAATGCCAACTTGGGAACGTAAACCAAACCGATTTAAAACTGCTTCCATTTCTTCCATTTTAATTCAATCACGTAAAGGTGTTCATGAATAAAACGTCCGTCAAAAATATCCGCCTTCGTTTTTTTCCGACAATTTCCGTTATTGACTTCCCGACTTTTACTACATCATCATAATGATAAAACCACTGAACATAAAGTTGAACGAACCGAATATAATACCAATGCTTTTACTGAACATAATGAATAATCTACTGAATATAAAGAAAGCGGGACTACTGAAGGTATTACATAATGTACTGCAAATAATATTGAATCTACTGAACATAATGTCGAAAGTACTGAACATAATGAAAAATGTACTGAATATAACGTCAGAAGTACCGAACATAATTAAAATACCACTGCATATAATAATGAAACTACTGAACATATTAACTAAAGCACTGAAGATAATGTAAAAACTACTAAACATAATGTAATAACTACTGAACATAATGTAATAACTACTGAACATAATAGGATATCTACTGAACATAATATACATACTACTGAACATAATGCATAAAACACCGAACATATTAAACAATTAACATCAGAAGACAGTCATGGCGTTCCATAATTATCCAATCATGCACTGTACATGTGTACTCAAATTGAAAAGCCTGTGCTAAAATCCAGTAGTTAAAATTTGCATGTTGATAATTTTGCAATAGATTTAGCTCAAAAATCGCAAATCCAACCTGCATTCTTACAGGGTTTCTCAGGTAACCTTGCAACCTAGCATCTCAATGAAAAGGACCTGTGACCTTTAACATGTTTAATAAACTGCTTTGCTCAGCACAGCTAGATACAAGGCGCAAACATTTTGTTTATTCTACCCCCCCCCCAAAAAAAAAAACCCTCCCCCCTATTTTACCCCCAAAAAATAACATAAGAATTAAGTTTCCTTTTTATACGCCCACATAAACATTTGCGGTCATATATTGGTATGATGTCGTTGTCCGAGTTGTCCGCGTTGTCCATAGACATTTGGTTTCTAGACAATAACTTTAGTATAAGAAAAGTAAATAGAAATCTATGAAATTTAAACATAAGGTTTATAACTACAAACGGAAGGTTGAGATTGATTTTTGGGGTTATAGTTCAAACAGTTTAGGAATAATGGGCCAAAAGGGAGGAAAACAAAGGAATGGTCAAAATTGGCCTTGGGGGATAATGAACAGATATATCATGTTATGGAGGGGTATTTGCGAAAAATACCAGTCAAGGGACTGTAAAATTTCCCGAGCTGCTAGGCGAGGGAAATTTGGTCCCAAGACTGGTATTTTCGCAAATACCCCTCCATAACATGATATATCTGTTTAATTACATGTACACCGAATCTATTTTGATTATTACTGTTTGTACAGGTCAAAGGAAATCTTTTTGTTACCACTAGTAGAAAGCTGTAATCCATAAACAAGTTTATGCATAATTTGCATTTGTAAATAATTACATGATCTCATTAGGAATTATACCACAACAACTATTTTATGTGAATAAATTGAGTGTGCAAGATTGATAAACTTTTAATTTTGTTTACTAAAACACTATGTAAAATATTTATAAAATGCGCGTGAATATTCCATGTGTAATACAAACAGAAACATGAAAAATAACAGTGTCAACTATAAATGTTCAAACCATGAATTTTATGAAATATTGTGAATGGTAACATTACAGTTATTAAACACGATAGGGTGCTTATTCATCCCAGTAGCTTGTGCTGGTGGATTTCTGTTGGTTAAGTCCGAAAGAGGGTGCAATTCAGCTTCTCCCTGTTGAATACTTTCAAAAATGTTATCACACTGATCTTCAGTTAAATCTGATTCATTGACATCAAAAACAGAATTATTTATATTTTCATTGTTATTGTTTTGATCTAAATTTGCAGTTGAATTTGCAGCGGTATACGACGAAATTGAAGCAGACATGTCACGCTTCTGCGCTGTGGATGTGTCACGAATATAGTTCTGTACACTCTGTTCATTCCTATGGCCTGAAATAGTGACAATATGTCTGGCTTCAAATCCAGAATCACTAAGAACAGTTATACACGTTGCTCGCACACAGTGATTAGTGTATGATTTGCATAAATTTGCAGATTCTGAAATGTTTTTCATCATACTTCCTAAAGTGTTCTTCCCAAGGGGTTTATTTTCATACCACATTTCATCCTCTTCAAAAGAATCTCTTGGTCTCTGCCAAAACGCAGTTTGGTTTGGGTTTAGTTTACCAAGATACTTTTTGAAAGAAAAAACTGGACACATTGGGGTTCCGGTGGCATACATTCTGCCCCCTTCCGGCTCAAAGTCTTCTTCATCCACTCCCTGGTGGTTCTTTGTCATTTCAGATGAAATTTTGTGTACATATTCTTTCCCTTCATCATCTTTAGAAATTTTAAAGTCTTGTGGCTTCATTTCACGGAGATTTTCTTGCCCCCGGCGGCAAAAATATAATAAAACCTCGAACCACACTTTGTTTAATAGTCCAGAAGGTGAATTAACATTGAATGTACGTGGATGTTCATACAGTTTCTTAATATCACCTTTGTCAACAGATTTTTTATGTTTAATTTGTCCCTTTCCTTCCTTCCTAAGTTTCTTGCACATTGCTTTGAAGATGTTGTTTGCAGTAGTAAATGCAGTATCTGTTATAACATCAAAGGGTTTGTTGTGCGGCGGCTGCTTTAGGTGCCTATTGATAGATTGTCGAATGACACAAAAGCTACTTCTTGAATAGTAATCTCCATTTGCTTGGCGAATGTTAACATAAAATTCTTTTAACAAATTATTTAAACTGGCTGGGCTTCTGTCCTCTATATTTGCATCTATTCCTTTAGACACACAATAGTCATAAACTAGTTTTAATGCAAACTTGGTTAACTTTTTAGTGTTATTTGCCAACACATCATTCATCAAATCATCGATATCTTCATCTTCAGCAGTACCAAATCTTTCTAACCCACGACCGCCTGCAGCCGTGTGACCTGACATTTTTGTTTACATTGTTCGGAATATCTCTATCAATCAATATTGATTAATCACGTTGCCTTAATAATTGGGATAAGAAGAGAAACGTTCCGAATAATTTGGCGGGAAGAGGCTCGCGAGGGTAAAAAAAGAATATCCAAAATAGCAAATACCATGGTATTTGCATCAAATTCACCGGCAGTGGTGAAAAAAAGCCAAACAGTTTTGAAATGGAGAAAACAGTTTAGAATATGCAAAAAATACACTGGTTCTTAACCAATCAAAATGCAGCATTCTTACATAAGGTGTAATTATGACTCAAACCGTTAAGTAATTCGAGGCAAAAAAAGGGGAAAAAAAAGGCTGATCTGATTAATGGACAATAAGTTAAGTACAAAACATAATTTAAAAGCAGTGTAAGAAGATAATTCAAACACAACATTTTGAATTACCTCCCTTCCACTGCTTTAAATTATGTATACAGACAGAAATGTTGTATTAATTGTCTTGGTTGTGATAAGCTGTCAATTTATTTTTAAAAGTTACTTTTTTAAAAATGTTGATAAATGGTAATTCAATTTTAGTTATGATTATGTATATTTCAACTAAAAAAAGGGGGGTGGGGGTTAGGGGGGTTTCATAAATAAATTGCCCTGTAGTTTTACAAAGATATTTCATTTAAGAGTTACTTCCCCTTATTTGTCACCATTCAAAATTATTCCTTATATTTACGTTTTATGGGTGAAAAAGATTAAATCATAATAATATATAATTCAAATACATATTGAAAAATAACTTTTCATTATTTTTATACCTTTATACAATTTAAAAAAAAAAAGTTGAAAATTATTTTTTACATTTATACTTCCTTTAACTGTATTGCTATATTTTATCATAAAATGCCTGTACCAAGTCAGGAATATGACAGTTGTTATCCATTCGTTTGATGTGTTTGGACTTTTGATTTTGCCTTTTGATTTTTGATTTTCCTTTTTGAATTTTCCTCGGAGTTCAGTATTTTTGTGTTTTTACTTTTTCCTTGTTAATTGAGTGCATGATGAATGTTCATACATGTAATACCTCTATTTTATTGAAAAATAAATTTTACTATAGATGATGACAAAAAGTAAAGGACATAAGACTGTCATACACAAGTTTATAAAAATCTTTAAAAGTGTAATGAAATAATAATAAATAAGATTTAAAATGACTTAACCAAGTGAACATGCATTGATGTTTTGGTATCTTTGATATACATTATAAGAAAATGTACCATAAATACTGAAATTCAGCTTGAAAAAGTTCGTGCGCGTTATGACCTGAGATTTGGTTCTTCAATGCAGGTCATGACCTGCATTTTCATCTTCACAGGTTGACAGGTATGCTCTTTCAAAAAACTGTACGATGACCATAGCTAAGTACATGTATGATTAGAACACCCATGACAGATCATCAGGAAAGAAGGAGGATGAATACCACATAAACGATAAAACATAGATACATTATCATCGCTATTATTTCTTATCTTCATCCTACAGTCATACCTTCAATTGCAAATGTACCCCATGCCAGCACAGTACTTATTTTCTAAGAAATAGGTTAGAGCAGAACATTTTCATTGATTTCTTTAAAATACCTTCGTTTAAAACTAATATCACAAGAACCTGTGATTTTTGTTCCGGAACTTATTTCACACTTGGTTAAAAAATTAGTTCCGGAACAAATTTTATAGTGCTGGAACATATTTTCTGTGACATAAGTTCCGGTGGAACATATTTCCTATGAAATTTGTTCCGGCGGAACAAATGTCACGCCGGAACAAATTTTTTGTTACATTTTCACTCTGACATGGAGGCTCCCAAATTAAAATTTTGAAAGAGCAATTTTGTCCACAATTTTAAACAAAAGAATATAACAATTCCCCAAAATTTCATGCAAATTTGTTTAAAAAGTATTGGAGTTAATGTCCAACATGTTAAGAACAGACGGATGGACAGACAGTCTTAATAAAGTCTGAAAATAAAAACATTTTTATGATAAATGCATTTTTTGACTTAGAACTGTCATGTCTGTAAGCAACATGAGCAATGGTAAGTCAAAAACAAAATCTGACTTGTTTATGTCCAAGCTTTGTCTGATTGTCACTCTCTAATCATGTTTATATAAAATCTCTATAACATGTATAAGTACTATCAGTGTCATTTGGTACATTTACACTTTTTGAATTATTTGATATGATTTGATATATATTTTCAAAAGATTTTTTAAAATTGTATTATTCTTGTAGACAATGGTCAATGATGGTAGACATGAAAGATGTAAAAATGGACAAAAATGCACCTAACAGATCAAAATTTGTAATTCAGTAATGACAAGTTCATCTTCCTCAGCAGTGCCTGGGTCATGCCTGACAAATTATGCAAGAATAGGCCATGCAGCACAACAGCTGTTTCCAGATATTCTCCAGGAGCTGATTACAATTAAAGAGCCTCCTCATAGGTTATCTGGTGATGTCAACACAAACAAGAACCTGTCAAAAATATTAAGATCTGATGAATTATTATTGATAAATGATGTTGCAACAAAGGGGTATGCAAACTTCGACATACCATTTATTTACAAATTAATAAGAAATTTAAATCTGGTACCTCCACCTACATTAGGATGGAGCCATCCTACTGCTCCCTGTCTAACAGAAGTCACACCAGGAGATGACATTGAAAGAATTAGAAGATTCAGAAATGAAACTCTCCACAGAGGTAATGCACAAGTCACAGATACAGAATTATCTCAGATCTTTACACAGTTTAAGGACATTGGTGGCAGACTAGAGACCTACATGGGAAAACAAACAGGAGAGTTTGTAGACAAGTTTGTGGATTTGGAAACGTGCTGTATGGATGAGGATACACGTACCATGTATATAGAGAGGCTTGATAGGTTAAAGAAAAGTGATGAAGATTGTAAAAAAAGATTGAGTGCTCTTGAAGAAGATGTTGACGCATTGAAAGAGAAAAGTAAGTAAATTTCAAAAAAATAAATTAAATTAAGATAAATGCAATTCAGCAGTATTGTACACATGGTACAGGGGGTTTAGTCCATCTGGAACCCATTACGTACGTTCTCTAAGATATAGAACAAACTTTTAACATTAATTTTCATTAAATCTTTAAAACATTTAGTGCTGTATTTTCTTGTACATCATATGTTTTATATTGTCCTAGCTTGAGTCTATTAAAGTGTTTTTTTTTTTATATACATAGTATTATAATGGGTTAAAAATATTTTTCTAAAATGGGTATTGACAATTTTAATTTTTGCTAAAATTAGTAAAAAATCACAAATGAATCAGGCGCTAAAATGGGTTCTATCTAGGCGCTAAAACTTCTGATATTTTTTTGCTCAAATTTCCTATCAACATGATCAATGCGCTAAAATGTCCTCTGCCTATATATAACGATTTAGTTTGATATATTTGGTATATATATTGGTATATTAGAATAATTTGGATTTGCTTTTATTCAACTTCAAAAAAATTTTTGTGTCATATATTGCATGTATTGGCATGAGTGGTATGACCTTGTCCTCGTCTTTGTTGTTGTTTGCGTTGTCCAAAGACATTTTTGTTCTGGGACAATGACTTTAGTTAAAGTGAAAAATCCCTTTGAATTTTACCAGAGGGTTAATTACCACAAAGGGAAGGTTGGGATTGTTTTTGGGGGTTATTGTACATTGTACCAACAGTTTAGAAATAAGCGGCCATAAAAGGGTAAAAAACAAGCAAATTTTGTAGTTTCCAGACCATAACTTGTGTGTAAGTGTATGGATCTCTTTAAAATTGTACCATAAATATGGTTTCATATCACAATGGGAAGACTGAGTATGAGATTGGGGGTAATTACTCAAAATGTTCAGGATAAGGGGCCTGAAAGAAAGGGGACAAAAACAAGTTTTTTTTCTAGTTTCCGGCAGGGTTGGCAAAACCCTTGGTTTTATGAGTATTACCCAGCCCAGTGCGAAATACTGGGAAAACCCGGGTTTTACAGGGTTTTACTTGGTTTTAGTGGTTAATACTGGGCAATAATGGGTAATACAAAATACTGGTCTGAATTTAATAGAGGATTCAGTGATCAAACACAAATGTTATACATTTAAAATATATATAACCTTTTATGTTTGCTTGAATTAGTAAAACTGTAAATATAAAGCAAAAAAAAAATGTTTTTAAACAAACATAACTCCTATAGATAAAGAATTAACAAACAAACAAAAAACTTCTAATTTCCTTGAAATTGAATATATTTATCTTTCAATTATCTATTTACTTATTTCATGTATTTATTTATTTTTTTTTTCTTTCTTTTTTTTTCTTTTCTTTTCTTTTTTTTTGTTTTTTTGTTTTTCATAATTATGAATTCAAAATAATCTACAGACATACCTAAAAATATATTTATTTTTTATTACTTCAACTACTCACATTATATATTTTTTCATAACCTGTGCATTTGTTATATTAGATAATTATGTTTTGATTATCTTAATGGTAAACTTCATTTTTAGCTCACCGGGCCCGAAGGGCCAAGTGAGCTTTTCTCATCACTTGGCGTCTGTCGTCCTTCGTTAACTTTTACAAAAATCGTCTCCTCTGAAACTACTGGGCCAAATTTAAACAAACTTGGCCACAATCATCATTGATGTATCTAGTTTAAAATTTGTGTTTTTTGACCCGGCCAACCAACCAAGATGGCCGCCACGGCTAAAAATAGAACATGGAGGTTAAATGCAGTTTTTGGTTATTACTCAAAAACCAAAGCATTTAGAGCAAATCTGACAAGGGAAAAAAATTGTTTATCTGGTCAAGATCTATCTGCCCTGAAATTTTAAGATGAATGGGACAACCTGTTGTTGGGTTGCTGCCCCTGAATTGTTGATTTTAAGGAAATTTTGCTGTTTTTGGATATTATCTTGAATATTATTATGTATAGAGATAAACTGTAAACAGCAATAATGTTCAGCAAAGTAAGATTTACAAATAAGTCAACAGGACCAAAATGGTTAGTTGACCCCTTTAGGAGTTATTGCCCTTTATAGTCAAATTTTATCCATTTTTCGTAAATCTTAGTTAACTTTTACAAAAATCTTCTCCTCTGAAACTACTGGGCCAAATTTTACTAAACATAGCCAGAATCATTATTAGGCTATCTAGTATAAAAATTGTGTTTTGTGACCGGGCAAACCTACCAAGATGGCCGCTACGGCTGAAAATAGAACATAGGGGTAAAATGCAGTTTTTGGCTTATAACTCAAAAACCAAAGCATTTAGAGCAAATCTGAAAAAAAAGAAATTGTTCAGCTGGTCAAGATCTATCTGCCCTGAAATTTTTAGATGAATCGGACAACTCGTTGTTAGGTTGCTGCCCCTAAATTGGTAATTTTAAGGAAATTTTGCTGTTTTGGGTTATTATCTTGAATATTATTATAGATAGAGATAAACTGTAAACAGCAAAAATGTACAGCAATTTAAGACTCAAAAATAAGTCAGAATGACCAAAATGGTCAATTGACCCCGTAAGAAGTTATTGTCCTTTATAATCAATTTTTAACAATTTTCATAAAATTTGTAAATTTTTACTAACATTGTCCACTGAAACTACACGGACAAGTTCATTATAGATAGAGATAATTGTAAGCAGCAAGAATGTTCAGTAAAGGAAGATGTACAAACACATCACAATCACCTAAACACAATTTTGTCATGAACTGTCTGCTTCCTTTGTTTAATTCACATATATGCCAAGGTGAGCGACACAGGCTCTTTAGAGCCTCTAGTTTGATATTACTGATATGGTATATAATATTTTCAAATATGGAAAATTGTATGTATAATACTAACAAAAACTAACAGTTGTATATATGGACCATAATTTGCTATTGGGCTCCGTTTCGTATATATAACTATAGAAAAGTGATAAAATGTGAATTACTGTAAGAAAAGTTGTAACTACATCTAAAGATGCCATTATTTTTATCAACATACAAGTGTATGCTACTCTTCCCTAGAAAAAAAAAGGAAATATACGAATTTCAAAGATTCTACAACCGTATTTTTGTGTCGTTTCTCGCGTTACTTTTTGCTTCCGAAGAGCATAACGCTGACTGATTTATAGATAATCGTCACCGGCAAATTCGTAACTTTTGCTTTCAAATAACAAAGAACATCGACCAATAAGAATAGTCAGAAGAAAATGCCGAGAACTATAAGTATTTATGTAGCAGATGTAAGAACACTGGCATTACTTTTGTTTCCCATTTTGTAACGCAAATTTTAGATGATGTAATCTGCTTTGTTGTAATAGAATTCTTAATAACAATATGCAAATATGAACTCTCGCGAGATGTTCAAACAGGTAAATCAGAGAGGATTTACATTCTAGTTCTGTTCTTCGTAATAATTAAGTTAGAAAATGACGTTATTGTTATGCGTTATATTTCACACGAAACAGAAGTCCAGTTATTTCCTTTTTTAGCTCACCTGGCCTAAAAGGCCAAGTGAGCTTTTCTCATCACTTGGCGTCCGTCGTCCGTCGTCTGTCGTCCGTCGTCCGGCGTTAACTTTTACAAAAATCTTCTCCTCTGAAACTACTGAACCAATTCAAACCAAACTTCATCTGATTGATTCCTAGGGTATCTAGAATAAAGTTTGTGTTTTAATACCCATTTCATCAAAAAACATGGCCGCCATGGCTAAAAATAGCACATAGGGGTAAAATGCAGTTTTTGGCTTATAACTCAAAAACCAAAGCATTTAGAGCAAATCTGACATGGGGTAAAATTGTTTATCAGGTCAAGATCTATCTGCCTTAAAATTTTCAGATGCATCAGTCAACCCATTGTTAGGTTGCTGCCCCTAAATTGGTAATTTTAAGGAAATTTTGCTGTTTTGGGTTATTATCTTGAATATTATTATAGATAGAGATAAACTGTAAACAGCAATAATGTTCAGCAAAGTAAGATTTACAAATAAGTCAAGATGACCAAAATGGTCAATTGACCCCCTAAGAAGTTATTGTCCTTTATAATCAATTTTTAACAATTTTCATAAAATTTGTAAATTTTTACTAACATTTTCCACTGAAACTACACGGACAAGTTCATTATAGATAGAGATAATTGTAAGCAGCAAGAATGTTCAGTAAAGTAAGAAGTACAAACATATCACAATCACCTAAACATAATTTTGTCATGAACTGCCTGCTTCCTTTGTTTAATTCACATATACCAAGGTGAGCGACACAGGCTCTTTAGAGCCTCTAGTTTTAATAAAAACTGTTTGTCTAATTATTTCCGGTCATACGTGAAACATGTGACTAACATGTGATCACGCCCTTACGGCCGGATATACGAAATACTAGGTCTAAACATTGTTTTTGTTTCCAACGGGATGTTAGCAAACATAATCTGTAGACTTGTTTCGTCTTGTTTAAAAGAGGAAAATACAATTTTCAAAGAGATGGCGCCGTGAGTCTATTATTTATCCTATGTGCATAATGTTACATACGATCCTGTGTGAAAGTAAATGCCCAATGACTTGACAAAATCGATTTCAGATTTGACAGACGTTAGAACACGCTTCCCGATAACGATGTAAAGAGTCCTTGGAAAATTCAATCGAAATTATGTCTCTTATCATTGTACCAATGCTCGTTGGATTGATTTTACTTCAGCAGTAATTATTACTGGATATTTTAGGTGAATAAATATGATTTAATAAAAAATACATGTTAATATACCGTTACACTTGAAATGTACAAAGTTGGTATCTTTATCACAATTTTTAATTAATTTTTTTTATTCATGTTCTGCAGACACTTATCAGAAACAAAATAAACTTGTCAAAGGAGAAGTAAACTTTTACCATGCATGACTTGAAAGGAAGTACTTTATTGATTTTAGCCCACTAAAGTAGGTTAAAATGTGGAAACCATGTAAGATGGTGTACAGGTCACAAATATCACATGGTGCCTATTTTAAAGATTTTAATTCCAAGTTAAAAGTTTTTTTCTTTACTGGATTTAAAGAATTTTACATTGCCAATGATTTGGAATAAATTGTATATAACTGGAATTTCAAAACCAAATATAAATACATTTTTTTGGCTAAAACATCAAGATACAACGATTATCAGATTATGGTATCCTGTATCAATGAAGAAAAAATGGAAATTTCTGAATAAATTGTACAATGTACTAATTGTTTTCAAAACAAGCACATATTTAGGAGTTTTATAATACTGTTACATTAAAGATGGATTTTAAGAAAAAGTATACTGTTCAGATTATTTTAAGCAGATTTTGCAATAAAATAAAACTTAAAAAATGCTTTCGGTTTCTTATGGTTTCCTGTCGCGTTTAAAAAAAACTTTAATTTAACATTGAAAATAGATTTTAAATATTAACTTGAAGCAAGTAACACTAGTAATGGTGTTCATTTATGTCTTTTGAAAAATATTGTGCAAAATAAAGAAAATAAAGATTGGTTTCCTGTTTGGTTTCCTGTCACGTAAACGGTGAATCAAAATGTATTAATTTTGTCTTGAAAAACTCAATTGTTCCATTAATACTATTCTAAACACCAACACAACACACAGAATAAAAGTTAAAGTTTTAGAACTTATAAAAAAAGGATACCAAAAGAAACCAAAGGCTGAATACCAAATTATGGTCCATATGTACTGTCACTAATTAGTATGTAATTATTCAGATTAGAATGCAGATTTGTTTATGTAACAAAAATAATCAGCCCTTTCAATTATATAAGAGTTAATAGCATGACCCATTAGGATGTTTATTGAGCAATATGAATGTATAACATTTGAAAATAATAATTCACCTAAACAATGCAATTAATATTTTTTTCAAAGTATGGATTATTGAAACAATGTTTGGTAATTAAAAAAGTTTCCTTAAATGTGCAAATCTTGTTTTCTGTCTTCATAGAAGGGAATGAAACAGAATTTTTCATTCTTTTAGAAATGACTGCCAATGGTTATC